>NC_056680.1:60389991-61112491 GCF_018350215.1 Panthera leo | reverse complement strand
AGCCAAGACGTGGAAACAACTTCAGTGTCCATCGATGGATGAATGCGTAAAGAAAATATGGTACCCGCATACGATGGAGCATTATTCCACCATAAATAGAAGGAAATCCTGCCATTTGTGACAACATGGATGGACCTAAGGGGTATTATGCTAAGTGAAGTAAGTCAGAGAAAGAGAAACACTGTATAGTCTCACTTACATGTGGAATCTTTAAAAACTGAGCTCAGAGATGCAAAGAACAGACTAGGTGGTTGCCAGAGTGGGGGAGTGGGCAAAATGGGCACAGGGAGCAGGGTGGTCAAAAAGTACAAACTTCCAGTTATAAAATAAGTAAGTTCTGGGGATGTGATACACAGAACGATGACTGTAGTTAACCATATTGTACACTTGGAAGCTGATGAGAGTAGGTCTTAAATTCCCATCACAAGAAAAAAGAAACCTGTAACTATGGTAGGTGAAGGATGCTAACTAAACTTACTGCAGTCATCATCTCATGACCTATACGTATATCATGTATGTTGTATGCTTTAAACTTATACGACGTTATGTTGATTATATCTCAATAAAACTGGGGAAAATGGCAATGGAAGACATATAGCATTTTCAACCGATGGACAATAGACACCCACAGGCAAAAAAAAAAAAAATGAACCTTGATCTAAAACTCACACATTATGCAAATATTAACTCAAAATAGATCATACAGTTCTATGTAAAAACATATATAAACTTTCAAACTTTTAGAAAAACTTAAGAGAAATCCTTGGGATATAGGGCCAGACAAAGAGTTCTAGGACTGGACACCAAAAGCACAATGCATAAAAGAGTCAGTTCACAAACCCAACTTCATCAGAATCAGAAGCATTTGCTCCACAAAAGACTTGTTAAGAGGGACTAAAAGACAAGCTACACACTGGGAGGAAATGTTTGCAAACCACGTACCTGCCAAAGAATATTATATATTCTATAATATATAAAGAACTCTCATGGCTTAAGAATAAAAGTTGGATGATAATGATGATTATGATGATAGATGACAGATGGATGACAGATGTGATAGATAAATATGACAGATTGATATGATAAATAATAGATGATAGATAAATATAAATTGATATGACAGATGACAGATGTGATAGATAGCTTGGTATGATAGATGATAGAAAGATAGATACATAGATAGATAGATAGATAGATAAATAGACTGATTCCCTTAGACAGATAGATTATAGATAGATAGATAGATTACATAGATAGATGATAGCTCCAGTTAGATAGTAATACGTAGATAGACGATAGATAGATCGATAGATCAATAGATCCAATAAGAAAACGGGCAGAGACATCAACAGACATTTCTCCAAAGAGGACACGGAGGTGGCAAATAACCACCTGAAGAGATGTTCAACATCACAGCCACGAGGGAAATGCAAATTACAGTCACCATGATACATCAGTACACACCTATCAGAAGTGTTACAACAGAAAACAGTGACACCAGCACCTGCCGGCGAGAGCGCAGAGAAACGGGATCCCTCATGCTTTGCCTGGAGTAAAAAGCGATCCGAGCGCTCTGGAAAGCGGCTTCACAATTTCTCAGAGAACATGCCACACGGCCCAGCAACGGTACTCCTGGACGTTCACACCACAGCAACAAAGATTTACGTTCACACAAGGAACTGTAGGAATTCCAACAACTCTTCCCATGACAGCCCCAAACTGGAAACCATCAATTTGTCCTCCAGCAGCTGAGAGGTCCATCCACACCATGGAACACCACTGACAATACGGGGGGTGAGCTGCTGATACAGCAACAACCCGGACCTCCAGTCCCGAAAGTCTACACGTGTATGATTCCACATACAGTCACTCCTGCGATGACACATTTACAGAAACGGACAACAGACTGGTGTTTGCCAGCATGAGACTGGATGTGGGGAGGAGAGGTGGGGGTCCACATGGCGCCAGAACGTTCTGTGTCTGGGCTGCACCGGCTCGTCCTCCTGCCGTGGGGAAACGTGGTGGCTACCCAGGATGCCTGTGTGGTTTCTCACAACTACACGTGAATCTATGATCAGCTCAAACTAAAAAGCTCAGTCAAGAGAAAACACAGAAGCCGGGCACAAAGAGAACCCTGGTCCGTGGCCGGTGGGAACGGAAGATGGCAACGCCCCGCCGGGAAGCCTGGCCGGTCCTCCAAGCTCAACACTCAGCTCGTGAGCCCACGATTGCACCCCGGCCATCCAGCCCAGAGAAATGACTTCCGTCTCCCAACACTCCCGTGGGAGCGTTCTCAGCAGCACAGTCTGTAATGGGGACAACCAGGACGCCCACCAACCGCAGACAGACCGCAGGACGCAGACCCTCCCCACGGCAGGAGCCCACTCAGCCACGAGGAACCGAGCGGCTCCAACACGCGCTGCAATGCGGACGCGCCTCGACGACCCAACACTCGGGGAGGGCAGCCAGGTGCCACAGGCCACACACCGTACGACCCCATCTGCCAGAAGCATCCGGAACAGGCAGACCAGGGAGACGGGACACAGACCAGGGGGTGTCTAGGTCTGGGAGGGGGGCGGGGACTCACAGCCAAGCGGCACGAGTTTCTTTCTGGGTGATGAAAGTATTCTAAAATTAGATGGTCGCGATGGTTACTCTAAATACGGGAAAGCCGTTTTGTTGTTTCGAACTGGAAACTGAATTGATGGTACGTAGGCTATAGATCAGTAAGGCTTTTTTTTTTTTTTTTTTAAATTAAAAGTGAATTAGGGGCGCCTGGGTGGCTCAGTCGGTTAAGCATCCGACTTCAGCTCAGGTCACGATCTTGCGGTCTGCGAGTTGGAGCTCCGCGTCGGGCTCTGGGCTGATGGCTCAGAGCCTGGAGCCTGCTTCCGATTCTGTGTCTCCCTCTCTCTCTGCCCCTCCCCTGTTCATGCTGTGTGTCTCTCTCTATCTCAAAAATAAATAAACGTTAAAAAAAAATTTTTAAAAAAAAAAAAGTGAATTAATGACTATAGTTCTTCTGAAGGGCGCAGGGAACTAGCCGGACATCTTTAAGAGGTCATCCCAGATCACTTAAATGGGGCTGTTTCCTGTTGACACATTTCCTCACACGGTGGGAAATCAAAAACGCCCATTTTCCTTGGTATGATGACAAACCAAATACGCGCTCTATAAACAGCCATACATTACTTTGGGATCACGACTTAACACAATTTGGGGAACAGCAGGGCCCTTGGAGCAGAGGCCTCTGTGCTCAGGGCCCAGGGCCAGGAGGCTGATCTCGGGGCGGGGTCTCAAGAGACAGGCTTCCCGGCTGGGCTGTGGGGGGTGGCAGGGGGGAAGCCACCTGGGAGCTACAGGGTGACCTTCAGAGGCCTATCACCCCGTCCCCACACTCTCCAGCTGTGACAGCCTCAGACCTCAGAGCTTCACCACCCAGTCGGGCAGCCCTCCCACCCCATCCCGACCCCCACCCCCAAGCTGATGGACACAGAGCTGCAGCTCACGTCCTGCCTGCCCTACCTCGTAAACACCTGTGACCCCTCTCTCTGCTGCCCGAATGCCCATCTACTGCTCCCGCTTCTCCAACTCTACCGGAAAACTCCTACACATCCTTCAAAGCCCCAGACAAATATTTCATGATGTGTTTCCCCTTCTCCATGCTGCCCGCCCCGTGGACCCCCCACTCCTCCACACGGCCCACCCCACAGGACTGGCTGGAGCTGTGTCCCATGCACAGTGCACCAGGCTCCCGCTGTCCCGGTGTCTCCAGAGCCTGGTGTGGGCCAGACATTCAGATGTGCGGGGCCATGGATGACCATCCCACACAGGAAATCCATAACTGCCTCAGCTCTAGAACTTACTCATGAACCCATAAGTTCAATTCACAACATGGGATGCCCTAGGTCAGCTGACCTGTTGGTGGGAAATGCTCGTATGCCAGCTGGGTTGTAGCGACCCCATGTCCCCGTGACAAGGAAGAGATCACAGACAGATGCGTCCAGCGTGTGCTTCCAGCCAAGCCGATACGCTAGGGGCTGCGTGGGGAGTAAAGGGGTCGTGCATGACAGGCAGCCAGAGACTGACCGACGTCCCCTGTCAGGCCCAGGACACACAGAGTAGAGGAACCTCCCACCTCCGCTGCTCAGCAGCCCAGGGCCTGTCCACACATGTGCAGGGCCTGGCTGGATGCGGCTGAGCACCGGGGCCTCCAGCTGGGCCTCTCTCTGAGGCTGCACCAGCAGAAATCAAGCATGTGCTGCAGAGGGAGGGGGGCCAGGCCCATGCTGACCCCCACGGACCCCCGAGAGGCCTCAGAGGACACTGGGGGAGGGGACACTTCTGTGGGGCAGGAAGCTCGGCCCCTCCCCAGTGATTCCCACAGACGCAGCAACTAAAACCCAGGCACCTTCTCCCTTGGGACCGTGGTCAGCATGGAGTGGCCCACTCTGCGTGGTCCCCCATGCCCAGGGCAGGCAGCTGCAGACAGCACCATCTGGGGTTCGGAGGCAGAGCCCCCCCAAGCTCACTCAGGTGTCCCCGAATCCACCAGGTTGGTCTGCTGGTCAGAGGAGCGTGTTTCCCCGCTGGCTGTGGGCCGGGTCTGCTCTCGGCACCGCGGCCGCTGGTTCCTGGACACGGCCCCTCCATCTCAAGGCCCCCCAGGGCTCCCCCTGCCCAGAGCCCCTTGGAGGTCCCCTCACCCCAGCCAGAGGAAACACCCATCTTCCAAAGGACTTGGGTGAGGAGGTCAGACCCACCCGGAGAACCCCCTTTTATTATAAATGTATCCTAATCAGGCCAGTAACCAGGGCCACCTGAGCTGGCAGATGAGCAGCCCGGGATGGTCAGCGACCCACTCACGAGGCCCAGAACCTGGTCCTGGTGCCCACTGGGCCTCCCACCTCACAGGACACAGAGCAGAAAGGGGAGAAGCCCAGGAGGGCTGCCCAGCCTGCTTCTCCCCACTGTCAAATCACGCACCTGACTTCCACACGGATGCAGCAGATGCCACGGTCTGAAGGGTGTCCCCTCAACACCCGCGTGTCAAAGTCCTAACCCCCACGTGACTGTATTTGGGGAAGGGGCTTTGAGGAGGCTTAATGAGGTCTAAGGGTGGGGTCCTAATCTCACAGGACAACTGTCCCGATAAGAAGAGACAGCCGCATTGCTCTCTGTGCACGTGCACCGAGAAAAGGCCACATGAGGGGCTTTGAGAACTCAGCGGGATGCGCCTGCCTCCCTGCAGGTGGAAAGAGGCATCCAGCCGAAAGGAGGGAGGCCCCCTGTTCCCATGGGACCACCCACAACGAGGTACCCACACACAAAGCAGGAAGGAAAGCTGAGCAGGTCTGCTTTCCAGAGCTGGCTGCCGGCAGGGGGAATGGGGGTGTCCTTTGCTGCCCCTGCAGCATTGCCCAAGTCAGAAGGTCTGGTGCCGCCGGCCTGAGCCAAGGGTGTTGGAGGACCTGGGGTGGAGTGCTGTAGCCCGAGCTCTGCTAGGGGGTCCCAGGGAGGAGTGCCGTGGCCCGGGCTCTGCTGGGGGGCCCGACTGGATTCTGCTTGGGGGCCCAGGGAGGAGCACCGTGGCCTAGGCTCTGCTGCGGGGCAGCGGGGGTGGGGGTGCGGTCAGGGAGGAGCACCATGGCCTGGGCTCTGCTATGGGGGGTCCAGGGAGGAGCGCTGTGTGGGGTCAGGGAGGAGCGCTGTGGCCCAGGCTCTGCTTCCCCGGTATCTGGGCAGTCATGGGGACAACACACAGGGCAGTGTTGGTCCCTGGCCGGCCTCAACCCCACGCACTGCACACTGATGTGCCAAGGGGTCCAGACGAAACCCACTCCCCACTGGGCTCCAGGAGACAAAAGGCATCCAGGCAGCCACACCCGTGAACACGGTGCTGGGAACCAGGGCCGCCCCCGCGTGTGTGTATGCCCTGTGTGTTGAGACTCAGGAGGACTGTCCCGTGCTGACCCGGGACAATCAGGGCTGGAATGGTGCCTTCTCCGCACGCCCGGTCGGCTCTCACATGGGGCTTGCAGCCTGACGTCTTACTTCTGATGCCACATCAACACATTTTAGTGGCCATGGGCTTCCCAAATCCTTGTTTTCCTTCTCGAATCAGTTTCCATAGCAGAGACCCTTCTGGGAACTTGTGCGTTTCGTCCAGGTTTTCAGATATCCTGGCGTCTACTCACCCTGAGTATGTCCCTCGCATCTATTTTTAACCTGGCTTCATCTGCAGCCACTTAACTGTCCCCGAGGCCCTTCTTCATGTTCCTCGGCTTTCCTAGTTCAAAGACCCAACTTTGGACGTTTTTTTCTGAAGGCAGAAGACCCTTGTTAAAAGACCCAATGCATCCTTTCAGTCTTTGAACTTGGGGATCTGTGCACCCAAACCTTCTGCTGAGCCGTGGCTCGGGACACGTGGGGCTGGAAACAGGGAATGTGGCTGGTTTTGGTGGGGGGGGCGGGGGTGGTCCTGGGTCCTGGATGTCGGCCTCCACTGCCCTCAGTGAGCTCAGTGGATCACCGCCTCCTGGGACTCGGCCACGACCCTGCGCAGGAGCTGATCTGGTGGGAAAGGGGGGGGGGTCTCCGCACCCCCAAGTCCTTCCCAAAGCAGTCCTCCTCGGAGACACGGACAACACACATAGCTGTTTCCAAGTACGGCAGAGAGCCTTCTAGAAGTTGAGTAAGCGTCCATGCAGCAGACGGCTGCCGCCCACCCTCTCCCACACCGTGTCTCCAGGGGCTGCCCCAGGAAGGGCTACAGAGCTGTTCCAACAGTCCCAGCTTCAAGACGCTGGGGCAGGAGCAGAACGCCAGGTTAACAACTCAGGGTTTCCAGCCACAGTGGTTGTACTTTCCTCTAGATTTACCTCCACACACAGAAGCTGTCAGTGCTAAGCCACAAGGGGAGGGGAAGGATGAGCACCCCCTTCCAGGGGGGTGGTTCCAGGCACCGGACACCCCGCCACCTGCACCGAAGAGGAACTGATCTACATGGTGTCGGATCTGCAAACAGCGGACAGGGCCCGCCAGCCCCTGACTCCGGAGCAAAGCAGTGCAGCCAACAGGTCCTGCCCAGAACAACACAGCCCGGCTGCTGGACAGACACGGGTTCTAAGGCAGGGTGTTTGCATTTCAGAGCAGGGCCCTCACTCTCCCCTCCCCTCCCCTCCCCTCCCTTCCCCTCCTGCAAGCCCGCAGGCCAGGTGTTCACACAAGCCAGGCCCATCCTACAGGCACAGCCCCAGGAGGTGAAAGGCCTGCTCTGGGCCCTGCCCTCTCCTGTCAAGAAGCCTCCAGCCCGGGGACTCCTGGGTACACACTTGTGCCCCGCCCCCACCCCCAGTTCTCCCCTCTGCCTTCACCCCAAACGTGCGTCTAACCACGCCTCCTGCCTGCAGGCACTGTCAGAGTCCCGCACTTGGTCACACACCTTCCACGGCTCCCTCCCTCTTCTCCCGTGTCCTCCCAGCTGAGGCCACAACAAATAAGCGAGTCCCCTCGACCACCACGCGCACTGGGTTTCTCTGCCTCTGCTCGTCCCCATTCGCCCCACTCAGGACCCCATTCCTGCCCCCGCCAGCAACCTTGCCTCCCACAGAAGCCAGCAGGCAGGCTGCACCAGTGGCTGTTCCAGAGCCGGACGCCCCGGCGGCCCCGCCCAGAACTCTGGGACCCCCTTTCCAGAATCAGGGTGTGTCCCCAGCACCCCCTCCCACAACCAGGATGCATCTGCCAATATCCCGTCCTCCCACATCACCCAGGGCACCGTCTTACTGGCTCAGGGTCTGGAGAACACCCTAGAAGCTGCTATTAAGTTGGACTAATTAAGTTGCAACATGAAAACACAGACAAACCACGCCCAGGCCACATGGTGGGGGCATCCCTCACCTGTAACCGTGGGACTTTGGGCCACCTCTCAGCTGTCCTGGGCCTGCCAGGTGGGGATCCCTAGGCAGTGGTGATGCCCCAAGTGCCTGAAGATATGTGAGAGCCGCTGAGAGGCACTCCCCCTCTGCTGTCCCACAGACAGGGCTTCGTGAGCTAAAACCAGCCGGGCCAGCCGGAAGAAGGCCATGACCCTGAGTACAGGTCACAAGGCCACCTAGGGAGCCACTGCCGGGTGACAGACCCGATCCACGGGCTCCATCAGGAAAGGCATGGCCAGTCACAGTCCGGCTTGCCCACTCTTGGGACAGCCAGGGATGCATGGAAACAACCTGTCCTCTCTCACCCTCCTGTTCCGAAAGCACCAGACGAAACCACCAAGGGAAATGACCGATGCGTCTGAAAATAGGAACGACTGAATTTTTACACAAAGAAGTGTGAGGCAAGGGGAACACGCCTGGGGACATGGGGCCCCTCCCGAAGGAACGTCAGCCTCTCCACAGTGAGCGGCTGGTCCACACACACAGGGACACACACCACAGAGAAATTCAAACGGCACACGCAGGAAAGTGGCATCCACATCAGTGAGCGGCCAGGAGGGGCCACGTCCTAACAGACAGTGGGGTGTGAAGGACCAGACTCAACACCGGGGACGCGCACCAGAATCTGGGGCCGAGGCCTCCCACCCAGGGACCTCCGGCCTGGGAATCTGCATTTCTGGCAGGTCGCCAGGGCCTGCCCAGAGAGCCACTGCTAAGTGCCGTTGGGTGTAACCTACAAAGATAAAATAGAGCACAACAGTATTTGCACAACAGCTCCAGACCCAGGGAGAAAAACGTGGTCGTATCTGCCCTCCCAACAATGTAACTGAGGGAACCAAGTCTCTGTGAACAAAGACGCTCATGGGGAATGACATTTTTAAAACAGTATTAGGGGCGCCTGGGGGCTCAGTCCATTGAGCATCTGACTTGAGCTCAGGTCACGATCTCGCGATCCATGAGTTCAAGCCCCGCGTCGGGCTCTGCGCTGACAGCTTGGAGCCTGGAGCCTGCTTCGGATGCTGTGTCTCCCTCTCTCTCTGCCCCTCCCCTGCTCACGCTCTATCTCTGTCTGTCTCTCTCTCTCTCAAAAATAAACAAACATTAAAAATTTTAAAACAACAACAGCAACAAACAGTGTCTCACTGTGCTGGGAACGGACAGTCACACACGTGCACATGCACACGTAGCGCAGAAGCAGCGGCTGCCTGAAGGCAGTGGCAGAACCCTCCACGGGAAGATGCAGAAAATAAAATCATACAGACACCAGAACGACAATGACGTGGGGAAAGAACACTCACAATGACCAGACCCGGAGAGTACAGAGCACTCGCTGGGCTGGCGGGACTGGGTGACATTCACCATCCTGCAGATTCCCTGCCGAATGAACGTCAGCCCTGAGCCTCCATTGGGCTCCCTCCTCCATGGGATGAGAACACGCGCCCTTGCTGGCACGGCCACTTCGGACCCTCGTGAGTGCCCACACAGCCGCCGCGTGGCATCAGGAGTGCGTGTGACCGCTGACTCCCGGGGCCGGGGCCGTGGGCGTCGGGGGAGCATGCGCCTGGGAGTCTTCTGCACACGCAGCCCACATCGAGGCCACCGCTACCACAACGCACATGGCCCCCCTGACCTCCGGGGGTGCACCGGCATGAGGAGACCCTCAGGTGGTCTCCGGGAAAGGCAGCAAATGGACGGGAAGAAATGAAAATAGACAAACACAGAGCAAGCAAAGGGAGATATAAGAGAACAGAGAGAAAACAGGAGGAAAAGCAAAGGTTAGAAACACACAGAACGACCCAAAACGGCACTTTTTCCAGGACATCAGGAGCCTGGAAGGGGCCACTCCGGGACCCCATGGGGGCGACAACACTGTGCTCAAGCGTCTTGGAAGTGGTCAAGAGACCGTCTGCGGGTGGGGGCAACGCCCGCCTGGAGAAATGCTCAGGGCACAGCCCCCGAGGACGCACAATCATACACACGTGTGCGTGCGTGCATGCGTGCATGTGTACACACACACTTAGACACTCACAGCCCTGCACGCACATGCACACTTCCACACACACATATGCACACACCCATGTGCATACACAAACACACGCACACACACATGCATGTGCATACACACATGCACACTTATACTCACATCTGCATGTGTACACGCATACACACATGTACAGTTATACACATACACAATTATACTCACATCCACATATACATGTGTACGCACACGTGCAGACACAAATATACACAAATATACACGTGTGCACACACTCATACACATCCATGTGTTTGCACACGTACACACACGTACACACTTATACACTGTGTGCACATTTATGTGCACACATATACACACATGCACACACCCACACGGATGCATGCACATGTACACATGTCCCCACAATACACACATGCACATGCGTGTACAGAAACCTAGGCATGCACACACAGTCCACACGAATACAAACCCACACACGTGTGTACACACACAGACACATATACACACATACGCTTGCCCCATGCTCCACACATCCACATCCACGTGCACACGGACAAATGCATGTGTCCACGCAGGTGACACACACACATGTGCACATACGCACAGCTACTTATCTCCAACAGACAAGTCCATCCACAGACGCACACACACGTCTAGACATACGTACATCGTCTACTTCTAAACCACACCCTACCTTCACTGTAAACACTAGGTAGCGTTACGTATCTATAAGTAAACACACGTGTGCAGGTTTTAAATGCGCAGCCAGGACTCCACGCCTTCCATCTGCAAGACAGTGGGCTCTCGTGTACCAGGCAAGTCACCGGCCACTCCCATGACAATGAGGCTGAGCCCCTGACACTCTGGCGAGACGATCCAGGGTCTCCCTAGTGAGGGCCTCGCCTGAGGCTCCCAGACCACCCTGTGGGCCCCAGGACAGCAGCAGATCAGGAGACACCGCCGAGAGGGACCAGCCCGGAGACACGCGGCTGACAGTGGCTCCGGGTGGTGGGGACCATTCCAGCTCACCCCTTAGACTGGAGTGGGTGGCCTCACTGCCCCCCAGGCTGTGGCAGGAGCCGGGCAGGGTGCCCCCCAGGCTCACGGCCGAACCGCTAGCGCGGGGCCACGGGCACGGCGCTCTCAGGGCCCTGGAGGCTCTGCCTCTCCGTGGGTCATGCTGGCCGGCAGGTTGGGGCCCAGCATCCCTGCACCCACCGGCCAGGCCCTGCCTCATCTCCCTCCACCCTGCTCCGGGAAGCTGACTGCAGCTGAATGCCCCCCCAACACCCGCCCCCAGCAAACACAACACCCCCATCTGCACTTTTAGCATCTCAGCCCCCTCCAGGGCAACACACCCACACTCGGCTCCACAGCCCTCCCTGACTCCCCAGCCCTGTGGTGTCACCTGGGCACACCTTGTCTCGCTGATGGAAACCGAGGTTGGGGACCACATAGGGTGGCAGACCTGCACCTCCACGTCTAGGAGCCCCCACTGCAGCTGCCCTGTCTCCTCTGACTCGCCGAGGGCCACCTGGGCCTGAAGTCCCTAACCACTCCCACCCTACGGTCCCATGCTCCCTGCCCCACACCCCAGGCCCGCACTCCCCGCTCTGTGCCCCCTCACCCTGCCCCGTTCATGTGCCCAGCTCTGTCCCCCCTGCCCAGTCCTCTCACCCCAATCTCCCCACTCCGTGCCTCCTCCCACACCCCATGCTCTCCACTCTGTGCTCCCTCACCCTGCCCTACGATCCCCACTCCATGCCCCACTCCTGGCCCCGTGCTCCCATCTCCATGCCTCCTCCCTGCCCTGGCTCCCTGCCCCAGGTCTCTCACCCTCTGGGTCCCCCACCCCATGTCCCCTGCCCCGTGTCCTGCTCCGGGTCCCCCGCCCATGCCCCCCGCCCCATGTCCCGCTCCAGGTCCCCTCTCCGTGTCCCCCGCCCCCTGCCCGCTATGTCCCTGCAGACAAAAGCCCCACCGCACTGACCTGCTTCTCGTTCTCATCCTCCAGCCTCAGCCGATCTTCGATGCAGTTCCGGGCTTGCAGGAAGGCTTTCCGCTGGGAGCGCTCGGCCAGGATGCGCACAAACACCCCATACATGTTCACGCTGAGGAAGAGCAGGGCGTTGGCACCAAGCTGGAGGAGAGAACAGTACAGAGCACTAGGCGCGTGGGGCGCTAGCTCGACGGAGGCTCAAAGCCCCCGATAGCAGCCCACAAGACGACCTCACCCTCTAGGGTGCTGCGGGGTCGGCCTGACCCACGGCGCAAAGTGGGTGTCACATGACTACGAGCCATCAAGGCGGGCACATCCCTCCTCCTGGGCTTGTCATGGGGCAGAACGGTATGCCAGGCGCGTCCCCCAAATTCACGTGGAAGCCCTGCCCCCCAGGACCTCAGAGCGGGCCTGCGTTTGGACGTGAGATGTTCCAGGAGGTAATTACGTGAAAACGAGGTCACCAGGGAGGGCCGGAAGCCCATGTGACTGGTGTCCTCATAAGAAGAGGAGACCAGGACACGGACACACAGGGAGGGACGACCCCATGAGGCCCGGGAAGGAGACGGCGTCCAAGCCACTGGGCGGAGCTGTGCTGGGCGTGACAGTCACCCCAGGTCACCATCCGAGGAAATATGAGCGCGAGGAGAGAGCAGCCACTCCGTGACCAAACAGCGGAGGAGAGCAGATCAAAAACACTAGGAAGAAAGGACCACAGCACCATAAGCACAAAGCATCACCCGAGGTGACTGAGCATCCAGAGTCCTGTGATCAGCTCTCGCTGCCTTCCAGGGACGGGAATAAGGAAGGGGCTGGCGAGAAGGAACGGTCTGGGGTGCTGGCCAAGGCCCACACTCGGAGGCTCACACCTGCTGGACCAGGAAGGAGGCCCTGAGGGACGTCCTGCTTTCAGCAGCCTTAACTCAAGGCCAGTATGGACCATCAGGGAGCCCACGATGGCCACACCACAGGTCGTGGCAGACCCGGGGAGGATCGGACCAAACTTCACCACTCAGCCTCTTCTGCTGGTCTGTCCCACCTCTCTTGGGCACAGGGCATGGGGCCCCCAGGCCATTCACAGAGACAGAGAGGACACCCACCCACCTCCCCAGGGGCTGCGGTGTGTCTGAGCATCACACAAAGCCGCTGTCCTCAGTCTCTGCAGAGAGGTTGGGTTTCTGTGTCTGATTCAACGTGGGCATTTCCCTCAGGTTCTGAGGGTCACTGCTACTCCTACACCAACCAGAAATGCCCCCCACCCAGCACTGTGACCTGCACACAACTGTACGGGATGAAAGAAACACAGAGGCAGTCTAGCAGCAGTCTCTGGTCAGACAGCCCCGCCAGGGACAAGCGGGAGGGCAGACCAAGAGCCGCGTGCATGGAGAGCCCGCAGCACTGGATGGGGCCGGAGCTGGGGCAGGGGGCTGGGGTGCAGAGCAGAGACCACACAGGCCACGCAGGGACAGACTGGGGCCCACGGAGAGCACATGGCACCTCCTGTGTCCAAGCCCAGGAGAGTGTGACATGTTCCTCAGGAGGGATACACAGGGCCGGGGTCACAGACAGCAGAGCTGTTCGAGGAGGTGACAGGAACAGGAGAAAGCCAGGAACACGAATCCCCAGGGCCTGGCACATGACCATCATTGCCCGAAACCAGGGTGAGCTCACCAGCACACCTGGCGGCCCAGGTTCACGTACACCTGTTGGAGCTCCCGTCTCAACACACTCGGGAACGTACCCCCGGGGACAGCACCTCCCACACACCACACCCTCCCTCAGGTCCAGGGAGCCGCCTAAGTCCTATGACCACGGTGCCCACGGTGACCTTGTTACCTCTGTGTGTCCCTATTCACCTCCATGTGACCTGCCCACCTCCATATGACCCGTTCACCTCCATGTGACCCACTCATCTCTGTAACACCTGCTCACCTCCCTGTCATCTGTCTCCCTGCAATCTGACCATTCTCCATGTGACTGGGTCATCCTCGTGTGACCCTGGTCATCTCTGTCCCCCTAAACCAATGCCCCTCTGTAGCTGGAGTACTCCTTGCCTAAAGCAGGTGCAGGGCTGGAAGGAAATGCTTCTGTGATGCTGAACCAGCCTCTCACCAGGCACGGAGGGGAGGGGGCTTATGTGGCCCTCCTGGGGGGCCTGTGCCATGTCCCAGTGACCAGGGCAGTGTCCTCTGCGCTCTCAGACCATCTGCTCTATTTGGGATCAGCTCCTGTGATCTGTTTGTGGAACCCCTTGTTGGAGGCGACAGAAGCCCGGCACATATGAAACCACCAAGGGCGGTTTTGCAGGATTAGTATTTAAACGCGTTCTGAGCGTGTTGCCCACAAGTAAGGTCCTGGGCACCCTTCCAAACTTCAAACAAGCACACATCACTGCACGAAGCACGCGTCTCTTCCTGGGCAACACATGGTCCGTCTGGCTTCTAGTGCCCCTCCCGGCCTGGGCTTCACGTCCCGGAGGCACGCCGGGTGCTCTCCCGTCCTGGCTGCCCACAGCGTCCACGCCGGAGCCCCGAGCCACCGCTCTCCCCAGCAGGCACACAGGCAGAGGACCAGGCCCTCGTGAGGGGCCAGCACCCACAGACAGCCCGGCAGTAGGGCCAGGAAGCAAGCCACATTCGCAGGTGGCAGACAGCTTTTCCAGAAAGTAAGGCATCAGCTGGGCCCAGAGCAGGACTCAGAAAATGTGCTGTCCCCCAGTGAGGCTGGGGCAGGGGCGGAACACGGACTGAGGGGCAGACCATCTGGTTAAGGGAGAGGTGGGCAGCAGAGTGGGGGCATGCAGGGCCACCTCTCTCCACACACCTTTGTCACACCTTCCCTCCAGTCAGGAAGCCCCCCCCCAGGGAAACTGAGGCCCCACAGGCCGGTCACTGAGTGCCTGCCCGCCCTGTCCACACTGCTGAAACCCCTCACATGGAGAAGGAGTCAGTGTCCGGCAGGCAGGGTGAGGTGGGGGCAGAGATCTTGGGGTAGGGGGAATCCACACCCACATGGCCAGAGGCCTCCATGCCCCCCCACCCCGCACCTGCCCACCTGCCTCTCTTGCGTCCCTCACTCACTCCCACCCCCGGGGATCAGGGTCCCGTGGCAGGTGACACAACAGGCCACGCTGGCCCCCTAATCAGCATCAGTGACAAGGTCACCTGCTGGCAGGTGTGGCCCAAACGGGCTGAGAAGGACCCAAGCTCGGGGAAGGGCATGTCGGGGTCCAGACGAAGCACCCCTAGAGCTGCAGGCTGGCCAGTGAGGGGGCTCCAATGCGGCTACCCCTCTTGGCCACCCCTCCCGGCCACTCTCTGGGTTTGAGGCCTCCCCGAAGGGCCAGCCTGCAGTGGTCAGAGCCCTCAGTCCCCACTCACCCCCTCCCTGCTCTGAGGGAAGCCAGCCCCCAAGCCCCCGGGTTCCAGCTGCTCATTCCTAGGGGCTCAGGGCCTCCAGACAGGCAGGCGCCTGCCTCATGGCGCCACAGGCATGTTACAGCTGCTGCCCCCACAGCTCCTTAACCCTGACCCGACCCAGGTCACTGGGTCACGCCCTGGGATGCTGCCCACGGGAGCGCTGGGCTCCTCCTTGTCCCTCGTGCCTGTGCGGTGCTCCTGCCTCCGTTCCTCTAGTGCTCCTCCAGCTGGGTCTGGGGGAGGGGGCTCAGTGAGTAAGGCCCCCAGCCCATACCTCCGGAGCCCCTGGTACCACAGGGGACTGGGCCCAGAGACCCCTCTTCGCCCAGACATGGGCTCCCCAGACATGCCGGCACCGAGCACGTGCCAGCCCCGGGCGGGAGAGGGCAGAGCTCTCCCTGCAGTCTTGCACCTCTAGCCTCGGCACACCCGCCCCATGCACCGGCCTCAGCACACCTGCCCCATGCACCCATCCATCTACCCATCCATCCACTCATCCATCCATCCACCCATCTAACCATACAAACAACCATCCGTCCATCATCCATCCATCCAACCATCCAACCATCCTCTCAAACACAACATGAGCTGGGCTTTGGACCTGTGCCCACTCCAGGCTGGGCTGGCAGGGTCTCCTTGCCTTAGACAGGCCAAGTGGCTCCAGGAACCCCGGGGACCTCATGAGCCAACAGGGGTGACAATCAAACACCTACATCGAAGCACTTCTGGGAGGTGAAAATGTGTGTGTGAGCTCAGCTCAGGGGCACACGTGGCCCACCCTGCTTCACACCAGCCCCGTCACACACATTTTCTCAGACGGGAGCTGAGGCCAATGGTCTGTCCAAGGTGACACGGGAATTACTGCAGAGTGACAGTGGTGCAGAGCCCTCGGTCCCGCCGGTGCCGGTAATGCACGTGGGTCACGGAGAAGCAGTCTCCGGTCAGGGAGCCAGCATCATCGCGAACAAGCAAACCTCCCGGAGCCATCCACCATGGCAACACTCGCTGCAGAAAAGGCAGGGCACAGCATCTCAGACGTATCGCAGGTCCTGATCCCACCTGACCGCAGAGCACAGGAACCACAGGACCACCCGGCTCGCTGCCTCAGCAAGAAGTCCTGTTCCCGCCCCGTCAGCTCCGCAGATGCTGATGTTAACAAAGAGACACAGCCTTGGGTCATCAGCGGGGCACAAGGCTGCCGGCGGAGACTGCAGCACGCCAGTGGCCAGAGCAGCAGGGAAAGCTGCCCAGGGCCCCTCCTGTGTTCCCGGGGAGGCGGCGGTGGGTCAAAGCAGACCCGCCCCATGGACCCCAGCAGACAGCCAGTGAGACAGGCGCTTCAGGGAAAGGGACGGATCACCTGGAGACAGGTGCACACAGCCCCCAGGTGAGCAGCGAACCCCCACGCCACAGAGGCACCTGCGGACCCTCGAGGGGGCACCTGCAGGGAGGGGTGGAGCTGTCCACTGCGGCAGGCAGGCCCCTTCCCCCCGGCCGTGACCAACTGGAGGAGACAGGCTCTGAGTGGAGCCGGAGGTGGATTAAAAATGGACAGAACTGGGTCTGGCACGTGGAGATGAGACCGGTTCCTGCAGTGACCACAGAGCCCCAGATCTAGCCAGGAGGTTAAGGGCCACCACCCGGAGGGCAAAGGTAGGAAGGCAGCTATCAAAAAGCATGAGACCACCTTGTGTCTATGTCCCCTCCCCGGGAGGCTCGGGAGGGGGCTCCCCAGGCATCTGCTCTGCCAGTCAGGGGCGCAGTGAAAACACAGGACACCACAACGGACGGCGTCTCCCACGACTGGGACCTCTCCCAGCATTTGCCTCACTGTCATTCTCTTGGTGCAGGTGCTGACCACACCCCTCGTGTCCCCACAGCCAGTTTGCAAAGCAGAACATCCACCGTCACTGGGGAGCACACAGAAGGGCTCGCCGAGCGCAGCCTCCCCCCCACAGCCCCGAGCTGGGATCACACGCCCTTGGCAGGGCCACCTTCTCTGGCCCTTGTCAAGTGAGCAGCTGCCACACATGAGGAATTCTGTGCGCTGGTCTGCGTTTCATCGCCTGGCGTCCCCACTAGGCCTCCCTGGCCACCGCCTCTGGCCTCTCTGAGCGCATCTCAGAGCCAGGCCTTGACCCGGCAGCCTGGGCCCCTCCAGCCTGCTCCCAAATCTCCCCGTGCCACTAACACCACAGCTCGGGGACAGGTGCCTCCCCTGCGGGCCAGCCCTATTACCTACAGGACATGGCCCCCTGCCCCCACCTAGGGTACACTCCCCATCTGCACACGTATTTGTTACATAAACCGTTAGCTGCATGCATGCACCAGAGTGATGCGGGCTGTGCTGACCAAAGGATCATCTTGAATTTCATGATCACTGAAAAATTTCGAGATAAATAACCTAACCCAAGACGACCCTTTAAAAACCACAGGCCACTGCTGAGGGTGAGCCACACCTTGAAGGCCAAAGGTAAGAGGAACGTGGAGGCCAAACAGGGACCCGAGCTGTGCGGGCCCTGAGTGGGTGGGAAGCATCTGGAGACCACCTGGAGACAGCAGACCCCGAGGTGACTCCGGAGTGCAGAGGGCCAGGCAGGCACTGCTCCTAGAGTTTACAGAGCCCCGAGGCGAAGCCTGCCACTGCCCACAGTTACCAGGAAGGACACGGTGCACAGAGGCTGACATACGGCCAGGAGTGACTGTCACGTTCCAAACAGGCATGAACTCCAGCTCCCACTGAGCCATCCCCAGATCCTGGGGGGGGGGGGGGGGGGGGGGGGGGGGGGGGGGGGGGGGGCTGGATGGGCCTTGGGGGTCCCGTGGCTTCAGTGCTGCTGGGCTTGTTGAGAGCAGATAGATGGCCTCAGGACAAGGGGACTCGGGATAAGGACCCAGTGACAAATCCTGGGGAGTCAGGAAGTGCACACAATGCAGGGCTGCAAGAGGGGTGTGAGCAGACTGTTGAGACAGACGGACTTGGATGTGAGATCCAGACAGCGGCAGAGACCCTGGCCTCTGGCCGGACACAAGGTCGGGAAAGAGTCAGTGCTGCAGGAGGGAGCCGGGAACACCGGGCTCTGAGGGGCGCTTGGACCATTAGAGTCAACCGGAGGCCTCTGGAGAGGCTCATGCAGGCGGCCAGCACCCACCTGCTAGAGGAAGCGCAAGGTGACCCCAGCCCTTAAAATAAAAATTGCAAGAAAACAGGGACCGCCCTTCTGAGATCTTCCCGTCCTCTTCGATTCCTTCCTCCCACCTTCGGGGAGAGACCCCAAACGTGAACAAGGAGTCTGCTGCGGTGTCATCTGTCAAGGTGACCAAGCAGTCCTCTGTCCTCATCTGCCAGGGGGCTGGACCCCCTCCCACGTGTAGCCAGCAGCTGAGGGCAGCCGGTCCCCCAGCCCGGCTCCCCTTTCCTCCTGGGAAGCCCCCTCCCCATGTCTACACTGCAGCTCTGTCCCGGCAGGAGGGCTCTAACCAACCACAGTCAGGGTATCTCAGAGGCATCCTCACCAACAAAGCTGGTGCCCACACTGCACATCCAGATGCCCTGCGGGGCCATTCATCCAGCCAGAAGACCACCATCCCCGCCCTGCGCAGGGGAGCCCTCAAACAGGTTTCTGGAGACAGGATCTTTGGAGAGAAGGCACACTTGGGGAAGACTGGGTAGGGGCACCTGCCTGGGGAGCCCCAGGGCTCCCCCCTCCACGGCAACCACTGGGACCAGAAGTCCCCACGTCTTCCCACAGTCTTTCCCATGTCTTTCTCACATGTCCAGCCCATCTGATGACACAAACCCACCAGTCTGGAGATTTTCCCGGGATTCAGGATTTTTAACTCTCCCCGGGAACTATCTGAGCTCGTGGCCACAGGTGCGCCAGAAATGGTGGCCACGTGGATTAGCACCTACTGTGCAGAAATGAGGAGGGAGGTGGGCTCAGGTCACCGTGAGCCCCCCTGGGATGAAGGCCACGAGTGGAGGGGAGAGGAGGCATCACCGGCCACGCTGAGCGGAGACCCCACCCATCCTGGGGTCGCCTCCAAAGAGGCCTGGGCCGGGCCAGGGGCGCTCATAGTGGGCCCACGGAGACAGCTCCCACAGGAAAGAGACGGCCACAGCCATCCGGCAGGCCCTCTGGGACAACACCTGCACAGGTGAGCACTATCCAGCCCAGACAGAACTGCCCGCAGTGAGGCAGGCCACGCCTGGGCGGCCCAGTGAGCCGGAGGCTTCTCCCAAGAAAGGTGGCGCAGTCTGCATGCACGTGGCTGTACCCGGCCCAGGGTCATGCTCAGGCTTTAGGAGGCAGGCGGTGACACAGGAAAGAAGCTGCTGGATGTATCTCATCCCAGAGAGCCCACATTCTCGGTGGGGGTGGGGGGTGGGGGCTTTGGAAGGGGGAGTAACACACACCAAAATAACCAAAAATAATTCTGTGCCTATTGAGACAGCACCTCAAAATTTAGCCAGTCACTGCACACCCCATACCCCGGGGTCACTGCCCCCATAGCCCGGGGTCACTGCACCCCCACCTCGTAGTCACTGTACCCCCATGCCCTGGGGTCACTACCCCCCCACCTCGTGGTCACTGCCCCCCCCATGCCCCGGGGTCACTGCTCCCCCCCCATCCAGAAGAATCAGGTCCAGGGTCCTGGGAACAGAGAAGGATCCAGGGAGGATGCAGACACGGGCCCACCCCTCGCCCCACGCATGGGGGAGCACAGGACGTGAGCCCCAGAAGCACGGCCTGGCCCTGCCTGGACTGCACTCACAGAGCACACAGAGGGGAGGGGACACAGGCATCCCGCCCCTGGTCACTCGTGCCCACGCTCGAACCTCTCACCTGACCCCCCACCCAGGCAAAGCCCAAGTGGGCTCACTTCATGGGCAGTCACCCCGTGAGGTCACCCGAGGTCATGGAGCCAGAGGGCCCTGGGCCCCGTGTCCTTCAGGACAGAACTCGGTACTACTAATTAATATAAGTATGCCCTGCGAGCGCCTCCAAGCGTGTGCCCATGTGTGTGCAGGTGGGTGTCTTTGTGTGTGTGAACATGGACAAGTGTGAGGACGTGCATGGCACATGCATGTCTGAGTGTATGTGCACTTGGTAAGTGTGTGTGTGCACGTGTGTACTGTGAGTTTGTGCACGTGTGGGTGTGTACTGAGGGTGGGTGCATGTGTGTGGGTGTGTACGTGTGCATATGTGTGAGTGTGTGCACATGTACGAGTGTGTGCACGTGTGCCAGACCTGGGGCTGCACATGACCAGCACCACCAGGTGTGCAAGGTCCCTTCTGCCGGCCTGCTCAGCCCCTCGGTGCAAACCCAGGTGCCTGCAGCAGGGGTCGTCACCCAGGCCACAGGGCCACCCCCCTCCCCCAACCACAACCGACAGGAAGTGGTGGGACACGCCCCGAGGACACTCCGTCTGGACAGATGGCCTGCCGCCAGCATCCGGGGCGTCTCTTCCAACATTCGGCCAAGACCAGACGCGGATTCACAGAGCCGGAGAAAACGCGCAGGTCCCAGGCCACCAGCAGCTGGTGGGGACCAGAGGTGGCTCTCATCCCACTGAACACTGGGCCACAACCAGCAGACCGAAAGGTGCCTGAAGACGTATCCGCTCCTACAGAGCCATGGAGCCACCCGGAGGAAACCGAGGCACGGGGGTAAGTCCCCTGCCCGAGGTCCCACAGCCGGGAACTGCACCCCACCCTCGCACAAGCCCACCACCCCGTCTGGGTTGGGAAGTGGAACAAGGATGGTTCTGGGCTCTGAGTCAGCAGGAACACAGCACAGTTACCTGTCCCCCAGGGCGCTGAGCCCTGGCCCTCCAGACGTCGGGGGTGGGGGACAAGAGAAGGGTTTCACCGAGAGCCTCCGGGTTCCGGAAAGGGCAGCTGGGCAGCATTCACAGCAGGTGGAGACAGTGGCAAGCAGACACTTCCCCACAGAACCCCACTCTGGTCTGGGCCAGGCAGCAGCCCCCACGCCCACTCATGTGACCCCTGCTCCCCACTGCACCCCAGGGGCCCCCAAACAGAAACCTGATCAGACCCCTCAGCTAAAAAGGCTTGAAGGGCGTTGGTGCTGTGTTCTGAAGAAACCGAACTGCTGGCGTGCCCTGCAGCACCCACCTGAGTCCTTCCGTGCCCACCTCCCTGGCTGAGCCCAGCCCAGCAGCCGCAGTGCCATCCATCCAGGATCTTGGCTGGAGCACTGGCCTCAGGAAGTCGCCCTGAGCCCTCCTTCCACCCTGTCCCCTCCATACACCTGCGAAGGTCACACAAACTCCCCAGCACTGACCGCAGTCCCGGTTGGTGACCGGGGTCCCTTACAGACTGCAAATCCTGGAGAGAGGACCTGTTCCCGTGGGCCCCCTCCCCCTTCCCCTCCCCGGGGGCTGGCACCCAGGCATGGATCGCAGAGCTATCCAGAGAAGGTGAGCGTGCCCAGTCTGTCCCCGGCGCCTCCACCGGTCCACCAGTGGGGCCAGACTCCAGCACACGCACAGTTCCAGGGTCCTGGCACATGCTGGGGCAGCAAAAAAAGCATATGGGACCACCCTGAGGGGAGCAGGCCAGAGCCCTGGCCTGAAGCTGGGTGGGTACCGTAGGCGTCCAGGCCCCTGCTTCTGGTCAGCAGATTCTGCTGCCCCCAGTGTGGGCCATCCCAGGTGCTTCTTCAGGTTAGGGCCCGGCGGGGAGGACAACACAAGTGAGTATCCGAGGGACACGCCGGATTGTGGGGAGGGGACCCAGGGGTCAGGCAGGCTGTGAATCAGGTGTTCCCCGGGGAATGCCCACAGGACGCAGACCTGGAGGCGTGGGGGAGACACCCCTTGCCACCGGGAGCTCACAGAGTGCTCAGGGCTGTAAGCCTGCAGGTGGTGGGAAGCCCAAAGTGCTAAGAGCAGAGCCCCGCCCAGCCACCAGAGGCCTATGGAAAAGGGGTGCCGCTGAGGACAAGAAGGCTGTCATGGGGGCACTCCTCACCAAGGCAGAGAACCCCACTACCCCCCCCCACGCCTTCACACAGCAGCAAGAGGACCCACCTGTCTTCCCCTTGCAGCCCCCACCCAGCAGCAAGGGGTCAGCCAAGACAGGTGGCTGCACCAGCAGGGGAGCAAACAGGTGACAGGGCCCAGCCAAGCTGGGGGAGGAGGAGGGAAGTACCAGTGGGGAGAGGGGCCAGCCCGGGCCTGGCTGGGGTGGGGGGGCAGGGGTTGGAGGCCAAGTCAAGGGGGTCCAGCAGGGGCAGTGCCCAGCTGGAGGAGGGGCCCTACTTGGTAAGGGCCCAGCTGTGACCAAAGGGCGGCAGGGGCGGGGCCTGTGGAGGGAGGGGCCGGGAGCCAGTGCTGGGGCCGAACAAGGGGGCTGTGTGGGGAGGGGGGAGAGCCAGGGAGGGGAAGGGTAGGGGCCTTGGGGTGTGGCAGCAGGGGGGCCGGGGCAGCTGAGGGACCAGCAGGGGAGGGAAATGAGGGCAAGGGGAAGGGGGAGGGAGCACTGGCGGGGGAGGAGCTCGGAAGGGGGCGGGGCACAGGAAGGGACAGACTCCCCCCAGCTGGAGGAAGAGCCGGCGTGTGGGTGGTGGGCACGAGGCGCATCAGCAGCCTGGTGGCCTGGGCGCCCCCTTGCCAGCAGCACTAGGGTTCCCCCAAGAGCTCAGAGGAATTGGAGGAGGGACACAGGGGGATTCCAGCCAACTCCCACTTCGCCAGGACGAGGGGATGGTGGTTTCTGTGGTCCTATCAGAGGTTCAGAAGAGGGGGAGGGGTGCACTGAATAGATTTCACTTATGAGGATAGGCGACCGAGCAAAACCATTGTGCACAACACAGTGGACCCTGTGTGGGCCCACTACAGCAATCTTACCCCACCCTGGCCCAGAAGTGGGTGTTTGGGGTCCGTGGGGGGTAGGAAGCTGGGGCTGGCAGGCACGCAGAGCCCTCCAGTGGGGGCACCCTGAGCCAGCCTCTCTCCTCCAGGCACACCCCTCTCCCTGCCACCACCCCAAGGCCTCCACCTTGGCGTGCACACACACAGTCCCCAAGCGGCCACTCTGTCCTCGAGTCCCTGAGTGCCACCACCGGGAGCAGGGGGCACATGTGTCCTCTCCCCCTTCCCTCCTCCTCACCCCTCCCAGCACCCCAGGATCCACTCACCACCCCACCCCCATACCCCCACCTGGGCCCCAGGTCTCCAGGCAGACCTCAGGTGTTCTGGAACAAAATGCCTTCAATTCTGACACATTGCTCAGTTAAATAAAAACAAATTGCTTAGTTTAGATGCAACCAGTGGGCAGGGAGCAGGGGCACAAAGAAGGAAGGGGCTCCTCCTGGGGGCTGGGCTGGGTGGGGATAAAACCATGTCCCTAAACTCTTTCTGCCCTGAGGGCAGCAGCAGGCGCCCCTCTAGGGAAGGCGGTCTAGCACCAGCCCCAATGTCAACTGTGCAGTCGTGGCCTCCTGGGTCCTCTTAGCCTGGGCCAGCCTGGGTTCCACAGGGTCCCCACAGCACATGAGCCACATCCCAGAGCTCCACACAGCAGGGCAGAACAGGGCTGCTGCAGGAAACCCCAGAGCCTCCCTGAGGAGGGGCAGAGGCTCTGGGAGCCCCCACGTGAACCCCTCAGTGCCCAGAGCAGCACTCCCCAGCACACAGAACACCCCATGCATGTGCAGTAAAGCCAACAGCCTGGCACAGACTGCCTCAGTCACCCCACCCCTGCACAGCCTCCTTTGGGCCTCCACCTCCAGCCCCCAGGGCTTCCGCTTGCCCCGAACAAGACCCCGAGGAATACAGGACCATCCACACGCGACCACCCTGCAGGGTAGCAGGGACACTGGAGAGCATCGGCAAGAAGCAGGGGACGGGCCTGACACATGGGGTCCCACCTTCCCCGCCCCGCCTCCAGGCCAGGCTGCCCAGCTGCCCCAGGACAGGTTGGTCCACACCTGGGGGACACCCAGGCCCTCACCAAAGTTTCTCTGCACCCTCCCCATCTGTTTGTCCACATCGCCACCACCACTAGTGTTTGTAGACTTGAACAGGAACATTCTGAAGGAGCCCAAACACAGTGGAAGCAGAAGACTCTGAATACGAGCTGTTCCAACAGATTTCCAACGGCGCCCCAGCCCTGCAGGTGGGGAAACTGAGGCCCTGGGATGGATGGGGGCGTGCGTTGCCCCGCTGCGGGAACCCCTGAGGATCCGGGCTCCCTGGATAGGCTCCCCTCCCCCACAGATGCAGGGGCCCCTCTCATCCTGGGGGCAGAGCTCCCTGTGCCCAAGGCACCTTTGCAGACTCTTTCCTCTCCCTGAATTCTCTAAAAGGAACAAGCGGAAGCTACGTAAAAAAAATTGTTTCAGAAAAAGACAATAGTACAGCTTTTCACTGAATCGACTGAACCTCGGGTACCCCAGAACCCTAGTGGCCCTGGCCCTGGGCCTGTCCAGGTCAGCTCGGGACCGGCACCACCGGGGGCTGACCTGGCCGCTGGGCCTCCCCTCTTGTGCTGGCAGGGAGGCTGTCGCGCTGGGGGGCCTGGCTGTGGGGGCCAGACAGCCAAGGGGGGGGGGGGAGGGCTGCGGGGGAGGGGTTCAGGAGCACCTCCTGAGGCCGTCAAGCAAGGGCCACATGCTGCCCACGAGAGGCCAGAGGGAGGTGTGCTGGAGAGCCCTGTGGGAAGGAACCCCCTCCCCTCCCTGCGTGCAGGCAGCCCTCTGGCCCTCTTCCCTTTTCTCTGCCTTACCTCTGTCTCTGGCTTTCACCCCTACTTTCTTCCTCTCTCCTCCCCACCTCCACAAGCCCCTTCCTGGGCCCCCCCCCCCCCACCGCAGCCTCTCTGCCAGCTCCCTTCCCCCCTTCCCTCCTCCTCACCACCCCACCCCCCGCCACGTGCTGGCCTCTCTGGGCCTGAATGCAGGTCCAGCATTGCACTCACAGCCCCTCTGACCATGTGGGCCCCTGCATCCCCGTCGGGGACACCTCCCTCGGTCCCTGGGTGGTCCCTGCATCCCCATCCCTCGGTCCCTGGGTGGTGGATCCTGGTCCTGGGCACCGCCCCCCCCAGACTCCCCTGTCTGATTCCCTCACCTCCTCCTTCTTCCCAAGCTTGCTCTGTCCAGCTCCCCTCATCCCATCGCCCCCACCTCCTCCATCTGCCACATTCTGTCCCTGGATGGGCTCGCCCACCTCATCAGATTCCCCCACCCTCCTGCCAAAACGCCGCCAGAGACAGAAACAAAACCCTCCTTCGGGGCCCTCCAAGCCCCTGTGGGCTGGGCTGGGCTGCACTTCCCCCACCCCTGCCAGGCTCTGAAAGCCCCACACAGCAAAGACATCTGCCTCCAGGGTCCTGGGGCCCAGGGAGGAGCCCGGGGGGAAGCGGCAGCCTCCTTGTTCCCGCTAGTGTCTCACCAGTCCGCCCAGAAGGCAGTGACAAAGTTCAGGCGCTGCCAACCTGGGTCAGGCCAAGGCAGCGCGGGGACGGCAAGGACCAAAGCCCCATTCGACCTTGGCAGACGTATCTTTCTAGACCAGAGACGGGTCCGTAATGGGTGCCAGAGTGACTGGAGAGGACCCAAATCCTCGTCCCCTCCCCACGTCCCTGGGGTGCTGCAGGCCGGGAGGGGGACTCTGCACGCGGTCCAGGCGCGCTGGAGAGGCGCCCAGAGCTGTGCGCACAGCCAGCAGGAGCCCTGCCCGCCCCGGAGCCGATCGCGCGCCCACTTTCGGTCCCTCCTGCGGGATGTGTGCCGCCAAAGAGCGGCAAACCGGGATCTGGCCCTGCTTGGCCGCTCCCCAGCTGCCTGACCTTGGGCCAATCCTTGCCCTCTCCACGCTCGCGTCTCCACGCCCCACACCCAGGGGCGCTTTGTGGACGGTAACTCGGAAAAGAGGCGGGCCCTCGCAGCCCCCCACTGCGTCCTCAGCTCGCTGAGTGACCTTGAACGCCCCCCCCCCACACACACACACACACTCGGGGTGTCAGTTTCCCCACCTTCCCAGTCAGTTGATGCGCACCGGGCTTCCAGTGTCCCCAATCCCTCCCGGGCAGGTGTGCCCCAGACCGGACCAAGGGCGCGCGGCGGCACTTACCGTCCTCCAGAGACGCGGGCGCTTGGCGGGTACCAAGGTGGCCGTGACCACCAAGTGCGAGGCGGCCACCACGAGCCCGAAGCCGATGGCCAGCAGGCTGCGCACGGGCAGCAGGGCATAGGACACGAAGGTGACCAGCAGGAGCTGCCACACGCCCTGGTCGGCGGTCGCCGGCCCCGAAGCGGCGCCGGCGAGGGTCCCCGCGGGGCGGCCGAGCGCGAAGGGGCAGCACAGCAGCGCGAAGGTGAGGCTGAAGAGCAGCGCCAGCTGGCCGACCTGCTGCAGCTGGGGCACCTGCAGCGAGCGCACGTTGGTGACCACGAGCAGCGCCAGGAAGAGCACGCAGTGCGCGGGGTGCGAGCCCCGGGCCAGGCCGGCCGCGGGCCCCGGCGCGCCCAGCAGCTCGGCCAGCGCCAGCGCGCCCGCCAGCCCGCTGAGCACCGCCAGCGCCTTCAGCGTAGCCGCCTGCTCCAGCCGCAGCGTGTAGCCGCGGAACAGCGCCTCCAGCTCGGGGCACGCGAACTCCTCGTCGCACGCCCGCAGCCCGCGCCGGCCGCCCGGCCGGGCCGCCCGCTCCGCGCCCCCGGGCTCGCCCGCGCCGCCTCCGCCTCCGCCGCCGCCTCCGCCTCGGCCGCGCGGCGCCCCCGCCATCTCAGCGCCATGCGGCGGCGGCCGGGGCGCCGGGGCGGGCGGGCGCGGGCGGGAGGCGCGGGGCGCGGCGGGCCGACTCGGGGCGCCGGCTGCCCCGCGCGCGCGCGCGCCCCGAGCGCGTCCCCGGCCGCCGCCGCGCCTGCGCACTGCGCCGCCCGCCCCGGGCCGCGGCGCTCCGGCGGCCGCGCTGCGACAGCCCGGCCGAGCGCTGAGCCGGGGGGCCGCGTGACCTGGGCGCCCCGCTGCGCGCCGAGCCTCAGTTTACCCCGCTGGGCCGTGTCTTGGGGCGTGGAGAATGCTAGCGTCGCGCGCTGAGCCCCGGGGGTGGGGGGTAGAAGGGGGGAGTTGGGGGGAGCCGGGGTTGGGGGCGTCTCCCCGCCCACTGTGTGAGTCCCGGGAGAAGCAGGCCCCTCCGCTCTAGAGGCGCCCTGGGGGCGCCCCGGGGCCTGCGACGCCCCCTCGCGGGACCCTCGCGCGGCGCGCTGGACGCGCGTCCCGTCCGGGGCGGGGGCTGCGAGCCCTGGTAGCCGCGGCCGTGGCCTCCTGGCTGCCCCGCGAGCCAGGCCAGAGTCCCGGCAGGCGATGAAGCTGTAGGTGCAGGGGTGGGGTGGGAAACGGCGCCCCGTAGGGGGGACGCTGCAAACAGACGTGATGGCGGCACGCATTCTCCCAGCAGGAGAAACGCGACCGTGGGTCCCACCCAACGACTCCCGTGCCACGGCTTCTGCTCACTCGGTCCAAGGGAAGGGGCTTGGTGCTCACACTCGCCCCAGGGCGGGTGCCTCCGTCCGCCCTCACACCCCAGGATGGGGTAAGCAGCTGGCTTCAGGAGGCTTGCGGAGAAGTAAAGCCTGTCGGCAAAACCCCTGACCCCTGCGTTATGCCCTGCTGCTTCTCATCCACCCCTCCCTATGCGAGGACCAGGAACTGGGGGCCCCAGAAATCACAGAGCCCAGGAGGCTAGCCCTCTGCAGGGGTCCTTCCCAGGTGACTTCCAGACCCCAGGATGCGGTTGGTGTGGCCCAGGCACGGGTCTGTGTTAGAGGCACTACAGGGATTTCAGTCTGTCCTGGGGTGAGAGCCACTGGCCTGGCAGTGTGTTTTTGTATGGGCTCAAGATCTAGAACATGGGGCCATACGAAGTTGCCATTTTTGTTAATTGCACAAAGCAGTCACACGTCAGCTCTGATCATTGTAGAGATGGCACCTCAGGGTCTGCCCGGTCAGGAGCTCACACCATTGCATTCTCGACAGCTGGCATCAGCAGGTAGTCACATACTCGGTGGCCACCCCACCCCTCCTCCTGGACAGGCCTCCCCACGCAGGGCGCCTCCTCTGTGAAGCCCTCCTGACTCCCCCACCCCTGTACTGCTTCCCTGTGTGGGTCCCCAATCCCCCTAGGACCCTGTGCTCTATCTGATCACCTGGTCACTTGTCCTTGTCCCCTCTTGGACCTGGCAGCCCCCGGGGCAAGGGGAATCTGGAAGTCACCTGCCTACCCCTGTTCCTGGCTGGCCTGGCAAAGTGCCCATCTTCCTCATCTTGTCCCCACCTGTCCCCAGCAGTAGCACAGTCTGCGTGATCTTTCAGGCATCACCTATCAAGAGTACACTCTCTTGTTAAATGTATGGTGTAGTTTTATGTCCTAATGATCAGGAAAGGAAAGCTGAATAATGTCCAAAAGTTGGGCAAGCCACCCGAGAATGAAGGCATGAAGTGTCCTGGGGCCAAGTTCACAAGCCAACAGAGCCCCCTCCCTCACCAACACACCCACAAGATGATGTTGGCACCCACCTCTTTCCAAGAGCCCGCTCTCTGTTGGGGGCGGCAGAAAGAGGTTCCAAACAGGGACAGCACCCTTTGCTCACTGCCACAGGTGCGTGTCCTACTAAAGCACCCAGGGCCACCGGTCACTTTCCTGTCCGTCATCCAGTTTGCTCCGTGGCTGTCTGGAAAGGAGGAATCGCGTCCTCATTTTGTCGCTGAAGAAGCAGAGGCCTAGAGAGGCTTGCACATTGCTGCCCGAGTCACAGAGACTGGAGGTGCCAGGGCCCCCAGGGAGCCTCCTACTGCATGCGGGGGGGCTGCTGGTCCCGTTTGCTGGGTTGAAAGACAAGGACTTAAGTGGGCAGTTTGCAGCCAGGGATGACAGGCAAGCTGTCTGAGACACAGTGCGGTGCCCACGCCCCGTGCCCTCGTGGGTGTCATCGGTTTAATCACGCGCTGAAGTCCTAACCCCGCGGTACCTGAGAATGTGACCTTCTTTGGGGCGAAGGTCATTACAGGTGTCCTTCAGACAAGGCCACACTGGAGTTGAGCAAGTCCTCCTCCAGTATGACTGATGTCCGTATACAAAGAGGACATTTGGAGACAGACACATAGGGAGAAAGCCTGAAGGCAAATCACGCCGCCAGAAGCCAAGAAGCCACCAGAAGGCAGGAGCCTCCCCCCCGCCCCCCACCGCCCCTGCCACCAGCGCCTTCCCAGAGAACTCGGTCCTGAGACGCTGTGATCCCAGGCTCCCTCCCAGCCCCCACAGCCGTGAGAATAGATGTCTGGTGTCCAAGCCCGGAGGCGGCCCTGGTCCAGCAGCACGCCCAGCACGTGCCGTACCCTGGGTAATGCTGCCTGTTACGCAGGGTAAATATTGACCCATGGCAAAGTGGCTGTGCAGATGCAGTCGGGAAATTATGCTCCTCCCGTAAGCACCAGGGCCGCTCGGGAGGTGAGCAGAGTAACCCATGTGTGTGTGCTAACTCTGGCCCTCCTGCTCAGGTGGCTGACAGCCATCTCCCACCCAGCCAGCTCATCCATCATTCAAGGCAGGACGCCAGCCTCCCATGCGTCCCTCTGACTTTCCATCGCTTACAAATCTGTCTCTTTGCATCTGAGCCTTGTGCTTCAGAGGAACCCCCTGAACTGGCCCGGATCGTGGGTGGGCATGGTGTGGCATGGGCCCAGCCTGGAGCCTGGCCCAGCGTCATGGCCTTCCCAGGGGCCGTGTGGTGTCCTAGCTAAGGGTGCAGACCTGTGCCATGCCGCCCAGCTGTGTGACTTTGGGCAGGTTACTGACCCTCTCTGTGCCTCATCTCCACACAACGAGGATGTAAGAGTGCCTTGCTCACAGGCGGTCGTGGGCTGAGAGCCCCGAAGCTGCCCCTTGTAAGCACGGAGTAGAGACAGCTGCTGGGCCTAACAAGTCGGTGTTCTGTGCCCGCAGGAACGGGCGGGTGTCACGCTAAGTCTTGGAGCCGAATGTCAGGTAAGCCAGCTTCTGTCGGGGAGTGTCCCCCAGCTCCTGGGACTTCTGCCGGAGCTCTGGTTTCCAGACGAGGTCTCTTCCGGGCTCCCACTCTGTACTTTGGGACAGAGTGTCCCCTGTGGGTCTGTGGGACACACTCGTGGAAATGCAGGCGAGTCAGGGAAGGGAAGAGGCGGCCGGTACTCAGGGAACCACACTCAGGAAAGCTGCATCCGTCGGATCCACTGGGGATACGAGAACCGCACAAGAGGCCCTGTTCGCTGTAAGAAGCCCTGACCTGGGGGCTCAGCCTCCCCATCCCCTGGCAGGCTGGTGGTTTGGGGACATGCGGAGCCCGTGAGCGCACCGTGCACGGTGAGTGGAAACCGTCAGAGGACCTGTTCGGGACGGACGGGACCCCAGCCCGAAAGTTAGTTCCCTCGCTGACAGCCGGATGGCTGACACTGGGCGGCAAGCGGCCGCAGCCTCAGACCCACGGCACAGAGGCCCGCGGAGGCCCCAGCCTGACTCTGCAGCCTGGCCGAGGCCACAATGGGGAACGTGGCCCCGGGCGGCTGGGACCGAGGTTGAGGGGTTCCTCCGGCTAACGTCGGGGCTGCAGTTAGAAAGGCAGGTGGGTGATCACGGAGCCACATAGCACAAGTGGCAGGAGGGACTCACTAGCCTGCCGCTTCACACGTCACTGTCCCCATGCCTTGCCGGCCAGGAAGGCCAACTGGGCGGCCTCCCAGCCAGCTCCGCCACTTTCCTCCGTGGGGCCCTGTGTCGCAGGTCCCGGGGACTTGGCACCCTCACCTCTGCGCCAGGGTCTCAGAGCGATGGGCACCAGATAACGGCAGCCCGCACGCCTGGTCCGCAGGGAGACCTGGCTGGCAGGGGGAGGTTTGTGTGATGGGCACATTGGCAATCACCTTGTCGCTAGGATTCGGCACCGAGCCGAATCCTGGCCCCTGGGAGAGGCCCCTGGGAGAGGCCTGGGCCAGCCTGGCAGTCCCCAGATAACACACGCTCAAAACCATGGCCAGCGCTCCCACAGAAAGCAGCCACAGGGCGTGTCCTCTGGCCGGCCCTCTGGGGTCGGGGGAGTGGGGTCAGGCTGGGCCATCTGTGACCACACCTGAATCCCCAGAATGGAGCGGGCCTCCCGGAGACGGCGGGCAGAAATGGGACCCCGAGCTCTGGAGGCCCAGAGCCACAGTCCCTGCACAACAAATCCAGACATGGGGCTGGTGGGACTGACCTCTTTTCCCAGGAGCCAGGGGTGGTGTGAGGTCCATGTCCTCCTGGATTCTGGCCGTGGACCAGGCAGAAGGTCTAATGGGCCCAGGCGTGAGGGCGTGCAAGGTGGAGGTCAGCAAGGGCAGAATGGGAGGTTCTGGATAACCCCAGCAGGGCAGACGCCAGCCACGGGCTACCCGGGAGGGTCTAGTGAGCCCCAGAGGGAGGCGGCAGTGGGTGGTCTCAGATGGAGAGGTGCCTCCTTCCAGCCCCCCTGCGCCCACCCGGGAGCTCCAAGGCACAGCCTTCTTCCCGAATCTGACCACATCTCCCTCCAGAGGCCAAACCAAGTGTGTCCCCTTCCGGCTCCTCTGAACTGAGACTTCTTTGTACTAAATTGAGAAGCCGCTGGATTCCGGGCAGGCTCTTCCCGAGAGGGAGGGGACTCTCCACCAGGCCCTGGCCATGCGGGTGGGGTTGGGGGAGTCCGTCCCACCCTGAGCATCGTGCGAGAGCAGTTAGGACACACATGCCACTCTGAAGCTGCTCTGGCACCTGCCTGTTGATTTAGAGCCAGGTCCCCACTGCTCTCACAGGAAGGACACTGTGTGGTCCCACCTGGCATCTGGGGGAAATGTGGGGGGGGGGGGGGTGCTGCACCAGGACCAAAGCCAGGCCAAGGGCTGTGAACTGGAAATTGTTTGAGGTCAGAAAGGACCTCCTGTCTGGGCTTGAGGCTGGTAGGGAAGGTGAGTGTAGGCTGACTGTCCTCCTCTCCAGGGCTCTGGCAGGGGCCAGAACCTTCCAGAACAGGCCCAGAAGGAGACCCCGCTGACAGGAATCATTGAGGGGGAGAGGTTGGGGGTTTTGGTCCCACTCTCAGCACCCCTGCCATTAAGGACATAGGGCTCCAGCTTTCCTGGCTGTGGGTCCTGTGAGGACCCGCTGAGCCCAGAGACGGGCGCGTCCACCCTGGCAACTCCCTGGCCGTGCATGACGGAGACCCCTATGTTTCCATCAGGGGCTCTGGTCAGGCGCCCAGAAGCCAAGGCCACTGAGGGCAACCTCAAGAGACCCATGGTGCTGGGTTCTGAAAACACAGCGGTGACCCAGGCCCCAGCCTGCGCACCAGGAGTGCACAGCCCAGCAGAGAGAAAGAGGGGGACACAGCGACCCACTGGAGGGGACGAGGGGTGCCCCCCACGCTGGAGGCAGTGGGAGCCATGGGCAGCAAGCAGTGCCAGTGTGCCCCCCTCCCCGAACACAGCAGCCTCCCCCCCTCCGGCTGAATGAGGTCAGGACGGGACTCTCCATGAACCCCACTTCATGCGGTCCGCTTGCTCACTGGGAGCATTTGGGGTCCTAGTAGCTCAGGAAACAATGCTCTAGGATGCGCTCTCCTGGGGACCGTCCCCATTGCGGACAAAAGGCCAGTGGACAGGCGTGCGCCCTCAAACAGCGCGGACTGGGTGCCGGGCGTTCAGTGCATTGGGCTCAGTCGTCCTGGGGGGTCGGGGCGCTCACCCCGGACGGAGCCAGGAGAACCCGGGAAATAAGGCCTGCTCGCGAGAGCTGAATGCGGAGTCGGCTCTGACAGCTGCACCGAGAGGCAGGGAAGCTTCAGCCTGAGGATTTGCGCTAAAAATAGCATCGTTGGCTTGTGGGTAGAGAATTTGACCCAATTAGAGATTACCAGTTTCAGGAATTACTGGAAAAGAAATCTCATTAAATAGGTTAAATATAGGAGCCAGAGGCTGAGAAGGCCATCTGGGAGTCACAGGAAAACCAAAACCCGGGCAGGGTTGCCGGTGCGCGCCCGTCCCTGTCCCCGCGCAGGAGGGTGCTCAGCGGGGACACGTGAAGCAGAGCAGGCCGGGGGCGGGGCCAGGCGGGGTGTCCCGCCTCCTCTCGGCAGGTGGTGGGGTGGTGGGGAGGGCTGGCATTACCCTTGGGACCCCAGCCCAGCCCCCTGCTGGTTCTTCCCTGCCCCTCCGCAGTCTGCCTTCCAGACCCGGGACCCGCCCACCGGAACAGGGCCTCCTGGGCCTCCACTCAGCCCTCCGTCCGGCCTGCGGGCTCCTGCCAGGACCCGGGGCGCCCTCCCAGCTGCCCGCACCTTTTCCCTGAAAGTAGAGGAAGGGAGGGTCTTATCCGGTCCTCGCTCTGAAAAATCAGAGGCTTCCTTCTGCCCCCTGGGAGCGCTCCCCAGGCATGTTCCCAGCGCAGGCGCCCTGAGAAAAACCTAAGAAAATCATTGCTGTGTTCGAGGAACCCCTGCCCTGCACACCTGCCCAGCACCTCTACCCTACACCCCTGTCCAGCACCCCTGCCCTTCTTCCCTGCCATGCACCCCTGCCTTTCATCCCTGCCCTGTACTCCTGCCCTGTGCCCCTGCCCAGCACCCCTACCCTGCACCCCTGCCCAGCATCCCTGCCCTGCATCCCTGCCCTGCACACTTGCCCAGCACCCCTGTCCCTGTGCCCCAGCCCTCCTGGTGATACTTTGCTCCTGGACGTCCCTGCGTGGCCAAGGACCAAACCTCCGAACCTCCCCCACCCTGCAGAGTTCTGCCAGTTGAGGTGGCCAGAGCGCTAGAAGCTAGGGCAGTGGGGCTGGTTCCCTTGAGTCCTTGACATCCTGAGGCCCAGGTTGTGTTCCCTGTGGCAGCAGGGGTGATGCAACACATGGAAGTCCCCTGAGCCCAGGGTCATCCCCAGGTCAGTTCTGCCCGAGTGCGGGCAAAGACGACCCCGTGGCCCCAGCCTCCTACCCAGGGTTGACCACGGGAGGGGAAGGTGACCTTCTGCACACACGCTCGGCACCTCTACCAGAGCCCTCCTGGCCCCGCGCGGCCACAAGCCTGCTCCTGGGCCGGTCGCTGTGCCCAGAGCCCAAGGTCTCTGACCAGCGGGCCCAGCCCGGGACCCCATGTCTGCCCTAAGGAGAGGGGGTGTCAAAGGAGCCCCTCCACACCCCCTCCACCCCCTGGCTCCTCCGTGTCTGTCTTTGCGGTGGGTGTCATGGGGTCCCCGGAACACATGCCCACCCGGAACCTCAGAATGTGACCTGACTGGGCACAAGGTCTTTGCAGATAAAACTAGCAAGGCCCCCAAGGTGCATTCCAGGCAGGCCCCAAATTCAGGAGGAGGAGAGGACGCAGAGGCAAGCAGCCAGTGTCACAAGCCCGCAAGCCCAGGCCACCAGAGGTGGAAGGGGTCCCCACAGGCTCCGAGAGAGCGGCCCCCCGACACCTGATTCGTCAGGTGGTGGGAGTCCGAACTCCTTTTGTAGAACCACCACCTGGTCCAGAGTTATTTTTCCCAGCAGCCCAGGAAACTCGTGGATTCCAGCATCTGTGACCCTCCCTTGTGAACTCCTGAGCATGAAGGTCACTTCTCATTCACTGTTACGTCCCACTCCTGCGTCCCCGGGTTCAACCCCGGGCAGGGACCCGGGGATACCGGTGGACTGAGGTGCATTAAGTCTGACAGCATCGAGGGTCCAGGACCACTGAGTCAGGGCAAGCTACTCAATCAGCTGTGGCCCCCAGTGCGCCCATCAAGGGGGCCCTGCGCTGACAGCGTGTGCCAAAGACTCGGGAACAGTGCGGCCGAGCTCGGATGGCAACAGTGCCTGAAGCGGTGTATGCACGTCCCTCTGGGTGAGGATGTGGACATTTTCCCTCCTGTACAAGTTTCCATGGTTTACAAAAGCTTTACAACAAATTTTTGTAATCAGAATAATGTAAATCAACGTGATGAGGTTTGATGAGAGCTAGTGCACAGCAGGTTTGTGAAGACCCGTGAATAGATCACCGTACAGACGGACTTTGGCCACTGCAACACACAGGAAAATACACATCATGGCGGTAACAATATTTCCTTTGAGGTCAAGACAAGTGAGGGGCAGAGCAAGGAGATCGTGTTTGTTGGGCTCACGGGGCCCGCTCCTGGCGTCCGGGGGGAATGTGGGGTGTGGTCCATGCGCGTTGCTCCCATGTTGTTTGAGGGGGAGGGAGGAGCCTCCCTCCTCCCCCCCCCCCCCAGGACAGTCCGGCCTCTTCCACCAGCTTCGCTCCCTGGGCCTCCCCAAGCCAAATAACCGTGTCGGTACCGCACGCGAATTCGGGTCCCCCAGGAGAATCAGTTGGGATGCCAGGAGGTCCCCGTGGACGGGGATCGACACCCCGAGGAGGCGCCTCTGTCCCTGGTGGGGCACAGGAGGGCGCTGGCGCATCTCCTGCACCCGGCTGTGGGGCGCCAGGTGCCCCTCCCCACCCCGGCCCCTCCCCCCACACCTGCGTGTGCACCTGCACCGTGAGTGCGCCAGCCAGCCGGGCACACCTTGATTTCCACAGCGGTTTCCAGGGCAGGGGCGCAGTTCGTTTGGCCAAAACTCACGGAGCTCAGGGTCTTGCTTCTCACACCCCACAGGGTTGTTTGGGCCGCAGACCCCTTTCCAGGGCAAGCCTTCCACCTGCCCAGGTGCGGGACGCAGCCCCCTCACGCTTGGCCTCGACACTGCCATCTGTAAAAAGAAGGGAGTCCCTGCTGACCCCTGCCCGCTGTGAAGACGGAGTGCCACCCCCTGCAGACCAGGCTGTCCTCCGCACCCCCAGCCTCCGCCCTTCCTGCTGGGAGAAAGCGGCCACCCAGCCACGGCCTCTGGGAGAGAACGTGCCCGGTGTGGGCATGGGAGCAGCCCCTGACCACTCCCCTTCGGGAGATCGTGTGTGAAGGAAATAAAGCTTTCCTTTTATATGAAAAGGTATGGAGACTGTTCTAGAATAACAGATGTGCCAGGACCAATTGCAACACACAAGCCTTGATTGGATCTTAGCTGCCAGGAATCCAGAGCCCCGGGGGACGGTGAGGGACGTGGGGACGGCCTGGTCTCAGATGACACTGGGCAGTTAGTAAGTGGCTGCCGGCCTGCTCTTCCCACAGAAGGTGACACTGTGACATCGGGCCAGCCTGTCCTGGTCCCCGGCCGTGGGGGCCTAGGTGCTCAGGGACTCAGTGCCTGCAAGTTCCACCAAAATGCTTCTGTCAGAGAGGACCCTCCGTCCCCCATCCTGTCCTACATGTTTGAAAGTGTTCCCCCTGGATGGTGGGGACACTGGCAACGTAAGGAAGCAAGCAGGAAAAGAAGACCATGCATGGAGACCCTGAAGGACTCGAGACTTTGTAACCATCACACATGGAGCACAAAACAATGAGGAACTGGCTTCTTAAGGCGTCGTGACAAGCGTGAGCAGCAGGGCTCTTGTTCACACAGCATCTGAAGGGCGGCCAGACTGAAGGACGAGCCACCACAGGGGACCAGGAGCAGGCCTTACAAAGGGCTGCCACCAGAAACCCCGACCAACGGGCGTATGGCTTGGAAGCCCTGACAAAAAATCACTCCCAGCCAGGAACTGCACAGTTTACAGGTTATTTTTGTGGATGAGGATAAAATACAGACATTTCCAGAAAATCAAAGACCAAGAGAATTTCAGCAATTAGCCTACAGCAGTGAAACCCTAGAGACACGTCTGGGAGGAGAGGAACATGAACCCAGAGAAAGGGTCAGAGGCGTGTCAGGGGCAGGCAGGTCAGTGACGGTGAACAGGGAGGGCAGGTGAGGACACGGGAAAGAAACACAAGCACCAGGCAAGAAGACCTTCACTATGACAAGTGCCACTGAGGCTGGAGGGGGGTCACCCACAGTGACAACGGCTTTGATTCATCAGGAGGATTCGGTCTGGGTCGGCTCAACTCCAACACGGACCAGGAAGACAGATGTGATCCTCTCGCCCTGCAGGCCCCCCATCGGGGTGCCGACAGGTTTGGGCCCTCCTGCAAGGTCACCGACCCCACCTCCTAACAGTAGCACCCGGGCGAGTCCCTTCCAACACATGAATTGAGGGGCAGGGACATGAGCATTCAGCCCTGCGACAAAAAGTGGGTCCAAACACATAAATTAACAGTTGGCAAAACTACAAGGAGAAATCAAGAAACGTATCATCGGAGTGGTTGATGGCAATCCACTGCTTTTCAATTATTAATAGATGACGCTGAAAATGTGCAAAGACAGATGAGATTTGAACAACACCGTTAACAGAGCCGTTTCAGCCCATATATGTTCTTCCAGGTACATATGCAACATTTGCAAAACGCCGACACAGACTTCAAACATCTCAGACTCAGGCTCGTACAGTATATGTGAGTAGAGAAAGGTTGTTGAGATGTTCCCATACGTCTAGGTAACCCAGGACGCAAAACGAAACACCAGAAAAAGTTAAAATACTTGAAATACTAATACATAAATCATAAAAATACTGCCTGCCAACACTTAAGAGATACAGCAGACACAGTATTTAATGGGAAATTGATGGCCTCAAAGTACTTAAATAGAAGGAGGAGAGGCTGCAAATAAAAACCCAAGAACCCTGCTTAGTAGGTTGGATAAAAGGGGCGCCTCCGTGGCTCAGTCAGTCAAGCCTCCGAGACTAGATTTCTGCTCAGGTTCATGAGTTCGAGCCCCATGTCCGGCTCTGTGCTGACAGTGCGCAGCCAGCTTGGGATTTTCTCTCTCTGTCAATCTCTCTGCCCCTCCCGTGCTCACTCTCTCAAAAATGAATTTAAAATTTTTTTTAATGTTTCGTAAAAAAAAAAGATCAATGTAACAATGTAACAGCATATTCGTTCTGTGTCTGAAACGGAGAGACAGAATTTTCCAAATGACCTCATTTACAATAACGGCAAAAATTATAAGGGAATAAATCTAACAAAACAGGTGCAGCTCCCATCAGGAGGAATTCTGAAACTTTGTGGAAATTGCTGAGGAGCACCCAAACGAGCAGAAAGAGATCTGCTATGTTCATGGGTAAGAAAACCCCACACCAGGACAAAGAAGGAGCACGAAGTCCCACGAAGGGACAGGGTGACCCAGACACAGAACCCCGTGCCTAGGGCGGCTCATCTTGTGGCAAAGGCAGCATGATTGATGGCCAGGAAATGGGCAGACATTCAATAATTAACACATTCCGTGTTGATAACTAAGATATCCAATAGCTAGGAAATAAAAAACCCGCTGCCTACTCAACACCACCCCCAAAACTCAGTCTTTGTGACACAAAGATGAATGTGAAAGGCAATGCTGTAACCCGTTTTGAAAGAATATATCGGTGAGGCGATTTGACTTTTGGGGCAGGGAAGTGTTGCTTCAACAAGAGACCAAAAGCGAGATGCTCGCGGGATGAATCTGATGACATTGTAGAAGGTCTCGGCTCATCGAGGGCCCCGTGAAAGATAAAAGCCCCGGCCACGAGCTGGGGAAGGACACGAGCCGTCTCCAGAGCTCAGAGTGGGTTCTCGCCAACTTCTGCGCAGAACTCTCATAAGTGGAAAGGCAAAGACAAACAGCCCACCCCCTGAAAATGGGGAACAGACAGGACAAATATTTTACGTGCAGTTTACAAATAAACAGAAAGAAAAAGATGCTCCAAGTCTTCAGTGGCAAGGAAAGTCTTGTGGAGATCGCAGTGAAACCACGTCTGCCTCCCCAGGTGGGCAAATGCCTCAGAGCAAAGACAGCCACGCGGGACCATAAGTGGACCCAGCCTCTCCTGGGAAACAACCTGACATCCTCTCGTAAATTTAAACACCGCGTTCGCTGTGGCCCACAACTGCCGGGAGGGTCTTCTTGTGCAAAAGGCGGGCACAAAGAGCGTGCTGACAACAGGACCCTGGAAACCACCCGAACGTCCAGTCCGGGGAAAGATAGCTGAAGACGCGTCAGAACGAGGCTGTGACAAGCCGGAAAAGCACCAGAGTTTCGTGCCGCAGCACACGCGGGTCAGGAGACACCATCTTCTTAAAGCTTGGAAGCAAGCGCATTGCAGCTGTATGTTGTTGAGGGGTGTGCACACACCTGAGAAAAGAGAAACGAAACTATGTTACAAGATGGGGAGTGCAAAAGACAGGCTGCGGGAAAAGTTCAAGCTGTCTGTCATTCAGAGACAAGTTGCTCACTGCTCTTCTCTGAGCAGGTCACAAAGAGAGCCCGGAACTACTCGTGTGTGTGTGTGTGTGTGTGTGTGTGTGTGTGTGTGTGTGTGTGTGTGCGCGCGCACGCACACACACACACACACATCATGCTGAATTATGTAATCATGAGTTTCATCCCCAATTCTGGGCTGTAAATCGGAGGGTCTGAAGCCCCAACCTGCAGCCCACGCCCTGGGGCCCCCCTCTTCCCCAGCCCAGTTTCTGCTCCAGTAGGTGTGGGTGGGGGCCTGAGACCCTGCATTTTAACCCACTTCCCAGGTGCCGGGCTCCTGCAGGGGTGGGGCCCTGCCGCACTCCTTACAAACCCTTCTCTGCCTTCCGCCCCGGTGCCTCTTCCTCACTCCGTAAAATAAAAGGGCAAAACTCTGACTGAAAACTTGGAAAAGCATTTTTAATCCTTAAAATGTGCATTTCCTGTTAACAGCACAGAGATAGACATTAACCATTTTACTTCACAGACATGACCTGTTCTATTTTTATCTGCAGAAGGAGACAGGCGGTGGCTCTTGCCCCTGGAGGTTCAAGGTGGCTGTGTGTTTACCGCCACAGTGACCCAGGGCACGGCAAGACCGCCAGGGCACAGAGAATCTGACCGGCCCGCTGCCCCCAGCACAGCACGGCTGCAGTCAGAGCAAGAAGGTCCATGTTTCCCAAATGCTCCTCCTCACCTTAAGGTCGTCCAGAAGAGACACAGGACAGGCAGCACGGGGTCCCCTTTTGTAGGTCACCCCGTCGCACAAACAGCGACAGAAAGCTTTCAGCACATCTACGGCCGTAAGAGCTTTAATGGCATGACGGGGTCTCGCGACCTCGTGCTGAATGGGAAAGGTTAAAGTCAAAATTGTGCATTCAGCGTGACTCCTAGCAAGTTAAACCCTCCGTGTGCAGAAGACGAGGCTGCCTGTGGGCATTGTGGTACTTTCTACAGTGGCACCTGCCAGTGGCTCTGCCGGGACCGTGCTACATGGGCCACCTCTCGCTGTCCTCGCCAAGATCCCCGTGAGGTGAGTGAGGACAGGCGAGGACACTGAGGCGCAGGCGGCTTGCCCACGGTCCCACAGTGGCTTCGCCCTACACCAGCACCCCCCCACACCCCCCAGTTCAGGGAACCGGGAAGAAGTAAGCGTGGAGGGCAGAAAGCGAGGCCCTCGCCAGGCTCCTTTTTTGTCTGTGCCCTGGCACCACCGAGGGGCCCTCAACGGATACATCACGGCGAGCCATGAAAGGGCCCGCAGCCCCTGCGCCTGGACAGGGGTCCTTCACACGGGATCAGCACCTCGCAGGTGGCTCCCGCGCCAGAGACGCAGGCTCAGTCACTTCCAGATCGTCAGCTCCACTTTGGGGTCAGAAAGCAGAGGCTCAGAAACTCGGTGTGGCCCCACTGCGCATGTGCGGGGAGATACCCGTGGGCGGGTGGCGCCACGCTCAGCTGGCTGTTGCAGGTGTCACACCCGCACGGGCACACGGGCACACACATCAACACGCACGCCAGGCACACGTGCTCACACACAGGACTCTCCAGAAGCCAGCCCCTCCCGGGGGGGCCTCCCCTCCCATGAGCCCCTGTTCCCAAGAGGCCCACCATCGTCCCACTGAGCCCTGACGATACAGTCTTCACCAGGTCTCAAGTCCTTGCTGCCATTCTGTCTGTCTCTGTTTCAGCTGCTCCTGCCTGGCTGCTCTCACCTGTCTGTATTCCCGCCCTCCTGGGCTCTGAGGCCGGGCTCTCATCCCCGGGGCTCTCCGCCCCCCCCCCCCCGATTGTGCCTTCGCCTCAGTGAGAGGCCGAGTGCGTCTTCACCGCTGTGGGGCCTAGGTTCCCTATACCTCACCCCTCTCTCCACCTGCCTGGACACCAGTCCATCCCCTCATCCTGGGTGCCTCTGTGAGAGAGGAGTGTCTGGGGACAGAGAGCACAAGATGGGGACCCCTGACGATCTGCTTTCCCACACGTCTGTTGGCTGTGTGGCTGTGATGAGTCACATCCATGTGCCTGAAGCCTCTGCATCTCTCCCCATGCACTGTGCATGAAGGTACAGGGTCACATGAGGCACATCCCACCCCCCCACCCCACCCCCGCATGAAAATACAGGGTCACATGGGGCACATCCCCCCCCCCACATGAAGGCACAGGGTCACATGGAGCCAGACCTATAAAGCACTTTGCAGGTAGGTGTGGTCCAGAGATGAGGGCAAACCCAGCCCCCAGCTCCAGCTCCCTGAACCGTCCCCAAGGCCTGAGTTAATGACATCACATACCCTGAAAGGTTAATTTTCCTGATTCAAAAATAGAAAACCAACACACACTACAGAAAATGTAAACAAACGAACACAGAGAACTGTAAAAACAAATCACTGGTTGGTATCTCCTTTTAATTTACTAATTTACTGCTGAAACAGAAGCTCTTCATCTATTTCCTGCCTTTTAAATTTCACTCTCATTTCACGTGAGGCTGTTGGCTTTCTGTGTCCTTTGCTGATGTTTCTAGTGGTGTTTGACACGGATTTGAACAGCTCTTTACGGATACGGACTTCTTGTTTGTTGTAAATATGGCAAATACTTTCTGGTTGCCTATTCACCTTTTAATTTTACTTTGTGTTTACCTTTTGAGACATGATTGACATACCACAAAGTTCACCATTGTAAACGGTCCAATTCCATGGTTTTAATGTATTCGCCAAGCTATACAGTAACCATTCTTCCTGCCCTCACCCCTAGCAGCCCTCCATGGATCCGCGTTTTCTGGAGAATTCATGTAAATGTAGTCATCTATATGCCTTTGCGTCTGGTTTCTTTCATCTAGCACAAGGCTTTCAAAGTTCACCCAAACTGGAGCACAAATCAGTACCTCATTTCTCTTTATGCCTATATAGTAGTCTGACGTCCATATAACACATTTTCCTTATCGATCCTCCAGCTGGTGGGCATCTGGGTTGGCCATGACGAATAATGGTGCAACAACATTGTGCGGTATCTGTGTGCACTTATGTTTTCCGTTCCCCTGGGTATATACCTGAGAGTAGAAATTCAGTCATCTGGTTGAGTTTACAAGGAACTACCAAATGTTTTCCAAAGAGGGTTTGATGAAGGAGCGTGGGGCGGGCTGAGGGCAGAGCACAGGCGGACAGCACCCCCCATCCAGGTGGGATCTGTGTGATGTTCCTCGGACACTCGTGGCTGCCCAAGAACACAGGAGGGGTTTCAAGTGCTTGCCGTGGTGATGTGGGAAACTGAGGCAAATGAAACATCAAATCCCCTTACTGCCTACAGCTCACTGACCAGTCCTTGAAACCGGCACAGTGACCTCCCTCGAGGGGCTCAGCTGCCTCGATGATGACACTTTGCGGGGGACAAAAGGGAATCTCAGCTTCACATCACCCCACCTCGAGGACCCTGTAAGTCTCCTTCCTTTATCTCAACTGCCCCAGAACACATGCTGGCATCATGCTCCAGGCTTAGGGCCCCGATATACACCCGAGGGGTCTCAGGACTGAGGTTTTACTAAATGGTAATAAATGGTGTTTCCCTGGCCACAGCGAGCCCCTGGAAACCTTGCTTCCAAAATTCCTAAGAGACTTACTCTATCCCTGCCCCTTCTCAAGCTGAGGGTATGTGATGAGTTACCCGTCACGACCCCAGTGCAGCTCCTGCTGCCCACGGGTCCTGTCCCCGTGCTTTAACAAATCACCTTTATGCACCAAAGACGTCTTCAAGAATTCTTTCCGGGCCATCAGCTCCAGACCCCGCCCATCATCCCAAAACTTCATCAGGTTCACCATTTGACATTCTAGACAATGAAGGGTGTTTCAGTTTTGTCCATATCCTCCTCAACACCAGCTATTGTCACCTGTCCTTTTCTGTTCTAGCCATCCTGGTGGGTGTGAAGCGGCATCTCACCGTGGGCAGGTTTGCATTTCCCCGAGGCCTGGTGACCTTGAGCGTCTTTTCATGTATTTACTGCCCATTTGTACACATTCTTTGGAGAAATGTCTATTCAAATCGTTTTCAGCTGGGTGGTTTGTCTCTCGTTCAGTTGTAAGATGACATCTCCACATATTCTGTAACTAGACACTTAACCAGATGTACAATTTGCAAATAATTTCTTCTACAGGAAAAATTCTGGGGATTTTCTGGTCACTTTCTTAATGTCTTTGTACACATAGAAGTTTTCATTTTGATGTAGTCCAAATTACCCCCTTTTTCTTTGGTTGCTTGTGCTATAGGTACTAAAATAAGAAACTGTTCCTCGATTCAAGGTCACAAAGACTTACATCTGTGTTTTGTTCAAAAATTTTAGGGGTGCTTGTGGCCCAGTCAGTTAAGCATCCGACTTCAGCTCGGGGCATGATCTCACGGTTTGTGGGTTTGAGCCCCATGTCAGGCTATGTGCTGACAGCTCAGAGCCTGGAGCCTGCTTTGGATTCTATGTCTCCCTCTCTTTCTGCCCCTCTCCTGCTCGTTCTCTCTCTCTCTCCCTCTCTCAAAAATGAATAAATGTTAAAAAAATTTATAGTGTTAGCTCCTACATTTAGGTATTTGATCAATTTCAAATCAGTTTTAGTATATGGTGTGTGAGGTAAGGCTCCGAATTCATTCTCTGGCATGTGCACGTGCAGTTGTCCTGGCCCCATTTATGGAAGAGACTATTCTTTTAGCACTGAAGGGTCTTGAGGCCCTTGTTGAAATCCACTGAACTTGTATGTGAGGGTTTGTTTCTGGACTCTGGATTTGGTCCCAGTGATTGGTGTGTCCATCCTTGCCCGGGCCACAATGTCGCTTGGTAATAAGGTTTTGAAACTGAAAGATAACCGTCTAACTTTGTTCTTCTTTTTCAGAATTATTTGGGGTGCTTGCATTTCCATATGACTTTCTGGATAAATTTGTCAATTTCTGCAAAAAGCAAAAAGACTATTGGAGTTTTACTAGGGATTATATCAAATCTGTAGATAATTTAGGGAATGCTGTCATTTTAAGAGCATGACTTCCAATCCATGAACATGGGATGTCTCCTGGCTTATTTAAACTGATCTGCGGGGGGCTCCTGGGTGGCCCAGTCAGTCAAGCATCTGACTCTTGATTTCAGCCCAGGTCATGATCTCATGGTTCGTGGGTTCAAGCCCTGAGTCAGGATCTGTGATGACAGAGATTGGGATTCTCTCTCTCCCTTTTCCTCTGCGTCTCCCTGTCTCAAAATAAATAAAATAAACTTCATTAATTAATTAATTAATTAATTAATCAAAACTGATCTGTGTGTACCAATCCTACAAACTCATTCAACTTGTAATTAACTCTATTGGTTTAATTTTGTGCATTCCTTCCTTGTGATTGCCCATATACAAGATCCCATCATCTACAAATAGAGATCGTTTTGTTTCTTTTTCTGAAATCTGGGGGTCTTTATTTCATTTCCTTAATTGCACTAGTTAGAACCTGCAGTACAGGTTTGCACGGGGGTGGTGGGAATTGATCCCGTTGTCTGCTTCCTGATCTCAGAGCAAAGACATCAGCCTTTCACCAGGGAGCATGATGGTAGCTGTGGGATTTTCACAGATGCCCTTGATCATATTAAGGAAGGTTCCTTGTGTTCTTAGCTTGTTGAGCGTTTTCATCAGGAAAGGGTGTTGGGTTTTGTCAAACGCTTTCCCCGTGAGGTGACCATGTTTTCTTCTCCTTCCTTGCACTAATGTGGGGCATTATTTATTCAGCGGCCAGAGCTGCAAGAACAAAGCACCACAGGTTGGCAGCTTGGTCTATTCTCCGGGTCTGGGGGGCTGGAAGTCGACATCCAGGTGTCACAGGGCCGGGTCCTCCTGAGGCCGTGCGGGGAGGCTCTCCAGCGGCTGGGGGCCCCCTTGGCTTGTGGTAGCATTCCCCCCCCCCCGCCGTCTTCACTTGGCTCTCTCCCTGGGTGTGTCTGTATCCAAATTTCCCCTCTTAATAGAAAGACCAACCTCCCCCAGGATGGTCTCATCTCACCTAATCGCTTCTTCAATGACCTTACCTCCAAACACGGTAACATTATGAGGTTCAGTGTTTGGACTTCCATTGGGGGGCAGGGGAGACACAATTCAGCCCATAACTTCTCAACCACAGTTAAAAGTACAGATGGAAGACTGCGGACTAATTTTCACTTGTGTGTAAACCCAGGTAGCCACCGCCGGACAATGCTAAACACTGCAGCTCCCCAGCCCCCTCACACTGCTACTCTCCCTGAAAGCAGCGGCTGGTTTAGGTAGATTTTATTCTGAAGTCAAAAATCTGTTTTTATTTTTGTCCAGTTTCTCAGGGGAGCCCCCGAAGTCCCCCACCCGGGGTTCCATTCTGAGCCTGTCTGTTGTGTGGCTGTGGGCAGAGGGGGATCTCAGAGACCTGCTTCCCACCGGTCAGAGGCCATCCTGCCCGGCTCCGCTCCTGGCAGTGGTTACACATCCACAGGCAAAGAAACAAAATAAGCCTTTTTTAAAAGGTTTATTTATTTAAATAAATGGCCAAACAGGCTCCTCACCCAGCACAGATCCTGACCCAGGGCTTGAACCCACAACTGGGAGACCATGACCTGAGCAAGAGTCAAGAATCAGACGCTTAACCGACTGAGCCCCCCAGGTGCCCCAAAATGAGCCTTGATTTATGTCTCACTCAAAATAGGTCGTGGGCTGAAATGTAAAATGTAAGACTAGAAACTTCTGTTTTAGTTTTAAACTTTTATAAAACTATAAACATAGCAGGAAATCTTCAGGATCTAGAGGTTCTGACAGAGTTCAGAGATGACACCAAAAACACAGTCCCTGACAGAAAGAAATTGATCAGTTGAACTTAATCAAAATTCAGAGCCTTAACTCTGCAAAACAAAACAAAACAAAACAAAACAAAAACAAAAAGCGCCATCCAAAGGACTAAAAGCCAAACTAGGGGAAATGTTTGCAACAAAATGTATCTGAAAACGTCTGGAATACGTAAAGAGCCCTTAAAACTTGGCAGAAATCAAACACATGAGATCGTGAGTGAGGATGTTCGAGGGCCAAGCGGGATACTCAGTATCCCTCCCCCTTGGAGAGGCGCTACGTTAAAGCAGCAGTAACACCAAGTGTCGGCGAGGATACGGACAACCTGGGTCTCTCCAGGTGCTGTCCGGATGCAGCTGGGCGCAGCCACCCTGGAAACCAGTCTGGTAGTTTCCTGAAAGACCAAACGTTCACCTGTGACCTATCCCACAGCCACTTCGGTGGGGGGGGGAGGGGGCGTATTCCAGAGAGATGGAAACTTCAATCCACACAGACGCTCCCGAGAGAAAGTCAGTGTCTTTGGGGAGAGCCCGAAACGGAAACAGGAGAAATGTCCTTCAGCAGGTGAGCAAGCCCAGGCCCCTCCCGGCCGTGGATCAGCACCCAGTCGTGAGAAGGGTGAGGCGCTGACACAGGAGAACGTGACAGAGGGAAGGGCACTGAGCTGAGGGGACAAAGGCGACCCGGACGGCGTGATGCCGTTTACAGAATTCATGATCACAGTGAGCCACCGGTAACTCATCGTGGCGGCGGGAAGAGGCTGGCGGTTTCCACGGATCAGGGTGGTAGTGGGGGGAGGAAGGCAGGCGTGACCGCAGAGGAGCTGCATGGGTGGGGGGCAGGGTGGTGCCCAGACGGAGCAGCTCTGCAGTACTGCAGGGGCGTTTCCAGGCTCTCACACATGTGATGGACCCGTAACCACTACCGGGCACGCCAGACCTCTCGTACTATTTTTGCAAGTTCTTGTCAGCCTGCAATTATTTCAACATGGCAAGTTTTTTCAAAGCCAACGCCGCACATGGTTAAAAAGGCCAAACCTCTGTAAGTGTTCGACTTCAGCTCAGGTCATGATCTCGTGGCTCGTGGGTCCGAGCCCTGGGTCGGGCTCTGTGCTGACAGCTCGGAGCCTGGATCCTGCTTCAGATTCTGTGTCTCCCTCTCTCTGCCCCTCCCCCATTCACACTCTGTCTCTCTGTGTCTCTCAAAAATGAATAAACATTAAAAAAAAAAAAAGGCCAAACCTCTGTCCCCTCAAGTCCCCACATGCTTTCATCCTGGGGACGTTCAAGAACAATCACACTAATCTATGCCAATATAAGTCAGACAGCGGCTGCCTCGGTTTGGGAGAGATGGACCCGGGAGGGGAGGGCAATGATGCATAGGGTGCTGACATCACAGGGGCACAGAGGTTAAAACCTCAGTGAGCCGCACACTTAAGAGAAGCATGTGGATTTATATTTTTCTGAAAGTGAGAAACCTCATGTTATCTTGTTCTATGAATTTCTGAACGGCCAGAGCAGGCCGTACCTGAAGGCAGCTTGTCCCTACCTCACCGGGACCTGCTTGCATTCTGTGTCAGGTTCTTGACTTCAGGGCAGAGGAGTGACTTCCTGGAATGTCCCCGGTTCCACGCTGCATCTCTGTGCTGATCACCCTTATCGCTGTATTTGAATGGGAAGCGTCTTCATATATTTACCTAGAACCGTGGATCTCACATGTGGTTCCCAGGCCAGCAGCATCTGCATTGTCAGGGAACTTACCGGAAATGCCACACCCTGGAACCTGCTGAACCAGAAACGGGGAGCTGGGCCCAGCGACATGCCGTCCGGGTGGTTCTGTGACTTCTGAGGACCTCTGATGTGGACTGTCTCAGGCTGCATGGAGGGCTGGGGGGGACCATGCAGCCCAGGGCAAACGTTTCCCCTCTGCAAGATCACGGCCGGGCTGAGCAATCTCCTTGCCTGCTGTCCCTCCACCCAGCAGAGAAGACCGGATTTCACTCTGTCAGGTGACCTCTGTGTCCAACAGCAGCCAGGCTTGGGGTCAAGAAGGGCAGCAGGGCCGGCCCTTGAGAGGAACAGGGCAATTCTTAGAGAAGGAGGCTGGACAAACCACCTGACATTTACTGCACATCCCGGGAAGACGTGCCTCGAAAACCCTGTGCCTTTCAAGTGCGATGCTTTATCTTCATTAAAAATGATAGAATCAACTTGCTTCGCTGGCTCCCTATGATGCCTAATTTGTTTTGAAAGGAGAAAGAACGTTATTTGATTTTGGGGGGGTTAGTGTGAAGGGCGAATTAAATAGTGATACGGACACGCCCGCTCCGGTCTGCCCTCCCCAGGCTCCTGGGAGCCGCACTGTCTTGTCCCGTCATCACAGATTACTTTAAATTATTTTGAAAAGAAAAATACCTTCCTAACAACTATAAATGGCTTATATTGGAGCTATCAACCTTTTAAAAGATGTTATGTTTCATAAAAAAAATTAAATTACATCAAACTCAGAATTTCTGGAAACTGAGCGGGCAGACGCCCCCGGTTAAGCCTCCCTCCAGCATCTGCTGCAATATTTTGCCAATAAGCCGTTGGCTGCTCCAATCCGAATATAGTTCTGACGTTCACGGTGCTTTCTGGAATCAATGTGTGGTTTTTAACGTCGCCCCTCGGCCCTCGCGTCCCGCTGGCCCCCTGCTCGGGGACCACCCACCCCAGGTCTAATTCTGGCCTGCGTCCCGCTCACCGCACACCCAGCCTCGCCCGCCGCGGATCCCAGAGCCCCGGTGAGCACAGGAAACCGGCTGCTGTCTCCCTTGCAGCCCTGGGGAGTGCAGCGCGGCCCCCGGCCCCCCCAGCTGACAAGGGGCACCTCGCCCTCACTCCTTGCCCCCCCATATCCACCTGTCTCCCTGGAGCTGCACCAGAAAACAACCCACCCCCCGTTAACCCGCAGGGAGCTGTTCATGTTCCACCGACGCCTCCCCTTAGTCCTCACGACACCCCGGAGCTATTATTATCACCAGGCCCTGCCGTAGGCTGGGGGGCCCGGGAGGGGTTTCCGAGGGGGGGTCCTGTGCTGGGAGTTTGCTGGGTGTGAGGGTGGGACGAGTACCCACGTTGGGGCGGGGGGAGCACAGAATCAGCCAGCGGCGGCAGGAGCTTTGACCTGCAGGGTCCCGTAGGTGTCTCCCCTGGGCAGGGACACAGCTGGGGGCCTCCACTGCCACCCACACAAGACGGGGGATGAGTTGCCTGTCTGAGGCTGGTGAGCGGGGAAGCCAGGCCGGCTGCCAGCACTGCCTCAGGGGGCGGTTCCTCTGCTGGCCTGGGTCCCTCTCCTGCTGCGGCCCCCGCTCCATCCGACCACGTCCCCCATGCCTCTGACGTGTCCCCGCTCCCTTCCCCCACGCCAGTCCCACGAGGCTGCTGTCCGTCGCCCTCATTTCTTGCTCTACTGACATAGCCTTGCTCTGCACACTCACCAGCTCTTGTGAGACCCAGAAAGTCACCTTCGAGCTTCCGGCCCTGCTCCCAGCCCCCGTCCCTCCCACTGCAACCCTCCCGCTCCTCCAGTGCACTGGGCCTCTTCCCGGGAAACTCAGCACCTTCCCTGCCCAGATGCGGAGCCAAACCCAGCCATCTTCTTCCAGGCCGCCGGCCTCCTGTTCCCCGGCCGCGGCCACTCGGGCTCTTCCCAGATGTGACTTAACCACGCCAGGCTGGCCCTGCGGACCCCCCGCCCCCCCGCCAGCCGCCGCCGGGTACCTGCCTCCTCTGCGCACCCCTTCCCAGGAATACCGCCCAACCCGAGGCGGGGGCAGCACTCCTGGCAGAGCTGGGGCAGGAGACAGGAAGGCAGAGGAGGAAAGGAGCAGAAAGGCGATGCAGAGTGAGGACAGGGAGGCTCTCAGGGCATGAACCTCGCCCTCCGAGCAGACAAGCGGGCTGTGGAGCCCGAGAACAAAGGTGCGTGTGTACTGGCGGGACAGTGTCACCCCCAAACTCACGACCGCTGGAAACTCAGAGCAGGTGCGATCGGTTAAGGATCTCGGGATGAGGCCATCCTGCACTGAGGGGCACAGGGGAACAGAGATCCGGCAGGCATACGAGGCCACACTCAGGCCAGTGGCAGGTGCATGGCGAGGCTCCGGTGTCTCTAGTGAGTAGGGCTCAGCAGGTACGGGACACGCAGGCTGAAGCAGGTGTCAGGCACACTTGCGTCCTCACGCACCTAGATTCCGCTCGCACCGAGTTCTGGGCCAAAGCCATGCGTTAAACCCTAACGCTCATGTGACGGTTTAGGAGGTGTGGCCTTTGGGAGTGGTCTGGTTAGATGAGGTCCTGAGAACGGGGCCCCCGGGACGGGACGTCCAGCCTCCAGAGCTGTGAGAAAGCCCAGTCTGTGGCGTTGGGCCGAGGAGGGTCCCCCACATCCCCTGCAGGTGGAGACTGCGGCCCCGTGGCCAAGACCATCAGCCAGGCTCTCACAGGGAGCAGAGCAATGGGATGTGTCGTCAGCGTGGCCTGGCAGTCTACAGCGAGCACGCCACGGTCATCTTAGCCCTTCACGCTCCAGCCCAGAATGTGGGCACAGCAGATGAGGCCCCCCAGGCCTGGAGCCCAGCTCACACCAGTTGTACCGCATACGAACTTCCTAAATTACTTTGCTCTCATGACTGTTGTTGGCCTGTGCCTAACGTGTATCTGCTGCGAAAATGGTGAACACAGAAGTAACCTGATCTAATGGCTGGTGTTGTTTATCCCCTTTGGAAAGACTGAGAACATGCAGATTATTGGCAACAAGCGGGCTTTACCAGGTTTAAAGATGAAGTTTATCATAATGATTTTCTCAAAAATCACCCCCCTCTGTTCCCATCCACACCTCCTTTCCACTGCCTGCATTCATTCAAAATAAGCAAGACACAAATAAAATTAAGTTCAATACCCATTCTTAACTTTTAGGAGTTTTATTGAACAAGTAATAGAAGGCATCCCTTAACATCATAAAGAATCATCCATTTCAAGTGAGTGTCTCACGTTTTACTTGACGGTGCAACTCTTATCAATATCGGGAATGAGACAAGAATGATTCCTGGAGGGTCTAAGGAACGCAGTCTGAAAGGAGGTTTTAGTTACAAAGCACAAACGTGGTAAAGGAGAAATCGACATTTTTGCCGATGAAATAAATCCTGACTTAGAACACGCTTTCCCTGGGTGACTGGGCTCTTCTTTTTCTGGTTTTCTTTTTTTTTTTTTTCTTTTTTTCTAATGTTTATTTACTTTTGAAGTAACAAGAGACAGACAGAACGTGAGCGGGGGAGGGGCAGAGAGAGAAGGAGACACAGAATCCGGAACAGGTGCCAGGCTCTGAGCTGTCAGCACAGAACCCGACGTGGGGCTCAAACCACAAACCGGGAGATCATGACCTGAGCCGAAGTCGGATGCTTAACCGACTGAGCCCCCCGCCAGGCTCCCCTTTTTCTGGTTTTCTAATGTGAACCCTCGGGTTACTGATTCAAGACCTCTCTCCTGCTTTAATGAACACGAAATGGTCTTCGATTCCTCTGGGCGTGCCTGTGACCCCATCCTACAAATGCTGTGGGTTTCCATTTTTTTCTGTCCGAAATATTTTCCTATTTCCCTTGAAGATTTCCCTTTGATCACGGACGGTCTTACGCAACGCTGCTTCAATGCCAGGCGTTTCCTCTCTTCGTCTTTGATTCGGGCCCCACCCCGTTACACACGGAACACGTTCTCTGTGGGATTGGCTCGTGCACCTGCCTCGGGGTAATGATGCCGAGTGTGTGGAACATACCACCGGGCTGCACTGTCCACCCGCTCTGGAAATCACCGCGACGGGAGCTCTGGATCCATCGCTCTGCCAGGCTCTGTCTGCTCTTGTTCTGTGTGTGTCCGCGTATTAAATGTATTGAACGTATATCTGCGTGTTGAACAAGGAGGTTTCACCTGAGGAACCGTTGGCCATAACGAGAGACTAGAGTTTCATTCCACACACCCATGATCCCCGCGTTTGGGTGCGTGTGCATTTAGGGCTGCTGTGTCTTCACCCTTCATCGTCACGTGAGGCTCCCGTTGGGGCCGACTCTGTCTACGCCATGAAAATAACACAGCAGCTAGGTGCCTCCTGACCGGTGCTCACATTCCCTTCCACGCGAAGCTGTGTCATGGCCCCTGAGCACGTCTCTTCCAGATGGTGCGGGCTGAGCTGCGCTCCCGTGCGGAGGCTGCTCACACGCGGGGGACCCTTTAATCACTTGTGTTCCGCCTGCTGCCTCTGCGTCTCACCGCCTTTCTCCACCTGGCCTCTCTTGGAATGGTCTTCCTGACCCATGAATCTGTTCCCGTCCGTTGTGCACTGGGTGCCCCTGGGATCCCAGCCCACCGAGCTTTCCTGGACCACTGGGAATCCACGTTTTACCACCTATGGTGGACGCAGAGCTCCTCCCGCCAGCGAAGCCCCTCCAGCGGAGGCCACTGTCTGAACGGTGCTCCCGCGGACACCAGCAGCCCCTTCGAGCCGCAGTCATGCACATTCTCAACTATCACACGTTTCAGGAGCTCGAGAGGAGAGGGGCCGGTCAGCGCATTTGCCCAGATGGCTGGGGTCTCTGCTCGCCTCCTGGCCGATGCTGTGGACCCTTCTGGAAATGGCTGCCACCCAGCACCGGGTCTGGTGTCCCGACACTGGGGGTATCTGTCACTGTCACTCCTGAAGGACATTCCCTGCCTGCGTGCAGAATCACAGGGCCACGGTTCTTGTCCCTGAGGACTGCTCATCTTGCTTCTCCCTGGCTCCCAGGCTCAGATCATTTCCGTCTCGCTGCCTGTGGGCGTGGCAGTGTCTTCCACGGCTGCTTCCAGCACGTTCTCCTCTGTTGCTCGTGTCTTTCTTTGTCCGGCTTCTATGTTTTCTCCTGCCTGTGCATTTCTCCGCTTCCTACATCTGTGCGTTCAGGTCTCACGGCAGGTCTGTTCCCAGCACAGCCATCTTCCGTGTCCCCTTCAGGGACACCCGGCAGGAGTTTCAGCAAATCATCAACCCTGCCACGGGGGGTCTCCGGACTCCCCCCGCATGGGAGGTGGGTGAGCAGGAGTGGGGGATGCCGGCCAGTGTCAGAGCTGGGGACACTCTCGTGGGGGACCTTGCCCCTAAGCTGTGGGGTCTGTGCCAACCTGGGGAGCTCGGGTCAGGCTGGAACAGAAGTGTCGGCCGGGTCATCAGTTACCCCCTGGGGGCGGGGGAAGAGGCCTCTGATCCATTAGCAGCGTTCCCACTACCGCTGGTTCTGGCCGGGCGGACACGGAAGGGAGAGGGTCCTCGTTCGTGGTCAGGGATGTGAAATGATGCAGACAGCTCTCTCTGCGTGGCTGCGGGTACTCTCTGTGCCACTCAATGGACCACAGTTCGTGAAAACGTGTAAGATCCGTGGAGGAGGGAGTGAGCATCTCAGGGGCCCCTCCAGCCACAACTCTCCGAGAGGGTTTATCCAAGGGAAGGGAAGGCACGGGGCGGGACCAGGGACTGAGCAGAGCCAGGAACCACCCCCCCAAAGAGAGGGCCAGTTGTGTGGATTACAAGGAACACCTCCAAGAGCATCGTGATGTCACAGACCCCCAGCTGGCCTTTACCACATTCGTTCACCTAGGAAATGAAACTAAATGAAAACTAAACTAAACGAAACTAAAATAGTCACTGAAAATGGTTCCTACGGGACCCGAGAGGCAGCAGAATTTCTGGAGACAAGGTTCCAGGGGATCCGGTTAAATCTCTGCTGAGCTCAACCCAATTTGATGAAAATGTGCTGTGTCCCTCCTGCGAGCAGGGGGCTCTGTGAGGGGGAGGGGTCCGACTCCGAGGAGCCCTTCCTTGGGGAGGCCCCAGGACACGGGGAGGGGAGCAGAGGCTCCAAACCATAGCTTCAGCCCCACTCTCCCAGAGCGGTGGGCTTCCTGGAGGAGGGGTCGGCAGAGCTCAGGTGCATTGCCCTGGAGAAGGTGACAGGCGCAGACAGCAGGAAGGTCCCTCCCCTCCCACCTGGGTGTAAAACACCTTGCTTCCTGTAGACGCCTGACAGACAGACAGACATTCTCCAGTTCGCTTAAACAGGGTACACATCCTCCAGGCCCTTCTGGACAGACAGACAGGGATGGACCAGCCTCACATGCACGCGAGGCCCAGGGAGACATTCAAGCCTGTTCACCGGGCAGCCCCACCCCTGTCCCCCTGCCTTCGCTCCCCGGCCTGACCCCACCACACCTGCACCCAGACAAGCTCCCCACAGCCACCCTACCCGGCAGGTGCTCCTTAAAACAGAAGAGGATGAAGTCTCTTCCCTGCTGACAAGTCCCTGGTGGTCTCCCGTCCCCCTCCGATGAGCCATCCAGGTCTGGAACCAAAAGCACCCAGCACTCCCCTGACCCGTGCACGACCCGGTGTGTCCTCTCTCTGGGCGCTGGGCTCCTGGGCCCCAGCACCGACCACTCCCGCGGATCCAGGTGCGTCAGAACACCGTGGGCTCCCACCACACTGAGCAGGCCTCCCGGGGGCCCGCACCCTCCCGCACCACAGCCGGGTAGACCCGCCCGAACCACCTGCTTCCTGCAGGTGTCCTGGCCCTGGGCAGGGGGAGCCCCAGGAGAGCGGAGGACCCTGGGGCCCTGTGCAGCGGACCGGCCGGAGAGCACTTCGTGTCCAGCCGGGTTCTGCGAGCACGTTCAGCCTGTCCTGATACAACCCCACAGCACGGCACCTTCTTATGAGACACCCCGGGTTCTCGGGGCTCCCCTGTGGGCGCGGCTGCTGCCTGGCGACTCTGTCTCCGGGGTCCCTCCCGTCGGCACAGCACATGGAGATGTCGCGTTCCCTGGTAGGGGGAGTGGGTACGAGCTGGGGGTGATGTGTGACCCTGTGCCTCCCTACTGTCACAACAACCTCGCTGAGATGGAGGACATGTATTTGCCACTCGCAGAGCCCAGCAGGGGAAGGATGAGGCTAACGTCGGGAAGGACCCCGGCCGTGGTCAGAGCAGAGGCTGTGGCCGCATCCCCACAGCTGACCCCCAGGCCCCAGGCTCACCGCCGACCGCCTTCCACCTGTGGCCGCGGTCTCATCCCCACATGCCAGAGGCATCAGCCGCCAGGGAGGGCCGGCGAGGACAGCAGTGCCTTCCCCAGGAAGGGTCCCCGTGGTCCTCGACTGCAACAGGCACGTGGGGCCGCCCCCCTCGGCTGCCCCCTGAACACGAGGAAAACGGGGTGCGGCCCCGCGGGGCAGGAAGAAAAGTGAGCTCACAGACCTGTGGGTCTTGGACGTGCCCGGCAGACACCGCCCTGCCCCCGTCTGGTCCCCGAGGATGGCAGGCTCGCCAGCCAGGAGGACACGTGGGAGCTCTGGAAACCTGGTCCACGGGCTCTGCTCATGTTCTGGGCAGCCCGGGAGACCGCTCATGACTCCTCGAGCCCCAGAATGTGGGACTTCAAATTCTGGCTGGCTAAGGCTTCTGAATGTGGGAAAGCTGCACTCACACCTTCGGAGAACAAGTCTCCCTGCAAGGTCAGCAATTCTTACAGCTTCTCTGAAAAGACCCTTAGAACACCGCTGCCCCTCGAGATGCTGTGCTTGCCCGTTTCAGCGCACCTGGGCGCGCAGAGGCTCGCGGACCCCGGATGGGCGGGGGTCCGGGCGAACCTGGAGAACGGCCGGGTGAGGGGCACAAGGTCTGGCCCTCTCTACCCCTCTCACAGGCTGAGGGCGGGAAGTTCTCCCCCGTGGCTGCAGGACGGGGCCCCACGTACACCCGGTTGTCCTCACGTCCACACCGGCCAGCGGGACACGAACACGGGAGCACCAGGCAGTCTGAGCTTCTGGATTTTACATGACAGAGGTCGCTGGCTCCTCGTTTCAGGAGGGTTGGGTCACTGGCGAAGCCTCGTCACGCCTGCTGCCCTGCTCACGGCTGGGGACACATACCTGAAAACCTGCTCCCTGAGGCAGGAAGGAGAGTTTCGTTTGTGAAGAGTCAGTAAAAAGAACATGATGCACATCCCAGGAACCAGGCTGGGGTGGAGGGGACAGGAAGGAACCTCTTCTGGGAGACAGCCCTCAGACCTCCCCGTTCCACGTGTGTTCTCCAGATTAATGAGGACGGGGCGCCTGGGGGGGGCTCAGTCAGGTAAGTGTCCAAGTTCAGCTCAGGTCATGATCTCACGGTTTGTGGGTTCTAGCCCCACGTTGGGCTCTGTGCTGACAGCTCAGAGCCTGCTTGGGATTCTCTCTGTCTCTCAAAAAACAAATAAACTAGGGGCGCAAATAATTTGGGGCAAGCTGTCAGTCGGTTGAGCGTCCGACCGGCTCATGCTCTGTTTCTCTCTGTCTCAAAAATAAACATTTTTAAAAAATGAATAAAAAAAACTAAAAACAATTATTTTACTTTTTTTACACTTTTTTAATGTTTATTTATTTTTGAAGGAAAGAGAGACAGACACAGAATGCAAGTGGGGGAGAGGCAGAGAGAGAGAGAGACACAGAATCCAAAACAGGCTCCAGGCTCTGAGCCATCAGCAAAGAGCCCGACGCGGAGCTCGAACCCACGAACCGCGAGATCATGACCTGAGCCAAAGTCGGACGCTGAACCGACTGAGCCACCCAGGCACCCTAGATTTTTTTAATGACACTGTAACTTAACATTTTTATGTTGAAAATCTAATTTTTCCTCTCTGATTTCTCCCCTTACTTCAGAGCTGAGGAAATCATCTCCCATGATAATGTAATTTTATGCTTTCTGCTAGTTGTTAAGATCTTATTTTTTCCATGTAATTCTTTATTCTAAATCGAGCTGAATTTAATTTTAGTGATAGAAGGTACGGACCCAATATGCTCCCTCTCAAGACTGCTACCCACCGGTTCTGAGAACATTCATCAACGCGTCCATCTGTCTGTCCTTCCTCAGAAACTCGGTCTCCAAAGTCAGATGTGACATGTTTCCTTTGATCTGGGAGCCTTTCTTCTGTTTGCACCTTCTTCTGTAAGTTTTAACTTGGCGACTACACTGTCTTACAGACGTTGAATCCCTGATTTTGTCTATTTTGGTTCAGAAGCTCTGATAACCTCGCATGTATGTTTTCCCTGTATCTTTAGGCTTTTTTCTGGAATGTTTCATTCATTCCCAAACCCTTTTAAGATGTGGAAAGAATTGGCTTCGCACGAGACCCACAGATTAATTTGGGGCAAGCCATCACGTCTTGTCACACCCTGCCTGCTTGGTGAACCCACCCCAGGCTCTGTCTCCTCTGACACGTTCCGGGAGGTGCTGGTGGCCCAGACAGCTCTCATTAATCTTATTTCATGCTTTGTGTGGGTTTTGTTTCTAGTCCCAACTGAAAGCCTTTTCCCATCATGCTCTGACAGGCGTTCCTGGGGACATGAGTCCTTCCTCTTTGGCACATTTGCCGTGATGCTGTTGTCTTCACGAAGCCCTTTGCAGAGTCTGATTGTTTCTGCAGGAGGATGGGGCGCACCTGCTGTGAGGCTCCTCGGACGGAGGACCAGGTCTCCCCAGGCGCAAACCGTCCAGAGGAGCCCTGGCTGGGGCTACACCTGGGATTCTTAGCCAACCAAGTTAGCTACACCAACTTCCTTTGAAGTTGGACAAAGGAGCCCCTACGTCTTTGCAGCCTCAGCACCCTGCCCCCGGCACGCCCAGGAAGACCCACCTTGTGGTTGGTGACACCAAGCCATCCCGTCCTGTCCTGCTCACTGTGAAACCTCACGTTTGTCTTACACTAGTGGCGGGAAGTGCTCTGATCTGGTCACACCAGAGAACCCTAACTGGAAGCGGGGGGGGGGGGGGCGGCGCCCCCCCCATGGATGAGATACAGCCCGTACTTCGTGGCTGCGCCCACATCCTGTACTGCCTTTCTCAGGACTCCCTAAATGTCTCATATTCCATTGGTTCAGGAAATCACAAAAACTCTGCACTTAGGGCCACTTTGCCACCACAGCGACTGAACCCCGAATCACTCGGGTGGTGCTATGCACGGGAAGCAGGAGCTTTGCAGATGGGGGTCTAGCTGCCCCCCAGCCTCTCCCAAGGGTGTGACAGGGGACACCGCCCGGGCCTCTCTTGAGGGTGGCTGCGGGGGGGACCAGATTGAAATCGCTTGTTTTTCGTATTCCAAAAAGGACGGCTGCTGTGTGGCCAAAGTCCCGAGCCACACACACGTCCCCACCTGTGATGAGAGCCACGTTCAGACCAGCCCACGTGCTCAGAGCGTCACCAGCAGCACCTTCTGCCGGCCCGGCTTCTGAAGAAGAGCAGGGGTGGGGGGTGATGCCGGAGCCTCTGGGAGCCTCAGCCCTGACACTCAGGCCTCACTGTCCTGGGTCCACCCTGTCCCAGGGCCAGCGTGCTTTTGAGCCCCAGATACTAAAAGGCCAAGTGCAAATGCGATGAGCCTTTTTGAACAGTGGGCATCTACTGAGCAGAAAGGAATGTTCTTCGCAGCTCTCGGTCCAGGATCAGTGGCCGATCCAAGATGGAAAATGTGTGGAGTCGGACATAAACTACCAGAGGCTAGCAGCTAAGCCCAGACGTGTATGACTCCCAGCCCACCAAAGGTTTTATCACCGCACAGCCATGGACACGAAAAACATGGCGAAAACGTATTTCCCTCCCGCTTGTCCGGTACTTTGTTTCTGCAAAAGTCTTGCTTCTTTTTTTTTTTTAACGTTTATTTATTCTTGAGAGAGATAGAGAGAGACACAGCGTGAGCAGGGGAGGGACAGAGAGAGGATGAGACACAGAATCGGAAGCAGGCTCCAGGCTCCGAGCTGTCAGCACAGAGCCTGACGCGGGGCTCGAACCCACAAACTTCAAGATCACGACCTGAGCTGAAGTCAGACACCTAACCGACAGAGCCACCCAGCACCCCCTTCTTTTTTTTTTTTTTTCTTACAAAAGGCTTGCTTCTAAGGCTGCTGTGGTAAAAGCTCTTCTAGGTGTGACTCGAGTAACAGCAGTGACTTTTTGCAGATTGCCTCATTGAGTCCATGGGAAAAGCTGTCCTGCTTTTAATGGAGATAATACAAATACAAATTCAGCGGGTATTTGCAGAAAGCTGCCAAGAGCAAAGCGTTTCTTCAAAGCGGCAGGAGGGCGTGGTGGTCGGGGGGACGGGGTGGTGGCCGACCTTCCCCGAGTCCCGGTGACCTTGCTCAGACAGCCTCTGCGGTTCTTTCCACCGACGTCAACGTCATCGTCGCGAAGCGGTGCCCTTCCAGCCAAGCCCAAGCAACCATAGGACTTCGGGCGAGTTTGTTGGCATTGAGGGTTCAGTGCTCACGTTCAAAAATGGTGGGTTCTCTGGGCACAGTTGAAAAAATTCTGACTGTATTTGAGGCCCCGAAATCATACTTCGATTCTGAAGAGAAGCTCCAAAATCCATGTTGGTTTTATAAATAATTGACTGAGTGAAGCCTACTTATTTCTAGCTCACAGTTTTCAATTTCCCTTCAGCAACGGGATTATGCAAATCGACAGACACGCTCCGCTGCTCCGAGGAATCTGCTGAAGATGTTAGAGAAATAATGGAAGAAATATTTATTCCTTTAAGTGTCAAGGCTGTTCTTTGAAGAAACAACATTAATTAGGAGCAGAAAAGGAAACTGTGACTGGAAATGGATCATTATTACAGCACTTGCTGTGACCACGTTAGAAATGGGTGTCACCCCCTCAGGGACTCCTTCCTTATGCATGGATGTCAGTAAATTCCCCTCCACATGTGGATGAGGGGAGCATCACTGTCATGTGAAGGGCAGGGACAGAAAGGAAGCCAGGCTCTCTCTTCTGCGTGTCGGTGGACACGGGAGGCAACGCCACCCTAAAGATGGACACGTGAGCTGCTCCGTACGAGGGGGCGGCCAGCGCCTGCAGAAACCCACCACGAGCAGGCAGCCCCCACAGCTGTCCACGTTATGTGGCTTGTGGCAGGAGACCAGCTCCCGGTGCTGGTGCTGAGCATGTCTCCTCGTCAGGGGGAGGTCAGTGGCACAGGAAGCACACAGGGGCTTGTGACCCTGAGCAGGTGCACAACGCCCGGGATGGAGAACATGGGGTCACCGTAAGGAATCCGTAAGCAGAAAGCATGGGCAAGGAGCGCCAAGGCACCATGGGGACGTAATTAAAAAGGGAGGAAGCTTAGACACTGAGAATTTATCTGAAGGGCGTCTGAGGGGGCTCAGTCAGTTGAGCATCCGACTTCAGCTCAGGTCATGATCTCACAGTTTGTGAGTTCGAGCCCTGCATTGGGCTTGGTGCTGACAGCTCAGAGCCTGGAGCCTGCTTTGAATTCTGTGTCTCCCTCTCTCTTTGTGCTTCCCCCACTCGTGCTCTATCTCTCTCTCTGTCTCTCTCTTAAAAATAAATAAACATTAAAAAAAAAAGGTAGGAAGCTTAGACACTTAGAATTTACTCCGGACAAGCAATGAATATTTCAGTCCCAGGCGTGTCCTGTGCGGTATTGTTCTTTGGCCTCGGACTCACGTGCCTGGGTGATGAGAAAGTGCTTAGTGGCGTTTGCATTTACTGTCACTCCGGCAGCCCCACCCGATGGGACTCAGGGCCTCGGCATCACTGCTAAGAAAGAACTGGGCTGGGTGGGGTCTCCAGGGCCGGGCCACAAGGGCAGGTAGGGGGTGAGATCAAAGTCTCCTCTTTAAACACCCAGGGACGGCAGAGCCTCATGAGACTGCCCCCATGGGCACCCCGTGGGCACTCCATGGACAGACCGGTGAACAGACCTGTGGGCATCCCGTGGGTAGACCCGTGGGCACCCCGTGGGCAGACCCGAGCTCCATGGCCTCAGAACCAGGCTGCTAATGTTCTTCTTTCTTTCTCTCTTTTTCTATTTTCGCTCTTATCAAGATGAGGGCACTAACATGAGGCCTGCCCTTTCCCAGGCCTTTCTGCATGCAGCTCAGCAGTGCTCGCCGTGGGCACAGCATGTCCAGCGGCTTCTGGGGGCCCGTCCTGCTCCACCTGCTCTCTGTGTCTAGCAGTTTGACTCGAGGGCCTCGCAGAAGCGGGACCGTGCGGTTTCTGTCGTGTCTCTGGCTCATCTCACCAAGCGTCTCATCCTCCAGTTCCATCCACATTGGAACAGGGTCAGAATGTCCTGCCTTTTTAAGGCTGATAAGACTCCGTTGTGAGGATGGGCCACATTTTCTAGGTTGCAGGATGTGGGCAAGGCGGCATCAGAACCTTCCAGGCCTTCCTCCCAGGTCGGCGATGATGCTAGGGGCCCTGTACCCAGGGTACAGGTTGCCGGGCCTCATTCTCCCCGACACTGTATGCTCTGGAGGCAGGTGGCCCTGCTGGAAAAACAGTAGCTGAGCCCTTTCGTAAGCACGACTTGTAATCTAATGAATTTTACCAACTTCTTAAATTGCGAGCAGAAATTATGCTTAAAGTCTCCAATTTAGGAAAAATTAATTTAAAAAATGTAACAGTCGGACTGTTCCTTGAGATTTATGTGCAGAGCATTTTCCCTTCTCCATTTTTTTTCCTTTAGAACATTTCAGAAGGGTTTTGAAAATTTTATATATATATATATATATATATATATATTTTCAAAACAATTAAAAAGTCAAATGGCTCACCTTTTTTTAAACTCTCCCCCTTCCCTGAAGAGCACCGAGAGGTGAGCAGAGTCCACCACGTGCTCCTGCCTGGAAGGTGATGTGATGGCTGGAGCCAGAGTGGCCACCCTATGTCTATGAGGAGCTGGCCAGGTGCTCGTCAAGACCACGGCACCCACGTGGTTGAGCTGCTGAGCTGAGCTCCGACTTCTTGATTTCTTTGAGCCACCAGAGCTGCTGTTCTCTTCATTCCAACTGCAATCATTCCAGAGCCTAAGAGCAGTGTGGCTGTGGCAGGTGCAGGCGATCATGGTACCTGGCAAACAGCACGTCCCGTGTGGGGGATGCAGGCAGAGGGCGTGAATAAGCAGCCTGAAGAACTCTGGCTAACTTCTGCAGGGACTAGACTCCTGGAAAACCTACACCCTTTTATTTAAAAAAAAAAAAAAAAAAACAAGCAAACCCATATTCGGTCTTAAAAGGAAACAACCATGTTTTAAAATATGCTTGGAACACAAAATGTTGTGCTCAACTTTCAAAATCTTATACTGACATTAAAAAATAAAAACTGAATGAAAGCTGCCTGCCTGTCTGGAGAAGCAAATGTGGAGAATATGTTCCAGGCCACACTTGAGAACACACATATTCTGGTGTTTATCAGTGCAGCACCCGGGTCAGTGTGCCCTCCCATCTCCACCTGCCCAGGCAAGCGTGCTCTCGCACAGGAAGCAAAGCGAAGGGCTTCCTGACTCTCCTCATGAGAGCCGCTCAGACCGCTCACGGGGAAAGGCTGCCTTACAGCGGGAATCAAGGGACCTTCTGCCACACAGGGAGCACAGGGGGTAACAGCGCCATTGCAATAAGAGGAAAGAGCACCCAGAATGTTCCGCAGCTGCAGAAAACACAGAGCCTTGGAATGAAGGGCTTGTGGGTCCCCGCGGGCGGAGGGGCAGCTGACCGAGGCACGGCTTTCCGGTGAGATTGCTGAGCGGGACGACACTGGGCGACAGCGGGAGCTGGCAGACTTCTGTGCAGGTGCTTCTGGGTGTGACTCACAAAAACAGCGCCCCCCTTCCCACGATGGTGGGGGCGGGGATGACTGCAGAAAGAGCTCCCTGGGCATCGGCCACCCCACCTCCCTGCGGACCCTGGGGTGGCAAGAGGCATAGGAACAGGTAACAGGCATGACCCCCACGTCTGTCCCTCCTGCGTGGGCCCCAGCGTCCTCCCTTGGAGGTGGAGGATGATGCTGTGAGCGTCCCCAAGAGGCCCCGGGGCCCGGCCTCCATGTCACAGTCTCCACAGCCCCCACAGCGCTCAGCGTCAGCACGCCCACCATCTTCCTGCTGCCCCCCCATCGCACAAGGTCACAGCGACACCGCGGAGCTCATCACAGGTAGGCCACAGGCCCGAGGGCCCCTCCAGGCTGTGCCTTTGACGCCCAGATCAGACAGCCAGGCTGCAGGCTAGTCCCTCGGGCTCCTGGGCCCCACTCGTAAGCCCTTGCTTGTGGGAGACACACAAGCTTGTCATTCCCTTGGCTGATCACCATCAGGTCACCGCAGCTCCTTGCTCTGGCCAGGAGGCAAATCCTCCAGCCACGGGGAAATCTCATGCTCCTCTTGAGGCTGAGAGCAAATGTTGCCGTGGACACCAAGGCGCCCAGCCCGGGTGAGCGGACACGTGTTCTCTGTGCGCGGTGGGACTGCCGTGTGCGTCCACCGTGCACGCGCTATCGGCGGGATAGCGTGGGGGGGCGGGGCGCGGCTTGGTGGCGCCAGCCCTGGGCCCGAAATGCTGCCTGAACAGCCTTGAACAAGGGATCACATCTAATTGGAAGAAACGGAGAGCTTGGAGGCTTGTTCCCAAAAAGTACCCAACGTGAAAAATCCCAAACGAGGAGGACGCGGGCTTCCCCCTGACCCAAGTGGGGCGACTCGGGCGTCAGTGAGAAAAATGAGTGTACTTGACTCAGACACATGCCGTCTGTAACAATAATAATTCCCAGAGACACAGAATAAAAGCTGCCCTAATTTGTCTCCAGTGGAAACAAGAGTTACACCCGATCTTTCCTCTGCAAATGCACAGTTCAGCGGGAACAATGAAGCGCCCACCCCACCTGCCCAGCGGATAAGAAATCCTTCCTTATGGAAGGAGACCAGCCAATAACCAGAGGCGGTGGGTGAGAGGATTCCCCTCATGTTCCCTGATGAGCACCTGACCCAGGCAGGGTTCATCCAGGGGCGCCAAGGGGGAAGGGCGTTGGGTGCCCCCAGGTTCCAGACACGCCCCCACGGTCTCCAGCCGGTTTGGAGTCGATGTGGAAAATGCCTCTCATGACACGTGCCCAGAGGAGGAGGCTGGGTTGTTGCTGAGGTTTCTGCACATCCAGGCCCGTCCATCCACCCATCCATCCAGATCCCGGACAACAGATGACACCCTGGTCCTTCTCAGCAGAACCTCCCCGGGGAGGGAAGGAGAGCTGCCAGAGGAAGGCAAGGAACCCCAGCCTGCTCTCGGATGGCTGGAGGAAAGCAGCCTGTTCAGGTGTGTGTGTGCACGTGTGTACATATGGGTGTGGGTGTGTGAATGTGTGTGTACACATGTGTGTGTATGTGGGGCGGTGGGAGGGTGGAGTGGTGTGGGATGTGTATTGCATGCGTGGTGTAGACCACTGTGTGAGGGGTGTGAGGATATGCATGTGGGTGTAGTGTGGTATGGGTGTGTGCACGTGTGTGTGGTGTGTGCACACGTGTATACAGGCATGTGTGTGGTGTGGTGTGGGTGGGAGTATGGTGTGCATATGGGAGGTGTGGATGCATGCATGTGTGTGCATGTGGGCATGTGGTTGTGGGTGTGTGCACGTATATGTGTGGTTGTGGTGTGCACATGCGTGTGTGTGCGTATGTGTATGTGGGGGTGTCTTCTCTGTTGCTTTTGTGGTTTTAATTGCACTGATTTCTGCTCTTATCTTTTCTTCTTCTTCCTTCCGCTCTGTTTATTTTGCTTTTCTTTTCTAGGTTCTTGAGCTTGGTTCTTGTTGCTCAGGTTATTAATTTGAGACTTTTCTTCTCTTCTAATGCAGGTATGAAAAAATTCCCAGTAAGCACTGTTCCCACTGCTTCCATCAGATTTTGATAATTTTTGTTTTCATGTGGTTCAAAATATTCTGCAGTTTCCCTGGAGTCTTCTTTGATTTATGGATTATTTAGAAGTGTGTTCTTTACTCTCCACGTATTTGGAGATTTTCCATCCATCTTCCTGTTACTCATTTTGAGTTTAATTCCTCAGATTAATTGTCTGTTTAATTGTCTGAGTACATGCTTTGTATAATTCCTATTCTTTTATATCTGCTAAGGTATGTTGGCCCAGAATCACACCATACCCATGGCCCAGAATCAGGTCTATCATGGTGAATGCTCCACATGTTTGCTGTTGGATGGTGAACTGTGTAGATGTCAGTCAGACCCAGGTGACCACTAGTGTTCTGTAGGCTGTCTGCATGCCTCAGCCTGCCTGGTACATCTCTTACTGACAGAGAGCATCGAGTCTCCACACAGGTCTGTTTGCCTTATGTGTTTGATGTACTTTTCACAGATTGTTAGTTGCATATGTGTTTGGTGCTGCTGTGGCTTCTGGGAGAATCAGCCCCTTTATCCTTATGTTGCTCTTCATCCCAGACCCTCTTTCTTATTCTAAAGTCAATACTGTCTGAAATTAATCCAGTTTCTCCAGCTTTCTTTTGATTCGTGTTCTTCTAATTAGTCTCTGATTAGCAGCACAGCTGCTCATTCTCTGTGTCTTTTTTCTTTTTTTCTTTTTTTATTAAAATTGTTTAAATGTTTATTTTTGAGAGAGAGAGAGCCTGAGCAGGGATGGGGCAGACAGAGAGGGAGACACAGAATCTGAAGCAGTTCCAGGCTCTGAGCTGTCAGCACAGAGCCTGACATGGGGCTCAAACTCACAAACAGCGAGATTATGACCTGAGCCAAAGTTGGATGCTCAACCGACTGAGCCACCCAGATGCCCCATGTTTCATAGTTTTGATTGGCCATTTTATATGATGAGATTTTGTGTTTTCTTAGCATATCATTATACTTCTTTTTAGAATTTCAGTTGTTGGGGTGTCTGGGTGACTCGGTTAAATATCCAATTTCGGCTCAGGTCATGATCTCACTGTTCATGAGTTCAAGCCCCATGTCAGGCTCTGTGCTGACAACTCAGAGCCTGGAGCTGCTTTGGATTCTGTGTCTCCCTCCCACTGCCCCTCCCAAGTTTGTGCTCTGTCTCTCTCTGTCTCTCTCTCTCAAAAATAAACATTTTAAAAAATTTAAGAAACTAGAATTTTAGTTGTTGCCTGCCTTTACGCTAACCTGAGCTCACCTGCAGAGTGATAGCCTACTGTCCACGTGCACAGAGGCTCTGCCTACCCCCAAATTGTCCCTTTGCCTTGTTATTATCCCTCTCAATGAGAGACCCTATGCATTGTTGCTATCGTAAAAACAATTACTCTTCAGAACAATGACGAGCAAGCCCAGTAAAGCATTGTGTCACCTTCAGCCACACCCTGTCCACCAGCCTCCAATCACTGAGTGGAGGCGAGCGTCTGATCCACGTAGCTTCCCTTCTGCCTGGGAAATCCCTTCTGATGTTCTCATGTGTCGTGTCTGGCAGCAATGAGTTCCTCAGTTTTGTCTTAGAAATTACTTACTTCTGTTTCCTTTTTAAAGGATTCTTTCTCCAGGTGTGGAATTCTGCGTTTTTGTATTGCAGGAACACACATATCACACATTTGATGCTGTCCAACAGCTCTGCCTCTGCCTTTCTTCATCTTTTTCTTTGTGTTTCTGCTGGGGAAGTTTTTATGGGCCTTCTTCCAGCTCAGTGATCTTTCTTTGATGTATTCGTCAAGGTCTCCAGAGAAGCAGAACTAACGGGATGTTGGCAGAGAGAGAGATTTTAAGGAATTGGCTAATGCGATTGTGGGGCCACCCGAGTCTGCAGAGAAGGTCAGTGAGCTGGAAACTCAGGCAGGGCTTCTCCTTCTGCAAGAAACCTCAGTCTGTGCTCCTAGGGCCTTCGCCTGACTAGACAAGGCCCACCCACATCGTGGACGGTCAGAGTATATGATGTAAACATTAACCACATCTAACAACTATCTTTACAGCAACATTTGTTGGACAAAAAACTGGGCATCGTAGCCTAGCCAAGCTGACATAAAATTAACCCTTATTAGCTGGCACCCACTCACATCTTCTTCATCTCCAAATTAACACAGTAGCAGCTGCACTTTGACAACAGCCCTGAGTGACAGGGCTATTGTCAGGGCGAATTTGACGGGGCTGGAATGAACGTGTACACAGAGATGGAAACATTCAGGGACAGTAGCGGAGGGCAAGACATCAGGGCCAATCTGGACAGACCCCTGGATGGTCTACTGAGGAAATTAGCTCTCCCTTCTTAGCAGGGAAAGGCCAGTGAGAATTTCCAAGCAAGGAAGCGACCTCAGGTTTTTAAGAGTGTATCAGGGGTGTGCTAGTGCGAGGTCAGCCATCACCTCTCAGGAAAATAACGGCAGTAAAAGAAATACCGGAGTGCACCCTGGAGGAGTTCTCGCCGTACAGATATAATTGGCACAGAAATAACGTTGAGAAAATAGTAAAACGTAATAAAAGTGATTAGAAAGTTATGGTGTGGAGTGCCTCCTGCCTTTGCTGTTTTTTCCAGCTTTATGGGGGCATAACTGATAAAACTGTAATATATTTAAAGTGTGCGATGTGATGATTCGATAGATATTTACGCTGTGAATATCTATGTGTCACTGTGACAACACAGGTTGTGACAACAAGCAGGTTAGTTAACACGTCACCTCACATAGTTACCCTTTTTCTTTTCTTTTGGTCTGAATGCCTCAGATCTACTCTGCCAATTGCCAGCGTGCCACGCAGTGTCAACTGGGGTCACCGTGCCACCTCTTAGGTCCCTGCGGCCTCCTTGTGACAAAGTTGATGCCCTTTGACCAATATTGCCCCCCTTACGCCACCCCCGGCCCCAGGCAGCCACTCTGCTTCTATAACTTCAACCGTTTTATTTAGATTTATTTAGATATAGGTGATACCACACAGGATTTACCTTTCTCTGTCTGGCTTATCGCACTTAGGATATTGTCCTTAGGGTCCATCCATGTTGTTGTAAATGGCAGTATTTCCTTCTTTTTTATGGATAAATATATTCATCATGTCTATACTTTTTACCTTATATATTTGGTATATAATTTTTAAATGTTTATTTATTTTTGAAAGAGAGAGGGAGACATAGCACAAGTGGGGGAGGGGCAGAGAGAGAGGGAGACACAGAATCCGAAGCAGGATCCAGGCTCCGAGCTGTCAGCACAGAGCCCGACGCGGGGCTTGAACCCATGAACCGTGAGATCATGACCTGAGCCGAAGTCGGATGCTCAGCTGACTGAGCCCCCAGCCGCCCTGTAGTATTTAGTGGATCACATTTTCCTTGTCATCCATCCACTGATGGACACTCAGGCTGCTTCCATATCTTGGCACCTGTGAGCAACACCACAATGATCAGGTGAGTGTAATATACCCGAATCAATTCAAAATCCAATCAGTTCAAAGACTTGAACGCAAAACCTGAGGCCATAAGAGTCCTAGAACAAAGACTCCGGGAAAAACTCCTCAACATGGTCTTGGCAGTGATTTCCTGGGTCTGACACGGAAAGCAAAACTAAGGAGGAGAAAGACATCTCAGCTTCTTAAAAGCTTCTGCCCAGCGAGGAACACAGACTGGAAAGGCAGCCAGCGGAAGGGAAGGAGACATTTGCAATCCATGCATCTAACAAGAGGAAAATATCCAGAGCGTAGAAGGAAATCGCGGGGCTGGAGCCCTAAGCGGGGTGAGCAGGGGTCCCCAATCTATCCAAGGGTGTGGACGGACACTTCTGGCCACCTCCCATGTCCATCACAGCCCCACCACTGGAGAGCTTGACGTCCTGAGGATTTTACAGGCCCTCTGGTCATAAAACGTCATGAGTCAATGACATCATCCTCTGTGGTCACCAGCCTGCTGCTGTTCTAGGGGCGAGTGGGGAAATCTGCTTCAAAGGCACGGCAGCCGCTGTGATGATTAACCATCAAGTACAGGGGTGCCACGTTCCCAGATGCTGCCGGCGTGGTTCCTCGGCCGTGAGCAGACCCGACAGGGCCTTTGCTCAAGTGGTCACCAGTTCTCAGGAGACGGCCCTGCGTAACCTGTGCTGCTCACATCCATCTTTCAAGGGACACTTTCCAAGTGTCTGCACACACGGGGGCCCACGCGGCACACCAGAACCAGTGTGTATGTGCAGACAGGTCTTTGAGGAGGCGATGGAGGTAAGACGAGGTCACTAACATCAGGCTCTACTCCAATGTGACCAGTGTCCTTATAGGAAGAGGCAGCCGGGACACAGACACGCGCGGAGGGACAACCACGTGAGGACATGGGGAGGACACGGCCGTCTGCACACCCAGGAGAGGCCTCAGGAGGGACCAGCCCGCAGCCCCTGGATCTGGGACGTACGGCCTCCAGGACTGAGAGAGAAATGTGTACTGTCTAAGCCATCCATCTGTGGTGCTTTGTCGTGGACGCGAAGCTGACAGGCTGACAGGCTGACGAGCCGATGCAGAGGCCTTCCCGTTCCATCTACCCAGTGGCTGTGGGAGGGACATAGTACAAACCCACCCGACAGACAGGACAATGCCACTCGGGGTCGATTCTTGGGGCACAAAGCCAGGCCACGTGACGTGGTGACCTCTTGAGGATTCTAGGCTTTCTGGGCATAATTCTGTTTGCTTGTGGGAACAACCGAAGGAGCTAGAACAGCTTTTGGAGCTCTATTTGGAACCCAAAAAGCTGGTGTATGTGACTGGCCCAAAAGCAATTACACAGAGTGCTGTCAAGTGGCTTTCTCATGAACCAGGTCCACACCACCCGATTCTGACAAATATGAAAAGGTGACACTCTCTCTGGGTGCTCCGGGCCCCCCAGAATCGATCTGGCTTCTGTCTTACTCGGCAGAGTCAGGAGGCGGTGGTGGGGAAGACTCTGGGGTTGAATTCAAGGGGATCCGTGAGAGGCTTTGGCACCCCCGCTGAGGTGTAGATAAGAGAGGGACGGGTAAGGACCGTTTTCGCCATGGTTCTCCTCTCCTTCAGAGAAGCCACTCTTCTTGATTTACCATTGTCAGCACGTATTATAGGGTGAACAACTCTGTGTATGTAAAGAGCTCGTACAAGTTAAGAAAAATAGGAAGACAGAACTAATTACTTGTCAAGGACGTGAAGGGTCACAACCCGAGGGACATACAAGTGACGAGCAAATATCTGAAGAAAGGTAAGCAAGAAAGTAAAATAAAGCCACAAAGCATGCCTTTTTGTCACCCCTATTTTTACCAGTGATTTAAAAGCTGATGTTGCCTTCGCTCTGATTGCTCTGGACAGCCCACTGACCCCAAGGAAGGAAAGGCGTGTGGGGGACCCGAGGCAGGTGGACAGGTGTGTGTGGACGGGGGAACAGAGTGCGGGAAGCCAGGGACACCCAGAGGTCCAGCCTGGGGCACTGAGCTCGAGGTCAGCGGAGACAGTGAGACCAGGCATGGGGGCGAGGGCTGGGGGGGGGGGGTTGGCAGAGATACCAGTCTGCAGTCAGACCCCTCAGCGGCTCCCCACCCTGTTGGGACAGGCCTGCACATGCGACTCGCCAAAAGGCAGAACCAGGGGGGTCCCCTTTAACAATGGAGCTTGTGGGGAGCTCCAGGGCTTCCAGAAAGTAGATCTGCACCCCCCAGTGTGGTCGGAGAGGGGACCTATCACCAGAAGAGGACACTCAAGGCCAAGTAGAGGTCCCGGGGGAGAGCCCATAGCACAGGGAGAAGCAGAGAGAAATCCTCCGACATTCACCTCCATGAAAGACTCGATTATTCTCAACAGAAGAGCTCTTTCAAAAGTATTAGAGTTTAGGGGTGCCTGGGGGGCTCTGTCGGCTAAGCATCCAACTCCAGCTCAGGTCATGATCTCACAGTTCCCGAATTTGAGCTCGGAGCCCAGAGTCTGCTTCGGATTCTGTGTCTTCCTCTCTCTCTGTCCCTCCCCCAATCGCGCTGTTTCTCTCTCTCAAAATAAATAAACTTTAAAAAAAATCATTAAAAAATGGTTAGGAAGGTAAATTAAAAAAAAAAAAGATTAGAGTTTGTGTTTGCAGAGCTACTCGGGAAGATAGAACAAACGTAAAAATCGGGCACCACAAAAAGGGGAGAATGAGAGCAACCTTTTAGAAACAAAACCAACTGTTCTAAAAATGGGATGCAAGCCAGCACAGGAATTACGAGAGGAGACATCCAAGCAGGACGGCCTCAGCGGGACCAAAAGGGACTCCTGCTGGACTCCGGAAGTAACACGAAGAACCTGCAGTCCCGGAGGCCGCCAGGAGGTGACCGTACCAATGGGAACAGACCCCTGGAGTCAGACTCTCGTTACGCTGGGAGAACGCCAAGGAGAAAGGCAACATTCCAGCAGCTTCCTCAGGAAACAAGCAGATCAAAGGCAAAGGAACCAGAGCCGAGCAGGCGTCCGAATGGTCACTGGACATTCCAGACCCCGGGGAGGTTCAGTCCAAGCTCTGCACCCAGGCAGGAGCCACGCTCATGGCCTGCAGCAGGACTTCCAGACTCACAGAAGTTTCCGGAAGCATCTGGGTTGGCACCTTTCTTGGAAGTCACTTGAAAATGTGCTGCAACATTAGTAGAAAAGCCAAAAAAGAGAAAGCAAGAAACCGAGGCTCTCAGCTGTCCTTGGCCGTGTGCCCAGGTCTGGAGACGGGTGGGGCGGGGCCAGGCCGGCGGGTTCCCGGGGCGCAGCTGCGGGCAGGCTCACGGGACATGTGCATGGCACACCCAGAAAGCACACCACTCTGCTCCCAACAGGAGGAAAGTCTCCCAGGGGAAGGCCAGACCGTGGCGGTCAGCTGGGGCGCCATAACAACACACCTGACCCAAGATGTTTACCCCACGTGTCCTGGAGGCAGACACCCGAGATCCAGGCGTGGCTGGGATGCCCTCCTGGGGCCTCTCCGGGCCCGGCTCCCTCCCGTGTCCTCACGCGGTCGTCCCTCCCTACGCGTCTGTGCCTTGATCTCCTCTTCCTATAAGGACGCCGGTCCTATGGGATCAGAGCCCACCCTAGTGACCTCGTTTTCCCTCAATCCCTGACCCCGTTTCCAAGCACAGTCACGCCCGGAGGTCCTGGGGGCGAGCGCTTCCACATATGGGGCCTGGAGGGACACAGTTCAGCCCCTAACATATACTAAAACTGTCACTAGCTGTCACTAGAAAGAACAGCACACAACACCGTCGCAGCCTGGCCTCATTTTGCACAGCCGCTGGGGTGTGAGAGAAGAGAGCCCATCTGGCCACCAAACACCCTCGAGGAATTTGGGTTTTCAGGCGCAGTTGGTGAGGGCGGGTGTTTGGCTCTCTCTCCTGTGATCTCCGCCAGCCTGTGCGGGGATCTTGTAGATCTGACCGCCCCCCGGTCACCCCGCTCCCCACGGCCCACGGTTTCTAGTAACAGCGTGGCTCCCCCGCGGGCAGGGATGCCAAGCCCCCCACACGGGCCCCCCACACAGGCCCCAGAGCGTGTCAGAGGGAGGCCGCACCCCGGACAGCTCTGCTTTGCCCCCCGGGGGAGCCCAGCGACCCACCGATTCAGCAGCCACTGGAAATCCCACCCTGTTCTCTTCTTGTCAGAGATTCACGCATCTCGCGTTTAGGCTTCTTCTCCTATTCTCCGTCTTCCGTTTTGTATCTTTTCTGTCTCAGGAACAGAGAGGGCTTTCAAGTACGAATTTGCCTTGCTGTGCTGATCTACAAGCATTTGCTTACTGGTTTTCAAATGTCATAATCAATTAGGAATAAGACACAGAGCACTCAACTCAGATACAGAAAAGACTGGGATGTTACCAATCGAGACCCCACGAAGATGACGACACAGCTGAGGTCAGTCCAGAGGCGCCGGCTGAGGTGAGCGGCTGAGATTGGATGGCTGATGTGACTCTGAACTGCACTGATTCAGGGGCACCTGGGAGGGCTCGGTCGGTTGAGCATCCAACTTCGACTCAGGTCATGATCTCGCGGTTCGTGGGTTCAAGCCCCGTGTCGGGCTCTGTGCTAATGGCTCAGAGCCTGGAGCCTGCTTCGGATTCTGTGTCTCCCTCTCTCTCTCTGCCCCTTCCCCGCTCATGCTCTGTCTCTCTCTCAAAAATAAATAAAAGTTAAAAAATTTTTAAATACTAAAAATAAAATACAAATAAATCAATAAAGCGTACTGATTCTATCAGCCATTGGGAGCAGCAAGCAGGGAGGAGAGGAGGCGGATGTGAGAGGTCCGGGTCCGGGTCTTTACGTCAGCATCACGTGTCGTGGCGACTACGGTGACGAACTGGTGGACAGAAGGGAAAAGAACCAAAACAACCCGGTCAGTGGTCTCCACAGAGCCGGGTCCTCACACTCATGGTGACCTTCCTGCAACTCGTTTTCCTGCCGTGTCCATTCCTCACTAGGTGAAGCACGTGTGCACACTCACGTGCACATGCTCATATGCACTCACACTCAGGACTCACACTCACATGCTCTAACACACGTGCACACACTCGCACACACCCACACACACGTGCATGTGCTCGCACGTGTGTGCACACTCACTTGAGCATGCTCTCACACACATGCACACATTCACACGCACACACTCGTGCACACAAGCACATGCTTGCACACGCGTGCATACTCACCTGCACATACTCACATGTGCATGTTCACTCATGCGCTTACACACACACATGCACACGCATTCACACGCACACACTCATGCACACATGCACATGCTCATACGTGTGTGCACACTCACACACTCATGTGTGCATGCTCACGCATGCTCCCACACACTCACTCCCAGGAGCTCACACTCACATGTACGTGTTTTCACACACAGGCATGCACATGTGCTGACTTCAACACGGATGATTACAATGTGAGTCCCTCCACGCCTGTTTGGGGAGTAACCTGGTATTTCCTTCGTGGGAAGCAAGTGCGCTATGGAAAAGGGCTTTGCCATGATTATAAGCTCTGATAGGTAACCCTTCTTCTGGGAATCTATTCAAGGAGAGAGTGAAACCAAGGGAAAACGGTTCTGTAGGAGGAAGTTCTCACAAATGTGAGTTGTAGGAATAAAACTCAAAACAATGTAAATGCCCATCAACAGATGGGTGTGCAAAGGCACTGCGGCAGGCCTGTTACGTGCACTGGGCAATTGATAAAGTTATGCTTTAGAGCAGGCTTTGATATGTGAAAATTCTACATGTTACATTACATTTTTAAAAAGCAGGAAACACACAAAACTGGTAACTATGGTTACCACTGGGGAGAAGTACTATTAACAATTTAAATGTTATTCCTTAGATTTTTTCCCCTTTATTTTCTAATCCTATAATCAGAAGAATGAGTGCATTGCCTTTTTCGAAATGTACATTCTGCCCTGTGGCTCACCCAGACCTACCCCCGAGAACTACGCTGGGGCCGTGGGTGCGGGACAGCTCCCCACGTCCACTGCCAGGTCCCTCTGCGTGCGGACACGCCCCTTGTCACCCTGGCTCTGAATCTGTACACGAACCATCACTGTTGCATTTGGCTTAGGACTGACATTAACAGTCACTAAGTAAGAAACTGGTAGTGTGGCCCTTACCCTCCTGAGGTCAGTAACCTCTTCCAACTGGTCTTTGCAGCTCCCGCCCAGTCCTGCAAAATGCCCGGATACTAATGAAGCTCTATATGCTTCCATGCACTTTGACTTGATCTAAATACGTTCAGTGTTTGTCATCAACCAAGAAAAAGCTGCTCTCTGAGCTCTCTGAGCTCTCTGAACTGCTCTCTGAGCTGCTCTCTGTAGGACTGAATTCCTGAGACATCTGTGCTGGTGACAAGTCTGATGGTGGGAGGGAAATATCTCATCACGGCTTGCAGGGCGGCCGGCTTCAACCACACACACGCAAACACACACACACACGCCCAGGCGTCCCCCTGGACGGCCAGCAGAGAGGGCGGGGAGCAGAGGCAACTGTCCTGTCTGGTTAATCTAATCTTACTGGGATGTGTTGGGGGAATGCCCCGTGGAAGGGAGCAGGAGGAAGCAGGGACACCAGCCAGCCTGGGGAACAGGGGAGGGATGGGGGCTGGCCGGAGGCATGACAGAGCTTGGGCACAGCGCTCAAGGACGCTACAAGGACTTGCTGAAGCTCCGTCCCAGTGTCCTGGGGAGGGGGGTGATGCTGGAATCCATCCCGCAGCCGGGTGGGCAGCAAGGGATGTGATGAGAACCCCCTAGGCCTTCCTGCCGTGACGTGGAAGATTCTAGAACAGTCTGCATCTGAGTGGGTGGTGAGGGATGTGATGAGGACCCCTTAGACCTTCCTGCTATGATGTGGAAGATTCTAGAACACAAAGTATGAAGGCAGAGATGCCTGTGGGTTTCACCAACACATGCCCATAGAATGAGACATAGTAGACACACAATAAAGGTTTGTTGAATGCATAAGAAACAAACAATTGGAACGAAAGGGTTGCCACCCCTTTTGGTGACACGGAGTGAGTGTCATCTGCCCCCGAGGGCCCCGAGGCCCATCCACTGGCTGCTGCAGCTCCAGGCATGGGCTGCGGGAGGAGGGGCCCCACCGGCCTGGAGCTTGGGGTCTGGCGGGGAGCGGGGCCACCACCTGCCGGCAGGACCAGGGCCAGCTCGCAGGGGAACATGGCTCTCCTCTCTGCGACACGGCTCTCTGAGAGCTTGATGAGAAAGTCGTGGCCTCTGGCCTTAGATGTCATTGAAGGTCTGCTGTCTGGGGGACAATCCGGCCTTTGAGGAGGAGTCGGGAGTCAGGTCACACGGGACTCTGGGATTAGGGGTCGGGGGATGGGACCGCATGGGGGTGAGACACAGTCCCCTATTTTGTAAGGGACGCGGAGTCAGTCCCGCCGTGGGCTTTGAGCAGGCTCCTGGACCTTCCGCCAGGTGGACAGCTCAGCTGACACCCGGCCCAGCCCCAGCGCCCCCTGTCCCATGCAGCCTGTACATGAAGAGTGTTTTCATGTTTCTAGAAGGTTGAAGGGAATCCAGACAGAAGGCGGTTTCACCGCACGTGAAAGTTACACGGGATTCAGATTCAGGGAACACGAACCAAGTTTCGTTGGCACGGACTCACTCGGGGCCTTGGCGTCCTCTTGGCTTCCGGCCGTGCAGCAGAGCTGTGAGCTGTGACAGAAGCCGTGTGGCTCCCAGAGTCTGGGATGCAGGCTCTCGACCCTTTACGGGGGAGCATGCGGACCGTGCCCGTGGGGGGCAGCAGGGGCACACTGTCCATTCCTGCAGGAGCTCTGTCCTAAGAACGGGCTGTGAGGGCGGCCAGGGGGTCAACCGTGTCCACTGGGACCCCTCGAAGGACTCTGTCACTACAGGAAAGCAGGAAATGACGCTCAGCCCCCTCTGGGGCTCACCCTGGAAGTGTGCATTCAGCGTTCAATAAGTGCTCATGTCATTGGACCGATGAACAATCCATGCAGACCGGGTTTTGGGGGCCAGGTCAAGAGGGAGACAAGCCAGGGTGACCAGTTTGAGGAGTAGGCCAGTCATGGAAGCCGGAAGGAGCTTCCCAAGTCGACCGAGGGTGCAGGTAAATGTAGGGGAGGGGAGGCTGTCCGCAGCCCTGGGCAGGTGCAGGGAGGGTATGGGAGGAGGACTCTGAACTGGGAAGGAATTAGCAGCACCTGGCCTGTGCTGGCTGGGGGGGGTGGGGGTGACGGACATGTCCCTGGTGTGTACTGGCCGGGAATGATTTGAGGCCAAACAGGTAAAATCTCCCAAACAGGTAAAATCTTCCAAATGGGAGGAAGCAGATCCCAAGCCCGGGCAGCATCGGGGGGCCCCCATCTCAGCACAAGCTCAGCCCCAGCGGGGTCTCCATGGCTAGCGGTCCTGGGTGCCACCTCTCCTGTGACCCCAAGCAGCCTGTAGAGATTGGGGGGGGGGGGGGGGGGCGTGGGAAGAACGACTGTTTGCAGGCCCCGGGGTTCTCGGTTTAGACGCCTGCCCCGGGCAGCGCCTGAGGCTGGAGTGAGCTCCCGCGCCCAGCCCCACCCGCTGGGCTCCTGGGACCTCAGCTTCCCCTGCAGACACAGGGGGCCCCTCAGCAGCCTCCCCTCCACCCCTGTGAGTCAGCCGGAAGCCCTTGGATTGTCCTGGGAATAGGACATGACCCTGTCCGGTCACCCAGGCGCCGCAGCCAGACAGCCAGGAGGCCTCAGGTCAAGTCCACGTGTCCAGCACGTGGCTGGTCTGTCAGTGACCCGCCCGGGAGGCCCGTGAAAGTCAGGTGTCTCAGTGCTGCTGTTTGAGCCCCAAGATTTGATCTTTGTGCCATTGAATTTCTCCGTTCAGCTGCTCTGACAGCAACGGAGAGGAAAAGCAGCTGGTTCCAATTGTCAGAATCTGGTCTTCGTGTCGTTACCTCTCTTTTCTGTTTCTTCAGGGATACGAGACAGGATATTTACCGCCGACACTAAATTATAGTAAAACCCCAGCTGCGCGCACAGTATCGATGGCCCGATTCTGCTGTGTAAGTGACGCTGACGGTCACTTGTATTTTTTCGGCTGGCTGAGGCAATTCTCTCCTCATTACTGTGATGAGGGGGTTTTTTTATTATTATTCCGAATGACAGCACAGAAATGGGGATGTTTATTTGAATGAGATGCAGGTTGGCTTTCCAGAATTTATTTAGAATGTTTCATAATGCATTTTAAGCTCAGATTTGAGAAGTAATGTCTATGCCAGCAACTACCCTGCAGAGGCACCAAAATTGGCTATTGGCCTGAGAGGAAAAAACACGTGTAGCTTTATCATAGGGAAAAACGCAGATGATAAAACTGTCATTCTTTTTCAGAAAGCAGCACATGTAAAGGTTTTTAAAATAAAAGGCGATACTTTTGTGGTGAATCTCCAAATGCACAGGAAAACGACAAAGGAGTGTTCGTTACTTGTAACCCGCCAGCCGGAGAGGAGAGAGCTAACCCTGGTGCATTTCCCCCGTCTTTATTCTACAAGATAAACCCCCCTTACTAGCTGTGCAATGTCACTCTGGTAACGCCTCCAGAGTCGAAGATTGATCCCCAGTAATGTATTAAAAATAATTCCCTTTTGGGGCATCTGGGCAGCTCAGTCAGTTAAGCATCCGACTCTTGATCTGGGCTCAAGTCATGATTCACGGTTCATGGGTTCGAGCCCCTCGTCAGGCTCTATGCTAACAGCTCGGAGCCTGGAAGCTGCTTCAGATTCTGTGTCTCTGTCTCTCTCTCTGCCCCTCCCCACTCTCATTCTGTCTCTCTCTTAAAAATAAACATTAAGGGGCGCCTGGGTGGCTCAGTCGGTTAAGCGACCGACTTCGGCTCAGGTCACAATCTCGCAGTATGTGAGTTCGAGCCCCGCGTCGGGCTCTGTGCTGACTGCTCAGAGCCTGGAGCCTGTTTCAGATTCTGTGTCTCCCTCTCTCTCTGACCCTCCCCTGTTCATGCTGCCTCTCTCTGTCTCAAAAATAAATAAACGTTAAAAAAAAATTAAAAAAAAATAAATAAATAAACATTAAAAAAATTTTTTTTAAACCTGCAAGCTCTCCTGTTTTTTATAAAGCACAGCATTCCGTCAGCCACCGAAGGGTCACGCTGTTACAATAAACCAGTCCCTTCCTCGTCAACCCCACCCTCCTCTCAAACGCTTGCTGTCTTGTTATTGGCAAAAGCTAAGCATCCGCCTGGACCCCCCGCCCCGCCTCTGGTGCCCCCCATCTCATCGGTCAGCAAACCCCTGAGACAGGACTGGCCACATAACTTGCGGGGCCCAGTGCAAAGCAAAAACGTGGGCCCCCATCGTCCACAGCTCCAAGAACCTGAAGATGGCCGTGGGAACTCATCACGCCGAGCCGCTACCTTCCAAACGGACCCAGAGGCTGATGCCTCGCCCACATTACAGCCACCCCCACCCCCGCGGCAGGGCAGCTGGGAGCCAGGACTTCTGTCCCCACTGGTCAAGGGAGGCCCGCGGGTGCTGGCTCCTGCCCAGGCATGAGCTCTGCTGGGTTCCTCCCTGGGTTGTCCACTGCTCCAATAGTCAGGGGGAGGAGTTGGTGCAAAGGGTGTGAGGCCACAGAGGGATCACCATAGCCCAAGGAAAAGGTGGGATCTAACTCTATTCTCGCCCACTGCTCGCCATCTGCCTCCTCCAGCACAATGTCAGCGCAGGGGGATGCCCAGACAGGGCTTGGCACACATCTGCTGAATAAATGATCGAGTGAATTCTTCCATCAACCAACCGCGGTGTTGCTCTGTCCCGGGGACCACAGGGCTCCCGAATGTGCAGGGTGGGGCTCTTTGACTCCTGGGCTGCAGAGGGTCCCTAGGGAGACGATCTGGCCCAGAGGCAGTCCCCGGTAATGGTGCAAGAGCCGGGGTCCACACAGAGAAACTCAGGCGGTGACCCCAGACTGGAAAGAGGCCTCTGACCTGGCCGTGTCCAGGGCCCAGCAAGCACGCATGGCACCTAGGGGAGCAGGGAGAACAGGACGGCCACCCCCACCCACCACAGAGCCTCTTCCTGGCGCCCGGAGCCGCTTCCCAGATCCGCTCACAACTGCTGTGCCTCAGAATTTAACATAAGGCTTGTTCGTGTGCTGAGGATGGTGTCGCAGGAGGGAGGGCGGAAATGCCATGAGAGTCCCTGACGGATTAAAACGACACACCCGATAAAGCGTTCGGATCCAAAATCTATAAAGAACTTACCAAACTCAACACCCAAAAAATGAATAATCCAGTTAAAACACGGGCAGCAGACATGAATAGACATTTCTCCAGAGAAGACGTCCAGATGGCGAACAGACACATGAAAAGATGCTCAACGTCACTCATCGTCAGGGAATGCAAATCAAAACCACAATGAGACACCACCTCACACCCGCCAGAACGGCTAAAATCAACACAAGAAGCAACAGGTGCCGGCGAGGATGCAGAGAGAGGGGGCCCTCCCGCACTGCCGGTAGGGATACAGACTGGGGCAGCTGCTCTGGACAACAGGGAGGAGGGTCCTCAAAAACTAAAAACAGAACTACCCTACAATCCAGTCATCACACTACTGGGTATTTACCCCCAAATGCAAAAACACGAGCTCACGGGGATATGTGCACCCCGAGGTTTATAGCAGCATCATCTACAGCAGCCAAACTACGGAGGCAGCCCAAGTGCCCACCCATAGATGAAGGAATAAAGATGTGGTATGATATACAGACACGATGGAATACTACTCAACCACAAACAAGAATGAAATCTTGCCATTTGCGAGGACATGGATGGAACTAGAGTGTACTATCCTAAGTGAGAGAAGTCGGAGAAGGAAAAATACCATATGATTTCACTCGTACGTGGAATTTAAGAAACAAGCAAAGGGAAAAAAAAGAAACAGAGAGGCAACCCAAGAAACAGACTCTTTTTGTAATTTTTTTTAATGTTTATTTAGTTTTGAGAGGGAGAGAGACAGTATGAGCAGGGGAGGGGCAGAGAGAGAGGGAGACACAGGATCAGAAGCAGGCTCCAGGCTCCGAGCCCTCAGAACAGGGCCCGACGCGGGGCTCAAACCCACAAACTGTGCGATCATGACCTGAGCCGAAGTCGGACGCTCAACCGACTGAGCCACCCAGGTGCCCCGAGATGTTTCATTTTCCATGAGATAAACTTCTGTTGACCCGTGAATGGGATGAAAAAACTGAAACGATGTTTATCAACTCATCTTCTACTTGAAGGATCTAATGACTCCCACAAAAACTGGCATTATCCGACTGGTTTTAGAGTCCTGTTTTTGAAAACGGAGGCCACGGAGTCACAGATACGGCTTTGCTTTGGGTTCATGCACAAAATCCAGAAATGAAAGTGAAAAAGTTAAGGTGCAACAATGGCCATTCGATCTGAAGAGTCACACTTCTCAAAGAGCCTTCCAGCTGCAGCTGAAGGACCTGATGTTGTAGGTCCGAATCCCTCACCTTCGCTCCTTGCGTTCTTACATAACCGCGGACTCGTGAAGCACAAGTGGATGGTTTCTTGGCGGACTTTGCCCCTGGAGATTGATGGTGTGTGCTGCGCGCCCGAGGCCATGACGCCGTCTGTGGACTTCATCCTGCATCCCGCATGCCCCACAGCGGGAGCCTACGGGCTACCCCAGCATGTTGTAATGCACTTACTTACGATAAAACAATTAGAAATGAACCCCCAGTACGAGTAACAAGTCATGTGAGACTCCAGGACAACAGGAGCGCTGGGAAATTGGGACGCACCATCACTCCACTTACGCACTTTGGCGTTCCTTGGAAGACATGGCGGGGGCCTCGGCTCGCGCTTCACCTTCCCCTCCCTTCCCCCCGCGGCTCTCTCTCTCTGCCACCCGCTTCTAGGGCTGCCTCAAGTAGTTGATACGCTGCATCCCCAGAGTCACGGACCTGGTCATTCTTTCCTGGGCACTGTTGGTCCTGAGACAGCTTCACGCCATTTCCTCCAGGCTTGTAAGGACAGTGTCGGTGTTAACAAGAGAGTAAAGTGACCCGCTCTGTGCTTTCCAGTGCCTGGTCTTCAGCGGCACGGCTTGCTTCTGTCAGAACAGGTTGCACCCACGACCTGAGCCTGTTCCATAATTGATGGCATTTGCCGCTGCCCCTAATGCGGCCGCCGCAGCCCGTGCTCGGTCGGCGCTCGTGGGGCCGGGCCAGCCCATACGCGTGAGTCCAAGCCACCCACACACTTGCGCTCTGAACCACTCTGGTCCCCCAGTGGCAGATGTCACCTTGCTCAGCGGGAACCTCCACTTCTGAGAGGCTTTTAAGAGAAGACATACATTTTTAATGGGCCACGAATGACCTCGCCTGCAAGCTGCACTTTCCGCACCCATTAAAATTCACGTGCGAATTACTTGGGGGGTTCCAGTTCAGCATCCACAAGTACCCAGGGAAACAGCCGTTCCACGTGTGCAGTAGGAGGGGACTGCCGAGTGACCGTCGGACTGACAGATCTCACACGGTGCTGCTCCTTCATTCTGTGGGGGCGCCACTGGTTGGCGTGAACTTGGCCAAGTTCGGACCCAACAGGCTTCGGGAAGTACAGACACAAGTACTCGGTGATTCTCTGGCTTTAGGGGGTCGGGCTGGGAAGCATCCAAGCCCCATTCTGACAGCCGAGCGTCACTGTAAGAGGGGTGCTGACCGGCTCCAGGAGTCCAGACCCCCCGACACGCCGCACAAACCCCAGCCTCGCCTAAGTGTGCTCGTTAGGACAGACACGTCCGAACCATCCACAACTGTTACAGGGGCAATAACTCAAACCCAACCAACCACGCTGAACTAACACCATTGAGCCTCATGTGACGGATGCCGCTGACACCTTCCTGTGCCTTGGGTCACACCCTGACCCTGAAGACGCCCACCACATTCGGGACACAAGGGAGGGAAATGCACTGCCGCAGTGGTGTGGAACATGCAAGCAGGGAGGGGAATGCCCGGGGCAATGGAACCTTCTGGAAAATGGGCCAGCTGCACCTCAAACAAGAGGGCTTTCTGGGGGGTGAAACCAGTGTTTGCAAACTCAGCTACTGGGTACCCTTCTGTGGTTATGAAGGCCCCGGCGAGTGTGGGAAGGAGCAGGGAACAGGGCCCTGGGTCTGAGGTCCAGTGGCATCCAGGCCATGTCCTGGGACAGCAGCCCTGGGCCAGACTCCGTCTGGGATTTCGTGGATGGGGCTCTGCACCCAGCTCGGCACCAGGGACACGATACACATCACTTTCCCTCCTTGTTGTCACCGGTCTCGCTGGTGCTGGGTCGCCAACACTCGAAGGGCAGACCCTGGGGGTCTGAGCAGGTACACATGTCGTGGCCTCTGTGTGGCACCCCTGGACACACACTCCTGACAGCAACACGTGGGCTCGGACCCCGGGTCGCCGTCCAGCGAGGTGCAGATGGCTTGTCCACGGCCACTGGTCTGTGTGGATCCGGAGTCAGAACCGGGGTCACTGCACGCGGCATGTCCTACCCTTCCTGCCCCAGAGCCTCTGCCAACTGTGGAGAAAACACCCCGGGGCCCGCTTTGCTGTGAAGGCAGAACCTGCGTAAAAGCCGAGTGTCACCGCACAGATGGAAACTTGAGGGGGACTTAACATTTCCTACACTCTGTCAGTATGAGCGTCCCTGATGGAAGCCTCACGTCCCGTTGTTCTGGAAGCCCAGTGGCCTTGATTCAACCCTGCAGCACCCCCCTCTGCACGCTAATCAAACACATCTGAACAAACTGCATCACTAATCATGCAACAGGGTCTCCTGGGGGCTCAGTCGGTTGAGCATCCGACTCTTAATCTCGGCTCAGGTCACAATCTCACAGTTCATAAGACCAAGTCCTGTATCCGGCTCTGCACTGACAGTGCAGAACCTGCTTGGGATTCTCTCTCTCTCTCTCTCTCTCTCTCTCTCTCTCTGCCCCTCCCCCACTTGTGCTTACTCTCTCTCTCGATAAATAAACACTATTAAAAAATAATCATGCAGCAATCCTTTTAGTAATTTCAATGTAAAAAATACAAATACCAGAGAGTGAAATTCAGGACCAATTTAAAATGACAGTTATCTCAAAGCGTCCTCCCCTCCCCTGTGAGTAACGTCAACCCCGTGAACGCACTGGGGGGGGGGGGGCGTGGAGGTCTGCATCTGCACAGGTTTCCGGTGACCGGCTACGACGGGACTACAGGCTTGTGGAAAGTCATGTGATTCTTCCATAAAAACCAAGAGGGGCCCTGGAAGTAGGGATTAAAGAGGAATTAGAGTTCTGACTCCGGTGCAAATGCCTGACTCCACAAAACGCTGGGAGGAATGTAAAACTGACGAGTGAAAGTGGCAAGCCATGTATCCGCACGGAAGGGGCGTTAAGCGGTAATGCTGGTGACACAGAGGCTGGAAGCGGCCACGGGTCAGGGCCCTTAACCGCCTCAGCCCTTGGTTTAAAACCAGGTGACCTCGTTTATGTTTTCCAGCCTTTGTCGGTGAAAACAGGCCAATTGAAGCAACCTGGGGACCGGCTCCGTGTGCTAGGTCTCTCGGGGCTGCCCCTCCGGGCTGGGTCCTCCTCGCGGGGGTGGAGCCGGACCCTGGCCCTGCCAGGGCACCGCTGGGGTCTCAGCACTGGGAGGGCTCACCCATCCGGCCACAGCAGCTGTGTCCTCCCGCAGCTGAGGAAACTGAGGCACCGACAGGGAGGGGGTGCCCGGCACCCAGTGAGGAGGAGGCCCAGACTGAGGATGGGGGTTCGGTCAGACAGGAGGTCACGGGCCACAGGGAACCAGGAGCTGGTTGGAGGGAGCTGGTTGGAGGGCAGCAATCCTGGCCTTCGGGGGCAAGACAGTTCGCGGGCCACAGGAAATGCCGAGAGAGGAGAGGGGCACGGGCAGGGCCAGGCTGGGGGGCTGCAGTGACCTCCACACTTGCCTTCACGGAGGTTTTAATCCCCAGATCACCCGCCATCTGAAGCAGGTGCATCGTGCCCCGGACAGCTTGTGGGCAGAAGGGAACGGAGGGTCACTGGGTGGCGCGTATCCCCAGGGAGGACCCGGCCCTGTGGGGCAGCACCGGCCCCTGTTTCTCCCAGGGGGTCCACGCCGGGAGCTGCTGTCCACAGCAGCTGACGCGCCTGCCTTCCTCCTGTCCACCCTAAACAGGAATCCCCGCTGACCCTCAGAGTCCCGGTGGGTCCCGCCAATCACCTGCGCACAGCCGTCCCCTCCTGGCCCCCAGCCGGGCCCCACCCCCACGGACACAGAGGCTGGAGCAGAGGAGGGAGATGAGTGAGAGGGGCAGCTGAGGCCAACCCAGTCCTGGGCCCCGGATGGGGCGGGGGACAGGGGGAGGAGGGGGCTGTCTTTGCTTCTGGAAAATGCATTCCAGGGACGTTCTCTGCCTACGCAGCAGCAGAATCGCAGGGCCTTCCCTGCTGCTTGGGTTTTCAGATGAAGGTGGAAACTGATTTCTGGGATCCTGGAGGGCCCACGGGACTGCTCAGGGCTTTCTCGCAGCCAGGAAGTAATTGAGACGCTTTTCAATTAGGCCAGAATGTCTGAAACAGTGTGTGCTTTCAGTAACCGTTCACTGCAGACCCCAGCTTCGGAGAAAGCTTCTCCGCAGACCTGCCCCATGCTGGTCCCGGCCTCAACCCTGCAGCTCTGACCTGGGCCCCTCTCAGGCGCCCCAGGGGATCCCTCAGGGCGGCTTTCAAAATAAGGGCAGTAATGGCAGTAACAGCTATTGGTTATAAACATCCCCAGGGCGGGGCGAGGCCTGTGGATTCCGCCCCTCGTGCCTGGGGGGCCCCCAACGAGGGCAGCTGTGTCCCCCACTCCTGAGGATCCCCGCTGCCCGGCTTCTTCCCTCCGTGCCCCCCACAGCCTCAGTTGTCCCATCTGTAAAATGGTAACAGTGCTCTTGCCCCGCCCATGAGGGGTGGCCTGGCCCTAGTGTGACCGCGGGGAGTGGGGGGGCTGGGGGGGAATTCCAGGGGTCCCCCAGCGTGGCGGGAGGCGGACAGGCCAGGACAGAGACCTGCGGACAGAGGGCCCCACCGCAGGTGGGAGGTGCTGGGGGTCTGGACTTAGCCTGTGCTCAGCCAGTCCAGAGGGTCTGTCTGGTTCAGAAGAAGACTTGAATGGCCACTCTCTGGGTCCCAGCGGACTGATAAATGGGTGCTCCCTTTTGCCCTCACTCCTGTGGACTCTGCTCCCCGAGCCCAGAGGCTGAGGGCGCCGGGCAAGTGGAGGAACAGTCCTGTGGTGAGCTGACCTCCTGCCCCAACAGCTTCACCCCCCACTCGGCTAACCACGGCCCCAGAACACCCCTGAGGGTGTCCCAGGACACCCACCGGGCACCCACCCACCAGTCAGGGGACAGCAGCCTAGGACCTGCTCTAACTCCCCGCATGGAGACAAAGACGCCCCCACCTCCTGCGTCGGGACCATGGGACTCGAGGGGTGGGCTTCCCATGGGATCCCCGGGACCCGGCCTCCACCGCCAGCCTCTGTGACCCTTGGCTAGCCACCCAGCTCCGCAAATATCTGTGGGGGCTGCACGTGTCCCACATGGTAGCCACTTTGGGGAAGTGACTGGCCTTCCAGGGCCTTAGGGCACACCCGGGGGGGCACACATGTAGTTATGCATCCCTCCCTCTCCCTTCACCCACCCCCTCCCAGCCCACCCTCAGATCTGAGCGCCAAGCATGAGACACTCTGGGCACCTCCCGGGCCAGCCTCCTCCCCACCCTGGCCGCCGGGGCACTTCACGGTTTACAGAAATTGTGCAAAACACCTGACCCATATTTCTCAAAACCGTAAAGATCTTCCAAAAGAAGAAAACGTCTGAGACACTTTCATAACCAAGAAGAGTCGGGGGACATATGGCACCTGAATGTCACATAGTGTCCGGGGAGGAGCCCGGAAGAGAAAGGAGTAAGAGCTAAGGGGACAAAGTGTGGACTTCAGTTAATAATAATAGTTTCTATTGGTTGATTAGCTGAACCATTCTAAGATGTGGGCTCTAACATAACGCACATCATACGTAAGATGGTAAATATAGTTATTTTACATGGTGTAGCCTATAAGAGAACTCCCTTACATCTTTATACCTTTCTATGAATCTAACACTGTTCTAGAATAAAATGCTTGTTGGGGCACCTGGGCGCCAACGCGCCAGGCGGTTAAGCGCCAACTTCGGCTCAGGCCATGATCTCACAGTTCATGTGTTCGAGTCCCATGTTGGGCTCTGTGCTGACAGCTCAGAGCCTGGAGCCTGCTTCGGATTCTGTGTTTCCTTCTCTCCCCTGCTCACGTTGTGTCTCTGTCTCCCTCAAAAATAAATAAACATTAAAAAAAATTTTTAAAAGCTTGATTAAAAATTATTTCCTTTTGTAATAAATGTCTCTAAAAATATAAACTAAGACCATTAAATTAATCAAATCATACTTGTTATTCAATCTTAATGTTCCACGTTTCACTGAATAGAAATATGAATATATGCTTATAAAAACAAAATACAGTTACGGATTTGCTCTTTTAACTTACTATTTTTAGTTAATAAATGGAAATAAAATTGCTTTTGGTAAACCCCAAAAGACCCAGTGATTTCTTGTTGATGGAGATTTTAGGATCTTGTTTTATAAATGAAAATGGTGCGTCCCTAAGGATTATTTTTATTGGTGGGAATTAAGGTTTTAGCAATTTAAAAAGGTTTAAAAGGGACCCAAATTAATAAGAGCTTTCTGTTTATATTTATAGTCTCTTTTTTGTACTGTGTATGTGAGGAAACATCTCCGTTAAAAACTCAGGGCATTTGGGTACAATTTGCCATCTGGATAAAAGTGTATTTATTGTGATCTCTTGGGGAATATTAATATCACATTGCTTAATAACTTTGGGCTCCCTCTTTCTAAAGTATTTTGTATTCAAAATTAGAAAAACACACAAAGTGGTTTAGTTAGCTGATTTTTAATTCCTTCCATTCTCTTAGGTTATTGACTAATTCCAGATTCACCCCATTCTCGCTGACAGAGTCAATGGTCGTGTTTACAACCAAAGAACTTGGGTTTGTTTTACAAATGGCTTTTCTTTTTTTCAATTCAATTTTAAATTTTATTTTTGAAAAGAGACTTTTAAAATTGAAAACATTAACAGAAATAAAAGTTTGAATTTGGTCGATAATTGCCTGTCTGAACTTTTCTTTTTTTTTTTAGTTTTTTTAAAATATGAAATTTATTGTCAAATTGGTTTCCATACAACACCCAGTGCGCATCACAAATGGCTTGTTAAAATAAATGTAAATAGAAAAGACGGAAAAGTCAGAGCAGAAAAGCCAACTGATTCTTTAAAATATTAATTGTATGCACGTTTTATTTCCAGTTTGAATACCAAGCATTCTGGCAATCTTATTTTTTTTTTATTTATTCACTTATTTTTACTTCTTAATTAGAAAAGTAAAACTCGACAGCTTAGCACTCTGAAAACATTGCAGGGGCTGGCGATGAGAGGTGCAGAGAGGGACCGCCAGGCCAGAGCCTCCAGGGCCTGCCTCCGCTGCGGGAGCAGGTGGGTGCTGGGCAGAGGGAGCCAGAGCTCAGGGAGGAGGAGAGATTCCTGAGCAGAAGGATCCAGAAGAGAGTTAACCAGGGAATCTGGAAATTGCTGCCCGCCATACAGAGAAAGGTGGCACTAGGAGGGATCAGACAGCAGGTGGGTCTGGGCCGTGAACAGGAAGCACTCTGAGCAGTCACTGGCCAGGCTGCATAGCCCTCCCCAGGCCAGGATGGACCTCCGGCCCAGGCTCTCCTCCCCCTCCCCTCTCTCTTCTGCTGCCCCCCATCCTTCCCCCTCCCCCTCCCTTTCCCTCCTCCTCTACTCAGCTGTTCATGCAGAGCCCTTAGGACAGTGCTCCTGGACCCAGCAATCTCACCACTAGGAACTGACCCTGGGGATTCCCAGCACAACAACAGGAGGAAGCTGCACGGGGGAGGATGTTCACAGAATCCTCGGCAGTTCTGAGAGCTCGGGGTCTCAAGAGAAGGCTGATTAAATGATGAAAATGCCGAACAAGCCAAATCCCTGTGATCTTTAGGGGTGACGATGGGGGGGCCCTGTGCTTACTGGTGTAATCACAGTGAGAACAGCAGGTGACCGCACTCTAACGGGAAGGAGGAGGGAGTCTGGCTTTTCCCTGCGTGGCTCTGGACGTACACAGGGAGGGCTGTGGCTGCCAGCCGCAAAGATCTGAGCGGATGCCCTGGTGGGGGGATAGCAGCCCTTCTTCCTCTCCCCCTCCCCCTTCCCCTCCTCCACATCCCCCTCCCTCTCCCCCTCCCCCCGCCCCCCTCCTCCTTCCCCTTCCCCTCCTCCTCCCCCTCCCTTTCCTCCTCCTCCTTCCCCTCCCCTTCTCCCTCTCCTCCCGCCCCTCCCCCTCCTCTCCTCCCCTTCCCCTCCTCCTCCTCCTCCTTCCCCTCCCCCCTCCTTCCCCTCCCCCTTCCCATCTTCCCCTCCTCCCGTCCCTCTCCCCCTTCTCCCCTAACCCTTCCTCCCCCTCCTTCCCCTCCCCCTCCTCCTTCTTCTTCACATATTCTACTGTTCTACAGTGAATGCAGATTGCTTTTGTAAAATAAATAGGTAGGTGGGGGCAAAAGGGCTTATGAGGACACACTCACAGGGGAGGTGGGGGACAGACGGGAGGCAGCTGTTGATGGAGAGGTGGGCCTGTTGGGTCGGGAGGTGGCAGTGTGTTTATCCACAGGGAAGTTCATGAGCCGGGCCAGACGGATGGAGCTCCAGGAAGAAAAGTCTCTGGTGGGCGGGAGAGGCAGGGTGGGCAGGGCGAGACAACCGAGTCCAAATCTCCAAGTAAACGCAAAACAACTGGTGTCCAGGGCGCCAGGATGTAGAAGCTGCAAGATAAAACATTTTCTTACAGAACTGCCAGATGTGTTCACTCATTCATTCGTTCATTCGTTCACTACCACCAGGTGTTGGTGCAGACACTGCCGATGGGGGCGGGGGGGGGGGCAGGGGGGCGGGCAAATGGCGGTGATTTCTGCTCTCAGGGGGTTGAATGGCTATGGGAAGGGGGGCTTTTCAGAAGCACTGACAATAAAGTGTGGGGTGGCCAGAGGGAGTGTCCCCTGGACATTCAAGCAGGTGGGAGCGAGACGGCCCCTCCCTCTATCTGGGGCTGCTGGCTTCAACGTGAGCAGGACAAAATCCTGCAAGGCTGGCAAGATTTCCCGACACAGAGGCTCTGAACACAGACAGAGAAGTCGATGTGGGCTGTGCCCAGGGGGCTTCCCCGGTGGGTCTGGGGTCCTCATCCTTCGGTGGCCCACTGTCCTTCTCTGTCCTCCGTCTCTTCAGGTGCTGAGTTTATTCTCTCAGTTAACCCAACACGGTGGAGCTCCCCGTCGCGGACCCCCTCGGGCAGACCCCCTCCACCCTACCTGCTGGCCAGTCTCCGCCTGGACTTCTTGCTGCCTGGGGATTCACAGTCTTCGTGTTTCTAGACACTTTGGGCCAGTCCTGCTCCGTGCATCTCCCCAGCACCAGGGAGAGCTTATGCCCGGATCCGTGGCAGGGGACTGTGCATGTGGCCAAGGTGGAGAGGGCTGCCCAGGCGACGGGGGGTGGCTTTGCTGGGCTGTGGGCAAGTTTGCTGCTCCCGACGCCGCGCCCACTGTCCTTTGAGCCCCGGGGCCTGGACGGTGCATCGTGGGGGACCAATCCCAGTCTGCACATGGGTCCACCTTCCTTGGTCCTTCTGTCACCCACCCCAAGGGAGGAGTTTCTGTCCACCGGGCCAGAACCGGGCTCCCGATCTAGCCATGGTTGACCCTGTCGTCAAAGCAGGAAGGCTGCTGTGCATTTGTGAACTCTGTCCCTGTCTCTCTGCATCATGTGTTCTCTCATCGTGGTCTCTGGAGGGAGACAGCAGACCCTGTGGCCCACGTGGCCTAAGTGACTTCATGGGTCACTTTTTTGGGCCTGTCCATCATCTATTTAGGGTACCGTCCCTCCTCCTCCCCAACACGTGGTCCACCTGTCAATGTCGGGCCAGGGTCGGGAACACACCTTGGGTCTGGCCACCGCATCCCTTGGCCGCAGTGATCGGCTGGGGGACAAAATGTGACCCAGACCAGGGCCATCACCACCAACCCCAGGATGCTGCTGAGGGTCCTGGACACTGTGGTCCTCTCCCTCCAGAGCCGGCCGAGCTGAGGACCAAGGCAGCCAGAGGCCGACGGAGGTGACTTTGTCCTCTCCATACCACACCCAGCAACCTGGGGGTGAGGCATGATAGGCACCAGCAGGGGCTCTGCAGCCCCTCTGCCCTAAGCTCCCCCCCGGGGCTCTTCTCTGCCCCAACCTGCTATAAACCCACCATCTTGCAGCGCTCTAAAGGTTAAATCGCGGCTTTTTGGAAACAGCTTCAGTCCACAAGTGCTGTTTCAATGTTCTTCAAGTGAAAAAGAACCACCGAGAGAAAAGCTTTCTATCTGCTTTTGTGTCTCAGTTCAGTGGCCCACACCCACCGCGTTCTGATGCCCAGATACAATCTGTCCTCACGCCTGGGGGGAGGGGGGTGGTCAGGGGCCACAGCCACGTGTCCACCGCTGGGCTGGGCCAGTCCTCCCCCCAGGGACCGGGCGGGCCACACACACACCCGGCCTCAAGTTGGTGATGACATTGCCTGGTCCTAACTCACGCGCAGCCTCTGGTTGAAAGTTTCCTGCCACCCTCCCCAACTGGAGCTTCTGTCCCCGACCTTCTCCGGCTCCTGACTCCTTTCCCAACGCCTCTGTGGTCAGGGGTGACATGACGGGGGCAGGGGGCTTCCTGCACCTGCGCGTGGTCCAGGCCGGGCCCGAGGAAGCATTGCCCCTGCACCCAGAGGCTCACCCCTTGGGGTCCTGTCACCCCTTGGGGCAGGGTCTACAGGGACCCCTCTCCTGATTTTTAAAATATTCTAAATAATTTATTCACAGCTCCTATAAATCCTGAAACCTGTGCCAGCCCCAGTCCACAGGGTGACCCCACTCTGCCCAGCTCCCCGCTGTGCCCTCCTGTGCGGCTGTTTGCAGACATTTCCAGGCCGCCGTGGTGGGAAGAAGCCGTTGGGCTCACAGACCTGGCCTGCTTCTGACCCCACCCCTCGGCCTCTTCTCGAAAGGCCTCCCCGGCCCCTCCAGACGGGGGCACCCCCGGACCGGGCGGCCTGGCTCCCTAGCGAGGTCTTCCTTACAGGGGGTCCTTCTGTGACAGCAGGGCACAAGGCAGATTTCTCCATCTTTGCTTTTCTGCTTCACACACCGAGAGCAAATCTTTCAGCTTGGACACTCTCTGCGAGAGGGATTGATTCCTTTCACAAGCTTCTTTCATAAATCCAAGCATTTTGTCAAAGATGTATCAGCTCTTATTTCCACGGACAGCTTTTCCAACGTCCCGTCTACATCTTATTTTAAGGCACCGTGTCCTTTGCTCCCTCTGAACAGAACTCCCCAGAAGCTGAGGGCTCCCTGAGTGACAGGCCACCGGGCCACCGGGCCACAGTCGGTCCCAGGCCAGAGGACTGCGGGCCACGTGCCCTCCAGCGTGTCCGCACAGCGGCCTGAGTGGCTCCAAGCACACTGTTTCCAATTTCTGTGTAATCATCCCATTGAATGAACACTGTATGACTCATTCAATCAATATCGTATCGTTGGCCAGCATCAATGAAAACTCCATCATTTGGTCATCTGGAATATTTCATTATCATAAACAGCCCTCCGATTAAAGTCTTCATATATACACTTTTAAACACAATTGCACCCGGGGGACACATTTCCAGAATCTCTCGGGAGGCGCTCTACAAAGACTTTTGAAATTTATCTGATACAACTTTGAGATCAAATTGCCTTCATGAATTTTGTATCGGTTTCTACTCCTCAGAGAGTGTGTCGGATGCTTCCTCACTGGGATTATCCACGCTTTTAATCCTTGCCAATTCAACAGTGGGGGAAAAAATAGCATCTCGTTATTATAATTGGTGATGTTTTGGGCTTACAACTGAAGGTCAAACATATGGTGGTGACTATCTTCTGAAGTCAACCGTTGAATATGTCCTCGTTCTGGAGTATTTCACTTGATTACCTAGAGGATTTATAACAAGCTAATAGAAAATATTCATGTCACGGAACCAGCCTCAGCGAGAAAGCAGCTCTCCGGGTAAGTGCTGCTCTGGACCGGTCATTAGGTGACTCCCTCCAGCTCGGTGTTTCGCCAAAAGCACGGTTACTAAGATAAATCGTCCAGGCAGAAAATGCGGGCGCTGGAGTGACCCCCACGGCAATCAGTGAGTGAGGAATCGGTCACTAACACAAGAACAGCGTCTGACAAGTATGCCACGTGTTAACGCTCTAACAACCTTGCTGCAGGAAACCGGGTGCTGCTGAAAGTTGATGAGTTTATTTACCCGATTGCTCCGACTTTGCAGTCCTGCGAGTAATTTCACAGATCGCTAACTTCAATGCCGCAATCTCTAAACAGGATGAAGTTGCTACATTATTCCAATTAATTAACCAACAGATTTAATTTCACACTGCAGAGCTTAGGAATGTCTGCTGTTTACTGAAGTTACCAGTGCAAATAATGGAACCGAATATTTACAAAACCAACATCTGGTATCGTCAATGAAGTCTCTGCAAAATGTTAATAAATCCAACTCAGCGTGGGAAACCACGTGCCGGGGGCCTTGGCCATGAGCAGCCCGGTCCAGACAGCCCGGGGACATGCGTGCCCCGACCTCCAGGGAGCCGGTTCCACGGGGGGACCCTCTCACAGACTACCAGGAGAAGGTCGGCTATGTTCTTTCACACTGCAAGGGATTCGTTTACTAAATAATCAGCCATATGACAAACACTTCACTTAACAGACTTCACCCACAACCTTGCCCTGTGTTCCTTCCTTCCAGCCTGACCCCTGGGTGGGCGCACGTGCGACGCGTGTTCAAGTAGCATGTATCCACGAGACTGCAGCCTACACGAGACTGTGTTTGTCGCCTGCCTCTCGGTGTTAGAGCTTGCTTTCCGGGCGTTGGCGACCACGCGGATGCACGCGTCCCCCTCACCGTTCTGCACAGTTAGCACTTGACCCGGTTCCTGGTGTTGATGCTGATCCGACCGGAAGCCTGGGGTTGTTTCACAGTTTGGTGTGATTTTCTTAGAACGAACTCCCAGCAGCTGGAACAGCCAAGCAGAGGGGGGATTAACGTCTTAGTGCCTTCAGCTTCTCAACACCATATTCTGGCCCAGCTCGAGCCCTTGTCTGCAGCGTCTCCCATGTCTTTGGCATCAAATGCATCCAAGAGAAACAGGCTGTTTGCTGAGCAGGCTCGGCCCTGCCCTCTCACTGCCCCAGTCCCTGCTAGGTTCCTGTTTTGCTGTGGGGGCTGTGTTGCCCTCCAAGCGTGGGAAATGCTGAGTTCACTCGCTTTCTGAGATCGGCCCACGGTCTGGAGGAGGTCAGTTCTCCAGAAGGCTGTATTCCAAGGGCGCCCCTGCCCTGCCGGACTGTGAGGAGCCGACCAGCGGTGTGGACCTCTGTCCCCCCGAGGGCTCGCAGATCATGCCCGGTCTTAGCTGGCATTCCTCACCACCCCCTGGCCTGCCCTCCTGGTGCCCAGCCCCAGCCCTGCGTCCTCTGTGGCCCCACGTCCCCAGAGGGTAGACCTTCTGTCTCTGGAGAGGAGGGGTAGAGGAGGGAGCAGGGGTCCGTCCGGTCCATGATCGCCCTGTGACCAGCGCTGTGCCCCCCCCCCCGTTCTCTGTCCCCTCTGAGGACATCTGCGTGTGTGCCCTGCCCTGCCCTTTGCAAGGAGGGGAGCCAAGACGTGTCACCTGTAACCTGGCCACCTGCTCCAACCTGAGAGGCTTCTCCACCAAACCACTAGTGTCCTGCCGGGCACACGGGCTCCACTGGATGGGGGGAGGGGGGGCTCCAGCCTGACTCTGTCTCTGTCCGGATCGTGACCCCTGCGTGTCCTTCCTCTGAGCCGAGCCCCAGGCTTCTTTCTGTCCTGTCTCACCAGAGGGGACTTGAGGGGCTTGCCCCCACCATCCTACAAAGTCATGGGCAAGAAGCTCTGTGGGGTGTCCTGGGGGAGGGCAGGTCAGCCTCCCATGGGGACAGAGGTCGATGCCCGGGGAGGGGGGGGAGAGGATGCACGGGGATCTTGGAAGGAAACCGCTGATCCCAGGATGGAGGGGCTGCTTTTCGGGATCTTTGCGTAAAGCTGGCATCATCTGGGGCAGGAAGAACCTGCCGTCTGCCGTGCAGGTGGAGGCAGACCTTTCCCTCTGCCAGGGCCACCCTTGGACAGGGGTCCCCTCCTCTGGGCAGGGCAAGCCTGGGCTGGGGGCGGTGGGGGGAGGCTCTCAGTGGTCACTGGATTTCTGGGACCAGGTCCCGTGCTGGGGCCAGGGGCCTCTAGAGAAGGGGCCCCAAAGCAGCGAGTGCCACGGGGTGCCCCCTGGCGGCCAAGGCCAGAAATGCGTTGTTCTGAGCAAAGCAGGGGCCCAGGGCCTGAATCTCCGACTCCTGGGGTTCCTGAGGGTGAGGGCGGGACACTCCATTAGCCGGTCTCGCTTAGGTCACCAGGTGAGGCTCCTGCTGAGGGACTCTCGGGGAGAGGAGGGCCTCTCTGGGCTCCAGAAGCATATGCACTTGGCGGCCAGCGTGCTCCTGGTCCCAGGGAAGTGGGACAGAGGGCTGTGCGTGTGTGTTCTGTGCACAGAGGGCGGAAGCCGTCCCCTCACCGGCTGCCAGGACTCAAGGAGGAACAGGCCCCCGGTGAGGGGGGGGCCTGGAGCCTCCAGTTTGAAGGGCCCGCCCTCCCAGTGCCCTTCCTTTGCCCCTCCTCCCTTCTTTTTTTTAGGTTTCTTTGTTTATTTTGAGAGAGCAAGCAGGGGAGGGGCAGAGAAAGAGGGAGAGAGAGGATCCCAAGCAGAGTCCTCGTTGTCAGCACAGAGCTGGACCCGGGGCTGGATCCCATGAACCCTGAGATCATGACCTGAGCCGATATCAAGAGTTGGACGCTCAACCGACTGAACCCCCAGACGCCCCTAAACGTATGTGCATTTAAAACGTTCCCCTCCCGTAACCCTCTTGTGTCATCCACTCCGCCCCACACGGAGATTCACTGGTCACACGGCCACCAAGATGAGCCACGTGAGTTCCCTTGCTTCTTAGTCCTGCCACCCACCAGTCTGCAGTGGCACCTCTGTCCTTGGTCTGCACAAGCGCTCAATGCCCAACCCACAGGGATGCCTCCCCTTTCCGGATGGGCAATGCCCCCTGTGGTTTCAGTTCACATCTCCTCCACCCTGCTAATCCTCGTCAGAAACCGTATCCTCTGCCCATTTCGTGATGGGATCGCTTATTTCCTTGCTGTGAACTTGTACGATTTGATCCATTCCGGAGACTAGCCCTCTTCGGAACATACGGTTTGCAAATATTTTCTCCCAGCCTGTCATCATTTTCTCCAGTTCACATGGTCCTTCCCAGAGCTCGAGGTTTTAATTCCGATGAGGTCCAATGTATCAACATTTTATGGACTGTGCTTTCAGGGTCAAGTCTAAGCACCACTGCTTGGCCCTAGTCCTCAAGATTTTCTTTTTTTTCCCCAAAAAAGTTGTTGTTTTACCCTTTACACTTAAGTCCAGGGCCGATTTAGGGTTCATCTTATGGTGTAAAATGTAGGTCAGGTTCATCTTATATGTGTGTCCGTGGACGGTTCCAGACCCATTTGTTGCTAAGACAGATCTTCTTCCAGGGTGCCTGGGTGGCTCAGTCGGTTAATCATCTGACTTCAGCTAGGACATGATCTCCTGGTTTGTGAGTTCAAGCCCCGTGTCGGGCTCTGTGCTGACAGCTCAGAGCCCGGAACCTGCTTTGGATTCTGTGTCTCCCTCTCTCTCTGCCCCTCCCTCTCTCATGCTCTGTCTGTCTCTCTCTCTCTCTCAAAAATGAATAAACGTTAAAAAAATTGTTTTAAATAAAAAAATTTTTTTAAAAAGACAGATCTTCCTCCACTGAAGGGTTTTTGCACATTTGTTAAGAGTCTGCTGGGCTCGTTTGTGTGGGTCTGTGTCTGCCTTCTCTATTTTGTTCACCGACCTGTGCCCGTCACCCTCCAATACCACACTGTCTGGATTACAGCAGGTATATGTACTCAGGGCTCGTTAAGGCTTACGTGTCCTCCTGTGTACACATGAGATGCTCCCCAGGGTCCCTGGGTGGAGGAAGGAGGCTCAGTCCCGCCTAGACGGAGGGGCTTCCCGGCCCAGCGCCACCTGGACCAGGACTCTTCCCACCCAGCTGCTCAGTGGTCCCCGGAGTCTGGGGCCCACTGGCCACTTGTTGCTGAGTGGGGTTCCCGGTCAGGCCCCGTGTCCTGCTTTGATGGGAAAGCTCCCTGACGGTCTGAGGGAGGCGTGTGCCACCTGAGACACCTTCCACTGCCAGCCTCAGGGCTGGGGCCACCTTCCTCTGTTGGGCAAGGAGGTGTTAGACTGGCAAGGAGGTGCTGCCGGACTGCTGTCCGGTCCTCGGGTCCCAAACTGGCCCACCTTGTTCGGGCCACCTCTTGCCGTATTCCCAGGTGGAGAGGAGCAGGGAGAAACAGGTGTCCGCCATCGTGCCCCGGCTCGAGGTCTCACTCGTACTATTTTTACGTGGCAGAACTTTGGTGAAAACTCACACCTTTTACCCTACTTCTCCCCCTGCGCCCTGTGCCGTGATGACTCTTGAAGGCAAGTTTTTGAGCAAACGGGCAGCCTGACAATTCAGACGGTTAAGGGATTCCGACGCCATGAGCCCCTGGTGTTGTCTCAGAACTTGCGAACGGATCCGTGATACTCAAATGGGCTCCGCTCCCCACAACACCCCGGGTGGCCGCGTGGACCGGCCTGCCCACATTGTTGTGAGGTTCGAAAACACCAAAAATCTGCCTTCTCTCAAGAGAAGATGGAATGTGACTTAAAGCCCTTGACAAACGTTCATTATGTAAATCTATTGTCACACCCAGTGTAGAAATAATAAAAATAAAAGAACTCAAGTCAATCCTACATAGACCAGCATCGTAACCATGACGCCAGGGCTCCAGGCCCCCCCCCCCCAGAGCCCTATAATTAGTGTTCTCACCCCGCTACACCCCCACAGCCAAATGCTCGGTTCTCAGGGTGTGGCTGGAGGATGGGCCCACGGTGTGTGAGCTGCTATCAAAAACCTCGACCCCAGCTCCCTCCTCCTGACACGCTTCCCAGAAAGGCCGGCAGCATATGCCGTGCCTCCCTCTCCTCACAGAGTGTCCAAATGCCACGGATGGAGTGACGGGCCGAGGGTGTCACCAGCAGGCCACAGCGGCACACACAGCTCACTCCTCCTGCTGGTCCGGGAAAGCTCGAGGAGCTTCTCTGAGCCACACACACTGTCGAGGGCGCTCCAGGAGCCTTAGAACCCACAGGAAGACCCACACTGAAGAAGTACTTAGAGATCATTAAACAAGAGAAAACGCTAGCAGCACAATTGCCCCGTGCAGGGGAACAGATGACCGGGCCCCATCTTGGTCTGGGAGTCAGAGAAGCCCAGGCTGAGGGGCGGAAGCTGGACAAGACACACAGTCTGCGAGTGACCAGCAGCCTGAAGGCACCTGTGACTGTCCCTACTCTAGGCCACGGGGCCATCACAGAGTCACCCAGAGCCAGCCTTCTCAGGGTCCCTCCAGGACTGTCCAGACTGGCGTCCCAAAACTAGTCCTTCCCTGATACATCCAGACCAGTTTTCCTACAACTTACCTCAGAAAAGCATAAGCCGACAGATTAAAGAGGCCCAGTGAACCCCAACCTCAAGAATGGTGATGAAAACTACACGAAGTCATATCATAGCATCTTGCCCAAAACCACTGACAAAGACAAAATCTTAAAAGCAGCAGAGAAATGAGACATCTACACAGAGAGGGAGGGAGGTGAGGGTGACAGCTGGCTTCTCGTGAAGCCCGAGGACAGTGAAGAGACTTGTTGCACGTTCGAAGAAAAACGACTGTCAGCCTAGAATTCTTTACCCAAAGAGAGTATCTTTAAAAATGAAAGTAGAATAAAAACTTTCCCAGCCACACCCTAGCCAGAAGAATTTACCTCCAGCAAATAGAAGAAGAATTACACCAGATGGGAATCTGGACCAAAGCAAAAGACAGCAAAGTGGCAGAAATGGCAACTCCATGGGAAATTAGAAAGACTTTCAAAATGAATTACCCTTTACAAAAGATGGCTGAATGTGTACACCAATAATACCCATATATCGTGGGATCTGTGATGTGTGGAAAAGTAAAATAATTATAAGACGCCACAAAGAACGGAAAGGAAGAAGTAGGAGCATGTTGTGTAAATTCCCATTCACATCCTGAAGGGTACGGTCCACTCAGAGGTGAACTGAGATCAAGAACAGGTCATAAACCCTGAAGAAACTAGATAACCCACTAAAGTATCACAACAAAAAATAGCGAATAACCTAACAAAATAAATGCTATGGAATTAGAAAAAGAAACGATGAATCCAAGAGAAGGTAAAGAAACAAGGAAAAGAGAACAAAAGACAGATAGGACATAAGTTTCAAGGTGACAGATTTAGACCCAGTCATGTCCAGCATCAACCTTCAATGTAAATGGTCCAAAACCCATTTAAAAAGTAGAGATGGTCAGATCCAGTGAAAAACACAGCCCAGACACATACCACCTACCAGAAAACTACTTTTTTAAATGTTTTTTTAATGTTTATTTATTTATTTTGAGAGAGAGAGAATAAGAGACAGACGTCAGATGCTCAACTGACCGAGCCGCAGGCACCCACTACTTTAAATATAAAGTCACAAGGGGCACCTGGGTGGCTCAGTTGGTTGAGCATCTGACTTTGGCTCAGGTCACGATCTCACGGTTAGTGAGCTGGAGCCCCACGTCAGGCTCTGTGCTAACAGCTCAGAGGCTGGAGCCTGCTTCGGATGCTGTGTCTCCCTCTCTCTCTTCCCCTCCCCCGCTCATGCTCTGTCTCTCTTTCTTATTTTTTGGAAATGCAATTTTACAAAAAGGAGAAACACTGGATTGATAGCAGCTACTTTTTGGGTGGGAGAAAAAGAAAGGTTGGGAAGGCTGGGGGGCTCAGTCGGTTAAGCATCCAACTTCAGCTCAAGTCACGATCTCACCGTTCATTAGTTCAAGCCCCGCGTCGGGCTCGGTACTGACAGCGCAGGGCCTGGAGCCTGCTTCGGATTCCGTGTCTCCCTCTCTCTCTCTGCACCTCCCCAGCTCATGCTCGCACTCTGTCTCTGTCAAAAATAAATAAACTTTAAAAAAAATTAAAAGTTTATTTATAAAATTAGAATCTCAGGGTACCTGGATGGCTCAGGTGGTTAAGCATCAGACTCTTGGTTTTGGCTCAGGTCATGATCTCATGGTTTGTGAGTTCAAACCCCGCTGACTCTCTCTACCCCCCTCCTCCCCTGCTCATGCTCTCTCTGTCTCTCTCTGTCTCTCTCTCTCAAGATAAATATATACACTTCTAAAAAAATTAAAAACTTAAGTTAACCACAGTCCCAAATGTAAAGCCTAAAACTATCACACTTCCACAAGAAAATACAAGAAATGTCTTTTTTATTTTGTGTTAGACAAAGATTTCTCAGATACAACATAAGTATGAGCCATGACAGCACAAAATGGTAAATTAACCTTCATGAAAATGTACAGCTTCTGCTCTTACAAAGAATAAAAAGACAAGCCACAGATGGGAAGAAAATATTTTCAAAATATGTCTCAGGAAACCACAAAACTAAGGGAAGAAACCAAGAAAGAGAAAGACAGGCACCCTACCAGTCAGAGAGCAAGCAGGAGGGAGCTGAGGTGTCTCCCAGGATGCTGGAAGGAAGAAGTCCCCAGGTGGCATTCTGGGGCGTTTAGGGGGTTTGTCAGGGGGCCAAACAGGAGAGACGCCTCCAGGACCAGCAGTATTTGCCACAATGGCCACTGTGTTTAAATGTGTTGAGAAGATTTTTCCACTCAGGATGAATTATTGATGGTGTGGAGGTTAATTTTATGTATCAGGTTGGCTGAGGTATGGTGCTCAGATATCTGGTCAAACACTTTTCTGGATGTTTCTGTCAGGGTGGTTTTGGATGAGATTAACTTTTATTTTTTTTATATTTATTATTTTTGAGAGAGAGAGACAGAGACAGAGCATGAGCAGAGGAGGGGCAGAGAGAGAGGGAGACACAGAATCCGAAGCAGGCTCCAGGCTCCAAGCTGTCAGCACAGAGCCCGACGTGGGGCTTGAACCCCCAAACCATGAGACCATGACCTGAGCCAAAAGTCGGATGCTTAACCGACTGAGCCCCCCAGGTACCCCAGGATAAAATTAGCTTTCAAATCAGTCAACTTCAAGGAAACCAGATTACTCTCCATAATGTGGTGGGCCTCGTCCAATCAGGTGAAGGCCTGCATAGAACAAAGTCAGACTCCCCCCCGAGCAAGAGGGAATTCTGCTCTTCCTGGGTCTCCAGCGGCCAGCCTTCTCTAGCAGATTTTGGAGTCACCAAGTCTCCAGCATCGTGGGGGCCAACCCCTTAAGGTAAATTTATTTACACACACCCACCCCGTATTGGTTCTGTTTTTCCACTCACACAGACGCTGTCCAGACCGCCACATGCTTGGTCACCACCAATGGCCAGATTTCTAAGCCAAAGTCACACATGAACCACTGTGGCTATGGCAGCATCCTGCCTCAGGAACCCAATGAGTTTGTGTCAAGTAAGCGGCTCTAACAGAAAGCTGTCCAGATGCAGCGGCCTGAAAAATAAAGAGGCCCAGCCCCCCAACGCAGTGGCTCACTGCGAGCGTTCAGGTGGCTGGGCTGGAACCAGCACGGCACAGCTTCCCCCCGAGTTCTGTGCCCCTGTCTGCATGGGCTTTGTCGTTACCGAAACAGGACGCTGGCTTCATGGAGCTTGTTGTGGGGCGGGGAACAGTCCGAGGTCGCTGTGGCCACTCTGAAGGCCTTGGCCGGGGAGCTCGCCGCTGTGCTCGCATTCCAGCAGAAAGGAGCCGGTCAATGGCCACGCTTCCCTGAGAGGAAGGCCAGGAAACGCCATGCGGCCCCAGAGCCCGGAAGACAGGACAGGTGTCACTGAAGTATAACATGTATAATTTAAAGAAATGAATGGAGCAAGAAGAACCTGAGTGAGAGCCAAGAGAACTTGGGTCCAGCTGTGAGTTTGGGTCGAGGCGCTGCTGGGCTAATCGGGGGCAGGACCGACACTACCCGCCTTCAAGACTTCCCGAAAATCTGCGGCAATCAGTACGACGTGTCCTAGGGAAAGGACAGACAGACACAGAACAGGGCACAGAACAGGGAGCCCAGAAACAGACCCACCCAAATACAGTCCGCTCCTTGACAGAGGCAAGGGGGCAAACATGGTCTCTTCCAGAGGCGCTGCAGAAGCAGCCGGACATCTGTGCGAAACTGTGACTCAAGACCTGCACAGACCTCAGACCTGCACATCAAATACAGAACCATAACTCCTGGAAGGCACAGCAGAAATCCAGTCCACCTGGGTCTGGGGATGACTTTTCAGATGCAGCCCAAAAAACACACTATCCACCGAAGAAAGCACCCATCATCGGGATTTCGTCAACGCTAAAGCCTTCCCCATTCCAGAGGCTGCCTTTCTGCCTTGTCGATGGTTTCCCTTGCTGGTCGCCAGCTTTCTGTTTGGGGATCATCCCAACAGCTGCCCGTCAGAGAGGGTGTGATAGGAGATCAATGAAGTACAGAATTTTATCAAATGACTTTCTAGCTTATATTTAATTTCTAGGGTAACCGTAAATAAAACTCAAGACTGAAACAGAAACTGGGGCACCTGCGTGGCTCAGTGGGTTGAGTGTCCAACTCCGGCTAGAATTTAAAAATTCTTAAAACTCAAGGAAACAACCTGATTTAAAAATGGGCCAAAGACCCTAACAGACACCTCCCCAAAGAAGGTATCCAGGTAGCAAGGACGCACATAAAAAGATTCTCCATATCATATGCTATGAGAGAAATGCGAACTAAAACAATGAGAAGGCAGCACTACATACCGATGAGAAGGGCCCAAATCCAGAACCTGACGACACCCAGCTCGGGCAAGGACGCAGAGCGGCAGGAACGTTCACTCACGCCGGTGGGAGCACAGAATGGGGCAGTCGCTGTGGGGGACGGTCTGGGGGTTTCTCACAGAACTAATCACACGGGGCACCTGGGTGGCTCAGTCGGTTAAGCGTCTGACTCTTGGTTTCGGCTCAGGTCATGATCTCACGGTTCGTGGGTTCGAGTCCCATGTCAGGCTCTGAACGGGTAAATAAGGTGTGGTCCAACCAGACGATGGAGTATTACTGAGCACTACAAAAGAAGTGAGCTGTCGAGCCACGAAAAGACATGAAGGAGACTTACACCGTGTCACTAAGTGACAGAACCAATGGGAGAAGTCCATCTGTGGGAACACAACCCTGCAACATTCTGGAAAAGACACAGCCATGGAGACGGTAATGAGATGGCCAGCGGTTGGGGGAACAGGAGAAAAGGGACGAGTAGGCAGAGCACAGAGGGTTTTTAGGGCGGTGAAAATATGCCACATGATGCCACGAGGGTGGACACGTGTGGTTATTTGCCGGAACCCACAGAACACACGACACTGGGAGTGAGCCTGTGTAGACCACGCGTTCTGAAGGATGGTGATGTGTTCATACAGGTGCACGGACCACAGCGAGTGCACCATTGAGGGCAGGGGGATGTTGATGACGGGGAGACAGCGTGAGGAGCAGGGGGTGATGGGAAATGCCTGTACCCTCCTCTAAACTTTGCCGGGATATAAAACTGCCCTAAAAAGGTAAATAAAGTCTTTCCTAACCAAAAACAAAAATGATGAGCTACTGGCACAGGTAACAACCTGGCTGTGGGAAAAATCATCTCCCAAGGTTCCATATTGTATTATTCCCTTAAAATCTTGGGGGAAGTTGGATTTAAAGAGAATGAGATACCACTTTCTGTCCATCAAACTGAGGGAAAAAACGTATGAAACTCTTCCTCCAGTTGAGCAGCAACGTTGGGAAAATGGCGCCCTCACACACCCCTGTGACAATGCCCCACAGACAGCCTTTGGGGGGGCACTGGCACATACATTTAGGGGTGCCTGGGAGGCTCGGTCAGTGGAGTAATTGACTCTTGATCTTGGCTCAAGTCATGGTCTCACGGTTTGTGAGTTCAAGCCCCACATCGGGCTGTGTGCTGACAGCTGGGAGTGTGGAGCCTGCCTCATATTCTGTGTCTCCCTCTCACTCTGCCCCTCCCCTGCTCATGTTCTCTCTCTCTCTCTCTCTCTCCCAAAAATAAATAAACATTTTTTTAAAAAAGTAATTTTAAAACTTGAATGCGTGAAAATCCCCAGCCTCTTCTTCCGACCAAGGGTGGGCCAGCTGGCCGTCCAGTCCATGCTCCATCCTGGGCTCCCTTCTCTCCCCGGGCATGACCCCCGCCACCTCGCAGCCCTGCCGGCCCTTCCCGGCCCCCTTCCCCAGCCTTACCCCTCACCCCTGAGCTACATCCTGGACACAGGTGGGTCCTTCTGCTGCCAGCTGGCCGGGCAGAGCCCACCCTTGACACACCCCCACCTTGCCCTCTGTGCCTCGCTGTCCCAATGGGAAGAAGGGGATTCGGGCAGCTCTGTTCACAGTGGGAGCATGGGGGTCCACAGGTGGTGGCCCAGGGAGGGTGCCCCCATGTCCCTGAGCTACAACCACCATCAGAGTGCCTGCCCTACCACAGCCCCCCACCAGCAGACCCTCCCGCTGTCCTGGAGCCCTAACGTCCACCGGGCTGTGCTATGGGCTCGGGGCCTGGGCCCCTCCCGGTGCTGCCCACCCTGGTGGGGAGACTCCAGTCCCCAGTGGCCCGCCTCGGCGCCTCGGCCCCTCGGCCCGAGATGCATGAGATGTGTGAGCCGGGGCTTCCAGAAGGTACTGATCACCGGCAACCCCTCCCCCGCATCTTCAGAACGGTTAGCACATCGTCCGCAGTGACGTGCACTCAAGAGTTTCTAGGCTCGCTGTTAATAACTTGGAGTCTTGCCTTCAGCATCTGCATTTTAATAAGGGGCATGCTCTTGGCCCCGAGAACCACCACGTTCCCCGAGCGCAGTGAGGACTCCGGGGCACGGTTGTGGCAGAGCCGGGACCCAAACCCAGCAAGACAGCGAGTCCAGCTCGGGGACATGGCCACACGCACGGGCCACGCAGACCCACGTTCTCCCACCCTGGTCTCCTCCCCAGGCCTCCCGGCGACCGAACCGGACCCTCGGGGTTTCTGAGGATACGTGGGGTGTTGGGGGTCCCTGCCTGGCCTGGCCCCGACCCGAAGGCTCACCTCCTGCTCTGGTCTCACCCCGCTGGTCTGTAAGGCGAGTGTGCGGAGGGCGCCAGGTCCACCCATCTCTGTGGCCACTGGCGCCCTGGTCTCTGCGGCCCAGTGTCACCAAGATGTGTCCATGAAAACAGACGTCAGGAGATCTGGCACAGAAGTCCTCCTAAGGGCAAGACCCTCTTCTCTCCTACACGGTCGAAGACGGCAGCCTCTTTGTCACCACACCTGGGACTTGAAAAGCAGCAGGCAGGGCTGGCATCCTTCCCCCCCCCCCCCCCCACTCCTGCTGGAGGGGAAAAAGGATCCAGTGCCGGCCCAGCAGCAGGCCACCACCAGAGGGCAGCAGAGTCCAGGCCAGGCCACAGCCCTGTGCACCAGGCCGCTCTGTCTGGGATGCTGGGTACTGGGTCCAGGGTGCTCTCTCGAGGATGCTGGTCTGGGATGCTCTCTCTAGGATGCTGGTCCGGGATGCTCTCTCTAGGATGCTGGTCCAGGGTGCTGGTCCTGGATGCTCTCTCGAGGATGCTGGTCCAGGATGCTCTCTCAAGGATGCTGGTCCGGGTACTGGTCCTGGATGCTCTCTTGAGGATGCTGGTCCGGGATGCTCTCTCTAGGATGCTGGTCTGGGATGCTCTCTCAAGGAAGCTGGTCCAGGGTGCTGGTCTTGGATGCTCTCTCGAGGATGCTGGTCCTGGATGTTCTCTCTAGGATGCTGGTCTGGGGTGCTCTCTCTAAGATGCTGGTCCGAGGGTGTCTTCCCCCCACTAAATGCCTCGGGGCCCCGCCCGAGTCGTCACCTCTAGCGCAACCCCATCCTACGACCTCGTGAGCAATGACCAGTCTTGTGGCAGAATGCTCACGAGACACTGCTGAGCGACAGCCTGTGGAAGGGTGTGTGTGGGATGAACCCACCTCGCTGGGCAGCAGGAGCTTGTGTCTGGGAACGGTTCTCACACCCCGAGCCCTCCTGATGGCAGAGGACAGGGCCGCTTAGCGTGTCCCTCTGCCCCGGAAGAGCTGGCCGGATCCAGAAGCCAGTCACATCTGCGACCTCTCAGAGAGAGGCTGCTGGCCTTATTTGCAGAACAGTGAGGTTCTAGTCTATCCTGTCTCACTGACCAGCTGGAAATTTCCATAAAAAGGCGCTTTGCATGTAACCCCTCCTCCTTCCTCTGCTGGTTGTCAGTGGCCCTGTGGCTTTCCGCTGGGATGGGACGTCCCTGGCTCATACCCCACTTTCCTGTCTCTCCCCGGAGCCCCTGCCCCGCGTAACGGGACATGGCTTCAGGAGACCGCAGGCCGGGCACAGAGGCAGTTAATGGGTCAGGATTTGGTTTCCGGGCCTTCGTGCAGAGTGAGGAAATAGGTGTATCTTTAAAGGCAGTCCGTGTTCTTGTAGGGAATGGTCAGTGGGGTGAGCACAAGAGGAGCAAAGAGTCAGGAAGCAAAGGTTATTGTGCAGCAGATCCTGTGAATGGGAGACACGGCACTGAGGCCACAGAGAGGCGCGCCAGTGTGATCAGGAAGAGGGGAGAGCAGAGCCAGCCGTCCTCATCGGGGTTTCCACGGGGAAGGCAAGGCAGAGCAGGGGGAGTGGCTTAGGTTTGGCTCCCTTGAATAATTCCAACAGGCTGTAGGCTGTAGGGTGTCCCCAGTTGCCTGGGGGCCCTGGGGTGACGAAGGCAGGGGAGAATTGTCCCCTGGGCTGCGCGTCCAGACGGAGGAGGAGGTGTGGCTCCGGGATGCTTAGTTCCAGCATTGAAGACAAGCTCCCGGATGAACTTTTGCTGTCCCTAAGAACCTGCTTACCCCGAGGGTCGGTCTCTCCCCAACCAGAAAGGGGTTTTAAGTTGCCAAAACATCACCATATCCAGAACAGACATTTTAGTATGTGCACGACAAAGGCCCAGCGCACGTGAGTTCATACCGATATTTCGAAATCCAACGCAGGGCCTCGGGGTCTCTGTATCGTGTTACAACTTACTCAGTATGGTGTTTACAACGCCTTTGTCTGCTGTTTAAAAAAAATGTTATTTACTTTATCCAACATTCCATGCACTGGGTTAAATTTGGACTCCAAATGGGTTCAGGACACAAATACATAAACAGATGTAAGATAGAATATATAATATATCCTGTTCATCATTTCCTATGTAATATTTAGCCTTCAATAAATAAACATAATGCCTCACACTCTGTCTCTCTCTCTTTCGAAAATAAATAAACATTAAAAAAAATTTTTAAGAAAAGGGGCGCCTGGGGCAGCTCAGTCGGCTAAACGTCCAATTTAGGCTCAGGTCAAGATCTCATGGTTCATGAGTTCAAGCCCCGAGATGGGCTCTATGAGGACAGCTCAGAGCCTGGAACCTGCTTCGGATTCTGTGTCTCCCTCTCTCTCTGCCCCTCCCCTGCGCATGCTCTGTCTCAAAATTAAACATTAAAAAAAATTTTTAATAAAATAAAATAAATAATCATAATGCACAAAATATAGTCTACGAGGACTTTAGGAAAACACAGCAAACAGAATGATTGTCTTTGGATGATCATATACAGGCAATTTTAGTTTTTTTATGCTTTTCTGAAATTCCCAGCACAATATTTAATATGTACAGTTTAATAAGCACTGATCAATGCTCTCCCAAATTGTAATTTGCACCCACGAAATAATTCTGCAAAAGAAAGATGAAACCAAGCCATCGTGAGTAAGTAAAGACCCTGTTGACGCTAAGAGACGTGTTCTGGTTTTAGTTAAACGTGTGGTGTAAGCGGAACTCACAGGTGCGGCTGTCACGGTGGGTGTCCCCGAGGGTCAGGGTGCCCCCACCCGTGAGAATGCCACGGACACCTGGGGGCTCCGGGCTGCATCCCCTTCCCTCCAGCCCAGAAGGCAGAGCCCCAGGATGAGGGGGGTGCAGGGCCCAGGGTCCCAGCCCCACTTTACACCATCAACGGCCCACACCTCCCAGAATGCTGAATGGACGTCCTCGCCATTGCCGTGACACACAGGCTTCCTGACCTCGGACCACCCTCTCCTGGTCCCGTCTCCCCAGATGCCCCGCCGTGTCCAGATCCTGTGCATCCTGCAGGGTCCAGATCACACACCAGGCTCTCCGTAGGTGGCCCATCTGTGGGCCCTCCTGCCTGATGGCCCAGCTGTTGGTCCACAGCTGGATGCCTGAGAGCCCCTCCCCGTCAGGCTGTGGCTCATTCACCCCTGCGTCTCTCAGCACTGAATGCACCATGGGCATGAAACGCACATTCACTAAAGAAACGGAGAACATCCTTCAGGAGCGGCGCACCGAGCTCCAGTGCAAGATGGGGTGTCCTGGCCCAGAAAGTTCACCGCGTGTGGCAGTGTCCACGTGGAGCCTGAGGCATGATGGGGTCCAGAGCAGACCCAGCGGGCCAGGCTGGGAGACCTGGTCATCTTGCGTCCAAGTCCACGTTGTGACTATTGTCATCAGTTACAAGGTACGGACCACAATAGACAACAGCCCGGTGACCTTCACTAAGAACCACGGAGCTCAAACTGGTTCCACAGAACCTTCTTGTTACCGTGAACACGTGAAGCTGCTGCTTTGAGAGCCTCTAGAGTTCACATCTTCGAGCCAGAACAATCCCCGGCGCCCACGCACCTGCCGGCTCCATGGTGCGCGAGGCCCTCATAGGGGATGAGAACGGCTGGTCACCGAGGCAGGTCCTCCGCAGGCCCTGAGGTGACACCTATGTGACCAGGAGGCCAGAGCTGCACCATGTTGGGGGCTGAGCCGGGAGCAGCCATCCTGAGCTCGGCCAGCTGGGCCTGGGAGCCGAGCCTTGGGACAGAGGGCTCGGCCCCTGAAGTGCAGCCCACCGGAGGGAGGCCGGAGTGGAGGGGTGACCCCTCACCCAGCAGGTGCTCCAGGGACTCCTGGGAAGCCTTGCAGCCACAACCCCAGCACACTGGCGAGTCTGGTTAACATTCTTGGTTAGAATGTAGCACGTAGGGGGCAAAGCACTGCTCACCAGCGCCCTGCTGGCTGGATTCGCACAGGTGCACTCGGGGGCGTGCTGACACGGGGTGGGGGGGGGGCCGGGGGCGGGCAGCACCCGAGGACGGACAAGGCGCAGAACCGTATGTATAAAAATAAATGCACAAACACGACTGTTAGGACTTCAGCGACAGTATAGTGAGGGTGCCGCGGACATGAGCCTCCATCTGCGCATTAAATAAAGCAAGACCCACACCGCGCACAAGGCCTGTCACCTTCATTAGTGATGGAAATCAAACGTACTGAGGTTGTCTGCTCCAGCTGTAGCAGGACGTGGAACCGCGTGCGATCTCTCTTGGCAACAAAGTCACGGGTGCCCCTAACAGTACCAGAGACGCCCCTCGCGGGTGCTGACGGCATCAGTCACACCTCTCCTGCCACCTCGTCTGGAACCGACTCAAACACAGAAGCCAGAGTGGTAGAAAACAGGTGTGCGTGTGTGTGCATGTGTGAGTCCACGCATGCGTGTTGTGTTGTGTGGGTGTTGGACATATGTCAAGTTCACCACTGGTAAGGGGCTCTGGGGACTCCAGAGCTGGGCCTGCGGCCTCAGCTGGGCTCCTTCTGGTCCCTGACCCCCCCCCCACCTGTCACCCCAAGAACGTGGGACCTTCGAGCACAGAGAGGCTACCTGACCTGCTGGCCTCGGGGCACCACGTGCCCCAGGCAAGTCTGCAGGGGCAGGCCCAGGGGCTCGTGCCCAACCCTCTCTTGTGTCAGAGCAGGGGAGGGGAGGCCTTCCCAGGTACTCCACCAGCCCCCCGCCCCCCCGGAAGCTCGGGTCTGCACGGCGCGCTGGAGTCCTGACTCCTGACTCTGCTCCCAGAGCACCACCCCACACCCCCGCCCCGGGCACCCGCCGCTGCTTCTGCACCACTCACTGGAGCCCCTTTCCTGGGAAGAGAGGGGACAAGAAGTGAGCATCGCCTCCCATCCCCTAAACAAAAACTTCATGTCAACCTCAGATCACACCTGTGAAGGCACATTTCATGTGTCTGCTGGGCTAGAACTTCACGCTCAGTGTTTGGTCAAACACCAGTCTAGATGTTGCCGGGAAGGTATTTTTAAGATGACATTAACCTTTACATCAGTGCACCCTAATTATAGCATAACATGGGTGGGCCTCATCCAATCAGTTGAAGATCTTAAGAGAAAAAGGCCGAGGTCCCCCAAGAAGGAGGGAATTCTAACTCCAGGTGGCTTCAGACTCAAGATGCACTATCAGCTCCTTCCTGCGTCTCCACCTCCCCCCTGTTCTGCAGACTGGACTTGTCAGCCCCATGATTAGGGGAGCAGCTCGAAGATAGAGATGATAGACGATAGATAGATAGATAGATAGATAGATAGATAGATAGATGATTGATAGGTGATAAATAGATAGATGATAGATAGATAGATAGATAGATAGATAGACAGATAGATGATAGATAGATGATAAATAGACAGATAGATGGATAGACAGATAGATGATAGATAGATGATAGATGATAGATGATAGACAGATAGATAGGTGACAGATACAAACACACACAGAGTGACAGAAAGATGGAGACACGAAGCAAGGGAAAGACTGACAGAGAGACTCACACAGAGAACAGGAGATACAGAAAGGGGAGGAAAGGCGGACAGCATAGTCCTTCCTGGAGGTCAAGGAAGCAAAATGCAGAGAAGGGGCAGGAGCCAGGTGGTCAGGTCCATGAGGGCCAAGCCACGCTTCTGTGTCCCTGGCGCCTTGAAGGGCCCTCGGACTGGACCCAAAGAGCAGCTCCCGGTTCCCTGGGCCCCACACCCCCGCGGTCCCCCCTGCTGTTCAGGGCAACTTCACCCCAGAGCGGGGCAGAGTCGGGCGCATCTGCTCCTCTGGGCCGGACCCAGGACTACATGTGATGAGATCAGAAGGCTCCCTTCCTCTGTGTGTCACTCTGTCCCGCCCCCCCAACCCTGTCCCCGGCCAGCTCCTTTCCCTGTGACACCAGAGGCTGTCCCTGACAAGCCCCTAGAGCTGGCTCCTGCTGTGCTAGGTGATGAGGCCGCCAGGCCCCACACCTGCGCTGTGGACACCGGTCTGCACACACTCCCCACCCAGAGACGCTACGCTGACATCTGTCTCGAGGGTGCCCCCCGACCCCAAGGCCGTGGCAGGTCCCCTGTTTTCCAGACACAGTTCGTGCCCAAAAACAAACACGGCGCCCTGGAACCCACTCGTCTCCCGCTGGAACCCTCCACGGCCACCCAGAAAGGAAAGGGACTTGGTTTGCAAATACAGTCAACCCTCGGATCGTGAGGAACTCTTTCTGCGAGGGTTCCGCAAGACGAGCAAACATTCCTGGTAAATAATAACTTGATCAACGAGCCATGTCTTGCAACACAAGTCGTAGGTGATGCCGAACGTCACATGATCACGAGTGAGCACATGGCTCTTGAAATTCGCTTTGATATACGAGGGCTTTGGGTGACACACGTGTTTCCGGAATGAATTATGCTCGCACACCTAGGTCTGGCTGTATTAGGACTGGCAGCAGTTCAAACTGGTCATGTGATGCATTACGGGCCACAGGGGATGATTCTGCGTGGGGGTGGTGTCATTCCCCAGCACATGCGGGGCATGCACTTGGGCTCATCCTTCTGTCCTGTCGCTGCCTGACCGTGAGCCCCAAACAAGGCTTCAGAATCAGCATTCCACTGGTGCACCTGGGAGGCTGTCGGATCAAGTGATTCTTGATCTCGGGGTTGTGGTCCAGGCCCCACACTGGGAGTAGTGATGACTTAAAAATAAAGTCTTTAGGGGCGCCCGGGCGACTCAGTTGGTTAAACGTCCAACTTCGGCTCGGGTCATGATCTCGCGGTCCGTGAGCTCGAGCCCCACATCGGGCTCTGTGCTCACGGCTCAAAGCCTGGAGCTGCTTCGGATTCTGTGTCCCCCTCTCTGCCCCTCCTCTGCTCGCACTCTCAAAAAAACAATTTTAATAAACATTTAAAATTTTAAGAATTAATTAATTGAATAAAGAGGATTCCTTTAAAAAACAAACCAGCGTTCCACCGGCTGGCACTCGGAAGCGTTTACCCTCTGTCCCCACAGGGAGCTGGTGTTACAGCAGGATGTGATCGTACCCTCGCTTCCCTCCACCCGGAGGTAATGGAGTCACGATGAGCACTAGACACCGGGTGTGAACATGTAACAAGTGGTGGGGACTGTTCGGTGCTGGGTCACCTCATTACTGGGGTCAGAGCACTAGCGTTGTGGAAGCACCTCGGTCCCGTGGGCACGACCTGGTCAGCCTCCGAAACCACCCCAAGCCAACCGGTGGCACGCAGCTCAGCGGAGAGGGACCGGTCTCTCGACTTCGAAGCCTTGCTCTTTCTACGCGCTGCTCCATGGGAACACCGCACAGTGGCCCTTTCCTCCCAGGACACCCCGGTAGGACTCCTAAGCAGAGACGCCCCCTGCCCACCACCACCCACCCCTCCGGCACCTTACCACTCCCCCCCACCCCCACACCCCCCACACCCCACACCCCCACACCCTACATCATACCCCCCACCCCTCCCATCCCTAACTCACACCCCCCGCACCCCACACCCTTGCCACCCCTAACTCACAACCCCAAACCCCACACCCCCACACTCCCTACCCCACACCCTCACCCCTCCCAGCCCTAACTCATACCCCCCGCACCCTACACCCCTCCGACCCCTCACACCCCACCCACCCCACACCCCCACACCCCCCACACCCCCAAACTCCCTACACCACACCCCCCACCCCCCACCCCTCTCACACCTTACAACTCCCCCACACCCCTCACACCCCCATACGCCACACCCCCACTCTCCCTACCCCACACCCTCACCCCTCCCACCCCTCACACCCCCCCCACACACCCACACCCCCTACACAACCACACCTCACACCCCTCCCACACCTTACAACTCCCCCACACCCCTCACCCCCCCCCACACCCCACACCCCCACACTCCCTACCCCACACCCTCACCCCTCCAACCCCTAACTCTTACCCCCCGCACCCTACACCCCACCCACCCCTCACACTCCCCACCCCACACGCCCACACCCCTTACATCCCCACACCCCCCACCCCTCCCACACCTTACAACTCCCCCACACCCCCCACACCCCTCCCACCCCTCCCACCCCACACACCCCACACCCCCAAACTCCCTACACCACACCCCCCACCCCCCACCCCTCCCACACCTTACAACTTCCCCACACCCCTTACACCCCCCATACGCCACACCCCCACACTCCCTACCCCACACCCTCACCCCTCCCACCCCTCACACACCCCCACACCCCCACACCCCTTACACACCCACACCCCCACCCCTCCCACACCTTACAACTCCCCCACTCCACTCTCACAACCCGCACCCCCCACACCTCCCCATACCCCCCTATCAGCCCCAGGGCCCACTGCCCCTCCAGCAGCTGGGGCCTTAAAGGCACTGAGATGAACAAAAACACCTGACTCTCGCTGGTGAGACTCCCCAGATCCAGATGAACTAAGACAAAGTCTGTGGCCTTGTAGGTCAGCGCCCTCAGGGAACAGGTCCCCTAGGTGTCTCCTCTGTGTCAGTGGGAGGCAGCTTTGCAGAGCTGTACCAATGTGAGCAGGGGAGGGGCAGAGAGAGAGGGAGACACAGAATCCGAAGCAGGCTCCAGGCTCTGAGCTGTCAGCCCACATGGGGCTCGAACTCACAGACCGCAAGATCATGACCTGAGCTGAAGTCGGACGCTCAACCGACTGAGCCCCCCAGGTGCCCCCAAAATAAGTTTTGAACTGTTCCCACCTCTCAATTTTTTGGATGAGTTTGAGAAGGATTGGTACTAATCCTTCTTCAAATGTTTGGTGGAACTCACCCACGAAGCCATATGGTCCTGGACTTTTCTTTTTGGGAGAGATTTTTGATCACTGATTTAATCTCCATACTAGTTATAGACCTGTTCGGACTTTCTATTTCTTCATAATTTAGTCTTGATAGGTTGTACATTTCTAGGAGTTTTCCCATATCTTCTCAGTTATCCAGTCTGTTGGCGTATAACTTCTTTCTTTTTTAGGTTTATTTATTTATTTTCGAGAGAGAGAGAACACGTGTGTGTGTGTGTGTGTGTGTGTGTGTGTGTGTGTGTGCAAGTGGGGGAGGGGCAGAGAGAGAGAAGAGAGAGAATCCCAAGCAGGCTGCACGCTGTCAGCACAGAGCCTGAGGTTGGGCTCGAACTCAGGAACCTAAGATCATGGCCTGAGCTGAAATCGATAGTCAGATGCTTAACCCGCTGAGCCCCCCTGGGCGCCCCAGTGGGCATATAATTTTGATAGCAGCCTCTTACGATCCTTTTTATTTTGCTGACATCAGTTGTAATGTGTCCTTTTTCATTTCTGATTTTACTTATTTGAGTCTCACACTTTTCTTTGTTAGTTTTAACTAAGACATTGTCAATTTTGTTGGTCTTTTCAAAAACCAACTCAGTGTCGCTGATTTTTTCTATTATTTTGTGTTTCTTATCTCATTTATTTCTTCTCTAATAACATTTCCTTCATTCTGCTAAATCGGGGCTTATTTTGTTCTTCTGTTTCTAACTCTTTGATGTGTAAAGTAGGCTGTTTATTGAGAACTTTCTTCTCGTACCGTGAGCACTTACTGCCACAACCTTCCTTCTTAGTAATGTGTTTGCTGCATTTCATAACCTTGGATGTGCTATAATTCCATTTTCATTTGGTTACAGAGTATTTCCTAATTTCCTTTTTGATCCCTTCTTTGACCTCACCGTTGCTCAAAAGTGTGTTGTTCTATTTCCATGTATTTGTGAATTTCCCAGTTTCCCTTCTGCTTTGATTCCTAGTTTCCTTTCATTGTGGCTAAAAAAAGATATTTGATATGATTTCAACCTTCTTAAATTTGTTAGGACTTGTTCAGTGACCTAACAAGTGATCTATCCTGGAGGAAAAAAATGTGTGTGCACTTGAAAAGATTGTGCATTCTGGGGTGCCCGGGTGGCTCAGTCAGTGGACTGTCTGACTCAGCTCAGGTTATGATCCCAGCTCAGGTTCATGAGATCAAGCCCCACCTCAGGCTTTGTGCTGACTGCATGGAGCCTGCTTGGGATTCTCTCTCTCTGTCTCTCTCTCTCTCTCTCTCTGCCCCTCCCCAACTCATACTCACTCTCTCTCTCTCTCTCAAAATAAATACATGAGCTTAAAAAAAAATAAAGAAAAGATTGTGCATTGTGCAGCTGTTGGGGAGAATGTTCTGTGCATATCTGTTAGGTCCATGTGGTCAATGGTGTTGGTCAAGTCCTGTGTTTGCTTATAGATCTTCTGTCTGAATATCCCATCCATCACCCTCACCTTCTGGATCTGATATACCGTCCATCACCCTCACCTTCTGGATCTGATATCCCGTCCATTATGGACAGTGGGGGCTGAAACCTCCTGTTGCTATCACACTGCTGTCTATTTCTCTATCTCTCCCTGCCGCTCTATGGTTGTTTGCTGTAGGTATTCAGGTGCTTTGATGTTGGGTGCGTATATAATTATTATCTCTTCCTGATGAATTAACCCTTTTATGATTCTATAATGTCTGTCTTTGGCTTAAAGTCCACTCTGTCTGATAAAAACATAACCATCCCATTCTCCCGTGATTACCATTTGCTTGGCATATCTTCTTTCCTCCCTTCATTTTCAGCCTGTGAGTTTCTCAATCTTAAATGAGTTCCTTATAGACAACATATGGTTGGGTCTGGTTTTCTATGGGAGGAGGGTTCTTTATTTTAAAGAGCAGGGGAGAGGAGCAGAGTGAGAGAGAGAGAGAGAGAGAGAGAGAGAGAGAGAGAGAGAAAATCCCAAGGAGGCTCCACACTCAGCACAAGGCCCAAATTGGGGCTCAAACCTGTGACCCTGGGATCATGACCTGAGCCAAAATCAAGAGTTAGACACTCAACCAACTGAACCACCCAGGTGCCCCTATTTTTTTTTAATCTGTTCAGCCATCCAATGTCTTTTGATTGGGAAGTTTGATCCATTTACATTTAAATTAATTTTTGATAAAGGAGAATTTAGTTTTTCCATTTTATTAGTTGTTTTCTGTTAGTTTTGTAATGGTTTTTTTGTCTGTCTTTTCCTCTCTTGCTGTATTCCTTTGTGTTTTGTTGATTTTTCTTTTTGTATTGATTTGCTTTGATTCCTTTCTCTTTTTCTTTTACATAACTTCTATAGGTTTTTTTGTTACCTTGTGACTCACACAAAATATCTGATAGTTATAAGTGTATTTTAAGCCAATAGCAACTTAATTCCATCACATACAAATACTCCACCTTTAACGTCTTCTGACAAATGCATTGTTACTGTTGTCACAACTTATGTCTATTCGTATTGTGAATTTTAACAGTTTTACAGTTATTTTAATACTTTTGTCCTTTAACTTTTATACTAGTATTAAAAATTATTTACCCACCACCATTACAGTAATGCGGTATTCTGTATTTGTCTGTATGTTTACCTTTACCAATGTGTTTCATGTTTCCTTACACTATTGTGTTACTGTTTAGCATTCTTTCATTTCAACTTGAAAAACGCTCTTTATCATTTATTGTAAGGCAAGTCTAGAGGTGATGAATTCCTTCAGCTTTTGTTTGGGAAAGTCTTTCTCATTTATTTTTGAAGGACAGTTTTGCCAGGCATAGTATTTTTGGTGGGCAATTTCTTTCTTCTACAACTTTGAATATATTATCCCACTCCCTCCTGGCCATTAAGGTTTCTGCTGAAAAATTCACTGATAGTCTTATGAGGGATTCCCTTTTATATGATAAATTCTCTCTTCATCTTTTGACAACTTTATTATAATCTGTCTGAGTGTAGATTTCTTTGGATTCCTCTGATCTAGTATCCTTTGGGCTTCTTGGATCTAGATGTCCATTTTCTTTCTGAGATTTGGAGACTTTTCAACCCTCATTTCTTTGAATAAGTTTTCTGTTGTTTCTTTCTCTCTTCCCCTTCTGGGACTCCCACAATAAGCATACTGATTTCCTGCTGTTTCCCTGTAAGTCCCTTGAGCTTTTTTCATTCTTTTTCATTTTTTTTTCTTTTTGATCCTCAGACTGAATAATTTCCAATGACCTGTCTTCAAGTTCACTGATCCTTTTTTCTGCTTATTCTTGTCAACTGTTGAACTTCTCTCGTGAATTTTTCAGTTCGATCACTATGTTATTCAGCTCCCTGGTTTCCATTTGGTACTTTTTTAACTTTTTCTCTATGTTTAAATTCTACTTTGTTCGTCCACTGTTCTCCTGACCTTGATGAGCATCTTTCTGACAGATACTTGGGATTCTCTTTCAGGTGAATCATTAGGGTTGGTTTCTGGATATCTTATCTTTTTCCTTCGTTTAGGCATCTTTGCTTGATTGTCCATTTTCCTTGGCTCTTTGTGTTGATGGTGGCACATTAGACGAAGCAAGTACCTCTCCTGGCTTTTCTTCATGGATTGTGCTTGTACAGAAGACCTCACCAGTCATCCCAGCCAGAGGTCGGGGGCAGGGGGAGCTCTACCAACTCTCCCCAAGGAGAATTGAGCAGCTGTGGTTTTGGGATGCTCAAGGGATCTTTGCTGAACTAGGGGGAAGCTATGGCATCTACCAATCCAAATCTCTATCTGCTCTCCCACAGGGAGCTAGACTGTGTCCAACCCTTCAAAGCCACAAGATTGAACAGACAGGTTCTAGTTCTTTGGGCATCTCCAGAGAAGTTGGGACACTGGATGAATGGATTGATCCTCTCCCCACCCAGAGAAGAAAGATGAGAGCTTAGGGGCTTTTTATTGCCTGTTTACTCTGTGCTGAGCAGGGGAGAGAGTGTACAGCAGCCCAAGCTATTGCCTCTGGCAGCTAATACTCTGGGCAGTGGACTGTGTAAGATCTGCTAGATCCCCAAGACAAAAGCCATTCCTCTGGGGGGCCCCTCAGAAAAGTTGGGATGCTAGACACATGAACCAACCCCCTTCCTCCCCCTGGGTGAAGCTGGGAACTAAGGGGTCTCTTCCTGCCCTGCACTGAGGGCAGGGGCTCCAACAAGAGGGTTCCAAAACCTCTCTTCCACCCTCAACAAGTCTGGTGTCACAAAATCTTAGCATGCAGAAACCTTTCCATTAGTTCTGGACTTCTCACAAAGAGAATTTGCTGCACATAGTTGCTGAATCAGTGTGTTTGGGGGGAGGGTGAGATTTTCCCGGGCTTCCTTTTCCAACATGTTTCTGACATCGCCCCCTCCTTCATTTTTTCTTTCTGTTTCCTCAGACCGAAGATTCTCTATTAATCTGTCTCTGAATTCACAAATCCTTCCTCCTGCCGGCTCAATTTTTTTGTAAACCCCACTAGCAAATTTTTCATTTCAATTATTATACTTTATAACTTCAGAGTCTCTATTTGGTTCTCTCTAGTATTTCTCTATATTTATTGATAATTCTTTATTTGGCGAATCATAGCTGTCATACTTTAATTCTTTAAACATATTTTCCTTTTGTTCTTTGCACACATTTCTAACTACTGATTCAAAGGTGTTATTTACAAAGTGCAATATCCAGGCCCTTCAGAAACATTTTCCGTTGGTGCCTTTTTTTTTCTATGTATGGTCCACACTTTCTTGTTCTTTGGGGTTTTGTTTGTTTGTTTGTTTGTTTCATATCTTCTAGCCTAATTGTTGAAAACTGAATGTTTTAAATTACTTTTTTTAATGTTTATTTGTTTTTGAGAGACAGAGAGAGAGCGCGCACGCGCACATGAGTGGGGGTGGGACAGAGAGACAGAGAGACACAGAATCCAAAGCAGTCTCCAGGCTCCGAGCTGTCAGCACAGACCCCGATGTGGGGCTCAAACTCATGAACGGTGAGGTCATAATCTGAGCTGAAGTTGGACACTCAACCGACTGAGCCACCCAGGCACCCCAGAAAACTGAGCGTTTTAAAAAATATATTGTAATAATTCTGGTTAGCTTTCTCTCCCTCTCTCTCTCTCTCTCTCTCTCTCTCTCTCACACACACACACACACAAATAGACACAATTTGTTGTTGCTGTTATTTCACAGTTGTTCTTGTTGCTGAATATTTGCTTCATGATTTTCCTGGTTTAATTCTATAGATGCTGTATTCTCTGCAAGCTCTTTTTAGTTCTTGTTTTTATTTTTAAGCCTGACTTCCTAAGAGTCACCCTGGATCCGCATAATTTAGTGATCAGCTAATTATCAATCATAAGATATCCCTCAATGTCTTGCACCACTCCTTGCCACGAGGATCTGTTTGTAGAGGTGCACCCTGTTCGCACAGGGCCCTGGGGCCAGGCTGACCTCTCCCTCCCGGGTCCCTCCTGGGCGTGTACACCTCCCTGATTGTGCCTGGGAATACATCGGCGTTTCTCAAAGTTCCCTCCACTCACCTCCTTCTCCAGGTTTTCCTTTTAAACGTTACGCAGGCTTTTTCCACCCCAACTGAAGGAATAGCCTTGTGCGGCTGCGTATTACCAGCAGATCACCCGTTTCCTGTAATGGAATAGGGCTTTTTTTGTTTTCAACTGAATGCTGAGTCAAATCAATCCAGACTGTTCTATGAGAACGAGGACACTGCAGGTTGTTTCTGGTAGGTCAGCCTACTAACTCTGCTCTGAGGGTGGGACTCTGTGGAGCTTCCTGAGCAGCCACCCTCTCTGCTGGCTATGTTGCTGTGGCTTCCCACGGCTCTCATGCCACGAGCTGGGAATGAAGGGCAGGCAGTCGTGGCGGCCCCACCTCACACCCAGCTGCCCTTGTGCAACGTCCATAGGGGTGTTTTCCCCAGTGGATGCCTTTCAGCTAGTTCTGTGCCTCTGGTTAGTTTCCCCCACACGAAAGTGGTGGATTCTCATTGCTTTGTCATTATCCGTATTGCTTTTGTGGGAAGGGAGTTTCCTGAAATCCACCGTTCCAGAAGCCAATCCTTGTCAACAGTCTTTATGTTGAAGCTGCCTTGAAATTCTATAGGAATCAAGTCAGGTATAGAGCATGGAAAGGCTATGATAGGCATCCTATAAAATCATCCTTGAAAAATGTACAGCACTATTAGAATATTTGAGAGACTTTCCAGAGCATTGAGGGGAGATTTTTATAAGCTGTATCTTCAGCCTGAACTATTCTATTTTTTAAGTGGTTCTAGTTTTTTCAACAGAATCTGATACGACATTCGAGACAAGTAAGACACTTCCATGAACTTGTGACCCTGACTCAGAAGGACCCCTTGAAACTTGATCAAGAGGCTATTACCTTAAGATTTCCTTGGTATGAAGGGGTGCCTGGGGCCTCAGTCGGTTGAGCATCCGACTTCAGCTCAGGTCATGATCTCACAGTTTGTGAGTTTGAGCCCTGTATCGGGCTCTGTGCTGACAGCTCAGAACCTGGAGCCTGCTGTGGATTCTGTGTGTGTGTGTGTCTCTCTCTCTGCCCCTCCCCCACTACACACTCTCTCTCTCTCTCAAAAATAAAATAAAAACATTAAAAAAAATTTTTTTAAGATTTCCTCGGTGCAACAAGAGCAGATGCTTATAACAAAAAATCTGCCAACCAGCTGCAGCCCGTGCAAACCACTGGTAAATCGTGTCTGATTAAAGCGACAGAATGGAAAATCTTGGCACACCTGTGTCTAGAAAGCCACTCTTACCAAGATGCCTAACGAATGCCCTGGTGAAAGAAAATCTGCATCTTCTCTTTGAGATTATTAAGAATAGAAACTGGGGCCCCTGGGGGCTCAGTCGGTTGAGTGTCCGACTTCGGCTAATGATCTCACCATTCGTGAGTCCGAGCCCCGCGTCGGGCTCTGTGCTGACAGCTCGGAGCCTGGAGCCTGCTTCGGATTCTGTGTCTCCCTCTCTCTGCCCCTCCTCTGCTCATGCGCTCTCTCTGTCTCTCAAAACTGAAAAAACATTTTTAAAATGTGTATAAAAAAGAATAGGAGTGAAGTCTGGAGACAGCCAGTCAACTGCTCTTGAGGCCTGTACAGCTCAATCGTCATCATCAGAGAGTCTGAATACTTCTAAGAGGATGGACACAGGGGGTCCTCAGGAAGCTTGCTTATTGCTTCTCCGAATTTGTAAGGGTGACGGCCCACGTCAAGGAATTCACACATTTCTGGGACCAATACCATCAGCCTCGGCCCCGTTGTCATTTAGGGAAACGATCTGAAGGATTATTGGCTCTTAATTTTGCTCACAGAGAGGAAATCAGCAAAGATACCACCAAAACTCACAGAGGAACTGAAACCTAAAACTTATGCAGCCAGTGGGGAATAAGAGTCACACCCAGCCGATGTTTATTGAAGATGCTCTCATCTGGGCGCCGTCCTTCATTCCAAGGCTCAGGGAAGGGAGGCACCAGGTGACCCCCTCAGCCTGCCCAACCTCCTTACCCCCCAGCTGCTGACACCAGCTGCATTTCCAGACATGCGAGTTCACTGGCCACAAAGAAGGCGCTAAACCCTGAGGCCCTCTGCTCCTCATGTGTGGGACCCTCTGCTTCCCAGCTGCCGTTTCCGGCTTGTGTTTTGGGAGCTTTATTAGCTCTCATCTCTGCTTCCAGATCCCCGGTCACTCAGCTACCTAAACAAACGTTGACCATGTACTTGTGCAAACCACACAGTGAAGGCGTGAAACAAGGATGTGGCCAGGACAGTGCGCCGGGTACCACAGAAAATGTGAATTTGGGGTTTTATTTATACAAAAATTTTGTGTAGCTTCTCCCTTGACTAAATTCCCAAGTGGTGAACTCTACTCGGGCAACATCCCTTCACGCCTGCCCACTGCTGGCACCGCTCGGCCCTGATGGTGAGACCTGGACCCCCAGAGAAGGAGCTCAGTACAGATGCATGACCGGGGGGAGGATGCAAGAGTCACTCCAGGACACCAGGAGGGTTTTATTATGAGGATGGCATACTCATTTAGCACAGAGTACACACAACAGGCTTGTGAGCTGGAAGATTCACCGATAACCCGAAATCTCTATATCCGAGTCCCTCAACGCACACTCACGGGCGTATACACACAGACACATACTTACAGACACACACAAATATGCATGCACACTCATGTCCGGACACACTTGCATACAGGTGCACGCCCATGCCAACACACAGATACACATGCACATAAGTACATGCAAATGTAGGCATACAGACACACAGACACACGGACAGAAATGAACACAGCAGATGCACACACACACACACACACAGATGCACGCATATGTGCACACGCAGAGAGCACACCAGCCTTGAATCCCTGGAGCAAACCTCTCTTTATCATGGTGTATAATTTTTTACATATTGCAGAGTTCCATTTGCTGATGACTTTTGTGTCTAAAATAACAAAGCTTTAGGTGTTATGGTGGTGCTGGCTCATAAATGAGTTAGGAAGTGTCCCTCCCTTCTATTTCCTGGAAAAGGCTGGGTCAAGTTGGTGTTAATTCTTTAAATACGCAGTAGAATTTTCTAGTGAAATCATCTGGGTCTGGATATTTCAATTTGGGGACTTTGTCTTTTTAATTACAAATTTCATTTTCTTAAGAGTTACGGAGCTATTCAGATTGTCTGCTTCACACTGGGGGAGAGGCGGTAACTGTGCTTTTCCAGGAACTAGCATCATCTAAGTTTGATATTCTTTTAAGTTTTTTTTAATTTGTTTATTTTAAGAGAGAGAGTGTGTGCAAGCTGGAGCCGGGCAGAGAGAGAGAGAACCCCAAGCAGCCTCCGCACTGTCAGTGCAGAGCCTGACTCGGGGCTCGAACTCACGAACCGTAGGATCATGACCTGAGCTGAAGTCAAGAGTCGGACGCTGAACCCACTGAGCCCCCCAAGCCGCACCTGAGTTTGAAATTTCTGTGTGTCGAGTTGTGTATCCCATTCCTCCCCTTCTTATCCCATCGGTGTCTGAGGGCCTGAGGGATACTCCACTGGATAGTTTGTGTCTTCTCTGTTTTCTTTGTCAGTTCAAGTGCCACTTACTCCAAAAAGTCTTTCTAAAAGGCTCCCTCAAAATGTATCCTTTTCCTTCCAACAGGCACGTGAAAAGACCCTTGATATCAAGAATCATCAGGGAAGTGCCAGTCAGAACCACAGCGAGAGACCTCCTCCACCCATGAGGAGGCCTCTTATCCAAACAAGAAGAAGAGAAAACAGCAAGTGCAGAACGCTCACCGCGAGGTCCGGGCCAGACCCCGAGGGCTGGCGGCAGTCCCATCCACCCCAGACTCGCCCCCATCTGGAAACACGTGGAGCTGGGGGTGCAGGAGGTTTTCCAGAAGGGCCAAAGCCCCAGGCATCCAGGAGACACTTTCCGTGGAGGGCTGTGAAGGTGCCGGGGCTCCGGCTGGAAGGGGGAGGGGGCAGAGTCACGGTGTGGCCACTTCCAGGTCCAGCCCGAAGGACAGAGACGGAAGGGACGCTGTCTGACCGCGGCTCTCGGAGGTGGGCCAGGCTCCTCTGTCATAAGGAAGGACAGGATCCGGCTTGCTGTATGTAGTTGGCTACTCCATGCAACACATGCTTGGCTCCAGAAAGTTCTCTCTAGAAGAGGTGACACTGTGATGGTCCAGTTTGCCTCTAGGAAGGGATGCTGAGGATTTAGCTTGTTTCCTCTGAAAAAAAATGGCACGAATTGGGGAGCAGGAGTGGAAAAGGGGTCCTGACCAACAGCCAACGCTTTCTCCCTGGCTGAGGGTTGTTTCTGGGGTGTGGCCTTCCAAGACACTGGGATTTCCACTCTGCAGCTCAGGGAGGTGGTGGCCTGGGCACCTGTTGGCCACGGTCCTGCCCCAATGCTCTAGGTGGCAAGGTGACAGAGGTGGGGGCCCTGAGACACCCCCCCCCTCAGGAACCAAGGAGGGACATGGAGAATCTGGAACCTCAGGACGGCTCACTCCACCTGGAGCTCTCTCTGTGTGTCTCTCTCTGGGTCTCTCTCTGCATCTCTGTCCGTCCGTCTCTGTCTTTCTGCGTCTCTGAGAGTGTGTCTGCCTCTCTCTGTGTCTCTGTGTATCTGCCTCTGTCTCTCTGTGTATCTGTGTGTGTTCATCTCTGTCTCTCTCTGGGTCTCTCTGGGTCTCTGTGTCCGTCTGTCTTTCTATCTGTGTCTCTCCTTTTGCCTCAGGGAAGAAAACAGAATAAACAAAGTCACAGTGAAAAACAGAGCAATAACTAGCCCCACAAAAAGTACGCTTCGGTTTCCTTCAGGCAAACAGGACCTTAATCCCCAGGACGTTTTCATTTTCATCTTTTTTTAATATTCATGCCACGGGGGCTCAGTAAACACCGGCTGAACCTGACGAATCGAGACGCTGCTCCAGAAAGCTCAGGTCGGAGCTGAGCGCCGGCTAGCTTCTCCCCGCGTCCCGCCGTCCGGCAGGTGCGAAGTGACAGCTCACTGTGGCTTTGGTTTCTGTTTCTTTCATGACAGGTGGCATTGGGCTCCTCGTCTGCTGGTCACCTGGATGTCTTATCTGGAAAGCCCTCTGCTCAGGTACTGCCCATTTTTTAATGATGGTGAGAATCTTACGTTTTAAACCTTACAATGTTCAAACTCTTCTGAAAACGCTGGGGACTGAGCCTCCTCTAGGAAACAGTGTGTTTCGTGAAATTAAAAATGAGACATTAGCGTTTCTTCCCATGACAGTCTCAGGACACGGGACCATTTGGTCGTCCCCCACGTATCCTCAACACGGAGACCAGCCCCCTCGCGTGGTGGGTCCCTTGAGCTGGTCTGTGTCTGCAGGGGGTCCACGGCTGCGTCCCTGTCCATCCTGGCCAGCTGCACCCCACCATGGGGTCCATGGCTCTGTGGAACCCTCCACCCTACAGCCCCTCCCGTCCCCAGAGGCCCCCTCCTCACACACATGCCTGCCGAGCCCCCTGAACTCACACCACCTCCACTGAACCCGTGGTCTCCAGCCACGTGCTGGGGCCCCCGACAGCCTGTCCTCCAACAGAGAGACACGGATGTAGATGTCCGCACATCCACCTCCCTCCTCTGGGGCTGTCCCTCTGACAACAGACTTCAGGTGGGAGGCTGAACGCGCCCAGTCTCTCCCGTGAGCCAGGCTTCGGCGCATGTTCGGCTCGTGTTTTCCCTGAGGCCAGACATGACTCTACAGTGGTCTTATTTCTGTGGGTCCGTCCAGGTCACGGAGGGGCCCTGATGGATGCTGATTTTCGGTGGGATTGTTTATGTCCGACCGGGGAACCCCAGGCTTAGCCGTGGATACCAGGCCAGCTCCCGGAGGCAGGTGCTTGAAAGCAGCTGTCCCCCATCTGGTGGCCGTGGACTCTTGTCCCCCAGAACGTGGCCAGAAGCAAACTCATGCGCACGCCCAGGCTCACGTAAGGGTCCCCATGTCCCAGAGCCTATGGATTTGACATTTTTGGGGAAGCCTTGTTAGCCAGTATCGGTCACCTCCCACATCATCCTGGGCAGAGGTCTCTGAAGTGCCTCCCGCCATCACCAGGGGCTAAAGCCTGGTTTCTGCTTCATCAGGAGAACCAGGGAGGCTGGTCAAGAAACACACAGCAGCTTGACCCTTGGCCCACAGCCTGCGGCAGCCGCCCGGAGCCCTTGTCTACACAGTCTGCCCACCAGCCAGCCGCTGTCTACATGTCAGCCTTCAGGAGGCCAGCCTGCCACCTCCTGTGACGGTCCAGGAAGCCACATGGTGACCCCGTAATGATCGATGGGCCAGCCCCTCGCCTGGTCAGCCATCCTGTGTTCCCACAGTGAGCAGATGTCACCACCATCACCGTCTTTATCATCCCAAGGTGACCAGGACTGTGTCTGCAAAGTGGCAAACTTAGGACTCAGATGGTGGCCTGGATCTCAGGGTCTGCAGTAATAATGCGCCTGTGCACAGCCAGCTGTTGGGAGGGAGACCCCAGCCCCCCACCCCCAGCCCCCAGCCCCCAGCCCCCGGTCCCTGGCCCCCCAGGTAGGCACCCAGAGGCTCTCCTGTCCTCTGTCCATCCTGAAAGAACAAGAAGGAGATGATAGTCTCGGGATTCAGCCCAACATAAAGAATACCCGTCCCCACATCAAACGTCTCGTCGAGGCCACTGGGAAACCACATAAGTGACATTATTAAACCAGAGAAGTTTCTTTTTAGTGAACAGAGATCCTCATGTTCATGCAAAGAAACAGTCTTGTGTTCTCTGCACACCGTAAAGACAGCTCTGGTGACCGTGGACTCTCAGGGGACGAAGACGCCCCCAGACTGCTGCCCACATGGGGCTCTCATTCCCTCTGAAGGAAAATGACCTGAAAGCAATGCCATCAATGCTGTTCTTGGTGCCGTGTCAGCATTACCAGCGGGTCCACTGAGGCACCAGCCTGGAGCCACCAGAGAGCTCTGGTCACCGCCGTCACTGACCAACGTCCACCGCCCAGGTCACCACCGTCACCATCCGAGGTCCACCGCCAGGTCACCGCTGTCACCATCCAACGTCCACCGCCCAGGTCACTGCCATCACCGTCCAAGGTCCACCACCCAGGTCACTGCTGTCACCATCCGAGGTCCACCACCCAGGTCACCACTGTCACCATCCAACGTCCACCGCCCAGGTCACTGCCATCACCGTCCAAGGTCCACCACCCAGGTCACTGCTGTCACCATCCGAGGTCCACCGCCCAGGTCACCGCTGTCACCATCCAACGTCCACCGCCCAGGTCACCACTGTCACCATCCAACGTCCACCGCCCAGGTCACTGCCATCACCGTCCAAGGTCCACCGCCCAGGTCACCGCTGTCACTGTCCAGTGTCCATCGCCCAGGTCACCGCTGTCACCATCCAACGTCCACCGCCCAGGTCACTGCCATCATCATCCGAGGTCCACCATCCAGGTCACCGCTGTCACCATCCAACGTCCACCACCCAGGTCACTGCTGTCACCAACCAATGTTCACCACCCAGGTCACCACTGTCACCATCCAACGTCCACTGCCCAGGTCACCACTGTCACCATCCAATGTTCACCACCCAGGTCACCGCCGTCATCTTCTGAGGCCCACTGCCCAGGTCACCACTATCACCGTCCTACATTCACCACCCAGGTCACTGCCATCATCATCCGAGATCCACGGCCCAGGTCACCACTGTCACCGTCCAACGTCCACTGCCCAGGTCACTGCCGTCACCGTCCGAAGTCCACCATCCAGGTCACCGCTGTCACCATCCAATGTCCACCACCCAGGTCACCGCCGTCACCATCTGAGGTCCACCATCTGGGTCACTGTTGTCACCGTCCAACAACCACTGCCCAGGTCACCACTGTCATCATCCAATGTTCATCACCCAGATCACTGCTATCATCATCCAAGGTCCACCGCCCAGGTCACTGCTGTCACCATCCGAGGTCCACCGCCCAGGTCACCGCTATCACCATCCAACGTCCACTGCCCAGGTCACCACTGTCACCATCCAACGTTCACCACCCAGGTCACCGCCATCATCATCTGAGGTCCACTGCTCAGGTCACCACTATCACCGTCCTGCGTTCACCACCCAGGTCACTGCCATCATCATCCGAGATCCACGGCCCAGGTCACCACTGTCACCGTCCAACGTCCACCGCCCAAGTCACTGCCGTCACTGTCCGAGGTCCACCATCTAGGTCACCGCTGTCACCAACCAATGTCCACCACCCAGGTCACCACAGTACCGTCCAATGTCCACCACCCAGGTCACTGCCATCACCGTCTGAGGTCCACCATCCGGGTCACTGTTGTCACCGTCCAACATCCACTGCCCAGGTCACCACTGTCACCATCCAACGTTCACCACCCAGGTCACTGCTATCATCATCCGAGGTCCACCGCCCAGGTCACCGCCGTCACCATCCAATGTCCATCGCCCAGGTCACTGCCGTCACCGTCCAAGGTCCACCATCTAGGTCACCGCTGTCACCAACCAATGTCCACCACCCAGGTCACCACTGTCACAGTCCGATGTCCCCTGCCCAGGTCACCACTGTCACTGAGGTCCACCGTCCACACGTGTGGCTCCTGGGGATCACGTGCTTCGGGACCATATGGAGCCATGGAGAGCACCGGGTGGGAAGAAACAGAGTCTAAACCCTGCCCTGGGCTGTGGCCTTTGGCAGCTTCCCAAGTCTCAGTTAGGTGACACCGGCCCCCAAGGCCAACAGGGCAGGGCCAGGCCACACTCGAGGCAGCTACTTTAGATGGCCTTGCTTCCTGTCTCCCGGGTCCCATGCATGCATGGTGTTCCCTGTCCTCCTGGACAATTGGTTCTGCCCATTCCTGTCCTCTGTCCTCCAGGACGACCATCTTCCGTCCTTCGGGACAACAGTGTGAGCACAAGACAAGCCGGTTCCAGCCCTGGGGCCCGACGCCGGCCAGCCGCAACCGCCCACTCAGCAGGCCTGTCCCTCACCCCGAGGTCACCGACCGGCACACGGTGCCCCCAGCTCCCCATGCCTGTGCAGCCCCAGGACCTGCCAACTCAAAGCCCCAGGGGTCTCACTGTGCGGAGAAGCAGCTGGGTCACAACGACCCCATGTCCCCATGGAGACCTTGAAGTGAGGTCAGAGACGCCAAGGGAGGCCATACATGGAAATGATGGTGTCCGTGGAACCCAGCTTCCCTGAGGACCGATCTTCAGAGGAACGGTCCCCAGGACACTGGCAGATACTAACAATAAGACTGGAAGAGGCTGGACTAAATCTCCAAAAGCAAGTGGGTCATTTAGAGCAATTATATCTCTAAGAAATGGTGCTCTCCAAGGTGACCTCGGCGTCGCCAATTCAGTAGCCGCTGCAGCCTGCCTCCCGGTGTGTGGCAGGAGATGGCTCCAGACCCCACGGCACTGTGTCTCCTGGGTCCCCACAGTCTGCGGCTGACCCGCTCTCCTCACCCCATGGATGCAAGAATCCCACCCCTTGGATGCCCCGGGACCAGGCCACGTCTCTGCCCGAGGCTCAGCCCCTGAGCTGCCTCCCCGACCTGGCCTGGGGAATTCAGCTTCCCCCCATGTGGTGATGGTCTGGGGACAGAAGAGGCTGGAGGGTACAGCCAAGTGGGTGCACTGTGGGTGCAGTGACACTAGGGCAACTCACGGAGCCCCTGGGGGAAGGGGCCAGAAAGGTCCAAAGGGCGCAGGGACCACCCACCAGGCCACGTTCAGAGGGGCTGGGAGGGTGGTCCCCGGACCCGGGGCTCCGGGCTGCAACCAGCAGGAAGGGGGCATCTGCAGCCCTGACACCAACTCCAGACCCGCCCCCCCCCCCACCGGGCAGCCTTGTCCCAGGGGTATTGCCGAGCATGTCAGAACTGTCCCTGGAAGACAACAGGGTCTGGCCAACCCCCCCCCCATCCCCACACCCGACCCCAAAACAACTCAGACCGGAAAGAAGTGGTCAGGTCACAGAAACTTCACCTCTTATGCACCCAAGGTCAAAGAGGACATCCAAGCAAAACAGCACGTCACAGCCAGACCTTCAAAGACAGGGTCCGTCAGGCTACAAACTGGCCCCCATTTCCAGGGTTCCACGTAGCAGGAGTGTCTCCTGTGCCTTCGTGGCAGACGTAAAACTGTATAAAGCACATCCCAGAAGAAGGGCCTGGTCATTTTTGTCCAGCTCACGGACTCGCACCCACGAATCTGGGCGGCTCCGTGTGGGGGGACGCGCAGACTCAGGAGGGACAGAGAAGCCCATACCGGGTGTGTGTCCGGTAGCGGGAAAGGGTTCTGAGTCCCCTCGCCTGTGCTGGCTTTCGCTGCAGGGCCACGGACCCCATCTCGGGCCAGGCTCTCCAGCACCCACGTGTCCCCTCCATGCCCACCCCTGTCCACAAGGCAGGACAGTCCGCGTTGTGACCACCAAGACCAGTAGAACTTTCACCCACCCTAGACTTATTCTTATTATACCAATATTTGCGCTTTTAAATTCTGGAATCTATGTTAGTGGCAAATCACATGAACGTTACTTGTGGTTTTCCACAAACCTTAACATCCCAAAATAAGTAAGAATCTGGTCTGCTTATAAATGCATACATACAATGCACTTTTGTTATGTTAATTAATGTATTTTTGTTTCTGGTCTTTCCTGTTACCCCCACGGCCTGTCCTCCCACAGAGCTACTAAGGATTTCCACCATCACCGACCCAGAAAAGGGTAGGTATCTAGGATGGGAGCAAGTGCAAAGGCCCTGGGGTTGCAGCCAGCATGGCCTGTCCAAGGATAACCAGAAGCACACGTGGCCTGCATGACGGGAGCCGGGAGAGAGTGGATGAGGTCAGGAAGACCATGAGGCATTTATTCCAATGAGTCAGGTCAAAAGGCATCTGGCAGAAGCAGGGAGCCCCTTCAGGAGACGGTCATACCCAGGGCAGGGGAAGGTGGCGGGACCTGGGCGGCGGCCAGAGGTGGTGATGCCAGCGGTGAGCCAGGGACCAAGGTCGGCTGAAGTATCATTTCCACGGAGCCTGATTGGCTCTAAGTCCTTGAATAGTGAATGATCTTTGATTACCTGGGAATTTTCCAAGCCATGAAAAATCTGCACAGAGGGAGGAAAAATATCAGGAACGCTTGTCCATCTAAAAACAAATTTGCTCTTTTTCGACTTTGCGCCGGGATGGTAACTCATGTGTGGGGGTGCCTTGCGGGCTGACAAGCTTAAGGCCACTGTGCAGGTGTAGTGGGGCCGTGACCGTCCGCAGTGTCGCGGACCCTGCAGCTGGAACTGTGGCCTGGGGGCTGGACGCCTGGGCGCCTGGTGGGCAGTAGACCGTCCCGGCCTGTCCCCGCTTCTGGGGGTTGCCCACCTGTGGCAGGTGGCGACCTCACCCTGACACCCTGTCTTCACACGCCCTTCCCTGCGTCCAGATCCCTTCTTGTCCGAGGACACCAGGCACCGGGTTAGGGGCCACATCTCCAGGATGACCTAACAAACTATCCCCTCAGCAGGCTCCCTCAGCATAAGGCCGTGTCATGGGTCTGGGGGGACGCCCCAGCACCAGTGCCCACCATCAGAGCGCCGTGCAGGCCCACCGCGCCCTGTGAGGCCAGCGGCCGTGCTCAGGGCCTTCGGGGCCGGCCTCAGGGGGTGAGGAAAGTCCGTCTCACAGGCAGGGACATCGGGGACAGGCCCCGGTCCCCTCGGAGAACCTGGCGGACACAAACGGTGTGGACCTGGTGGAGAGACTGAATTAGTGAATCTAAAAACAAGTTTTCTGGACCCTGGAGCCTCCACAGGGGCACCTGTGTGGTGTTGGGGGGCAGAGTGGAGAGCAGGGCCGGGCTGTGCTGGCGCTCACCCTTCGCCCAAGCAGAGCTGTGGGTGCCAAATCGGCGGTGTTCTCTGCGAGCTGCAGGAGGATGGCGTGGGGAGCCCCTCCCCAGGGCCGTGGCAGCCATGCACTGACAGAGGATGCAGGGGCAGCAATGGCACCACGTCTGATTTCCTCGGCAAGATGAGACTGAGTCACACGCTGGTTCTGGTTCGCAGGCAAGGCCTCCGGGGACTAAGTCTGAGGAGTCTTTAAGGAAAACTTTCTCCAAACTTGGAAAACAGCCCTCGGGCTTCAGGGTTTCCTCCTCGTGGGGGAAACTTTCCTGAGCCATGGATTTGGCCAAGGACATTGTGAGGTTATCTGCACCGTGAGGTTGGACGAAATCCAACAAAACATCACAAAGAACAGAGGCTTTCTTCGAGGACGCGGCCCCGCAGCACCCCTCGGGGTCTCAGATGATGAGGGGCCTCCCCAAGGGGGGCCGGGCCATGAGAGCCCAGGGACGGCCCAGGGGACACCGTCTGTCCATGGTGACTAGCTCAAGAGCAGGTGGGGTGAAGCCCAGGCTGGGGCTGGAGCCTCGTCAGGACCAAGTGACCTTCCCAGCTGCCACTGAGGGCTCTCTTGGGGCGTCTCTAGGGGCTCCTCTGCCCTAAGCACAGCCTCCAGCCCCTGGGAGGACACCCCTTCCTGCCCTCCAGCCACCCAGCCCGGGGAATCCTGACTCGCCTGCTTTCTACCCTTGCCGGCAGGCACCAAACCCCATTCCTTTGTCAAAGGAACCCCAACTTTATTTGGGGTACCCATATGTCCAGATGCAAATGCCCACCCCCAGACTCTCTCGCCGCTGGGAGCACCTTGAACAGAGCCTGGACACTGACACTTGGGTGAAGGTCTGCTGAGCCAGATCTCCTGGGAAAAGACGCAGGTCCAGGTGTGTGTGCGACCCACCCCCCACCCCCTCCTGGGATGCCACTGGTATAGAGGCCCCACCATGGCCCGGAAGCCAAGACCTCATGTCCCCTGGACCTGCTCCCGACCCCTCCCCCATGCTGTGTGGCCCCTGGACCTGCTCCTGACCCTTCCCCCATGCTGTGTGGCTCCTGGACCAGCTCTTGACCCCTCCCCCATGCCATGTGGCTCCTGGACCAGCTCCTGACCCCTCCCCCATGCTGTGTGGTCCCTGGATGGGCTCCTGATTCCTCCCTGCACTTCAAGCCCTGATCACTGCTATCCACCCCCAGGCCAGCATTAAACACCAGCAGCCCCACTGCCACCCCTGAACAGACAGCTTTCTCTCTGTCTACTGACATCCAAAGCCCCATTTCCAGGATATTTTTAAAGCTTGGGGAACAAGGATGTTTTTGCTCTCATTATCTGAACAATTTGGTCAATTGCCACCTTCTGTTTGCTGATGCAGACCAGGTCTGGCTCCAGAGAGACACGATCAGACCTTCTCATCTGCAGAGCCTGAACCCCCTGGCCCAGGCCCCAGGGCAGGGCGTCTGCAGAGCAGAAACTAAGCTCCCAGACCCTGAGGCAGCCCGGGCTCCCCAGGGTGGGACTTAGAGGTTTTTTACTGAGTCCAGCCCAGAGCCAAGAGTGATGGGATGTGAGAGGGATGGGGGGTGAGCCCATGAGCTCTGACAGGAGCCCATGTCCTTCTGTCCTGACTGAGGCCTCTCCGATCGTGCACAGAACAGGCTCAGCCTCCGTGTGGGGGTCGCTGGAGCCCAGGATCAAGGCCCCTCGTCACTCCCTCAGTGCTGCTGGTACCCACCTCCCAGCAGGCATGAATGGATGAATGAATGAATGAATGAATGGGCTTCCCCACACTTTCAAACAGGAGGCCTCCCCCCATCCCCGACACACTTGACACGAGCCCAGGCCCTGTGTCCTCACCATCTGTCCACCAAGCGGACAGCTCTCAGCTCTGGGGCACACAGGTGCGGAGGTCCCAGGAAGGACAGCTCAGCTTCCACAGAGGGCAGCCCAGGTGTAAATGGAGTGAGGACGCCTGGGCACACGGGTGACCCTTGAACAATGTGGGTGTTGGGCACCAACCCCCTCCACGTGGTCGAAAACTCACATCTAACTTTTTTTTTTAACGTTTATATTTATTTTTGAGACAGAGAGAGACAGAGCATGAACAGGGGAGGGGCAGAGAGAGAGGGAGACACAGAATCCGAAGCAGGCTCCAGGCTCTGAGCTGTCAGCACAGAGCCCGACGCGGGGCTCGAACTCACGGACCGTGAGATCATGACCTGAGCCGAAGTCAGACGCTTAACCGACCAAGCCACCCAGGCACCCTTCACATCTAACTTTTGACTCCCGAAAACTTAGCTACCGACAGCCCCCCAGTTGACCAGAAGCCTTACACCCCGTTAACACATTTTGTAAGTTATACAAACCACATGCCGTATTCGTGAGGAAGAGGAGATACACCTGCAGTGTGTACTGTATGCTTAAGTGGACCCGTGCATTTCCAGCCCAAGTTCAACGTCAGCTGTCTACTTGAAGAGGCCAGTGCACACCAGCCAGGCCCTTCGTGTGCGCTGAGCACTGCTGTGGCCGAAGGCAGCGGTCATCTCCGCAGGGCCAGAATCAGGCTTGTACGTCTGCAGAGAAAACTCGTTCGTGGTGGACGCACCTGAAGGGTGCTGGGCCAGGCAGCCCCTCTTGTCTGGAGAGGCTCCTGGAGGGGCGGGGCGGGCTCCGGGGGCCTCCACGAGGGTGTCCCCGCGTGGCCAGGTGCTGGGTTCAGCACAGCCTCTGCTCTACGGGCCCCAGGGAAGCTGCAGGTGGGTAGTGATGCCGGGAGGTCAGGTGGCTGATGGGCCCGGAACACGGCAGACGGCAGAGCCCTGGGAGTCGGGCCAGGAGGGCTCCTAGGGGTGCGGGGAGCCGGGCGGAGCAGGACGGGGCTCGGGGCAGCCCGCACACCAGACGACACTGGACTGGACGGCCGGTCTCCCCGCTGGATTACATGCTTTTTGACCGGCGCCTTCCAAAGCTGAGGAAATTGTACCTCTGCTCTCAAGCAGCCAGAAAAACTGGTGGATCGGCTTTTGGCTAAAATTGTATGCCATTTGTGTGGGAACATTAGCTACCTGCCACCAATTGAAAGAAAAGCATGGCCACCTGACCCGCTGCACGGTCAGGATACCGGGGGCTTCCTGGTGGAAAGGAGGACACGGGGGCACCAGGCGTAAAACCACAGGGCCACCCAGGTACACACGCCGTGGTGGGCGTCCCCCAGGCTCTGACCTGAGGGAGGGAGATTTCCGCTCGCCGTGTGACCGTCCAGTCCTCCAAACTGGGGGCGCTGCAGCCAGGATCGTGTCCCAGTCCCTGGGACAGTCGTCAACCCCCCACCCACACCCACCGACCCCCCGACTTCCGCACGCAGCCCTGTGCCCACGGGCAGGAGGGGTCCGGGGCTGTCTGGGGGCCCACCTGCCAGGCGGAGAGACCCCCTGCTTGTCACCAACCTCACGTGCAGGTCTTGGAGCATGTTAGGCAGAATCAGAACCGACACCATTTATCATGTGGAAATGTCAGCCGGCTGAGGGTCGTCACGGGCGCTTAGCATGCGTGGAGGGCAGGCCAGAGCCTCTGGGGGACCCGGGATGTCGGGGTCTGCTGGAGTCCACAGTGCACTGGGAGGGGCCGCCATGGGGGCTGGAGGGCGCCGCACGAATGCCGCCCTGCCACGCCCCCGGCCACGCCCCTTCCCCGGTCCCTCCCTGGGACCCCACCCCCCACCCCAGGACACCCTGCCTGCTGGAGCCACCTGCTTTAGGAGCATGACGGGAGTGCTGGGGGGTGGTCAGGACGGGAGGCGGGTGTGTCCAGTGTGACGCAGCATGGCGTCCAGTGACATCCATCCTTCGGCCCCAGGACTTCCTGAGGTCAAGACCGGCAGGGCGCCTGAGAGCCCCGGGACTTTCCTCGGGAACCACACATTTCCTGGCAGCGCGCAGGCAGCCCCCACAGTCCCCTGCCCTCCTGCAGTCACTGGGGGCCACAGATGTGGCCAGGAGACAGCAACGTGAGCCGGCCAGGGGACTGGACACCTTAGTGTGGGGGTGACCTCAGGTGTGAGGGTGACCCGGGTGACAGGGTGTGACCCTGGGCATGAAGGGAGGATGTGCCCTTCTGAGCTCCCCGGGCTGCACGACACAGTAGTTGAGGGGGGCGGGACAGGCAAGGGTCCAGGCAGAGGCCCCGCCCCCGCCCTGTGGTGCACCTGCTTTCACATAGGGTCAGCCAGTCTCTGTTTGCAGAAAAGAAAAGCAACAGTCTGTCCCATAGAAATGTGCATCACAGTAGGGTCCAGAAGGCGCTGTCACAGGCGACCGTCTGGCGACAATGGCCCTGCACACACCCCCACGCTCACGGCATCTCCCAGGACATCAGCATCTGTGGTGTCACGATGCCCCATGAGCCGGGACAGTCCATCCCTTCCACGGGGAGGATGTGGCCACCAGCTCGTGCAGCACAGCCTGGAGCTCCCGACCCCTCTGAGCCACAGATGAGCCAACGTCCTGAGACGCATAATATGATCAAATGGCTTTTCCTCAAGAGCTACTTCAGACCATGCTTTTCTCATCCCACAGGCAGGACTTTGTAAAAACAACAGACTTGAAGACGTGGCCTTGGCAAATCCCTGGCCCTCCCTGGACCCAGTTTCCATCTCCCCATCCATGGCTTCTGGGACGGGGTTTATTCAACCAGCGTTCACCAAAACACCCAGCCAGCCCCAACTTTTCGGGGTTCTTTGACGGCAGTGGGAAGGCAGCCAGTGGCCTTTCAGATGGATCCCGGCTGGTCTTATCTTCTCAGACAACTTAGGAAGTCAGCTTGCGGTGAGAGGCAGCGGGACGGACTGGGGACAGAGGGCAGGCAGCCGGCTGCGCCCTGCGCTCCCTGTCCTACGGGTATGGTCACACCCTCCCTGGGCACGGAGGGCCCCCCCACCTTGGAAGCCTGGGCGTCCGCCTTTGAACTGGCAACAGACACGAATCTTCTCCTCTGAATTAAACCCCAGAAATTCAGATGTTGAAAACAGCCACCCGAGAGGACTTTAAATGAGATGCTTTGTCTCTTTCTGGAAGGAGTCCTGCCCTGAACGACGGGGCACCACGAGCAAAACCCCAGTCTGTCTGGGCCCCAATTTTCTTGTCTCTGAGGCAGAGAGAGCCCTGCCTGGGAGCTAGAGATACAAACAGGGAACCTCGTCCAGCACGTGTTGTGTCATGTACTAGTTCCCGGAAATACAAAAATAATGTGTCTTTTCCCTTCTTCCGGAAGCTCCTCACAGTGGGTTCTGGCTTTGCCCTTGGTAGTTGAGTGACAGGTGCCTGAGCCAGGGCCCTGGGGAGGGTTGCTTTGCATGAGAAACGGGTCTGCTAACAATTCAGATTCCCCAACCTGAAGTGAACACCCACCCCAAGGGGAACGCCCAGTGGAAGGAAAGGTGCAAGGCCAAGTCCAGGGAAGGAGGGACCACAGTCCCAGCCAGTGTCCAGGAGCAGCTGCCCCAGGGATGGCCCCGCTGGGTGGGCACTCTCGGGACCTCTCGCCCCTGATGCCCTGGAAACCACCCCTCCTGCTTCCACTGCCCGGAAGCTCCTCCCTCCTCCCCGCTTGCTGGGCTTTCCACACGTTGCTGCCGAGTTTTGTTTTCCACATCCACATGAGTTCTCGCCTTCATTCTGAGAATGTGGTGATCTCTGCTCATTTTTTTTATTGTTTATTTCTGAGAGAGACAGAGTGTGAGCAGGGGAGGGGCAGAGAGAGAGGGAGACACAGAATCTGAAGCAGGCTCCAGGCTCTGAGCTCTCAGCACAGAGCCTGATGCAGGGCTCGAACCCACAAACCGTGAGATCATGACCTGAGTTGAAGTCAAACACTTAACCGACTGAGCCCCCCAAGCACCCCTGCTCATTTTTTAATGTAAAACCAACCTTGCATTCCTGCGATCAAACCCACCTGGTTAGGATGTGTTATCCTTGCTCTACAGCTGGATTTGATTTGCCAAGCTTTGCTAACAACTTCTGCATCTATGTTTATGAGGGATAATGGTGTATAATTTTCTTTTACTTCCCTTGTTCTGTATCAGAGCTCTGCTGTCCGGTGAGAGGAGTCGGGAAGCAGTCCTTACTCTCCATTTTACTAGTTTAAGACTACTGTTAGTAGTAGTCCTACCTCATGTATTTGACAGGATTTACCAATGAAGCCATCAGGTTCTAGAGTTTTTCTTTCTACAAAGGTTTTTTATTAAGAATTTAATTTCAGAAGGGCGCCTGGGTGGCTCAGTCAGCAGAGTATCTGACTTGATTTCGGCTCAGCTCATTATGTCAACAATTCATGAGTTCGAGCTCCGACTCGGGTTCTGTGCTGACTGCTTGGGATTCTCTGTCTCTCCCTCTCTCTTCCTCTCTCTCTGCCCCTCCCCTGTTCATTCTCTCTCTCTCTCTCTCTCTCTCTCTCTCAAAGTAAATAAATGCATAAACATCAAGTAAAAAAATAATTCAGTTTCGGGGTGCCTGGCTGGCCTCGCCAGAGAAGAATGTGACTCTCAATCTCAGGGACATGAGTTCAAACCCCACGTTGGGTGTAGAGATTACTTACATAAACAAACAAACAAACTTAAAAAAATATATTCAATTTCTTGAGCAGCTACAGACCTATTCAGATCCACTGTTACGTCTTGTGCCTAGTTTTTCAAAGAATTTGTTCTTGGATCTAAGTTGTCAAACTTACTGGCATAAATTTGCTCCTAATATTTCCTTATTACCCTTCTAATGTCTATAGGATTTACTGTGATGGCCCCTCTCTCCTTGACACCAATAATTTGTAGATTCCTTCTTTCCTTCTCCATCGGCCTCGCTAGGATTTTGTGAATTTTACTGATTTCTTCTGGTGGCCAGGTCTTTGTTCTCCGGATTCATCTACCAGCCATGTGCTTTCTGTTACCCTGATTCCCATTCTTGTCTTTAGTATTTCCTTCCTTCACCTTATTTTTGGGTTTAATTTGCCTTTTTCCCTAGCATCTTCAGATGGAACATAACGATAATTTTTTTTAATTTTTTTAACATTTATTTATTATTGAAAGAGCATGAGCAGGGGAGGTGCAGAGAGAGAGAGAGGGAGACACAGAATCTGAAGCAGGAACCAGGCTCCAGGCTCTGAGCTATCAGCACAGAGCCCGACACAGGGCTCAAACTCATGGACCACGAGATCATGACCTGAGCTGAAGTCAGACGCTCAACCGACAGAGCCACCCAGGCACCCCAGAACATATCAATAATTTCAAATTGTGCTTCCTTTCTGATGTAAGCGCTCAAGGCTATGAATGCTCACTCAACGCCGTTCTGGGGTGCTGCACAAACGCCAATGTGTTTTTCTTAGGATGAGACATTTCCTAACAATTACCCGGGGACTTTTTTTCTCTGACCCATGGATTCTTTAAAAGAGTTTTGTTTAATGTCCAAATATCTTGGGGGGTTTCTAGATCTCTTACTGGTTTCTGGTATAATTTCATCAGAGGAGAGGAGTGCACTAAGTATGATTGTAAACTTTTGAATTTTATTGAGCTTGTTTTTACGTTCAGGTAGGGAGTCCATGTTCTGGAAGGTGCCACATGCCCTTCTGAGTGTCTGTTGCCACGTTTGCAGCTCTGAGGATACCAATGAGGTGACGATGACAGATGCTACTGTTCAAATCTTCTATAGTTTTGCTGATCTGTTGGCCTGAGTGGTTTGGCCATAAAAGAAAGAAGGGTGTCAAATATCTCCAGACACAGGATTCAACTCTCTCCTCCCCAAATGATCCAAAGTAGCCATGACATTTCTGTGCAAAACCCTCAGTGTTACTTGGGAAAAGGCAGAATGCTAACTATATCGGAATTAAAATAGAAATGAGTAATTAATTAAAAATAAGTCAACAGGACTGCAACACACCTGTAAGAAGAAGAGACGTGATACGCCCCCAGCGACACAGAGGCTGCAGGCCAGACCCATGGCCGCGGGAAGACCAGACTCAGCGGCCAGAAAACCCTCGGATTCTGAAGGTGGTCCAGGGCCAGCATCGCATGGGGAAAGCAGGATTTGAAGGAAGCCCCCTCCCAAAGGCCTCATGGGAAGGAGAAGTTCTGCTGGACTTTGAGCAAGGGGAGGAGTGGTGTGTGCAGGTGACCCACAGGGGGTCCACACCCCCTCCCCCCAAAGCAAACTCCCACCAAAGGACCGTAGTCCCCAGACACGCAGGAAAGGCCAGGTCTAACTGCAAACTTCGTGCGGAATAAACAAGGAGATGAAACGCACAGAGAAGGCGGCTGGGCGGCAGGAAATGAACGCACACAAATGGAGGGAGGAAAGTCCGCCCGACCTCGGAGGAGGCGGGAAGAAGACGGAAGCCAACGGCATGACTACACTCGAAACGGAATTACATACTACCACCCAACAAGCATCTGAAGACATGAAAACCCAGCCCAAACCTCAGAGCGCCTGGGTGGCTCAGTCAGTTGAGCATCCGACTTCAGCTCAGGTCATGATCTGGCAGTTCATGGGTTTGAGCCCCACGTCGGGCTCTGTGCTGACAGCTTGGAGCCTGGAGCCTGCTTCGGATTGTGTGTCTTCCTCTGTCTCTGCCCCTCCCCCGCTCATGCTCTGTCTCTCTCTCTCTCTCTTTCTCTCCCAAAAATAAACATGTTTTTAAAAAAAGAAATTAAAAAGGCAAAGAATTAGATTAAGCCTTTCAACCATGGCCAGACTAAACAAGACAACCACAGAGTCAAATTTCTCCAAAACCGTGGGGGCAGGAGCACGGGTGAGAATTTATGTCCAGCCAAGCAGTCCCTTGAGTATCAAGGCCGCAGGAAAACACGTCTCCACACACAAGAATGAAGGGAATCCTTCACCCATGGGCCCTTCCGGGGAAATCCCAGTTAGTTCTTTTTCTCCTGAGTTGAAAGCAAACACTTCAAATCCTTGACACACAAAGGGAGGAGCCTCCCAGCTGTCGCGTCACGCCCCTTCCCAGATGCACACGAGACCCCGGGGCGCACGCACGTGGGACAGACAAAAGGTTGGGAGCGAAGTGGGAGGACAGAGTTTGTAAAAGAGAAAGACGGAAACCCTTTATCCCTTCACCAACCCTCCCGAGTAGATCAGCTTCAGGAAAGACCAAGGGTCTGGGAATTGGCTGGTCAGTCTCCGCGTGCGCACGTCCTCAGGAAGGTCCTTGCGAATTTCCAAGTCACACCTGCCCAGACCCAGGCAACAGTAAACGAGGTCCTCAGAGGTCTCTAAAGAGAGGCTGACGCCTCCCCACCAGAGCCCTGATCCACCCAGAAGACACTGAAACCCTGCAGGCCGGCGGCTGTGACCGCGTGGGTTTTGGGATGCAGAGGCACAGACCTCCTCTCTAGCAACTCTTTGTAAACCCTGTCTCTGGGCCACAAGTGGGCAGATCTGGAACCACGGTGGGTGCCCGGCTGCTGGTGGTTCGGGCACTGTCCCCCGCAGCCGGCCAGCTGGGGTGGGAGTGTGCCCTCCATGAGAGCTCCAGGCCCCCTGGTGCAGAGTCTCCTGCAGGCAGATTGGCGCCCGAGAGCCGACCCAGTGTGCCCGTAAGACGAGGGCAGAGGACCTGTCATAAATAAAACAGCATCAGGCACAGAGCGGGGCAATGACCAGCCAGGGTGCCGGGGATGGGCCCGAGCCCACTGCTCCCCTGTTCCCAGCGTCCCCTGAGACTCGTGTAACATCTAGGACCAGGTTAGAGTGAGCGGATGAGCCTACACTCGAAGGAGCCTTGACAACTCCAGGATGCCCCGCGGTGAGGTAGTCACCACCTGGCGACCGGGAGGGCCAGTCGCTGCCTCCCTCCGTGAGGAGGCTTTGGTGACTCTCTTGTGCCCAAGTCAGTAGAGGAGTGGTCCAGGGCATTGAGGTCAGATAAATCAGGGTTTAATTTTGTCTCCACCATTAGCCAGCCATGTGGCCTTGGGAACATTACCTCACCACGCCGGGGCCTCAGTTTCCTCATCTGTAAAGTTGCAGTAAAAGCGGAGTGGACCCCGAGGGTCACGAGGGGATCACAGGATGCCGGGCACTCGGGCACCATTCCCAGAATGCAGGAAGGACGTGCTATTATTATGTTCCAGGAAGCCCGGGTCCCACGTTTCTCCTCTGGTGGCTTTGTTATTGGAAACCTTTTCATTTCCGGCTAGAGAAGCCGCCAAGATCCCTGCCCCCTCCGCCCCCTCCCCACATCCCTGTCCCTCCTTCCCTAACCTCTCCCGGCCCCCCAGGTCACCCTGCTTTCTCCCTGCCGGGAGCCCCCTCACAGGACCTGAAAGCAGCCCCCAGCCCCCAATCCTGGTGTCTCCCAGGCATGTTGTGTGAGCGTCACTCACGGCCAGAAAACAGGCCAGGAGGAGACAAAAGGGAGGACTCAGGAGTCCAGAATCCCCCAGACGCGTTCACTTTGTGCCTGAGCTGTCGTGGAGTCGTCCTACTCATGAGCGACAGCGGCCCATTGGACCCGGGTCCTTGTTCTGCCGCAGAGGCCAGCACTCAGGGAGAACACGCCTCTGCCCACCCCGTCTGCAGTCATGCCCGCTGCTTTGTTCATGGACTCTTTCTTTCAAATGGTATTGAAGCTTCTGCATCAATTATCACCTGTGTGGCTCGGTACGTGTCCCATGAAGTCACGGGCCACAGAGGGGCAGGGGCCAGCCTGCCCAGTCACAGGGCCTCCGGACCACTGGACGGGACCCCGTTGCTCTTGAAGAGACCAGCTACGGGTCTTTCCCAGGGCACTTGTCCCGTCCCGTCGTCAGGCCGAAGGAGGAAAACCAGAGAGGTGGTGGCTTGTCCCCAGGGACCCTGCAAGGCAGAGGTGAGGCGGGCCTGCCCTGCCCCCCACCCAGCCCCTGACTGAGTCTTCAGGGGCCGCAAAAAAAATACCACAAACCAGGCGGCTCTAGAAATGTGAGTTTACTCCTCACCGTCCCAGGGGCTGAAGCCCGAGACGCAGGCCTCCCCGCAGGGCCTCTGCTGGGCGAATGGACGGCCACGCTCTCCCCGTGTCCTCCGTGGTCTGCGATCTGTGGTCACTTCTGGGGGAGGGACAGGAAGCTGTGGGGAGCAGCGCCCAGGTCCCAAGGAACTGGAAACCCGATTTCTTGACCTGGTGGCCGTGGCTCCGTGTGTTATTCTTCCTCTTCAGTGTGGGCCCGCACTGATGTGCTATGTGTCTTCACGTCATGCCATAAGCTCTAAGGGCCTTTTTCGGATGTTCTGTGCCCAGAGCCGGTGCAGACACGGCTTTCGGGGGAACTGGCGGCTGTGTGCGTTCCCAGGCCCCCTGGAGGCCCTCCATGCCCCGATGCCTCCCTCCGTGGGGTCCTGAGCAGTCCTGCCGTCGCCAGCCCAGAGCCCACGGACCTCTCAGACCCCAGGGCTCCCACCCTGATCCATAAGGATGCCGCTGGGATTCCTGCTCCCAGACGTGGGAGCAGGGGATTCAGACAGTCCTCAATACCTGAGAAACACCACTGGCCCCCAAACGGAGCTCTGAGCAGGTGGAGGGGCTGGCCCTGCAGGGAGTGGGGGTCCCTGGGAGGCACAAGACGACTCAGGAACTCAGACCCCGAGCGGCTTTGAAACCCTCCCCAAGCCCTGCACTGGGGGCGAAGGGGAGGGGGGTTGCCTAAAGGTGGCGGGTCCACCCGGTTTTCTGCTCACCATCACTGGGGACGTGTCTGGGCCGGCTGGTCACCCCACACAAGCAATCCAGATGTGACAAAGGGCAGAGAAGAACGCCGTCCAGCTGCGTTGGCTTTGGGCCTTCCCAGAAGATGCAGCGTTCCTGGACAGCAGGGTCTCATATGGGAGACATTTCACAAACGTGTCATTTTCCAGCCACGTCCCATGCCAGCCGGCCTTCCCCGAATGGTGGGAACTTGCCAATAAACGTGCTGGGTTTTTTCCCAAAAATCTTTATAGATGTGACTCCAAGGCAAAGCCCATCCCTGTGCTCGCAGCTCAGGGATTCTGGAACAGGGTGGGCCCAAGTGGGAGGCAGGGAGGCCCAGCCTTTCATCTGCCGCAGCCGTCCACACCTGGCCTGGTGTCCCCAGGGCTCCAGCAACGACGTAGCCCCAGGCAGGTCCCCGTTGGACAGGTGTAACAAGCACGTGCCCTCCAGGATAGTCCTGACCGCCGTGGTCTGGCTGGCCGGCCAGGGTGGGGGTCTCAGGCCTGATGCCTCACAAGCCTCACACATTCACCATCGCAGAAGCCCCAGGGCACACAAACCACACACATGAGGTGTTCGTGCCCTGTTTAAATAGCTTAATCAGGGGTGCCTGGGGGGCTCAGTCAGTTGAGCGTCCGACTTCGGCTCAGGCCATGATCTCATAGTTTGTGAGTTCGAGCCCCGTGTCAGGTTGTGTGCTGACAGCTCGGAGCCTGGAGCCTGCTTCGGATTCTGTGTCTCCCTCTCTCTCTGCCCCTCCCCCGCTCATGCTCTGTCTCTCTCTCTCTCTCTCTCTCTCTCAAAAATAAATAAACATTAAAAATTTTTTAAACAGCTTTATGAGGTTCATGCATAAAATCAGCAGCCTGGCCCTCCACCATCTCTTCCCTCCTGCTTTGACCCCTCCTGCAGCTGATTATTCTGGTATTTTTCCAGCTTTAGGGAGATACGATCCACACATAACACTGTGTAAGTTACACAATGTAACATGGTGTACTGTACGTATGTGTAGGACGTTCACTTTACCATACGTGGACGCTATACATTGTGAAGTGACCCGTCACCTCACAGAGTTACAATTTTTTTTATGGTGCAGAATTTTAAGATCTAGCCTCATAGCAACTTTCAAGTACACAACACAGAATTATTAACTCTATGCACCGTTCTGTGCCTTAGGTCCTGAGGACGTACTCGTCTTGTAGCAGGAAGCTTGCTCCCTTTGAGACCAACATCGCCCCCCACCCCGCCTGCCCTTTCCCCCTGCCCTCCTCCCTGCTCCCTCCTCCCCCCGGGGGGCCTGGAAACCGCCTTTCCAGTCTGTCTCTCTCTGAATTCAGAGTTTCTTAGACTCCACATGGGAGCAGGATCGGATAGAATTCATCTTCTCTGTCCGACTTATTTCACTTAGAATAACCCCCTCAAAGCCCACCCATGTTCTTACCCATGTTAGCAAGGCAGGATTTCCTCCATCTTGCTAAATACCGCACTCGCAGGTGCTGCCTGGTTTTCCATATGCATGGACTCCCCACCATAAAGGAGGAAGGTTCCACTCTGTTTTGACCCCGCGGCCCCAACACCCACGGCCTCATCCTCCTTATGGCGTCATCGTATTCGGCTGAGACTGGAGGCCAGGATCCCGTGATGAGAGCCTCAAGGAGCCAAATACAAACTGGGCTGGACCCCCTTCTCCTGCCCCCCAGGGCCGCCCACTGAGTGCAGTTCACCAATGGCCCCTACGCCCTCTGACAGCCGGCACCTTCCTGGAGCCGCAGATCCCAAGGCCCTGGTCAGCCACGTCTAGACCAGGATGCCCCGGGGGGTGCCCCTGCTCACAAGGGTGTCCTGGGTCCTGGCCCACGCCCCCTTGTGGGCTCCCTCGTGCCCAGAAGCTGGACTCGGGCACTTTGGTGCCCGTGTCCCTGTCTGACCGATGACGGCACCACAGACGGAGCTTTGCCGGGGAGCGTGTTGGTAGGTGTGGGGGCTTCCGGAGAGCAACCCAGGGGTCGGTCCAAGAAGTCCCGGCCAGCCTCTCACTAACCTCCTTCCCAGAGCGTGGAGCCCGCTAAGCCCCCCAGCCCGTTTCCCACGCCTCCTCCTGCAGCAACCTTCCCGTCACTACCTGGCAAACTCTTCGCCAGGCCCCAAGGCCAGATGGGCACCCGTCCTGTGAAGGCTTGCTGTCCTGCACCATGACCCCTCGGAGCCCTCGGGGCACCACTCTGTGTCTCTGTACAGAGCATGTTGCTGTCACCAGGGAGAGACACCAGCTTGGCGGGCTCACTACCTGTTCCACAAGCTGCAGCGTGTGCCGTGGTCTGAATGCCATCCGGCCCACTGTCCAGCCACTCCTCCTTGAAGGACATTTCTATCGTTCCCCTCTGTCGCTGCTGGAACAACACTACAGGCCTCGCCACACCTCTTATGCTTTCGTATCCGTGCCCCCTGGGGAGAAGGAATGCCCCCTCCTCCACAGGGACCACCAAATCGCCCACCAAACGTGATGCACTTACTTATTGTCAAGCCAGGACCCTTTCAACACATCCTGCCAACACCTGTTACTAACCACCTGTCATTTTCACGATGAATATTAATATCTCATGCTTTAACTTAATTTCCCTGAGACTTAGTTCCCTCTCGTATCCTTGTGGGCTGTTTCCACATCCGTTTGCACTTCCTTTCCTATCAATTGCCCATGTAAAAACTGGGTTGTCTTTTTCAATTGATTTCTAGAAGCTCTTTATATATGTATAGGTACTAGGTCTTAGCTGTCTGGTAAACAATCAGCTGTCCTATTTGGTTCATTCCTAGATATTTTACTGTTTGTGGCCGCTATGCATAGGGCACCTCCTACGTGAATTTATGTTTGAACATTGCTGTGATCCACGTAGATTGTTGATTCTGTATCCAGGCTTTGCCCCATTACCACCACAAAAATCTCATTGGTTCTAATTATTTGTATTGATTTTCATGGATTTTCTAGGTAGACAGTCACATATCTGCAAGTAACCGACAGTTTTGACCTTTCCTTTTCAATACATGTCCTTTTTTTTCTTGTTGTGTTTTTTTGGGTTTTTTTAGTCTTACTACACCGACTAGTACCAGTCTCGAATGTGAGCATCCCTGGTTCCTTCCTGACATTAAGAAGGACACGTCTGGGGCGCCTGGGTGGCTCAGTCGGTTGAGCGTCCGACTTCGCCTCAGGTCATGATCTCGTGGTTCATGGGTTCAAGCCCCAAGTCGGGCTCTGTGCTGATAGCTCAGAGCCTGGAGCCTGCTTTGGATTCTGTGTCTCCCTCTCTCTCTCTCTCTGGCCCTCTCCTCCTCTCTCTCTCTCAAAAATAAATAAATAAACTTTAAAAATGGTTTTTAAAAAAAGGACGCATCTGAAGTTTCGCCACTAGGACACACGTGAAGTAGGTGTCTGGGGGCCGCCAGTCTGTGCACCCCCTGGGCCCGTCCTGCTCCGTTTATGTGGCAAACCTGGGGCTGCTCATTCCCTCTCCTCTGTCCCGTGTTTCTCCTCTGGAACATTGATTCCCAGCCTGTCCAGCGGCTACGAGTGGGTCCTTGAGACGAGTCTGGCCAAGAGTCACAGGGAGAAGCCCTGGAAGAGAGAGATTTCCTGAAGAAAAGGTGGAGTCCTAGGGTGCCTGGGTGGCCTAGTGAGTTAAGCATCTGACTCTTGATTTCTGCTCAGGTCATGATCTCATGGTCTAGAGTTTGAACCCTGCGTCTGACTCTGCACTGACAGTGCAGACTCCGCTTGGGATCTTGTGTCTCCCTCTCTCTCTGCCCCTCCCCTACCAGCACTGTCTCTGTCTCTCTCAAAATAAACAAATAAACTTGGAAAAAAAGAAAAGGGTGAAATCCCAAGAAGAAACTACCTCTGCCCTTCCTTACCCCTGCTTTCACGCGGGTGAAATGCTCCAAGATGAGCAGACGGGCAAGTTCAAGGAAGGAGGTCATGAAGCAGGTCCCCTCATGACATCCCTGGGTCACTGCCCCAGCCACTGGCCGTGTTCTTCAACGGGATGCCAGTCGGTGCGCCACAAGAGGAGATGCAGGAGAGGCTCGGGAAACAAAGGTGATTGTACCTCTAGGGCCCAGAGACGGGGAGGCACCAGGTGGTCAGGTGGGGGGAGCCCAGGCCGGAGTCTTCTCTGGGATTTCCACAGGGCACAGGTTAGCACTCACAGGGCAGGTTAATCAGCTCAAAATTGGCTACCTTGAATAATTCCAGCAGGTTCGAAACTCCGGGTTGTCCCCAGCTGCCTGGTACCTGGCCCCGGGCTGATGAGGTTCAGGCACTGCCTCCTTGGTCCACACAGGCTGGCTCTGGGCTGGCCGGCAGGCACATCAAAGGCAGGACTCCACTGGGACCTGCGCCTGCCCTGAGAACCGCTGGCCCAGGGAGGCCAGCCTCCCAAGCCAGAAAGAGTTTGTAAGATGCCGGAACATCGTAAATCACAGAAAATGAAAAGTGTGCTCAATACAACCACACACGTGGTTAAGCCGCTTCTTGTCGGTCAGGCCCCTGCCATCTGCTACCTTCTCAGACCGAGTCCTGGTGGGTCAAGGTGGCCCTGGACGAGCACCATTATTTAGGGAACTTCCATCTTTGTCTACGATCTGGCAGAAAGTACTCGCAAACCCGAAAGGCCTGCGGTCCTACTTGAGAGGTGGAATCTAAGTGACTTTCCAACCTCATCTGCGGAGACCATCCTATTCAGGTTCCCCACCACAACTCCGAACACAGACCCCGTTTTATTGATCAAAGCCTGTCTGTCTTTTCGATTTCATTACCTCTGTTTCCATCATTTCTTATTTCTTCCTTCTACACTTTCCATGTTTCCTTTGCTATCTGTTACTAGTGTATTGAGTTGCACGCTTAGTGAATTTTATTTCCATCTTTCGTATTTCCTGGAAATGCATCTAAGGCTACACACTGTTGGGTCTGTGCTGCGGTTTGGGGCCCTGTCAACACTCACCAGCGCTTACCTACCCGTGCTGGGCAGGGGGCTGGTGTAGGAGGGGTGCTTCCCACTAGGGGACCCCCTCAGTCACACTGGGCACCAGACACCTCACACGCCCTCCCCATTGCCGAGCACAAATGCAGCCCGTGTGAGCTGATGGAGATGGTGCTTTTAGCGGTACGGACTCGAAAATGATTGTGCTCTCCATCTTTATTACCCCTTGAACCCAAAATTACACAGAAAGTTTGTTTGTGGGACGCCTGGGGGGCTCAGTTGGTTGAGCGTCCGACTTCAGCTCAGGTCATGATCTCGCAGTCTGTGAGTTCGAGCCCTGCGTAGGGCTCTGTGCTGACAGCTCAGAGCCTGGAGCCTGTTTCGGATTCTGTGTCTCCCTCTCTCTGCCCCTCCCCTACTTGTGCTCTTTCTCAAAAATAAACATTAAAAATTTTTTAAAAAATGGGCAGAAGAGGGGTGCCTGGGTGGCTCAGTTGGTTAAGTGTCTGACTTCAGCTCAGGTCATGATCTCATGGTCTGTGGGTTCGAGCCCCGTGTTGGATTCTGTGCTGACAGCTTGGAGCCTGGAGCCTGCTTCGGATCCTGTGTCTCCCTCTCTCTCTGCCTCTCCTCTGCTTGCGCTCTGTCTCTCTCTCTCTCAAAAATAAATAAACACTAAAAAACAATTTAAAATAAAAGAAAGTTTGTAATTTCCAAGTAAAAAGATTCTTTCTTCCACTCTTCAGTCCTTTTAACCCAAGACTGTGGCCAAAATCATTTCAACCTTTGTCGGTTCCCCTTGGGTGTTTCAAAAGGATGAATATTTCCACTTGGGAAAGACAGACAGGTTGATAGATAATCGATAGATAATAAACATTAGATGCAGATTGAGTCAAGCTTGTTAGCGGTTATACATCCCCACTTTCCGTGTGTGTGTTTATGTGATCTTTCGATTTGGGGAGATCTGTTTAATGTGCTCCATTTCTCCTCGTACCTGTAACAACCCTTGATCCGGGTCCTCGGGTCCTCAGAGGCTCCAGGCTGTGGAGTCCTGCTCAGCCTCTCGCTGCGTGTTCCTGGACCTTACAGGGCTGATCCCGCCCCAGCCCCCCGCCCCACTCCCGTCTCTCTGACGGGAGCCCTTGAGACACCGGCCACCTGGTTAATTGGGGCTGGGTAACCAAGAGAACAGTATGCTTCCCAGATACCTCATTGATCATCACTAGTATCTATTTGGTTTCCATTCCTTGATTGAGAAGTCGATTCTCCAACTGTAGACTAAAATAGCTCTCCTAAAGGAAAGCAAATTCAGGGGCGCATAAGCGGCTCAGTGGGTTGGGGGTCCGACTCGGTTCAGGTCGTGATCTCGGTCCATGAGTTTGAGCCCCGCGTCCGGCTCTGTGCTGACAGCTCAGAGTCCAGAGCCTGCTTCAGATTCTGTGTCTCCCTCTCTCTCTGCCCCTCCCCCGCTCACACTCTGTCTCTCTCAAATATAAACATTTTAAAAAATTAAAAGGGAAAGCAAATCCATGTAAGAAAGACACCATGAATGCACCGTATTGGGACCACAGCCACAGAGCGCTCTGCAAAAACTGTGATGTCACTGTTTTATCTCGTCCTGACTGTCCCCTGGCATAGATGGGGCCACTGAAGAACAAGGTCCCTTCCACATCTGCTGAGGTCAGAACATCTGTGTCCTCCACAGACTCCCGTGTTGACTCCCCAGTGCCCTATGGGATGGCATTCACAGGTGGAGTCCTTGTGAAAGAGACCCCAGAGAGCCCCCTCACCCCTCCGGCTGAGAGGGGACACAGGAGGACATCTGTGAGGCAGAGGCAGGCCCTCAGCAGATACCTCGCGGAATCTGCAGCCGGGATCCTGGACCTTCCAGCCCCTGGAACCATGAGAAATAGATTCCTGCTGTTTACAAGGCACCCAGTCTGTGGTATTTTGCTGTAGCCACCGACACAGACTAAAACGACATCCTTCTAAACACACGGAGCCCAGAATTTAGGCCAAAGCAAGCAGCCTCTGGTGCTCAGGTGACACCCACTCAGCATCAGGGATGAGAGACCCAAGGCAAAGCCGGGGACGGGGGGTGCTGAGAGAGGCCAAGGTGGGAAGGGACGGAGTCCAGCAGGGTCCTCGCTGACAAGCAGCTGACTGCACAGTTTGTCAGCTCCATGGAGCTTGGGTTAGAGGTTACTACTACAAACAACTGCACCGGGGACATGCCACAGCCCAGGGAGAACCAGAGGAACACCCACCCACCCGCAGCAGGGGCCACACATTCTCTCCTTCGGTCACCGAACATGGGACTCTGAGACTTCCCAGGCTGCTCCGTGACCTGTCTTCCCCGCAAAGCTGAGCAGGGGACATTCATACCTCACCTCAAGCCAGAGATGATTCTCAGAGCCACGGTGGACAGACAGACGAGGGTTCCCCAAGGCAGGGACCCAGCCACACAGCGGGGAAGCAAGGAGGCTCTGGTGGCCAGGTGAGGGCAGACAGCCTTTGGGAGGGGACCGCCACATCCCAGCCCACAAGATCCCAACCCACGAGATCCCAGCCCACGAGATCCAGCCGTTGCCTGCTCCATTCTGCTGGGACCTTGTAGTGAAGGCCACCAAGAGCCCAGCTGGAAGAGGAGCATGGCCTCGGGAGGACAAGGGACCTGCCTGCCAGGTCTCTCTCGCCGCCCCACCACTCACCCCAGCAAGGAGCCACCAGCCGGCATCCCAGAGACCACCCTGGGACACGGCCAGCCACTCCCCATCTGGAAAACAGGTATGAGGACCTGTCAGCCCCAAGAGGCAGGACTCTCTCTGAATACCCCGAAATAAAACAGGATGCCCCACAAGCAGGATGACTGTTTACTCAGAGAAAGCACACAGCACAGACAGAGCTCAGCCAGCACTGGGGCTCACAGGACCCCAGCTCAGAGGGCCTGGCTCGCAGGGGCCTAGGAAGGAGGCCTGCACCCACCGCAGCCCAGTCTCTGGTTGTGGGCGCAGACAGGGGGTCTCAGGCGGTGCACGGCCCCCGGGGGACTCCGGCCTGACCCTCAGTCTCAGGATTTCTGGCCACAGCATGAGCATGGGCTCTCGGCCAGGAGGGCTCAGACACAGGGCACCAGGCAGTACAAACACCCAGCTAACAATCTACCCCACCCAGTGCAGGCCAGGACAGGGGACCCACAGCAGTGACAGAATAGGGTGAAGCCCAGACAGGGGGTGGGTAGGTCAGGAGGTGGAATCAGGGCCAGGGGTGGGGTCAGAGCGGGGGGGGGGGGGGGGGGGGGGGGGGGGGGGGGGGGGGGGGGGGGGGTCAGAGCAGGGGGTGGGGTCAGGGCAGGGGGTGGAGTCTCGGCAAAAGGTGGAGTCAGAGCAGAGGGTGGGGGTCAGGGCAGGGGGTGGGGTCAGGACAGGGGGTGGGTCAGCGCAGGGGTTGAGCTCAGGTTGGGAGGTGGGGTCCGAGCCAGGCTGGGGCTGAGATCAGGGCAGGGTGCCTGGGCAGGGGTCAGGAGGGCCCGGAAACCCTGGAGGCCCCAGCCCAGCACGGGCGGAGGGCGCAGCAGCAGCCAATCGTTCCCTGCACAGCTCCGGCCTCGGTGCGCCTTCTTCCCAGGCCCAGGAGAGGACAAGCCCGGGTGAGCCACACGAGGCTCTCAGGTAGCCAGACGGGATGGGGGAGCGGGGGGCCGCCGCAGCCTCCGCCGGCTCTCCGGCCCCCCCGCCCGGCCTCCCCCCGCCTCAGGACGCCCTCACAGCAGCTGGCCAGCGCGTTTGCTGCGCCACACCACCAGGCCGGCCATGGCCACGGTCAGCAGGACAGGCACGACGATGAGCGGGATGAGGACCTCGTCTGGAGGGTCCTCCCAGTGTGCCTTGTCCACCGTGCAGTTGGAGAAGAACTGCCTGTGGATGCCAGTGATGAAGCCTTGCGCCAGGGGGTTGGGCCAGTAGCAGCCCACCACGTTGGTCTCCACCTCGGTGCAGTTGGTAAAGCTCTGGTAGTACCTGCGGAGGCAGAGCGGTGACCACCCGGCTCCCTGCGCCCCCTCCTGCCGGCCTTAACCCTGGAGGGCAGGGGAAGGGGGCACGGTCCCAGGGGGCCAGGGGGAGGAGGGCAGGGGAAGGGGGCGCGTCCCAGGGGGCCAGGGGGAGGAGGGCAGGGGAAGGGGGCACAGTCCTAGGGGGCCAGGGGGAGGAGGTGTGTCTGGACAGCAGAGACAGGAGCGCCCTCCGGGCCCTGTCGGACCTGCTGGGACCCAGGCGTCCATTCTTTACCTTCTTGCCCAGAGGCAAGGGTGAGGGGACCCTGCTCTGCCACAAACCTTTCTGCCCCGGGGCTCAGCCCCGCTCTCCCCGAGCCTCACCACCTCCCCCAGGTGTACAGCTGTGCTCTACTTGGCCTGGCAGGATGCCCCCACGCCAGTGACGATGACCTCTGCACAAACCCCAGCATCCTCCAGCCCAACCCCGAACTTGGCATCTCAACGAAGAGCAGCCAGAGCAAGGAAGCCCCGAGGCTGAGTCCCGCCCACACCTCAGGTGGTGACCTGCTCCCCATGAGGCCGAGAGCCCCCAGAGCCTTCCCAGGTCTGCCCAGAGGACACAGGCCTGCCCCTTCTCCAAGGCAGGCGCTGCACGACTGGCAGGGCCCTCATCATCTGGACACTCTCTGGGCCCCAGGGGAGGGTCTCTCTGAGGCCAAGCGCCAGCCGCCTCATTTGCCAGGTCAGGAGGAGACAGCCCCCTCGGACAGGACAGGCTGGAGCCGCCTCCCCCCACAGGCCTCCCTGTCCCTCATCAGCAAACCACCCAGGGAAAGCCTCATCTGTCCAGCAGCAGGTGGGCTCTGGACGGTCCTAACAGCCGACAGGGTGCAGCCACCAGGACCCGCCTGGCCCTGGACACGAGTGGCCTCTGGAGGTGAGGCCTCGACTGCCACCCACCATCCAAGACGCTCTGGAGAGAAGGCCAGATGGACACCTGCTGGGGTGCACCCGCTCTGTCCACTGCCCGTGCTGCCCCCTGGCTGAGCCCCACACACAGGGCGGGAGCTGGAGGGCGAGCGCAGGCTGGGGTGAGGCCAGCCTGAGGTTCTGCGCCCCATCCCCTGCTTCCCCGCACTGTCCTGAGGAACGTGGCCTGGCCTGAGCCACCAACAGGAAGGAACTGCTTCCCACAAGGAGTTTCCTACACAGACGCCATCTGCCCAACGGGGACAGGAGATGGGGGCAGCAGACCCACTTGGCCAGGCCCTCCCGGCGCCCGCCCCTCCTGCCAGCACCAGGTAAGGCCTACGAGGAAGAGCCCACGCAGCCTAAAGAGAGCCGGAAGCGAAGGGGACGGCCTAAATCACGTCCAGAGCCTGGGATGTGCCCAGGACAGGTCCGCGGGAAGCCCAGGACCCCCAGACCATCCCCTGCATGTCCAGGTTCAGCGACCTGCCGCCCGGGAGGCATCTGACCTGACACCCGGCCAAGGCCTTTGCCTGGAGCAGCCCCCGTCCCTGGGTCTGCCAGGAGCCCTGTGTTCTGACTCCCTTGCCTCCCAGAAGGCCACCACCACCCTCCCCAGGCTCCGGGGGAAAGGGGGCGGGGGGGTTGCTGAGACGAGGTAGGGACACAGGCAGTGGAGCCCGACCCCACACCCCCAGAGGGCAGCTGGGAACAGTGCACCAGACAGGCTTCCTCCAGCCACATTTCTTATGTCCCTGAGCCTCAGTTTCTCCTCTATAAGTGGGGCTCCTAGGACGTACCCAGTAGGGTAGCCGAGGGGCCACACGTGCAGGTGCACGCAGAGCTGAGCACAGGACCCATCTCTGTGGATCGACTCACAAGGGCCACGTGCAAAATGCCCCGCCTGCTGCCTCTCAACACTGCCAGTCGGCTGGGTACACGACGAGGGCTGCAGACAACACGGCTCCGGGCCTCCTGCCATCCCCACAGCCCCAAGCCCTGTTAACTCACCAGCCCCGGCTCAGGCTGGACACAGAACTGGGGGGGTTGTTCACAAGGAAGGAGGTGTTTGCTCCATATCTTTCGTCCTCGTGTCCCCTCGTCACCCAGGGCCTCCCCGGTCCCCCCCTGCTGCGGCTCCCAGAGCCCTCCCTCCCCCTCCCGGGGTGCAGCTGTAGCCCAGACGGCAGAGGGGTGCACACAGCCCAGAAGCCCCCCACAGATGCCCTCCCCCACCAGGCAGACGCGTTCCCTGCTTGGCTCCTTGCTGCCTATGCTTTTGCTCAGAGGCAGCAGAGAAGGGCATCTGGAAACCTCGATAGCGGCCACCCCTTGACGGGGTGGACGGGGACGCGGTGGCGGGAGTCTCCATCCTCCACGAGCTGGTTGCAGGGCAGGGACAGAGCAGTGACCTCAGACATGGAAGGCCCTGGTGCAGGCCGCCCTCCACCCCTCATGCTCGCTGCCCCTGGGACCCCCAGGCCCCTCGGGGGCTCCCCCTCTCTCTCCCACTCTGCACTCATCTGTGGGGGGAGGGGGCACAGCCACCCTTGTGCCTAAGCAAAGGTGCCCAGGAAACATGAGGTAGGAGCTCTGCCTGTCTGACGGTGTCTTCGTGAGGACAGATTGGCTGGGAAGTGTATTCTAGAATTCCGAAGCCCCGGCCCGCCATCTCCTGGTTTCCAGGGCTGCATGGGGCCTGATTCCTCACCCATGTGTCCAGCCCGCTCTTGTCTGTCTGCACACGTGGCCCTACTCCTTCGTGGCCCGCTCCTTGGTCCACGCCCTTGGTGCCCAGAGAGCCCTTGGGGTCTGTAGACCCACATCCCCACCTGGCAGTGTCCCTGAGTTCCTTCTGTGTCTCCTTGCTCTCTTTCTAGAACTCCTGCCCCCAGGGTACCAGGCCTGGTGGCTGGCCCCTGACCGCCCCCTGCTTCCTGGGAGACTTCCTCCCACATTCAGCTTCGGCACCCTGCTTCACTCCCAGTGGCTCTTTCTGTGTCTGGAGCACTTCCTCTCTTGCTTGTCACTCTGTCTTTGAGGCACTGGTATGGCCTTGGGGTACCCCTCTTGCTGTACTAGGGTCTCGGGTTCCTGTCCCACGGGAGGTTCCCAACCAGGAGGGGCCACGGCAGGTGGGCACTCGGGCCCCGGAAAGGGTTGCCTGGAAACTTCCCGGGCTCCACTGGGCCCTCCGAGGAGACCCCCGCTCCCCTACGTGTCAGAAAAGAAGGCTCACCCAAGGGGTCACCTCCTGGGTCCAGCAGGGCACCAGCCACTCTCCCCAGGTTCCCGGCTCAGTCCCAGCAGCCCGGAGGACAAGCCTCGGTGAGGGGCTCTGGACCCCCAGCGGCTCCCCAGACGGCCCTCGGGTGCCGTGCTGCCCACTCAGGGCTCTGGAAGTCAGCCCCCCTTTTGGCGTGGGGCCGGGCTTGACAGGTATGGGAAGTCGGCTCCCGCTGGCTCTCCGACTCCAGATGGCCCCCGGCCCTGTCCTCTGGCCCCGGGGCTGGACGTTTCCTTGACCTCCTCGTCGAGGCCTTAGCAGTGACATCTCACCCTCCCTGACCCTCCTCATGTGTCCACTCCAAGCCTGACGTCCGAGCTTCCTTCTCCAGAAGCTTCCTCAGGGCTCCCAGGACAAGAAGGAGCCTGGGATCGTGCTTTGCATCAAACATCAAGACACGCTGGCTTTTACCTCCTAGCAGACGGTCAGCGATGGGCCGGCCACCCTGCCTGCACCCTCCCACTTCAGCTTCCCGCTCTGCTGGCGGCCACCACGGTCTCGTGCTGTCTCTGCCCCATGCCTGCCGGGGGCCCCCGCCCTCCCCAGGAGCCCTGGGTCTGCTCAGCTGCATCAGCCCGTATTCCTCCAAACCATCCCCCCGCTCTCCATCCCCAACGGCTGTTCTAGGGGCTTCCATGCTCTGGCAGCAAGGTCCACACCCACACCCCCTGCACGGACCGGCACAGTCGGTGTGAGGGAACTGTTCCCGAACCAAACAGAATGAAGTTTCTGCACCTGTTAGGAACGGGCAGGGGTGGACAGGGGAGGGCGGCAGGGTCAAGACCACCGCCAGGAGGGCAGGGGAGGGTGACAGGGGCAGGGCCGAGGCCGGGAGGGCAGAGGAGGGCAGGGGTGGGTACAGAAGGGTGGCACGTGCAGGGCTGCAGCCAGGAGGGCCAGGAGGCAGCAGGGGCGGCACCGGGACACTCACACAATGAACTCGGACAGGTGGCACCACTTCCAGACGTCCACCGTGTGCATCATGTCGGCGAAAGCCTGCCCGCACTGGGGTAGCTTCTCCAGCATACGCGTCTCGTTGCAGCCCCCCACTCGGGGACACCCACCTAGAGAGGGGACAGTGTGGTCCTTCCACTGCTAGGAATGGTTTGCAAGGTGACCCTGGGGCCCTCCTGTGACATCCCCCCCATACCCCGCCCTGCAGGCAGCTGGGTCTTCCTCCCTCACCTGGCCTCCCGTGAGGCCCAAGGAGGTAGAAGCCAGTGCAAAAAGGGCCCCCCATGGGTGTCACCAAGACAGGACCTCCCATGGCTGTGACCTCCCACAGGGTGGGGAGACAAGTCAAGGGAGGGCAGGGGATGCACCTCCTGGGGGTCCAGGAGGCCGAGAACAGACAGGGGTGTGATGGGGGTGGGGAGTGGGTCCCACCAATCAGAGATGGCAGAGAGGCCCCACTGCAGCTCGAGGGTCGAGAGTGCCCAGAGCATGTCCCCAGAAAGATCCGCAGGGTCTGCTGACCATCCAAGACCGTGAGGGCATCGGCAGGGGCCCTGCACATGTGAACCAGTGCCCTGGATTGCAGGAGGCCCAGGGCCAACGTGACACAGGGACTCATGTTCCAAAAGCTGAGGCCAGATCTTTGGCCGCCCCCCACCCCAGGCTCCCCCAGGATTCCCAGCATACCCCTCCCCCCCACCTCTGCCCCCATATCTGATCCCTCCACCTCTACCTTCCCCCAGCTCATCTCCCCACCTACAGCGCCCACCTGTCTCCTTCAGGACCGGCCACCCTCCCTCCCCAGGCACCCTTCCAAGTGTCAGGCCCCCCTCATAAACTTCCATCCCATGACCCCTGCAGCGTGTGTTCTGGGGTGTGTGCATACGTGTGCACGTGTATGTGTGCACACAGCCCTGCCACCTGTGTCCGGGTATCTGTGAGTGTATGTGTACATACGTGTTTGTGTATGTGTGTGCTTGGACGGCCCTGTCGTGTGTATCCTGGCACAGGGTACTGTGTTGCAGGAGAAACCACGGGGAAGAAAACAGGAGAAAGGCCCACACCCAGAACCAGGCAGACCCACGTTCACACCCAGCATCACTGGTCACCAGCTCACCTCAGTTTCCCCATGTGTAAAGTGAGGGAAACAGGCTGTGCTGCACAAGGGAGCTGTGCTGACAGGCGTTAGTCATGTGCCCACAGAGGCTCCCGTCTTCACCATGTCATTACTGTAGGTGTTTGATAATTGCCAGCTGCTCCCTCACTCCCCTAACCACCAGCGCCTCATTGGTATTCCGAAAAGACTTTTCGAGAGAACGAATGAATAAATGAATGATCAGGTCCTGAGGGCAGCAGCGCAAAGTTATGGTCACGTGTTCTACCGAGTGCTGCTCCCTCTAAGCGCAGGAAGTGCAGAAGAAATATCTGTTACCAGGAAAGGCAGGTTCAGAACCACTCTGATTCTGCCCTGCAGGCCAGGTAGTCCCCATGGGAGGCCACAGTCCTCCTGATGTTCCCACCACACAGACCCAGAAGCCCTTGCTGGCTCAGGAGGGGCTGTGTGTCATACAGAGGGTGGGCCCGTGACCACAAGGGCTGTTCACAAGCATCCTACTTTAAATAAAAAGACTCAAATACATTCAAAGGAAAAGGATGGGAGAAGACATATGCTGCTACTAATCCAAAGAAAGGTGGGGTGGTTATATGAGTATTGAACGAAGTGTCTTTCAGAGCAAAGAATATCACCAGAGATAAGGAGGGCCTTTCATAATGATAAATGGTTCGATTCACCAAAAAGACACAGCAATGCTAAACATGTATGCACCTAATAACAGCATCAAAACACAGGAGGCAAAAATGGACACAACTGCAAGGGGAAAAATGAGAAATCCACAATTATAGCTGGGAATTTGAAACTCCTCTCTCAATAATTTACAGAACAAATGAATAGACCAAAAAATCAGTAAGAACAGTGGGAAAGTGCCTAGTATAGATAGGAGGCCATGAAGTCAGAAGGCACTGTGCTTAGGGGTGGGCGTCCGTGGTTATTAGGGGTGAAAGAGAGGCAGTGTGGTTGGAAAGGTGGCTCCCAAGCCAGACTGGAGTGCAGGCCTCCCAGGGCAGTTTTCTCTTTATTTTAATGTTTATTTATTTTGAGAGAGAGAAAGAGAGAGAACACACAGGTGCAAGTGAAGGAGGGGCAGAGGGAGAGAGGGAGAATCCCAGGCAGGCTCCACGCTGTCAGCACAGAGCCTGATGCAGGGCTCGATCTCACAAACTGTGAGATCATGACCTGAGCAGAAATCAAGAGTTGGACACTTAACCAACTGAGCCGCCTAGACACCCCAAGTTTTCAACCCCAGTGCTCTCCCCCTGAACCCAACCTCAGAGACTTTGCATCACAGGGTCCCAGGCAAGCAGCAGCCAAGACCCAGGCTTACGTGCCTTCAAGAGGAGCCTCACCATCTCCACAGAGTGCCCTGTCCTGTCAGGTCCCCCTCTCAGAGGCACTTAAAGACAGGGTCACCACACGGGGAAGGGCACCCACCTGCCCAGTAACACGATGGGGAGTCCAGCCCAAGCCACCTACCTGCAGAGCTGCTCCCAGGGGCGTATCACACCAGCCTGGACTTGACACCCTCATGCCAACCCCATCCTTGGTTTGCCTGAGGAACAGCATCATGCCTCCTGCCCCCATCCCCCCAGTTTAAAGACCCAAAGGAGGGGCACCTGGGTGGGCCCAGTCAGTTAATCATCTGGCTTCGACTCAGGTCATGATCTCATGGTTCGTGAGTTCGAGCCCCATGACAGGCTCTGTGCTGACAGCTCAGAGCCTGGAGCCTGCTTTAGATTCTTTGTCTCTCTCTCTCTCTCTCTCTCTCTCTCTCTCTCAAAAATAAATAAACATAAAAAAACAATATGCTAAATATCTCTATGTAAAAAAAAAAAAAAGGCCACAGGAAAAGTGACTTTCCCACAGCCAAGTGCAGTCAACATGAGCCAGGGTGTGCAGGGCGGGCCTCCCCCCACCCTGCCCAGCTGCACTCGCCCAGCCTTCTGGCAGGAAGGCAGCCCCGGGTCCAGGGCCACGTGGGCCAGGTGTTAGTGACTCTGGGGAGTGCAGGCCCCCAGGGGCCATGCGGCAGGGACAATGATGAAGCCAGCCTGTGTTCCTGTCTCCCATTGCCACCCTATTCCAAAGGCACCTTTCTCTGCAGCTCCCCAGTGGGCGTCCCACCGTGGGTGCTGGAAGCCCACCAGCATTCCCCACACCCGGCGCTTGGAGCCATCCCTGGGCCTGGCCTATTCCCTCATGGGATCATCTCAGCATCCCATCCGAGTCTCCCACACGGGTCCATGCTGTCACCTCCTGCCGGCCACTGCCACACCTCCCAGCAAGAGCTTGCCTGGACTGGACCCCGACACCGGGACCTGCTCCTCTGGACCCCCTTGTCCCCAAGACCTGGACCTAGAGCCCCTAAGCCTGGAGCCCCTGGACCCCCCAGCATGCCCTAACCACCTGCTATCAAACCACTAAGACCCAGCTCAGCGTTTCCTCCCTCTTGTTCTCCTCTTCCCCCTGCCCTTGGGCCCCCTTTCTTCCCTCCCTCCTCCTACTCCTTCCTGGACCAGAGTCTCCATACCCCACAGCAGCAGGAGCTTGGGCAGGGCTGGTCGGAAACGTGCAGTTAAGGACCGCAGGCGCGCTGTGCAGATGCCAGGACAGCACCACCCCTGGGCCTGTGCGAGGCGGGCACCGCGGGACACCTGCCGGACCAGCCAGAAGTGTCCTGGGTGAGGGAGGGGGCGCTCTGGCATCATTTCTGGTGCACAACCTGGGCTCCCAGAGAAACCCAACAGCCCAGCCTGGGTTATAACAGAAGGTAGAGGCGCAGCCTCCTGCCAGGGAGCCGCCGGCTACATCAGTGGCAGGCTTGGGAATGCGAATGAAACACAAAACTGTTTCCAATGGTCCATCGGGGAAACAAAGAGAAGACAGGTCTGTGCTCCTTCTGTCTCAGGGTCTCCCGGGCTCCAGGAGACGAGAAGCAGCCTAAAGGATGCGTTTCCCGGAGGAAGGCCTTTTACGCCACTTGGAAATGAAATATGGGAGCCCTCCGTGCTCCCTAGGTGCCCATAGCTTCTGGAAGGTTCTGCCCCTGCCCCTGCAGTCTGGGCAGGGCCCTCCTCATCCCAAGCCTCGGTTTCATATCTACAAAACGAGGAGTGGACTCAGGAGACCTGCAAGGCACCTCTCGGTCACCATGTCTGCACGGTCACTGTGTCACTGGGGTATCTGGGCCCAGCTGAGTCCTTACAAGTCAGAGTGACAGGAGAGGACGGGGCATGAGGACACCATGACTCTTACCACCGGCAAATATTCGGTGCTATGTTCACACCGTCTAGGGGTGCCGTGAGCCCCTGGAGCCACGGCCGCTGCCCATCTCCGCTTCCCACGGCGCGTGAGCCAGGCGCTGCCGAGTGCTTTCCCCAGTCTACGCCCAAGCCCCCCTACCCAAGCACGGGGTATGGGGACTAAACCGACAGACTCCAACTAAAGGTCACAATAGTCCTTCCCAGGTTCTTCTTTCTGTATCCACACTGCACCGGGGAAAACTGAGGCGGTAAGTGCCTTACGATCTTGAGGTTAAGCAGCTGCAGAGAGGCCCTGGGATTCGCACTCGGACCAAAGAGCTCAATCGGGGACTGGGCGCAGGGGCGAGCCCCAGCCAAGTGGGCCCAGCTGGGCGTCACCACCACCACAGTAGCTGCCGTGTCTGAATGGAGTTCTGGAATTTGCCCAAGAAACCCAAATTCACCTTCCTGGCCCGGCCCTTCATGGCCAGTGCCGGATGGGCCTCCGCCGGCAAGAACCGGCCCCCCAGCTGGACCTGCTCCCTGAATGGCCAGGCTCCTACTCCATGGAGATGTCGCAGCCCTGGGACCCTCCTTCCCGATGCAGCACCATCCGGAGCTCAGCCCCACCTCTGACACACGTCATGTGACCATGAGCGGACCTCTCACCAGCCCAGCAGCCACTTCCCAAGACCCTGGCTCTGGCGGGACCAGTGCTGGGCTGGGTCTGCAGGGAGACTGGCCTGGCCCCACCCTGGCGGGGGAGGGAGGCCCTGGACCCACCCCGGGCGGGCCCGGTGGCCCTCCAGACACGAGCCCCGTGTTGGTAACACGGATGTGTGTAGGGTCTGGGTCTGGTCCTTCGTGATCCCATGCTGAAAGCAGGTCCTGGGAATGAAGCAAGGGTTCCCTTTCCTGGAGGAGCCAAAGCTCCAGTCCAGGGGGCTCGCTTTTAGGCTTCTTGCAACCCCAAGTCAGCGTGCTCCCGATGTCCCGAAGCCGCCACACACCAGGCTCTTGCCTTCGGCCAGAAATCCACCTGACCCCAGGCTCTCACCCTGCGAGGTGAGGCGAAGCCACAGTCCCTCCACCCAGACATCTTGGGGGGGGGGGGGGGGGCAGCCCAGAGACTGGGAAGCCGAGGGGCTCACCGGTCCTTTCTCACAGCTGCAGCCAGTTCCAAACCAGCAAAGCCGACGACGACTCCACACAGGCTCAACTTGGCGTCTCACAGCCAGGGCGATGCGCCAGAGAGGGCAAAGCTGATGCCCCAAAGGACCCAGGGGACAGTGGCCCCTCAGAGGGGCCCTGGGCCCCTGGCCCCGGGGTCAGGCTGCCCACCTCACCTCAGCAGCCTGCCCAGCAAACCTCTGCAAGCAAGCCCTCCCCAAAAGCACACACACCCTCTTACTTGATCTTGGATCATCTCTCTAGTAAAATTTTCCTAAGCCAGCTTTTCATTCAATCCATTCCTGATTCGTAAACAATGTATCCTCCCTGGAGCCCCATTTTCTTGCTGGAGAAGGGATCTCGAGGGAAGCCTCAGAGAGCCGCCCCCTTCCCTGTCCCGCGCACACACTGAAGGGCTGTCCTCCGGGGAAGGGACGAGCCCTACGGGGTCTGGATTCCTCTCACCCACGCCCTGAGAGTGGTGTGCACGCGAAAGCCCCAGGACGGGGAGCTCACTACCCAACAGGGAAGCGGCAGCCGACCGCCTCTGCTCGCTCGGTGTCGCGACGGCAGGCCGTCCCCAGCCCTCTGGCGGCGATTCCGGGGACATCGCAGCTGCGAGGAGCCGACCGGGCAGATCCTGCAGGACCCCCCGCGCCTCCCTTCCCAGCGCCGGTCGGTCGCCTTCGGCTCCTCCGGGGAGAGCGGACAGGACCCTCCCGCGGAGGCTGGGGACGGCACCGGAGTCTCCCCTCGCTCCTCCGGAGCCGGGCGCGCCGGGCAGGCCGGGATCCGTGCAGGGCAAAGGCGCGGCCAGGCGCGGGTGCTGGAAGTCGAAGCCCGCGGGTCCCCGTGGCCCCGAAAGGGGTCGGGGCGTCCCGGAGCCGGACCCCGCGTCCCCTTACCGCACAGCAGCTGCAGAAGCAGCGGCAGCAGAAACCGCGGGCGCCACCGCTCTCGCGTCTCCATGGCCGATGGCTGTGGTGCGCGGTCGGCTGGGTCCCGGCTGGGTGCGTGGGGGGCGCCCGGGGACGCGGTCGAGGGTGGGGCCGCCGAAAGCCCGCCCCTAGCTGCGCCCTCCCCCTCGGGGACGCGCCCACCCCCTGGGGACACTCCTTCCAGAACGCGCGCTCGCCCAGGACGCGCGCTACCCCCCTCCAGCACGCCCTCCCTCCAACAGGACTCGCCCCCTATCCCGGACGCACAGCCCCAAGACACTGCCTCGCACCCCGGGTGTGATCCCTGGCCCTCCTGTTCCGGGGGTGCTGCCCGCACGAGCGCGTGGGTTAACAAGCCGGGGGCAGGCTGGGGGCGGGGGCAGGCGGGGTGATGGGGGGCGGCCTCTGGGAGCGCGCCTGGCGGGGGAAAGGTGTAGGCAGGTGTCGGGCGGGAGTGCTGTGCTCAGAGCCTGTGAGAGGCTCTGCAGGGCTGGGGGCGCGAGGGCGGCTCCAGCCGGAGGAGCTTGCAGGCGGAGGGGCGGGAGCTCAGTGCGCTGGTGCGGGAAGGGGCCACCGGAGTGCAGCGGCTGATCCCCGAGTCCTTGTTGGCCCCAGGCCTCCAGGATCCTTTTCTGGGGGCTTCTCTGTGCCTTTGCACGCCTCTGTGGGGTGGAGAGGCATGGGGACCTGGGCAGGTGCAGCGGGCGTGCCTACACACACACACATACACACACACCTGCCACCGGTGGCTGGAAGCCTATCCTCAGTTCCTGGCCCCCCTCCTGTGACCGCTGGGAGACCTCGAAGGACAAAATGAGGGCCAGGAAAGTGGCTAACCCAGAGGACCTGACGGCAAGGAGTGTGTCATGGGCCTGGAGTGGGGGAGGGGGGCTCATCTGGTTTGGTCACCTCTGTCACCTTCAGCCCCTAGCACAGATCCTGGTCCCAGTGGACACCTAGTCATGTTGTCACAGGTCGCTGTCACTCCTGAGCACCTTGCAAGGAGGGCCCTCCTGTGCCCACAGTCCAGCCCAGGGAGCATGTACTGGTGCAGGGGCTCACAGAGCGGGGCCAGGATGCCGGGGTGCATCCCAGGTCAGGGGTACCGAACCAGTGGGCTCCTCCTCCCCAGACAAGCCTCCTCCTCTCTGAGGGCTAGGAGTGGGGAGTTATAACACCTCATGGGGTCACCCCACGGTCCAGGTGGTGGTGGCAATAACAGCACTCCTGGCCCTGTGAGCAGATTGGACTTTCCTGTGTGAGGAAGCCGCTCAGTAAGGGATCGAAGCTTCCTGTGCCTTTTCTGGCAGAAGCCAGAATTATTTCGACAGAGGCTTAAAGCTAATTAAAATTGATCAGCCTTCCTGCCAGCCTGCTCCCAGAGGCGGTGGGGCAGGCAGGTACCGGAACAGCCCAGAACCTCCCATGACCCAGGCCTTCAGCTCACTCAGAGGGGCTGCGGGCTGGGCTCAGCCACGTGCCTGTCACCCCCTCTCAAACGCCCTGCACCAACCCAGACAAAGCAAGAGGACAGTACAGGTGCCCCCCAACAGCATCCCAGGGGGCTGCGGGCTCACCAGGGCACGTTCCTCCCCAGGAGAGGATCAGCCGGACCCCAGAGACCCCCACACAGGCAGCGGGCTGCGACAGCAGGCTGGGCCACGAGAAGAGGGACAGGCCTAACAGCACCCAGAAGCCTGTGCCAGACTGGGAGCTGGGGCTCAGCGTGACGGGACTGGGGCCCGGGCCAGGCAGGGCTGCAGCGGCAGAGGGTACCCGTGCCCGGGGACCCGTATGCCCCACCTTGGACTCAGACGAAGTTGCTCACCTGTCTGGAAGCGCTCCCCTCCCCCATTCTGATGTTCCATCCACCCTGCAAACTCAGGAGCTTGTGCTCCGAAGAATGTCCCTTGTCACCACTAGGGGCAGACCCTGAGAGGCAGGGCCCAGGCTTCTGACCACCGCCTCCCCACCCCCCCCCCCACCCCCCCGCCCCCGCCCTTCCCCCAGTGCTCCAGCGCCCAACACAGCAGGGGTTTGCTGGAAGGGGGCTTGTGTGAGTGAGAAAGGGTGAGGAGAGGCCCAGAGGCCCTCCCGCCTCCCTTTGACTCCTGTCCTGGCACCCTCGGGGCATGCTGACCCCCCCTGTGCTGAGCTGTTTCCCTGCTGCTGGCTCACTGCTCCTCTCCTGACCAGAGGGGTGGACCAACGGTCATGGGAGCGGCCGCCACCCTACTCGGACCCAGGCTGGCATCAGTGCCTGCTGGGACCCCTGGATCATGGCAGAAGGACATCCTGAGACCCGGAGTCTGGGACGTGAGAGATTGGAGGCTCTCCCTCTGGGCTGCCTAGAGCTGCTTCGCACGGACAAGGCGCGGCTGTGTGGGCATCGCTAGGACCAGAGCTCACCACGTTCCAGCCACGGGGGGTCGGGCTGAGTCGGTGTCTGGGCAACCTCAACACACCCCGAGCAGGGCGGCCTCCCAGTGCAGCCCGGACCGTGGGAATGGATGCCCACTGGCTGGGTAAGCCGTGTGTAAGGGTCTCCCCTTACCCAGACAGGTGGCTTGAGGTCAGTGCTGGTGACAGCGGGTGCTGGCTGACCCGGGGGCTGTCTGAGGGTGGCGCGTGTTGAGTCCACAAGCAATCAGAGGGGCCACAGCCTGGATGCCTCCAGGGACAGAAGAGAAGCCCCCACCCCACAGGACAGCCCACTCCTAGAGCCAAGCCGACATGGGATCCCTCCGAGGTCTCGGAGGCCAGCTGCAGCCCCCAAGCCTCAGGGCAGAGAGGACAGATCACGCTCAGCACTGATGCTGGTTCCCTCCCAGAGCTCACAAGCTGCGCCTCCCCCAGGGCCGTCTCCTCGCCACAGAGAGGATCTGCCCCTGCCCCTGGGCCAGCTTATCCCCAGGCCTAGACCCCGCTTCTCTCCTCCTGCCCATGCACAGAGACACTCGGAGTTGTTTCTGCCGACCCGCCGGACCACCCTGACCCCCCCACCGCCCACTTGCTGGGACACCCTCCACCGTGGATACTCCTGCCTGCCTGGTGCCTCTCCTCTCCTGTCCCTGCGTGGGCACCACGGCCCCGTCCAGGGCCATCAGTGGGCATCTGAGCAGGAGCACTGCTCTCGTTCTTGCCTGCCTCAGCTCCAGAAGGTGCATCCCTGCAGCGCAGCCAGCCCTCCCCGGTCCCTCCCCAGTCCCCTGTTACTCCTGCCCTCTAGGAGGACAATGCCACGCTTGGGTGAGTTTCATGCCTCCCCAGTTGCCCACGGCTCAGCCCGCACACCCTTGAGAACAGATCCAATCAGCTCTTAGAGGGACCCACCCCGAGCTCCCAAAACTCCCTCTGGAAACGACTTGCTCACTCCTCCTTCGAGAGGCTTGAACTAATCTCATCCACATCCTGGTGTCCACTTCTCTGTTAGACGCCCCCCCAGGCCCGGCCCCCTCCCCACATGGTGTCCAGATCAGCAGCTCTGCTCCAGGTTTTAGAGCAAAGGCGGGGGGGGGGGGGGGGGGGGGGGGGGGGGGGGGGGGGGGGGGGGGGGGGGGCGGGGGGAGACGTACATCCAGCCAAGCTCCATTGTCCTCTAAGCACAAGACCCTCACAGTTTCCATCTGAACCTGGAGAAAAGAACCACCCTGCCTCCTTCCTGGATTACAGGTGAGGACGAAGGCCAAGGGAGCCCCTCCATGATGAGACACATGGGCACAGGGGAGTGGAGGGGGAGGAGGGGGAGGAGAGGGGGGAGGAGGAGAAGGGGGGGAGAGGAGAAGGGGGAGGGAGAAGGAGGGGGAAGAGGAGGAGGGGGAGGGGGAGGAGGAGAGGGGAGGAGGGGAGGAGGAGGAAGCATGTGGGGGTGGGGGGACGGAGAGGGCTGGCACAGCCTCCAGCCGCTGTCCTGGCTGGTGGCCCCATGGGTCCCCTGCAGCCCTGTGGCCCTGCACAGGTGACTTCCCCATCAGAGAATCGAGGCCATCAGATCCACCGTCCTCCCTCAGGCCTGCAGGCACTCCCTGAGCATCCCGTCCCTCTCCTTACCCCTCCCTCCACCATAGGCCACCAGAGGGAAGGTGAGCATGTGATCTCTTCAGGGAGGGGTCTTTCCAGGCCCTGGACCCTGAGCCAGGTCCTCTGGGAAAGAGACAGGCACAGGCAAGCCTGAGCCCCCTGGGTGGGCCAGGTGCCTGCCCCGGGGGCAGGGGCCACAGGCCCTGTGGAGGCAGTCAAGCCCTGGAGGGTGACCCCGGGTGGTCGTGCTCCCCTGTGCGCAGCCCAGCAGCCCAACACAGCACAGGCTGGGAAGGGGGCGATCCCATGCCCCAGGGGAGGGGCGGGGCCACTGCGGGGTCCTACGGGGGCTGCTGTCCATCTGCGGGACCCCAGGGAGGAGGCAGCCGCCCCACATCCTCTCACAGCCACCCCACGTGGCTGTGACCGTGAACGCGGGACGGGGCGCTCATCTGGTGGGGTGGGTGCCCCAGTGCAGTCCTGCTCCCACCCGGCTCGGCTCACGTCGCCCTCTCCCCGACTCCTGAGCCAGTCCCGGTGGCTCCTCTTGCTTAGGCCGGCCCGGACTGACACGCTAGTACCACGATATTTACTCCGTAATTTTTCTTACTTTTACACAGGTTTTGAAAAATTTGTTTGACCCCAACGGGACCTCTTCTCCAAGGGGAGGGCTGTGACCGGTGCCATCCGAGAACCGTCCCAGTGTGTGAGGGTCTCGCGTGTGCACCAGTGTGGGAGGGCCCGGGGTTGGCGGACCCCCCACGGTTCCGGAAGGTTCCCCCCCCCCCCCCCCCCCCCCCCCCCCCCCGCAAAGCCCGGGCCTGAGAGGCCGCAGTAGCCCGCAGGTGCATGGGGGCTTGGCGCCCTCTGCCGGCGGACTGTGGCCACTGCACCTCCATCGTCCTCAGTGAGGGAGCCCCCACAGCCCAGGGCTAGGGAGGGGGGACCCTCAGCCACTTCCCAGCTGCCCCAGGACCCAGGGGTCTGGGTCCCATCAGCAGCAGCAGCAGCAGCACAGGGCCCCCGCCTCGCCACCTTTGCGCTCCAGTGGCAGTGAGCACATCCACGCTGTGTGCGGCCACCACCACCGTCCATGCCTGGACCTTTTCCATCCACACGGAGGCTCTGTCCCTATTAGACACCAACCCCATGTCTTCTCTGTCTCTGTGGACTGGACCCCTCTCCGGACCCCACGGAAGTGGACCCCTCCAGCGCGTGTCCTTCTGTGTCTGGCTCCTTCCACTTGGCGTCAAATTCTCCAGTGTCAGAGCGTCCTTTCCTGTCAAGGCTGACGATGCTCACACATTCGTGCACACACACACACACACTCTCTCCCCATCTCTCTCTCTCTCTCTCTCTCTCCACATTGCCTTCACCCCTTGTTTTTCTGTGCACACGGCTTCCTCCCCTGTCAAGGCTGACGGTGCTCTGCTGTCTGGATGTACATGTGATGTGTGTATGTAGGGGTATGATGTATATATGGTGCATGTACGTGTGATGTACATGTGATGCTGTGCTATACAGATGGACCACATTCTATTTGTTCACCATCACCCACTTTCTCTTTAAGTGAACGAAGCAATTTTACTTTCATTTGATTTCAATTTTGTAAAATCCACCCGAAAATGTTTTGAGGAGAATACTCCACAGTGTTATTCCCGGTCATTTCTGGATCTGGAGGGATTTGGAGTGATTTTTAATGTATGTTCCTTTCAGTTCGTTCTCTCATTTTCCTGCAGGGCCACAAATGGCATTTACAGGGCTGTTTTGTGTCGTGTGTTGTGAGTGTGTGTTGTGAGTGTGTGTGTGCCTGAGAGGGCATGTGGTGCTCTTGCCCCTGTGCTGTGTGAACCATCAGCCTGTGCAGTCACGTGGACCCTCGCTCCGGCCGTCTCCTGGGACTGACAAGGGGACAGCCCCACACACTGCTGGATGCCCTGCCCCTGCTGAGAACCCACCACCCCTCTTCAGGGGCACCTGGGGCCGGGGCGCAGCTGTCCAGCCACAAATGGTGTCCTTGTGGCTGTGGTCCTTGGCCAGCTGGTGACGGAGCTCTCCTGAGGCCACGGCCGGAGGAGGGGGAGGCAGGAGCGTGTGCGGAGTCTGGGTCATTCACTCGTGCATGTGCCTGTACCTTCCAGGTTTGCTCAAGCCCGAGTATGTGAGTGTGTGTGTGTGTGTGTGTGTGCATATGTGTGTGTCTGATATATTGTGTATATGCATGTGTGTACGTGCATATGTGTGCTTGTCTGTTGTGCACGTGTGTGAGTGTGTCTATGTGCACATGTGTGTGTACCTTCTGGGTTTGCTCGAGCCCGAGTGTGTGTGTACATATGTGTGTATCTCATGTATTGTGCACATGCATGTGTGTATGTGTGTGCATGTGTGTGCATGCGTGTGGTGTTTGTACATGTGTGCGTGCACATGTATGCTTGTGTCTTGTGCACGTGTGTGTGCACATTTATGCATATGCATGTGTGTGCATATGTGCGTGTGTGTGCATGTGTGTATTTATGTGTGTGGTGTGTGCATGTGCATGTGAACTTGTATGGTGTGCACGTGTGTGTGCACATATGCATATGTGCGTGCATATGTGTGCATGTGTATTTGTGTGTGGTGTGTGTCTGTGTGCACATGTGTGTCTTGTGCACACACCCCTAGATCTGATGACAAACTGTGCTGACGGTGCATCCATGAGGGGCACTTCAGGAGGTGAGACCGGGTCAGTGGGCCACTCCCTGTGCCCTGACCAGGGCTGGGTCCCCACCAGGTCCCAGGGGCAGGTGAGCCACGGTTCCTGCGAGAAAAGGAGGGCCTGCAGAGGGAGAGTGTGTGCTCCAGCCCTTCGGAGGTCTGGGCTGCGACCCCCTCTGACAGGGGAGACCCTGCCCCACACCCCCATCACTGAGGGACGGCGAGCACCCCCGGGTCTGCAGGTTTGGGGCGCAGGGGGAAGCTCGATGCACGGGGCCCACTGGCCACAAAGCCGGGGAAGGGGGGCTCTGGGGAAGGGTCGGGTACCTGGCTCCGTGCCAGGCACACAGGCCTCACTGTGAACTTCATTTCCCCGCTCTCCGGGAGTCGGGGTTCAGTACCAGGTGCTGAGGACACGTGGGGGGCAACAGGTGCATCGTGACCACCGGCCACCACTGCCACCACCGTAGCGGCCACCAGACGCACCCTCGAAGGTGCGCAGGGCAGCCCGGCGTGGGCAGGTGGCCTCTGAGCGCCAGCCCTCCGGGCGACCCTGGGGCTCCGGCCCAGAGGAAGGCATGACCCCGCCAGAGCGGGAGGACGGCAAGGTGCCCCTGCTGCGGGCCTGAGGGAAGCCCCTGACACAGTCCCCAACCGTGCTTCCAGACATCTGGCTGCAGGCCACTGCTTAGCTGAGCAACTACAGTTCAGTGAGCTTGGAATCCAGCTCCCCTCCGCACCCCTCCCCACCCCTCCGCCTCCGTACCCCTCCCCCTCTGCAGACATTCCAGATGCCTGGCCCGGATGACCAGGGCGCAGCCTGCACAAGCCGAGGGGGGGTGTCCAGGCCCAGCAGACCATTGCAAATGAGCTGAGACAGCCCAGAGACGGGGCAGAGACCCTCCCAGTGACGGCACAGAGACCTCTCTCAGAGACGGCACAGAGACACTTTCCAGAGACAACCCAGAGACAGCCTAGACATACCCCAGAGACTCCAGAGACCCCCCCGAGACACACCCCAGAGACACCCATAAGGACACCCCAGAGACATCTCACCAAAACACTCACAGAGACGCCTTCCAGAGATAATCCAGAGACACCTCAGAGACACCCCCAAAGACACCCCTGAGACAGCACGGAGAGAGCACAGAGACAGCACAGAGACACTTCCCAGAGATAACCCAGTGATACCCCCAGAGACAGCCCCAGAGACACCCCTGAGGCAGCCCAGAGAAAGCCTAGGGACACCCCCAGAAGTACTCAGATACCCCAGAAGAATGACTGGTGGTCTGTGGAGCAGCGGGAATTGGGGGGTCCCCACAGCTGGGAGAGCACACGCCGGACCAGAAGACAGGGTGCAGGGGGCCCAGAGGACCTGGAGATCAGCCCCCCCACACACACCAAGCCCTCTGAGCGTCTGGCAACCTCCCTGGGACGAGGGGGAGGGGAGGGAGAAATAACCGTGTCCCCAGGAGCGTTGGCAGGGGGGTGTCTGTCCAAGTCTGCTGAGAGAGGGGCCTGGCGCCCACAGCCCCAGGGACAAGCTGGTCCCGGTGGTCCCATGCCCGGATGCGAAGGGGCCAGCGGAGACCATCACGTCTGTGACTAGACTCACCCCGCCATCCGCACGCACAGCTCTGGTTGCGGGTTGACCTCCCACATGGCTCTGCGGGCTGACCACGCTGACCATCCGGAGCCCAGACATTGGTCTGTTCCCGTACGACTGCTCCATGTCTAGGTCAGCAAGCGTCCTCCCCTGGGAAGTGGACTCACTGTTCCTGTTCACAAAATAGCATTTCCTGGCTGGGAGGCGTAACCCTAAAGTGCCTCCAAGGTATCACCACCGACGCCTCCTGGAAGTCACACTTGATCTTGCGGTCGACCCGCCCCTGAGAAGCGGACTTCCAGACACCAACGTGCCCAACGTTTGTGGGACTTGCCGCGGCCCCGGGAAAGTCTCTGTGTCATCCCAGCGAGCCTCGCCATAAGCTGTACCTGGAACAGGGCAGAATACTTCCACTTGTGTCCAATATTAGAATTTGTCATAAGGGAATGACTGTATTCGAAGCTGGACACCTTGTGTCGGCCCCTGACTCCCAGGTCTGTAACGAAGCCTCTCTAAGCCTGGCTCCTCAGTGCAGAGAGCAGACAAGCCCCTCGTGGGGCTGCCGCGGGGCTCGAACGGCGGAAGGCTCCCGTTGGCGCCGACTCAGTGGGTCGCTGTGCGTTCAGCATTGGCCCCGGAGGGGTCAGGGCTGCATGGACCGGGCCCTGTGAGACCCAGGACACTGGGCTCCACTCTGGAAGCTGGCAGGGCAAAGCTGAGCACCGGGCAGGGAGGAGAGAGAGAAGCAGGGCGAAGGACAGTCTGAATGCCTATAAATACTGCACATTTCAGAAAAGATCGAGTCGGCTTCAAACCTCCAGCCCCCAAGGCACGTAGGAAGGAGATTCTGCCAACATCAGGAGCTGCTGAGTAGAGTCTTGCTGACATGGGCTACCAGGCCTCTCGGAGAGACACTTCCCATCGCCAGGGGGACTTTCGAGGGGCTTCTGCTGGGACCCACGGCGCGACAAGGCAGTGTGGACCCCTCCCGAGGTGCCAGGCTGAGGGTCACGTTTGGGGAACAGGCCCCCTTTTGAAAACAGGAGGCAGGAACATGCATCCCTCATTGAAGAACAAAAACCGGTTAACGTCGCAAATGTGGCCGAACAAGGCTCCCGTCGCTCATGTCTCCCTGGGCAAAAACAACGTGGCATCCGGCCACGGACAACAGTGACTTCGAGGGGCCGTGGGTTCCAGCCCAGAGATGGTGAAACCCCGCTGCGGTCCAACACCGAGGGGAGCGGAGCGGGTGGCCGAGGTCCCGGCAACCGAGCAGGAAACCACCCGCTCCCCCTAGGGCTTTGTGTCTGTCACCAGCACCAAACTCCCAGGGACGTGGGAGGCATCCCACCCACGTCTGCCTCGGCCCAGGGCACCCCAGCATTCTGCATCACACACGCGTGTGTGCACACATCCACATGCACTTGCACACACACACGTGCACGCACACACACACACACCATGGCCACCACCAGCGCACATCCCCAAGCTCCCACTGCCGCAGAGAGAGCTTTTGCAGACAGCCAGTAACGTACCCAGAAGCCAGCCCGAATCTGCGGGCCGGGGACCCCTTGGGAAAACAAATGGGAGGCGATCGGCACATGGCTTGAAGTGGCAGGACAGAGAAAGCGTGTACGCCTAAGAATTCTGCGTCAGGAGGCAGCAAGGATTGTGGAGGGGGTGTCCATGGGTCTGAGAAAGCCTCAGCGGGAACAAAACTTCAAAGAACATGAAGAATCAAGGAGACACGACACCACACAAAACCCACAATTTTCCCAACTCAAAACACACCCGATAAACTCAAAACACAGGCGTTATGTCCAGACTGCCGCAAAAAAGTGGAGATCACAGTAAAGCAAGTCAAATGAATCTTTTGGTTTCTCAGTGGGTAGAAAAGTTGTGCTTAGGGGCACCTGAGGAGCTCAGTCAGTTAAGCGTCTAACTTTGACTCAGGTCACAATCTTGTGGTTCGTGGGTTGGAGCCCCGCGTCGGGCTCTGTGATGACAGCTCGGAGCCTGGAGTCTGCTTCAGATCCTGTGTGTGTCTCTCTCTGACCCTCACTGCTTATTCTCTCTCTCTCTCTCTCTCTCTCTCTCTCTCAAAAATAAATAAAACATTTTTTTAATTGTTTTAAATAAAATACTTTATTGCAGGGTGCCCGGGTGGCTCAGTAAGTTGAGCGCCCGACTCTTGATTTTGGCTCAGGTCATGATCCCAGGGTCGTGGGCCCCTGGGCCCCATGCCAGGCTCCACCCTGAGCATGGAGACTGCTTAAGAGTCTCTCTCTATCTCTTTCTGCCCCTCTCCCCTGCCCTCACAGTCTCTCTCTCTAAAATTAAAAGAAAACAACTGTTAAAAGCACTTTATGGCTAAAATGTGCTAACCATCCTCTGAGCTTCCGGTGAGTCATCATCTTTTTGCTGGCGGGGGGTCTGCCCGAGGCTGGCAGCTGCCGACCTATCAGGGTGGTGGCAGCTGAAGGCCGGGGTGGCCATGGCCACTGCTCAGAATAAGACAACAGGGAAGTTCGCTGCACTGATGGTCTCTTCCTTTCACCAAAGTTTTCTCTTTGGCGTGTGGTGCCATTTGACAACGTTTTACCCACAGAACTTCTTTCAAAATTGCTCAGACCCTGCTGCAGCCCCCTCCACGAAGTCCACATGATATCCTGCGTCCTCTGTTGTCATTCCCACAATCGTCACGACCCTAGACTTGAATTATACTTTACATCACATGGACCCGACAGACACGTACAGGACATCCATCCAACAGCAGCACAACAGCATTCTTTTCGAGAGCACATGGAGCTTCCTGCAGAATGGATCACACGTCAGATAACAACACAAGTCTTAGCAAGTTTACGATTTGAACTGTACCACCTGTCTTTTCTGACCACGGCGGTACGAAACTAGAAATCAGTAACGGGAGGAAAACTGTCTCACTCACAAATAAGAAGAAATTACACAAAACACCCATGAGCAACCAATGGGCTAGAGAAGAAATCAAAAGGGCAAGAAAAAAACGTTTTAAAGCAAATAAAAATGAAAACACAACACACCAGAACTTATGGGATGCAACAAAAGCCATTCTAAAAGAGAAGTTTCGGGGCACCCTGGGGGGCTCAGTCGGTTAAGCGTCTGACTTCGGCTCAGGTCACGATCTCGTGGTTCGTGGGTTCCAGCCCCACGTCGGGCTCTGTGCTGAGAGCTCGGAGCCTGGAGCCTGCTTCGGATTCTGTGTCTCCCTCTCTCTCTGCCCCTCTCCTGCTCACGCTGTGTCTCTCTCTCAAAAATAAATAAAAACATTAAAAATTATATGACCATCTCAATAGATGCAGAAAAAGTAGGGGTGCCTGGGTGGCGCAGTCGGTTGGGCGTCCGACTTCGGCTCAGGTCATGATCTCGCGGTCTGTGAGTTCGAGCCCCACATCGGGCTCTGTGCTGACAGCTCAGAGCCTGGAGCCTGTTTCAGATTCTGTGTCTCCCTCTCTCTCTGACCTTCCCCCATTCATGCTCTGTCTCTCTCTGTCTCAAAAATAAATAAATGTTAAAAAAAAAAAACTTCTTTAAGTATTTGGCAAAGTACAGTACCCTTTCATTACAAAAACACTCAACAAAAGTGGGTATAGAATGAACATACTTCAACATAATAAAGGCCACATATGACAAGCCCACAGCTAACCTCATACTCACCAGTGAAAGGTTGAAGACTTTTCCTCTAAGATCAGGAACAGACAACCACTCTCACCACTTGTATCCAACACAGTACTGGAAGTTCTAGCCAAAGCAATTAGGCAAGAAAAAAAAATAAAAGACATCCAAATCAGAAAGCAAAAAGTGAAATTTCCTGTGTACAGATGATATTATCTTATATATAGAAAATTCCACCCAAAATAGGTCATAGGGGGCAGCCTGATGAAAGGCCCAGGGGATCTCTCTGGATCAAAAGTAACAAGTTGAAAATGTAATTTGAAAAAAATAAATAAACAAAACTTTAATGAAAAACTTTAAAGACCTAAAAATATGTGTTTATGGATTGAAAAATTCAATTATCGTGGGTGTTAATTGTTCCCAAATTGATTTCCAGAGTCAGCGCAACCCCAGTGAAAATCCTGAGGTTAACCCTGAGTCTCAGGGGAGAGGAGAGTCCTGACAGTCTTGAAGGACTTGCAAGCTTTTAGGCGTCCTGGGCCTTCCAGGAAAGCCTGTGGCGTAGGAGCACAGGGCACAGCAGATCGTGGCTGGGGGCCCGTCTGCAGCACCGGCTCCCCCATGCCCTCCTGCTCCCAGAAGGGGAACTGCTGTCCTGTGGGCTGCCTTCTTGCCATGTGGATGGTCTCCCTCGCCGTGCAGAAGCTTTCTGTTCAGTGCAGCGAATTTCTGCTTCGGTTGCTGGTGCTTTTGTGTCACAACCAAAACATTGCCAGGGTGCTCGCCAAGGAATTTTTCTCCTATGTTTTCTGCTAGGAATTTTACAGTCTCAGGTCCCATGTTTAAGTGTCTAACCCATGTTCAGTGATTTTTTTTTTTTACTTTAAAAAAAATTTGTTTTAATTTATTTATTTTTGAGAGACAGAGAGTGAGCAGGAGAGGGACAGAGAGAGAGGGAGACACAGAACCTGAAGCAGGCTCTGGGCTTCAAGCTGTTAGCACAGAGCACAACGCGGGGCTCAAACTCACAAACTATGAGATCATGACCTGAGCCAAAGTCGGACGCTAAACCAACTAAGCCGTCCAGGCGCCCCCACACAGGCTACTTCTAAGAAATCCTTTTTCTTTTTTTAATGTCTATTTATTTTTTAGAGAGAGACAGAGACAGAGTGCGAGTGGGGGAGGGGCAGAGAGAGAGGGAGACAGAGAATCCAAAGCAGGCTCAGGCTCCGAGCTGTCAGCACAGAGCCCAAAACAGGACTCGAACCCACAAGCCATGAGATCATGACCTGGGCCGAAGTCAGACACTCAACCGACTGAGCCGCCCAGGTGCCCATAAAGTGTTACAGTTTTCAGTATAAAACTTTTTCACCTCCTTGGGTAAATGTATTCCTGAGTGATTTATTGCTTTGGATGCTATTGTAAATGGGATTGTTCTGTTTATTTGTCAGACATTTTGTGGTTAGCATATAGAAACACAACTGACTTCTCTATGTTGACTGTGTATCCTGCACTTTTACTGAAGTCGCTGATTAGTCCCAATAGTTTTAGGGGGCAGTCTCATTCCAGCACCATCAGCTGAAAAGATCCCCCTTCCTTCCACGGAACTGGTTTCACACTTTTGTCAAAGGGTCGGTTGGCCGTGTCTGTGCAGGGCTACCCGTGCATGCTGTGTTCTGTCTACCGTCCATATGTCTGTCCCTTGGTCCATCCACACCATCCCAACTGCTACAGCTGCAGGCATCCTCGAGCAGATAGACAGCTTCCTCCCTCTGTATTCTTTCCCAAAACTGTTGTTGCTATTCGGGTCATTTTGCCTTCCAATAGAAAATTTTAGACGGACCTTGTCTATGACTTCCAAATATCCTTCTGGGATTCTGACAGGAATTGTGTGATAAATGTTATCAAGTCCAGGAAGTTCTCTTCTATTCTTAACTTTCCGAGAGTTTCCATCCCAATTTTTCTTCTTTACTCTGTTAATACAGTAGATTACACAGATTGGTTTTCACACCCTGAACAAGCCCAGGGTCCCTGGAACACACCCCACTCGCTCCTGGTGTGTAATTCTCTGCACACAGTGAGGAAGGAAACACAGGCAAGAGAAATGCAGCTTCAATGAAGCCTCACAGCTCACCGCCCACTGCCGGACACGTGACACATGCAGAGGGTCACCTTCCCAGACACCTGATGCGTGCGGAGGGTCACCTTCCTGGAGGAAGGCACGGCGCCCCCGGTGCCTTAATGTTTTTGTCTCATTAAAGACCAGAAATAACCTTATCTTCGAGGCACCAGCCCCTCAAGGTCCTGGAAGCCTTGCTTCTGATTCCTCAGAGACAGACTTTAAGTCTACCCCCCTCCCTTCACTAACTTAAAAGTATGTAATCTGCCTCCCCTCACAACCCCAGCGCAGCTCTCTCTGCCCGTGGGTCCTGCGTCCGTGCTGTAATAAAGTCACCTTTTTGCATCAAAAATGTCTCAAGAATTCTTGCTTAGCCATTGGCTCACGAACCCCACTTCATAATCTCATCATTTTGGCACCTGAATGCAGAGCATCGAGTATTTTCATTTGCACTCAGTGTCAGTGCAAACTCGGTGAGTAATTCCTCTCTCTCCCTTTACTTTCTTTCCAGGGTATTTTCAGGGAGTGTGGTCTTATTGGCACACTTTCCTGTCGATCCCTCCAGATGCAGTCCTTGAGCCTGTGGCTACTCCATGGGGAGGAGAAAGCCTGACTTTTGGCTGGAAGTTAGTGCCCTCGCCGGAATGGTAATAAGACCCAGGAACTCGATGCCCTCTCTTTATTCCTGTCCTTCTACAGAGTTGTCTGTCTTGGGCACGGGACAGCCACCGAAGTCACCAGGACAGCTGCCAATCTTAAGACTCCTGTGTGAGGTTTCATCCTCATTGGTCTCACATGATCCCCCACCCCGGCCCCCACATCTGGTCTAGACACTTCTGGCTGCAGGACCTCCACTGGGAGCCGGCCGAAACCAGTGCCGGATTGAAGTAAAATCCAACCAGAGATGGTTTCCTAGGAAGCCGGCTGTAGAGTCTCCATGTGCTGGAATGTCACTTAGATCATGATGGATTTCTGTCTTCGGTTTCTCATTGGTGTCCCTTACTGACTACTACAGTTACAAAATTGGATAAGTTCCTCTTGTAAAGCTTTTCTAGTGTTTTCCATGAGTTAAAAAAGGCAAGACAAGGCACAGTTTTTCGGTCCCTATGCCGGTGCCCATCTGGAGTCTAGAATGCTATTGGGAAGATGGGGGATGCTAGCATCTCTTCTCTGGGGCTTTAGTGGCTGGTCAGAGATCGTAGCAACTTCATTTGAGGGACGCCTTGGGTCATTTTTGTAACAGGACCAAGGTTCGCACAGAGAGTTGTGACACTGAAACATTTCTTTCCAGGAAGCAACGTTATTCATGCTGGCGTGGCTCCACCGGGTTCGTACCCGAAGAGCTGAGGCACGAGCGCAGTGAGGTGTAGCGTTTTGTGCATTTCCTACTTCTTTGCCACACGTGGGGAAGGTGTAGACATACGGTGTGAGTGGGTCTCATGTTACAGGGGCAGGCGGGATGTCAGGTACAGACAGAGTCGTGAGGAATGTCACGTAGGCACACAGCCAGGTTGCCTTCCCTTATCTTGAGGCCTTTTCTCACCACATTCCTTAGGGAGGAGACCCTACCACATCTGACACCAGGAACCTCTGACGTATCCCACGTGAGATGCCACCCGGGAGTCGGGGAGGATTCTGGGTAAAAATTCTTGGCCTTCTCTACTCTTCCAGGAACATGGGATCTTCTTCAGTCCCCAAGGACTCTCCTTCGGGATGCCTTTGAACCCACTGGAATTAATTCGGATTGCAAGATCTAAGAAAGAAGAAAACAATCTTCTTTTGTAACACTGCCTGGCCTCAGCACTCCTTAGGAAATGAGTAAAAATGGCCCATTAATGGGACGTTAAACTTTAATACAATCTGTCATTTAGACCTCTTCAGTTAGAAACAGGGCAAATGGACTGATGTGCCCTGTGTCCAGACCTTCGTGGCTCTAAATCGGGATCCGGACCCGAGGGCCTCTTGTACAGGGTGTCTAAGCACCAACCAGCTTAACAAACTCGCTCTGGACATATCGGATGATGGCTCTAGATAGACTCATTCCTCCTGACAGGCCCGGGCCACTGGAGGAATCTCCAGCCAGTCCAGACCGAGGACTCCCGGCTCTGTCACTCTCCCTCCTCCTTACAGCCCCCAAGACCCCTCTGCTCCCGGCCCCCCTGGACTAACCAGGAGCCAGACTCCGGGCCCCCAGGTTTGGATGGCGCCCTTAGGGAGGTGGCTGATGGAGAAACAGGCACAAGTAGGGTCCCCGTCCTGTTCGCGGCAGACCGGGCTCAGATCACACGGCAGTCAGGACGATGTTCCGAAAACCCTTCCTAATCTACTGAGGGCTTTCAACAAGTACTTACTGTGTTTGATCTGAACTGGCAAGATGTGCACATCACGTTGTTGCACACTGAGGAGAAGAACCGTCTCCGGGCAGCGGCCAGGAGTCTGCTGACGAACCAGCCACAGGAGGCCGGGGACATCATCCGACAGGGCGCTGCTGTCCCGAACACCGAGCCACACTGGAGTCACCAAGAGGGGAGACAGGGAAGGGAGAGACGAGGTCATAGGGTCGCTTGTTGAATAGAAGGAATGGGAAAAGGTTTCCCTAAACCTGCAAATTTCGATAAAATTCAGGGAAGTTACTCAAGGGGCTGGTAAGAATCCAACTGTATTTCAGGGCCATTTAATAGATGCCATCTGTAAACACACAGATCGGGACCCCGCCTCACCTGAGGGGAAACTACACTGAGCGGGCATTTTGTAAGTCCATTAGCACCTGGCATCCACTGAAAATGGACTGAGATGGCTGTAGGCCCCCTACCCCTACCCGGCGCCTCCTAGAGGTTCAACCGGAGTCTTTGATAATAGAGGTGCAGTCTTAGAGCTAGAACAGGACGGGACAGCTAAATTGCAGGCTAAGAATCAGGCTGAAATACTGGCTGATGCCACAGTGGAGTCTCCACAACAGCAGACTAGCCAGGGGCCAAAGAAAAAGCGAGAATCAGACAAAGAATCAGGTAAGTCCCCACGCTGCAGCAGAGGCCAGACCAGACCTTGGAGCAAAGGAGTTCCACACAAAAGATCTCCTCCAGGACCATGTCCCATCCGTAAAACAAGGGGGACATTGGAAGAGAGACGTCCTCACTCCAGAGGGGGCGGGGGGGCAGGAAGTCACCTCCCCACCCAAAAGCAGAAACCAGAAGATCTGGCATGATGGGGCCCTGAGGCTGGTCCTGCTCCCTTTGACATCAGGTTGACTGAGCCCTGACTACCCCGGACTCGGGAAGTAAGCTTATCCAGCACTCTGGCCCTACTGTCTTTCTGGCCATAAAAATGTTGGCATAGAGCGGGGACCAAAATGTGCCACCAGACAATGCTTTTATCTCATAAATATAACCGTCAATTCGTCACGCATGTTTTTCTGGTCCTTCCGTCTCATCCCACTCGATTACATGGATGAGACCTCGTGCCTAAGCCCGGAAGCGGCTTCGCTCTGGTTAAACAAGTCGCCTTGTGTTCTTTGACCTCGAGAGGATGCCCGCGCGACTTGTTGGTTGAGCGGCCAGCTCTTGGTTTCAGCTCAGGTCATGATCTTGCGGTTGGTGAGTTTGAGTCCTGCGTCGGACTCTGTGCTGAAAGTTCGGAGACTGCTTGGGATTCTCGCTCTGCCCTTCCCCTGCTCTCTCTCTCAAAATAAATATTAACTTTAAAAAGAAAACGTTACCCCTTCTAACATCGGGAAGGAAGTATATCCTCAGGTCTGGGATTGTGATGTCCCAGGACAGGCTCCTAAAGCCCAGCCAGTTAAAGCGACCTTAAATTAGGACCCAGTCACTACGCCTCATCAAAGACAACATCCCTTAAATCCCAAGGCAAAAGCTGGGTTACAAACACTTACTGACAAGTTTCTCCAACGTGGTCATTTTAAAGCCTTGTCTATCTCCTTATAACACTCCAGTTTTGCCTATAAAAAAGCCAAATGGAGAATACTGAATGGTGCAAGACTTAAGAGCCGTAAATAAGGTGGTGGTGCCTATCCGTCCCACAGTGCCAAATCCGTTTGCCATTGTCACCCAGGTCCCCGATGATGTCAACTGGCTTACAGTACTTGATGTAAGAGACACCTTCTTCAGGCGCCGGTGGGGAACTCAGTCGGTTAAGCGTCAGAGTTTGGCTCAGATCATGATCTCTCACGGTCCATGAGTTCGAGCCCCGTGTTGGGCTCTGTGCCGACAGCTCGGAGCCTGGAGCCTGCTTCGGATTCTGTGTCTCCCTCTCTCTCTGCCCCTCCCCCACTCGTGCTCTGCCTCTCTCAAAAATAAATGAACATTTGAAAAAAAAAAAAACCAACCATCACTCCCCAGCTAGTCTTCCCAATTTAAAGCAAAGATGGAAACAATCTGCCTTTCATTGGTATGATCATTTAGCGCCCATCTTCACTCCACCTGCATGCTTCAAAAGCATGATTTGGTGTGTGGAAGCCGTAATAAGTACACCGTAAAGGCACTCAGTGACTCAGAAGCCAGCTCCCCCTTACTCAGGGCTGAGGGCATACAAATGCACAAAACAGTTCTACCAGATAGAATGGCTTCAGGTGTTTCACAGCAGCACAAGGTGGTCCGTGCACCATTATTAAAACAGAACGCTGTGTGCACATCCCAGATTATCACGAAAATGTCTCAGGACTATTGAAAGGGACAAATCCTCCAATTGAGGTTGCACAAGATCTTTCTCTTTCTCTTAACGACTGGCTGAGCTCCTGGGGCGGGGGAGGACCGTGGTCAACTACGAAGGTCTCTTCGTTGGGCTTCTCGTTCTTACGGCCGGACCGATCGTCTTACCTTGTGTCTTCCCATGTCCCTCGGCTTGGGCTGAGGCTCCATCACTACAATAGCTGAACTTTGACAAGCGATCCCTCCCACTCAAGGAGATGCATACCCGTGGTCCACCTTGGATTCCACTGCCTCTGCCTTTGGAACTCCTCCGTCCCGAACTGACCAACGCTGGCCCAGAGGTAGGGACATCTCTACGCCCCTACTTAGCAAGAAGAAGCCACAGAAGAGAAGACCTTCCTCCCTCAACAACTTTAAGATCAAAGGGTCAGAATTGTTCAGGGGGAAAATGATGAGGAAAAGAATGCAAGAGAAATGCAGCTTCAATGAAGCCTCACAGCTCACCGCCCACTGCCGGACACGTGACACATGCAGAGGGTCACCTTCCCAGACACCTGATGCATGCGGAGGGTCACCTTCCTGGAGGAAGGCACGGCGCCCCCGGTGCCTTAATGTTTTTGTCTCATTAAAGACCAGAAGTAACCTTATCTTCGAGGCACCAGCCCCTCAAGGTCCTGGAAGCCTTGCTTCCGATTCCTCAGAGACGGACTTTAAGTCTACCCCCCTCCCTCCACTAACTTAAAAGTATGTAATCTGCCTCCCCTCACAACCCCAGCGCAGCTCTCTCTGCCCGTGGGTCCTGCGTCCGTGCTGTAATAAAGTCACCTTTTTGTATCAAAAACATCTCAAGAATTCTTGCTTAGCCGTTGGCTCACGAATCCCACTTCATAAACTCATCAGTAGTGCTGGGTTCCACTTGCTTGTTGCTCGTTGAGGACTTCTGTGTGTGTGTGTGTGCCTATGCGTCTGTATGTCTGCGTTTGTGTATCCATGTATGTGTGTGTCTGGGGGGGTGTATCTGTGTGTATCTGTGTCTGTGTTTGTGTCGGGGTGTGTGTGTGTAGGGATGTGTGTAGGGGTGTGTGTGCAGGGGTGTGTGTGTGCTCTCTCCTCTCTGTCAGATCCGGGTGGAGTCAGTGTGCTGCTGGCCACAGGAAGGACTTGGGCCATCCTGTTCCATTTTCTAGAACTGACTGTGGGATACTGATCTTAATTCTACTTTATTGTTTTATATTATTTTAGAGAGAGGGAGAGAGCGTCTGTGAGCGAGGGGGAGAGGGGCAGAGGGAGGGAGAGAGCCCGAACAGGGGCTCGATCACAAGAACCATGAGATCGTGACCTGAGCCAAAATCGTGGGTCAGGTGTGGAAGTGGCTGAGTGGCCCAGACGCCCCCGCCTTGATCCTCCCTTAAATGTTTGGAGCAAAGCCCCCTGGGCTGGAAACTGCTTTTGCGGGAGCCGCGGTTTACAAGCTGGACCCCTGGACTGTCTCCTCCGGGTGCCTCGCAGTCCGCACAGTGGTCCACGATGAGCGACAGAGAGCCACCTGCAGGATTCCCTCACCGCCCCTACAGCACCCCATCCCTGGTTTCTGAACACACGTGCTCACCTGTCCTTCTTTTTCTCTGTCCCTCTTGCCAACGCTTGCCAATATGATTGATCTTTCCAAGAACCAGAGTTTGTGGGGGGTTTGCTCCATATATTTTTCTGTATTTCCCATTTCCTTCCTGTGGCTGGCTTGGGCTAGCGTTGCTCTGCCCCCAGCCCCTCTGGGGGCAGGGGGGGCGAGACCACTGACCTGGGACCCACCCTGCTTCTCATGGCCGTCACCACACCTCCAAGCTGCAACATGCCACATCCTCCGTGGTTCTTCTGCCTCCTGTGGCCCTTCCTTCTGCCCCAGGCTATTTGGAAGGTGTTACTTACTTACCAGGACTTGAAAAATTTCCTGCTACTAATTTCCACTTTAAATGCCCTGTGCTCCCAGAAGACACTGCCACGACACGGCCCTCCTTTGTCCGCGGGCACTTGGACAGCAGGTGCGCTTTGCCGTTGGCAGATGGACAGTTCTGTCACTGCCAAAGGGGTCCTGTTGGACTCAGCTGGTGCTGAATTTGTCCACGTCCTTGCTGATTGTCCGAGCAGCCATTCTGTCATGTGTCGAGAGAGACGTACTGGTGTTGTCCTCTTCAACGCAGGCTGCAGGGGAGGTAGCCAGGTCCCTGCGGCAGGCTCCCCAGGCGGCCCCGTGCCCCAAGCCCACTGTCCACTGTCCGCCTCCCGCCTCGCGAGCCAGCTTTTCTCTTCGCTCCAATCAGGAAGGGGCCCCGGCCATCCCTTCTCCAGGGCCCAGACCTGCACAGAGAGAGGGCCCAGCCCAACCCCTGTCCACTCCAGCTCTCTGCCTGCCCCTCAGAGGGACACAGGGAAAGGCACTGCCCTGACGCGACCTGCTCACCACGCGGTCCTGAGGCTCGTGGAGCTCAGATGACCGTGGAGTCGTTTGTGTTGCTGAGAAGCTGTCCGCCCTTCCCACATGCCCCTAGGTCACATTTCTCGTAGGCACTAGAGACAGCGCACTGGGAATTTGTGTTTAGAATTCCCTCATTCTAGGGGGTCCCTAAACCTGGCTTTGCGTGAGAGCTTCTGGAATTATAGAAGTCCTGACCCAGATGTCCCAAGGAGGGTCACAGGGAACAGCCGTGACCTGTGTGGTTAATTCCCAAGGGTGGTCCCGCACTTGGAAATGGCTGATACAGAGACCAGCACGTACTTTTAACACTAAACATCCTGTGTATATCAGTCGGATAAACATCCAACTTCAGCTCAGGTCATGATCTCGCAGTTCGTGAGTTCAAGCCCCAGAGTGTCAGGCTCTGTGCTGACAGCTCAGAGCCTGGATCCTGTTTCGGATTCTGTGTCTCCCTCTCTGCCCCTCCCCTGCTCACGCTCTGTCTCTCTCCCCCCCCCCCCCCACTCTCTCTCTTTCAAGGATAAATAAACTTTTAAAAAATAAGTCTCCGTTTGCAGACACCCTGCAGGCCTAGGGTTGCAGGTGAACGCTGGATGCCCGAACCCGGCTGTCCCAGCAGTGGTCTGCAGGTGGGGGTGGGGGGGTGGGGGATGGGGGTCAGGGGACCCCAAGGCAGCCCTGAGCTGACACACCCGAAGTCACTTTCCCGTGGCAGTCCCTCAACCCCGGGTGGGGCCACGTAGCTCAGAGCACTGTGGTGTAGATCCCAGACCTGCCTGTATGCTGTGTCAAACCCATTCAGCACCTCCTGCAGGAAGGAGAGCCCGGTGCCAGCTGTGTACCCCAGGGACCCCCAGAGACTGCAGTCCTCTGGCAGTCCTGAGCCCAGAGGCAGCGTCCAGACCCTTCCTGGGGGCTACTGCAGACAGAAGTAACTCACTGATCATTCTGGAAAGTGCACGGAACATGGGAAGCCTCGAGGCAAAGGGGCCACACATATCCTCAGGTGCACACGTACAGGTGTGAGCAGTGCAGGTGTGAGCGTGCGTGTGCACATGTCAATGTCCACATACACGTCCATATGCACACGTATGGATACACACATACACCCTTGTCACACGGGGCCACAATAACGGCAGGTGCACACGTACAGGTGTGAGCAGTGCATGTGTAAGTGTGCATGTCCACGTACATGTAGAGGGACACGTGTGCATGTGTCTGTGGCCAGATACACGTCCATATGCACAAGTACAGATACACACATACTTATGTCACACGGACACCCCACTTCTCCTTAAGCCCCCCAGATCCATAGGCCCACAGTCCCCACCAGCACCAGAGGTGCTGACACAGCCTTGAGAGACTCTGTGTAGGAGAGAACTTTCCAGAGAGGAGCGACAGGCAGGAGGTGCAGCCGCTGTGCATAAGGGCGAGGCTCAGTGAGACGGGTGTGGAAAGGTCCTCGCGCCGTGAGAGCCCCGATGCAGAGGGCTGAGGACAGGACCCTCACCCCGGGGTCATATCACCTGGTGACAGGGACATGACCCTGACCCTGGGATTGTGACACCAGTGATGGGAACAGGACCCCCATTCAGGGACCGGGATGGTCCCCACTGAGAGGGGCAAGTGGAGAGAATGGTGTGGCCGCCCTGACCCGACCTCGACCTGGAGAACTGGAGGAAACCCCAGCCCGCCAACCCCATAGGACCAGTGGAGGCCTCTGTGCTTTGCCGACTAAGTCCATGATGCCCCAGGTGGTCACAGATGGGCCCGTTTCCCCACCTGTCTTGGCTTTCAGGAGCTGCTGGGAAGCAGGAAGTCATGTCTGTCTCAGAAGACAACGGGCTGAGGCTCGGCCCGCGGGGCCAGCAAACATCCCCAGGCCAAGAAGAACCCCACATCCCTGTCCTGGGGCCACAGAGCTCAAGGCGACATCCTTCCTGGAACCCCTGGCTTCTCCACCTGCCCTCGGGGCTGTGACCTCAGAGGTGAACCTGCCCCCGTGCTTCTCCTGCCAACACCTCTGGCCCCTGCCCCCCATCCCTGTGGGCTGTGCACCCCTCCTGGCCACAGTTCCTGACCTCCATGCCCCCCACAGGAGACCCCGAGCTCAGGCAGAAGTGTGGCCCAGCCACAGTGCTTAAAAGCCTCCCTTCCAAGGCAAGGAAATGGTTTAAATGATGGCAGCCCGCAGGTGAAGTGTCACACTCCACAGCCACTGGCCACACAATGCTTTCCGCTTTCCAGAAGTCTTGAGGGTACAGGGAATGCTCCGGGTATAATGTGCCTGTACGCGCACCTGCGGCATGACCCTAGTGACCGAGATTGGGGGGGGGGGGAGTATCTATGTATATGGGGGGGACAGGAGATAGATACATAGATAGACACATAGATAGATGATTGATAGATAGATGATAGACGACAGAGATGTCTGCACAGGGAACACCTGGATGACGTGGAACCAGACTGGTAACAAGAGACCTCCAGGATGTGGATCTTGTGAGTTTTGTTTCCTTCTCTGTGTTTTTCTGGATTGTCCGAGCTTCCTGCAATGCATGTGTTGTTTGTCTGATGGGAAATATTGGAGGTTGTCTCCTCCACAACCTGAATCGCATCACAGAAACTCTCCAGATTTGGTGGCACCTTTGGTACCAGTGGCCTCGTGCAGTCCCGAGGACCCAGGAGAGCCCAGGAGAGCAGGGAAAGGTCCTCCGGGATGAGGGCAGAGCCCGACCCCCCTGCGTACCCCCTCTGGGTGCTCTGGGCAGCAGGTGGGCCGGGAGGCGCCACCACCCACTGCAGGGAGGAAGCATGAGCTGCTGTAGGCCCGCACCTGGCAGAGCTGGGGACCCACATGAGCACAGGGGCTCAAACGTCCCTCTCTGGAGGGACCCTCATGCCACACCCCTGCTTGGACTCCACCCCCCAGGGGAGAGGGTCACCTAAGGTGTAAGGTCACTGGCCACTGCGTGGGCAACCGTCTGGGAGGGAGGCCTGATGTAGTCCCCTCCCCATGGGAGCCCAGACTGGGGACACACTGATCAGGGGGATGGACATGAGCCCTGACACAGGGGGTTCATTCTGGAGGAACAGACACCCAAGGAGTAGCCAGGACCAGTCACAGTGTGTCAAGGAAGTGCCAGATGCCTGAGAGCCTTTAAGCTGCTTCCAGAGGGGAGGCTCCTTTGCCTGTGCTGGGAGGGGTGAAGCCAAGTCAGCAGGGCTGGGCAGAGGACCCCAGTGGGGAAGCAGCAGTTGTTGGGGGGGCTTGTCTGGGGGAGAAGTGAGGAGGGGGAGAGAAGAGGGTGGGGTTGGGGGGGAGAGGAGGGGAGAGAGGGAAAGGGAGGGGGAATAGGGGAGGAGCTGGGGGTGAGGGGAGGACTAGAGGAGGGAAGGAGAGGGGAGGGAAAAAGAGAGAGGAGAAGGGAGGGAAGGGGGAGGAGAGAGGAGGAGAGTAGGGGAGAGGATGGGGAAGGGAGGGACAGGAGGGGGAGGGCATGGGGAGGGAAGGCAAAGGGGTGGGGAAGGGCAGATGGGGTGGGGAATGGGAGGGAAGGGGTGGGGAGGGGGGAGGGGAGGAAGCAGGGGAGGAGGAAGGGAAGGGGAAGGGAGGGGAGAAGGAGGGAGAGGTCCAATGCAGGACAGCACAGCTCAGAAGGTGTGAGTGGTCCTGGAGAAAGGGACTTGTGCCCACAGGTCCCACAGACAGCAGGCCATGTCCTGGGGAGCGGGGGGCAGGTGCACTCAGCCTGGCCTCAGACCCAGCGTCCAGGCAAGACAGAGCCTGAGTCTCGGTGTAGGGAAGGCACAGAGAACAGGCAGAAGGGCCAGCAGAGGGCCCTCCAGTGAGTGACAGTGGCCTCCCCGCCCTCTCTTCCTGGGCTCGGTCTTCTGACTCAGGCCTGTCTGCTGCCTCCTTCCTGGGCTCTGGTGCGGAAACATCCCGTGAACTGCCAGCCTGGAAAAGCAGAGAGGCTGCAACTCACTGTCGCTGGCCAGGATCCCAGGGGTGATCCACCTGGGCCGGGCCTGGGCTGAGGCCCCAGGACTCGGCCAAGAGGGTGCTCCCGGGGCCAGGTGGACACAGATGGGGGCCCGAGTGGAAGTCTCTGGACCGAAGCATCTGGAAATGCACGCAGCACAGGCTGAGGGCCCCAGGGGAGTGCTGTCCAAGGTGGAGGCCCCCTGCCAGGCGGCCAGGTGGAGGAGTGCGGCCTAGACCAGGCAGCCCTAGCCCACAGTCACCTTGGGGCCCCCTCCCTACCCACCCTGGGGCCCCCTTCCTGCCCAGGTCCTCAGGGAAGAAGAATGGAGGAGGGGTCTCACCCTGACACCTTCTGGGAAAAGCCCTTCCCGGTGACCCCCCGCCCTGCTCTGAGTACAGGACAGGCACGTCTTCCGGGGCCTGCAGGGCCGTCCGGGACAGGGAAGATGTGTGCCGTCCGTCCTCTGCCCTGCACTTCTTTGTTCTGTTTTACCTTCTTCTTAGTTGGTATCGTCATCCACAAGAGGATATTGGTTTCGGGTGACTGATGTTTGCAAACTTGGGAAGTGATCCCCACAATGTCTCATTACCTCCGTCACCTCCTGACAAACACTCTTTTCTTGTGATGAGAATGTTCAAGATGTACTGTCCAAGTGACCCCCCCCCAAATGCAACATGGTTTTGTGAACCACGAAGACCACCCATCACGCCCTTCTGCCCCCCTCCTTGGTCAGTCCTTTGCTTGATCCTGGCTATGAACTGGCAGTGCTTTCATAAGGGAGTGGAATCACCCACCTTATCAGGAACTTTTTTATGTTTTAAAACGTGACCCTGACGCAGTGGCTGTCCAGCCTGGCGCCCCTCCAAGTCGGAAGCCCCACAGTGGCTGGGCAGGCACCAGCCTCTCCTCCCCCACGGCTCCTCCCACTGCATCCTTTAAAGCGGGGCCGGGGCCACTGGCCACCATCCACCACGGCCTGCCACTGGCCACCATGTGCTGTCTTGCCAGCCTGGCCCTGGTCCTGCTCGCCCTGGAGGCTGCCGTGGCCCTGGCCGCGGCCCTGGCCTTCACTGTGCCAGGTAGGCCTCAGCTACCACCCCAGGGGGCACCCAGGAGGGCCCTCCAACCTCCCTGTCTCAGAGGCGCTTCCCTGACACGCACCAGGACAGCACCGGGATCGGAGGAGCAGAGCAGAGCAGAGGAGGCAGAAGAGCAGGGCAGGGCTCTGCCCGGAGACCCCCATGCGGCAGGGCCCAGGCCACTATGAGACAGTAGCTGAGCGTGGGGGGGCCTGTCCTTGGCCCCCTGGGTCTTAACCCCACCTGCTGTCGCGGGCCTGGGGCAGGCATATCACGCTCCGGCAGATTCTTTTCCTTACAAGAAACGGCGTGTCAGGGTGCTAGGTTCCCATCCTGGGAGCGGCGCCCACCCACCTGCCTGTCCTGTGCGCAGGGCAGGCCATGTGCCCGGAGCTCAGCTCCTTGGAGGAGGACTCCTGCGTCGTCTCCTGCAGCACCGATGATGACTGCCCCCAAGGCATCAGATGCTGTCCCAGGAGCCCCTGCAGCCGCTCCTGAGTGTTCCCCGTCATGGCTAACAGTCACCCCTGTGCCCCACGTCAGACCCTGTCTGGTGGAGGGAGGAACCGTCCACACCCCCTCTCAGTGGCCTGCCCCACAGCCCCCTAAACTCCACCAGGCAGTGACCCCACCCACCTGCTGGCCCAGCCACGGGGCTCCGCTCAGGGTCCCCTCCCTGAGGGCTCGGCTGCTGTCCAGGGTGCCGTACAGTGGTGTGGGGGCCCCCGCCGGGACCCAGCAGCAGGGTGGGCCACTGGGACCTGAAGGACTGGCCCGTGTCTCCGCAGCACCTTTGCAAAAGGCTGGCCGCTGCCCCCGGGTACCCGTCCCGCTGGCCCCCGAGCCCTGCTCAGAGAGCACCGAGTGCTCTGTGGACAGCCAGTGTGCAGGGAGCAGGAAGTGTTGCTTCAGCACGTGCGCCATGCGGTGTCTGGACCCTGTGACAGGTGAGCGCCCCAGACCCGCCCCAAGGACACAGCCGCTGGCCCCTGGGGCTGCCGGGCAGACAAAGGCGGCTCAGAGACCTGGCTGGCGGGATTTGGGCCGGCCACCCGAGCAGGGTCTGTGCCTTGGCCACTTAATCTTGCAAGGAGACCTGGCTCGGGAGCTGGGAAATTGCTTCCTGGCTACCTGTGACCCCACCTTCCTGCCAGTGGGCTCTGGTGAGGGCCGGGGAGGGGTGGGTGTGGAGAGCTCGCTGGCCCACCTGTACACAGCGTCCCTCCCTCCCCTGCCCCCACCCTGCACCTCTGAGGCCTCCATGTCCCCTGCAGAGGACCCCCTTCAGTGATGGGCTTCCCCAGGAGTCCCTGGCTGCCCAGAGTGACCCACCTGAGCCTGCCTGGCAAAAGCCTTCTCTCTCGGATCCAGAAAGCCCAAGATGTTTCCTACCTACTGCTAATAAAAACCCACTCAGCTTCATGTCTCTCTGTTGTCTGTCTGTCACATGTCCCGGGCACCTCTGGGCAGGGGCGGCAGACAAAGCACACAGGCCTCTGGGAGCTCCAGGCTGTCCACCGGCACTCGGGGCTCTGGCCCTCTGGGGTCTGGCCCCTTTGAGAGGCGTTGCTGGCATGGGGACAGGAAGAGAGTGGAGTCTGCAGGGAGGGCTGGGGCTTGGAGGTTGCCACGGCCTCTCTCCACGGCTTGTGTGTGGCCCCCACCCACTTGGCAGTGTGCAGAGGGCAGGCGTGCTTATGGGGAGTTTCCGCACAGACACTGCTCCCAGGAAGCCCTGTTTAGGACCTGCAGTGAAGCACGTGCACCCCACCCAACACCCAGGGGGCACCCCAGAGACCACTGCGGTTCTGATGCTAGGCCCCCCCAAGTTCCCACCAGGCTGCCAGCACCGCAGACACCTGCCCTACACCCTGACTCACTTAGCTACCAGCCCTGGGGTCTGACGAACCCCAAGCTACCAGTCCGGGGATCCCACAAACCCCAAGCTACCAGTCCCGGGGGGGGGGGGTCCCACGAATCCCAAACTACCAGTCCTGGGGGTCCCACGAACCCCAAGCTACCAGTCTTGGGGTCCCACGAACCCCACAGCTCCCATAAGTTGTGATAATGACCCACAGGACTCTGAAGGCACAACACTTCAGATCACACCCTGTGATAAAGGACACAGACCAGCAAAGCCAAATAAAGGCCACACATGGAAGGTGGGAGCGGAGATGCAGGAGCCTTTGTCCTCACTGGGCTGGGGCGTGCCACCTCCCAGCACGTCCACATGTCACCAACCAGGAAGCTCCCTGAGGTTTTCTCAAAGCTCCATTAGTAGGCATTTTGATGAAGCCGTTGTTGACCAGCTCAGTCCCCACGTAACCACACGGTTGGCTCCAGGCCACCAGCCCGTCCTGTGCCATGAGGGACCCCTACCCCAGAGTCACCGCATCTGCTTAAACTCAGGCGTGAGAAAGGAGTCCTTGCAAACAACACACGACACTTGCATCAGCCAGGAAACCACAAGGTGTTGAAGCGCTGCTCCAGGAAGGGGACAGAGAGAGACCAGAGCTCCTCACCATGCCCCCATGCACAGCCAGCCCAGGGGAGCACTTTCCCCCAGCCTGGCCCCAGGTCGCACACACTGAAGCCACCTGTCACATGCCAGACAACGTGTCAGGAGCCAGGGAGACAGGACGGATCGTCCCAAATAAAAAGGGCTTTCACCAGTGGCTGAATTTTGTTCCTGGACCATTCTCCAGCAAAAGGAAGCAGGATTCCTTGGGAGACGCCGTTGAGGGAACAAAGAACAAGGCCGTGGGGGACACCCTGTGTCAGAAAGTGGGAGCCAACCTGCAGCCACCCCCAGACAACCTTGCCCCCCCCTCCCCAGCGCCACCAGCATGCAGAGGAGAGGAGGCTCTTCTTAGCGGAAAATGCTAGTCAACACATCAGGGGGGAGAGAAGGACTAGAAACCCACCATCCCCAACTCCAAAGTAATCGTTCCTCCAGCCAAGCATCACCAGACGACCCAGATGACCAGAAACCCCTGCAGAAACATCACAGTCTCAAAGCAGCCCCGCTATTCACAAGGGGGAGCTCCTCCCACAACAGAGAGCTGGCCCCTAATTGAACCAAGGGATCAAACCTGGCATCCTAGGACCCACCATGGCTGTGTGTCCCCGTGCAACCCAAAGGGATACGCACCAACGGTCTTCACGAGGATGCCGTCAGATGACCGCAGCTTCCATTCAGGGTTCCAGAAGGGGATGGGGGGGGGGGCCTGAGCCCAGTCTGGGCAGCTGGAACCACCCAGCTCACCCTTCCTCAAGCTCAGAGTGAACCACCCCCATGCTGGAGAACTCCTCCCCTGCAGAGAACGCCCATCCCCTCCATCCCTGCGTTAGCCCTACATCCAGCTTCTGTAAGCCTGGTGCCCTAACATCTGCCCCGCAAGCATACTGGGCACTGATGTCATGCTTGAGTCAACTTACCTAGCCCACCCCCACCTCCCCCACAACTGCCCCAGGACTCCTCTCCTTCCATGGGGTAAGGGGAACACTTTTCAAATGCAAATCAAAGGATGCAGAGCCCATGCCCCAACCCCCTTCTCTCTGGGGTCTTACCATCCAGGCCACTATCCCCAGCCCTCCTCCCCTCCCAGGGGCAGCTAGGGGCAGCCCTTCCATAGCAGAGCATGCTAATTATTCACACTAGCCAGTCCTAAGCCCGCCTGCCCTCCCTTGTCTGGTGCTCTCCACAGAAACCACAGCAGAGGTCCGTACCACAGTGACCCCACCCCCGCCTCCTGACCAACCCAGTGCTTCCCTGTGTGACCCTGCCTTGTCCCTGAAAACCGTGACTCATACATTAGAGTCAACGGCAGTCCTCTCCTGATCTGTTGGCCTCACCAGACCCAGGACTTTCTGTTAATAAAGATATTTTAAAGACAATCGCTTTCAGGGACTGGAGGTCCATCTCAGAGAAGACCCGGGGGCATGGGGAATTGTCTCCCTCCTCCACCATCTCCCACCACGTGCTTACGGCGGCCAAGCCCAGAGCTCCCGGGCCCTACTAGGCTGATCTCCTGCCCAGGCCACTAAGCTCCATCCCCCCAAAGTGGATAAGGTAGAGGAATGGACAAGGAAAAATGGAGGAGTGATGGTGGAGGAGGAGAAGAGATGATGGAGAAGGAGGAGGGATAATGGAGGGGGAAGAGGGATGATGAAGGATGATGGAGAAGAGATGATGGAGGAGGGGGAGGAATGATGCAGGAGGAGGGATGGAGGAGGAGGAGGGATGATGCAGGAGAAGGGAAAGACAAAGGAGAAGGGGGGATGTGTCAGTCTGTGGGTTTTGGGGACCTGGCTGCTGGCAGGATTTGGGGGTTGGGAGGGCAGAGGGCTCATCATCCTTCCCCAGTTGGGAGGGAGCCTCCAGGCAGGATGGAGAGGCACTGGGAGTTCAGGTGTCTGTAGGAACCCTGGGTGCTCACTCTCCAGGTGCCCTTGGGCAGTCCCCTCCACGCCCTCCCTGGCCTCAGTTTCCCATACATGAAAAGCGTGTGAGGGACAGGTTCATGTGCTGGGCAGAGCCAGGGCCAGGCTGACCAGCTCTGATTCCTCCTCTTCAGGAGTCCATGCAGGCCCTGAGGGAGGATCTTTTCCTGAGAGAGGAAAGCCCTTTGGTGGAGAGTCCCCAAGACTGTCCCCAGGCTCTGTGATTCTGCAAAGCTAAGACTGCTTACAGCAGGAGGAGAGAAGAGGCACGGGGTGGGGGTGGGGGGGGGGTGAACTCTGGAGGAGGGCAGGCAGGAGCTTCCATACATCTCTCGGGAAAAGTTGCCCAGGAGGCGATGAATTCCGCAGTAACACAAGTGATGTGACGTCTGCCGGGAGGGGCTCAGTGCCCAGGGTTTCCCCCCGGCGCTGGGCTGGACGGGCTCCACCCAGAGTGTGCCAAAACCCAGCCCCGCAGAGGGCAAGCAGGTGCAGGACGGCCCCACGTCCCCAGGGAGGCCCAGGAAGGCCGCATCATGTATGGCACCTCTAAGCAGTCGTGTCTCCGGACACCAGCCAACCCTAATGTCCCTGACCACCATCCGTCGTCAGCAAGCGTGTTGGACAGAAGGACTGAGGTCTTCCCAGCAATCCCTCCTCTCCCTCAAGGGGAGACAAACCCATCTCAACCAGTGTTCCTGTGAGCCTGGTGCTGGCCCACCAGGCTGGGAGGGGGCACGGGAAACGGTGGGTGGTAGGAGGTAAGGAGGAGGAACAGGGAGGGGCTCTAACGGAGCAGAATCGGGAGGGAGACAAGAATGAACAAAACCGCCGCTTCTTCCCCACATCCCCACATCCCCACATCCCCACATCCGATCCATCCGGCCCACTGCCTCTGGTGGTCCAGGCAATGCCATGCTTGAAGCTCAGGAGCATGTTTGAACACATCCCGCAAAGTAAGATCCTCTCCACCGGCCCGCAAAACGGAGCCGCTACATTTCCCCACCCCCCACCTAGGCCAGGAGCTCCTCTCTGCAGAGTGTGGCCAAGGCATCTGGCCTGACCAAGAGTCTCAGAGCGTGGGGCTACCCTGCCAAAACCTGACCGTGGCCGCTCTAAATTAGCCCCCAGGCCCGACACTGCTCCCGCTAGAGTGAGGTCAGAGGCGGAGCTGAGACCACCTCTAGGGACCTCCTGTTTGCTCACTCATGGGAGAGGCTGCCATGTGGCACAGGGGCTCTCGGCGGGGATCTCCGGCCCCCAGCCGTTGCAGGGGAGGTGCCCCCCTCACAACCCCCACTAGCAACAGCGACAGGAACCCCGACAGAGGAAAGGTACGTGCGCTCAAGCCTGAGACTGTCTGTTCCCCCACCCAGCCATCCTCCCCCCATCAGGTTCCCCAAACGTCGGCAGCTCTGGCCCAAGAGGAAAGAACTAACAAGATGGCAACTGTAGGTTCCCCAAAAACAGCCTGACGGCGAGGTTCACTGCCAGCAAGTCCTCTTAATGGCCCGCCACTTTATTTTTAAGGTACCAGCTTTACTGAGATACAACTCACATGACGGATATTTACCCCTTAACGTGTAGAACCCACCGGCTCCCCATACCTTCACAGTTAATCGTGCAACCACCCAATCCCAGAATATTTCCAGCACCCCAAACAAATCCCAGACCCATTCATCACTCCCCATCTTACCCAACATCCACAGCCCCCTGGAAACCACTAATCGACCTCCAGCTCTGTGGACTTGCCTCTCGGGGACACTGCACACAAATGGAATCACACAGGGAGTAGGCCGTCTGGATTCCTTCATCAAGTGTAATGTTTTCAAGGTTCTTCTAGGTTAACTTGGGCTGACTGATATCCCACAGTGGATATACCGCGTCGTGTTTGTTCACGCATCTATTGGTTAGCATTTGGATTGTGCCTGTTTTTTGACTTTTATGAAAAACGCTTCTGTGAACATTTGCGTACAAGTTTTTGCACCGACCTGTTTTCAGTTATCTGCGGTATACACCTAAGTGACACACAGTAATTCTCTGACAAGAAACTGCTAAGCTGTCTTCCAAAGCAGCCATGCCATTTCACATGCCCCCCAACACTGCCTCAGCGTTCTGATCTCTCTACATCATCGCCATTGCTTGGTATTTTCTGGGCTTTCCTGTTGTTCTAATTGCAGCCATCCAAAGTGGGTGTGAAGGGGCCCCTCATCGTGGTTCTGATTTGCATCTTCCTGATGGCTAGGGATGCTGAGCAGTGTCCACGTGCTCCCCAGACTTCCATGTATCTTCTTTGGAGAAACGTCTACTCAGATTCTTTGAGCGGTTCTTACCTGGGCAATTGTCTTCTACTGTTACATCGTAAGGGTTCTTTCCTCAACATCATCGTTTTGAGACTCACCCATGTCCTTGCCAGCACAGGTGTTCATCGCTTTTTCTTTTTTCTTTTAATTTTTTTTAACACTTATTCATTTTTGAGAGACAGTGCGAGCAGGGGAGGGGCAGAGAGAGAGAGAGGGAGACCCAGAATCCAAAGCAGGCTCCAGGCTCTGAGCTGTCAGCAGAGCCCAAGATGGGGCTTGAACCCACAAACTGTGAGATCATGACCTGAGCTGAAGTCAGACACTCAACTGACTAAGCCACCCAGGCACCCCTCATTGCTTTTTCTTAATGTTCATTTTTTTAGAGCAATTTTAGGTTCACAGCAAAACTGAGTGAAAAATACAGTGAAATCTACCTCTTGTCCCCTCCGCACACCTAGTCTCAACATCCCCCACCAAAAGTGCATTTGCTGTGATCCATGAACCCATCGTGACTCATCACGACCACCAAACCCCACAGTTCACATTACGGTTCACTCTTGGAGTATACATTCTATGGGTTTGGACAAAGCTGTAATAGCCCATCCATCACAGTATCATGTGAATAGTTTCATTGCCCCAAAAACCCTCTGTGCTCAGCCCATTCATCCTTCCCCATTCATCCTTCCCATCCTTCCTAACCCTTGGCAACCGCTGGCCTCTCTACTGTCTCCACAGTTTTGCCTTTTCCAGAATGTCATGTCCTTGGAATCACCCAATGCACAACCTTTTCAAATTGGCTTCTATCACTTAGTAACACACATTTAAGGTTCCTCCATGTCCTTTCATGGCTTGATGGCGCCTTTCTTTTCGCCACTAAATAATATCCCATCATCTGGATGCACCACAGCTCATTTATCTATCTGCCTCCTGAAGGACACCTTGGTTGCTTCCAAGTCCTGGGAATTATGACTGAAGCTGCTGTAAACACCCGTGTGCAGGCTTCTGTGTGGATATGTTTTCACCTCCCCCAGGTGAACCACGGATCATGGTTGCCGGACTGCACGGTATCCTTTCAGACTGCAGTCACAAAATACCATAAACTTTGTGACTTACAAACAACAGAAACCTGTTTCTCACACTTCTGGAGGCTGGAACTCTGAGGTCAGGGTGCTGGCACGGTGGAGGGGGGATGTCTGTCCTGTAGTATAGACTTCTCGCTGGGTTCTCACATGGTGGAACAGCCAGGGGCTCTCTGGGGTTTCTTCTGAAGCCTCCACTCTCATGACCCAGTGACCTCCCAAACGCCCCACCTCCTAGCACTGTCACCTTGAACATTAGGTTCCACATATGAACCTGAAGGACAGAAACATTCAGCCCATTGCACAGTAAGAGTATGCTTAGTTTTGTAAAAAACAAACAAAACAAAAACTGGTAAACTTCAAAAGTGACGGCACCATGTTGCAGTTCCAACCAGCACAAATTGAGAGCTCCTTCTCCGCCACCCTTACATCTGAGAACAGAAACCAAAACAGTACGAATAATAACAGCAAGAGGAAAAAAATAACAGCAAGTAAACAGGGAGAAGAAAAACTCAGGGGGGAAACCCCTATCATCAAAATCCTTACAGGGGTAAGACAAAAGATCGCAATAGTGAAAAAAAAAAAATGTAAAAAGGAACATTCAGAAGCCAAAAAAGGAGCTCTTAGTAAAGAAAAACGTGTGGACAGGAACCTTCAGGAGAAGAGCTGGAAGCTAAGGAGGAAATAGCTCAGAAGGTCGAGCAAAGAAATAATGAGAGAATAACAAAGACAGGATGGGAAAACCAGGGAAAACCAGAAATTGGTGTACAAGAGCCAGTATTCAAACGTGGGCATTTTGGAAAGCCAGATTAGAGGAAATGGAAGAAAGGGAATATGAATAAACAACAACGAACTCCGGCCCGAAGACAAGTGCTTTTAGGTTGAGGGCCCATCAGGTGCTCAGGATGGAGACTTGCATCATTGAGAAATATCAGAAATCATGACAAGACACAAGCTTTTAGAAATTAAAAACAAAGCAAATTAAAAAGAAGAAGGAAAGAAGGGAGGGAGAGAAGGAGGGAAGGAAGGGAGGGAAGGAAGGAGGGAAAGAGAGAGGTCACTCTGCCTGTTTGAAGGACTTGTCCACAGGCAGTAAGGGAATTTGATTTTTCACTTGCCTTTGTTTCCCAAATCAAACACGTGGAATCTTAATCCAACAACAGAAAACAAGGCAATTACTAATTCAGAGAAAGTGAAAAAGCGTGGCAGGAAGGGAGATCAAGCCCGCAAACGGACTGCAGGTGCCTCGTGTGCTTGGCTTACCCGCACTTTAATTTTTTTCAAAATTAAACGTCAACACTCTCAAAAATCAGAAGATTGCACATAAAATTCCAGATTAAAAAAAAAAAAAATCCGGCAAGATGTGGGCAAACTGCCTGCAGGACCTCAGGCCGCCCTGGACGCCGTCCACCCCATAGCCACCCCACACGCTGGGGTGCAGGCCGGAGGGCGCCGAGCCTCCGGCCGCCGCTAACGGGGATCTTTGTTCCCCTCCACCCCCCCCCACCCCCCCCATTGCCCAACGCTCTCCTCTCCGCTCCCCCTCGCCTACTGCGCGCCCTCAGCAAAGATGGCACCCGTCCGGAAAGGAACAGCCAGCGTGACTTCCAGCTGGCTGCGTGCCCTCAGCAAAGATGGCATCCAACTTGAAAGGGTAGTGGCGTGACTTCCGGCCGGGCGGAGCGAGGCGAGGCTCGCTTCCGGCGGCGCCCAGAGTGACGTGACGAGGGCGCCGCGCGGCGTGGTCCGAGGACAGTGCGGGCGCGCATGGAGGTCAGCGGCGGCCCTCGCGGCGGCAGCTCAGGTCTCCCGGCGGCGGGGAAGGGGCTGCGGGGCGTGGGTGCCGAGGGCCGGAGGGCGTGGCCGGCTGGAGGAGACCGGACAGGCGCTCCGGGACGCGGGGGGTCAGGGGGCTGGGCTGGCGGGGTGGAGACGGGTTGGGGGGGCCGGGGCGCGGCGCGAGGTGGGGGAAGGAGCGGCTCCCGCCCGTGTGCGCACGCGCACCTCCACCGCGATCCCGCATGGTGACCCGCGAGCGGCGCGCTGACCCTCGCGTCTCAGCGCGCAGGCCCCCGCGCCTTGGTGCGGGTGCGGGGTCTGCATCTGCGGGCGGAGCTTCGGGGCCGGTGTAGCCCAGTTTCGCTCCTGGACCGCAGCTCGCTCCCCAGATCGTGGGATCGACCGGTCGTGACTTTCCGGCTTCCCTCTGACCGGGCTCAGCGGGGTGCGGGCTGTTACCTTGGGGCCGGTGTTCTTCCTGAGCCTCTTATGCTGTGTAATTAGACTAAGCGTTTTACAGCGGCAATAATGCGCTGGCCACGACCGGGTTCCGGGAAACCGAAGGTCGAACACGCTACGCTCTCTGCTTTGGCAGGCGCGCGGACCCCGTCACTTGATCGCAGAGGCGGGCAGGACTGAACAGTATCGGGATATGTGACACACCCCTGGAGGAGGTAACGTCTTGCCTGGGTGTGGAGAGGTGATGGGTGATTTTGTGGGTGCTGTGCTGGGGGTGGGGGGCAGTCGCCCTGGCTGGGTCTATTGAAGGTGCAGGGCCTGTCGGGATGAGGGAGTAAACCCAGGAGGTCATTCTGAGCCACGTTGTGAGGCTGCGGGATGTGGGTCATACGTCCAGGGCTTTCCAGGAGCATTCTGATGTGAAATATCATCTTGTGTTTCTGGAAGTCCATCATTCTTGATCCTGGGTTACTTTTAAAGTAAATGAAAGGACACTGTCCGATCTTGCGGAGACTCCCACCTAGGAACCCCGGGGCTGAACCTGGGGATCTGAATGGTTGAACTACCCCGTAGGCAATTGTGCTCTCCAGCCCTAGCTGTAATGCTCCTGGGGTTGGCATTTGGTTCCATCCTACAGCGAAACAAAAAGCCTCTGCCCCGGGTATGGGGCAGGCAGAAAGCAGAGGTTCTGGCTAGTGTGGAGAGTGGCCACAACGTTGTGTCACCTGCCGTGTTCTCGGATCTCTGACTCAGAAGCTGCGCCTGCATCACCCCTTTCTCTCCTTTTCCTCTTCAGGGCTTTGGACCTGGACCTGTTCACTAGGAAGCTGCCCTCCCTGCCACCCAGGCCATCATGGCAGCCCGCCTGGTGAAGCGATGCGCGTGCCTCCTGAGAGAGGCCACCCTTCTGGCCCCTGTGGTGGCTCCGGTAGGCCGACTGAGGCTTGCCAGCGTGGCCCATAGGACTCTGACTTTCTCAGCCACCTGCCCCAGTTCCCACTTCCCAGGCCCCTTGTCGGGCCTTGTGGAGAAGGAACAACTGTCTGCCCCCTGTCCAGAGCACCAGGAGGTGGAGCGGCTCATTGAGAAGGCCACCCGGCCAGAGGAGCTTCTGGAGCTGCTCAGTGACGGTCGCTGCCTGCAAGAGAGCCATGCGGCCCTCATGCTTATCCAGCTTTCTCGCCTGCTGTCTGACAAGCCGGAAGACAGAGCCTCGCTCGTGCAGGATGCCCGCTTTCAGCAGCTTCTCCATCTCGTTGACAGCCAGGTGGGTTTCTAAAATGTTCTCTCAGGGTTCCCCGTGCAGAAAACAATGGCACCAGAGTCCAAAGCAGCCAGTCACTTTGCAGGTATAGATGGGAACTGTGCTGCCTTGCTTAGTCCTCTCCGTCCTGTGAGAAGTTTTTGTTGTATAGAGTCTAGGCTACTTTTGCTTGCTGTTCCCCACTGATCTCAGAGCGGTCCCGTTAGGTGAATGTTGCCATCCTTCCACCGTCCTTTCAGCAGCACACGGGACACAGAAGCACAGGAAGCCGCACTGGTTCCACCCGGTTCCTTGGGTGCTCATCCCCTTGCCAGGGGATGTGGGGTGACTGACGGGGAATCCCAGGCAGCCGGGCAGGGTGGTCAGACCTCAGGCCCTCTCTGGGCTGGCTGAGGAAGGACTCCCTTCAGCCAGGCTGTTCGCTCCAGTGCCAGGGGCCCGTGGCACTGGCTGCGTCGGCCCTCACTCCCTGCCTTGGTCCGTGCTACCGGGAAGAAGCCGTGCTTCCGACACTGAGCAGGGAACCCTGTATTCAGTTGTCCGAGAGGATGGGGAGGAGAGGCATGGATCGGGGTGGCGGTTGCACTAACAGTGTTTTCCAAACCAGAGGCTGTGAGAGTAGTGGATGTGGCTGGCTGGTTTTAATGAGATAGGGTAATGGAGAAAATGCCAGAATGCATGTGTGGTAAGGGGAGCATGGCATCCTGGAACCTCTTGCTTCAGTTAGAGGTGTGTGCTGGGGTCAGGGCACCAGTTTGCTTCCTGGTGATGCCATAGCTGGTGACAGTTCACTGAGTCCCTTCTTGTTCCGAGGCTGTAAGCCTGTAATTGTCAGTGCACATTTCACACGCACGGAACCGAAGCAAGTTCTGGGAGACGAGGGCACCAGTTTGCTTCCTGGTGATGCCATAGCTGGTGACGGTTCACTGAGTCCCTTCTTGTTCCGAGGCTGTAAGCCTGTAATTGTCAGTGCACATTTCACACGGAACCGAAGCAAGTTCTGGGAGACGAGAGTGAACCTTGTAACAGAGTCGTAAGCTGAAAGCAAGTGGGGACCAGAGTGTGGGTAATGCGGATGGTGGCCAGGCTCTCTTATTTGAAAGTGTCCCTGCTGTCACGGAGCATGCGTGTCTCCAGCTGCCCAGCCCCTCCACGCCACCTTCCCTGTTTGCACTCAGCCCCCCCGCACCCCCTAACGGGCAGAGGCTGCATGCTGCAGGTGGAGCCGCACCTGGACCGCGGGGTCCTGCACCGGACTGTGACACACTGAGAACAGGGGGCCCCCTTGTTCAGAAACAGGCAGGCCCCCAGGAAGAGGGAAGCTCTGCCGTGCGCACTGGGGCTTTGGGGACGTCGTGGAGCCCAGCGTGAAGCTTCACGGCGTGCCGGTGTCTTACACGGTGCCGGTGGCAGCAGGTGGCTGGCCAGCCACTCCCCCCTCCGCCCCACTCCTCGCTGGTGCCAGGGAGTGTGGGGTAGGCAGGACTCTGTGACACCTGGCCTCTCTCTGCCCGCATATCAAGCGCTTTTTCACGTAGCTTCACGCGCGCCCCTGCGTGCTGGCTGGTGTCAGCAGCAGCCCTGGAAGGTGGGGGTTGGCGGGGTGCTGATGCCTGGGCATGCTCTGTAAGGATGTCACCTTTGCTGTCCTCGGTGGTCGCATTCCCAAGAAACTAAGTTTCCAGAAACCTTAGGACTGCTTTGTGGGAGAAAAGAGGTTCAGGGTTCGGAGTTTGTCAGATGCGATGTGGCCGCTGCTTCTGAAGAAGGGCCAGTGGGTCTGTAACACCTAAAAACTGTTACCGTCGCTACAAGCAACAGAACGAGCGGGTTGACAAAACTCTTAGTTCGGAGTCTGTCCCACATGCTTTCCCCTGGCTTCTGGACTCCACGGTTTTGCTTGGGTTTGGGCACACGGAGCCACAGCGAGTGTCTGTGGTCTCCCCTCAAGGGAAATCTTCTGACTCACACAGGGGTCCTTGCTCGCGGGTGACCCTGCACGGCTGACCAGGTGGCGCAGGAGGTAGACTTGGTGGTGGGCTGCAGACCAGCCCAGGGCAGGTGGGGTCCCGGCTGTGACTGCCCCGTGTGTGTCCCCTTCCCCCCCAACCTCCACCAGATAAGTGCTGTGTGGCACGGGACCCTCGTGAAACTGCTCCGCAGCCTGTATGCACTGGCACTGCCCGCGGCCTGCAGGGAGCTGCGCTCGGTGGAGCAGGAGGTCCGCTGGCGCCTGCGCAGGCTCAAGTACAGGCACCTGGCCTTCCTGGCCGAGTCGAGCGCCACGCACATGCGGGAGTCCCCGGAGCTGCTGGCTGAGCTGCTGCTGCACCTAGAGCGGCGCTGGACGGAGATCAATGATGGCCGCACTGTGGTGGCCCTGATGGCGAAGACGGGGCACCTCTCTGAGCCGCTGATGAACCGCCTAGAGGACAAGGTACTGCGGCAGGAGCCCCGGGCAGCTGCAGGCGCACCCCGTGGCCACACAGTGGACCTAGCTGACAGTGGACCTAGCTAGCGGGCTGCCGGCTCTCCTCCTCTCCCCGGAGGGCCTCGGGGGTAGGGCAGAGCCTAAGCCGCGCTCACAAGGGGGCTCCGCTTAACACTTCTGGTGATGTGCCACACGCCCCCGGCAGTCAAGTCAAATTCGGCCCCCGCTCCTGTTGTAGCGAGAGCTGGCCCAGGTGGCTGCCACAGGAAGCTCGCAGCTCATGGGCTCCGGGTCCCCTGCCCTGGGACCCGGGGATAAGTTTGGCTGCAGACAGGCCACTTCGGGCCCAGGGGTGCCCCGGCTGAGAACCGAGTAGGCCCGCACGGCGGGGTACTGGGTTACTGAGCTCAGGTCCAGTCGCTGTCCTGCAGGGGCGGCGCTGCATGGGATCCCCGGCCTGGGCCGCCGAGCTGACCCTGAGGGCTGTGGTTGACAGTGCCTGGAGTTGGTGGAGCGCTTCGGCCCCGACGAGCTGCGGAAGGTGCTGGTGACGCTGGCGGCTCAGAACCGGCGTTCAGTGCCCTTGTTGCGTGCCGTCTCTTACCACCTGGTCCAGAAGCCATTCCCGCTGACAAAAGGCATGCTCCTGGATCTGGCCTATTCCTACGGTGAGCCTTCCCCATGAGGAGCGGCCAGAAGGGAGGCACGCTGGCCGCAGCCGTGTCAAATTCGGTGCCCGCCCACCCGTGGCAGGCACCGGCCCAAGAGGCTGCCACAGGAACACCGTGGCTCATGGGCCCTGATCCTCTGTGCTGGGCCTCAGGGATAAATTCAGTCACGGACACCAAGCCCCTGGAGCTCCAGGCCAGGCACCGGGGGTGGAGGGAGGACAGAGCAGCCTGCCCACCCTCACCAGGTGAACCCTGGGGTCGCTCTGTCCCGAAGGCAAACTTGGCTTCCACCAGACCCAGGTGCTCCAACGCCTGGCCGCCGACCTGCTGCCCCACGTGCCCAGCCTGACGTCTGGCGAGGTGGCCCGTGGCGCCAAGTCCTTCGCCCTCCTGAAGTGGCTCAGCCCGCCCCTGTTCGAGGCCTTGGCCCAGGTGAGCCGGGCAGACCCTGCTCGTTCCACCGGGGAGGCACGGCCGCCCCGGACACTCCCCGGTTATGAACAGGGACTTCCTACCCGGCTCACTCATAGAGGCGCGGCCTCTGTGGGCAGTGGAGAATGGCGGGTGAGGACGGTGTCCTCCGTCGTGTCACTGGGCTCTGGAGGAGTTTCCATCCGTCTTCGGGTGGCTATAGCAGGACGTAGTGTGGACCGTGAGGCTTGGAATTTGCTCAGGACTAAACTTCATCCCCTGAAACAGCGAGGAGAGACAGTTAACGTTACCTGCAGCGGCTTGAGGCTGCACAGGCCACCCGGGGCGTTTGTGACACTACCACCGGTCTCTGGGTGGGGGCAATGAGCAGGGGGAGGTCTGGCCTGCCACCCTGTCCAGGTGACCCCCGGGCAGCTGGGGGCTCGTGGGCCCTGTGGGAGGGCCCCTCTCATTCTGTCCTCCACCCCATGTGGCCGGCCCAGCACGTCGTAGACCGAGCCCACACCGTCACCGTGCCGCACCTGTGCAACGTGCTTCTGGCCTTCGCACACCTGAACTTCCGTCCCGAGCGAGAGGACAAGTTCTTCAGCCTGGTATGGTCTGTGCACCTGTTCACCCACATGGGTGTGGAGGCAAGAGAGGGGGGCCCTGACCCGGGGGCTTTAGGGGTGAGAGGGGAGCTGGAGCCCTGTGTCACAGGGATGGTCTGGGGACAAAAGATGTGAGGTCCTCTACATGCCTGCTGTGCGGTCGTGTGCACAGGTCGGGAGGTGTCGGGTGGCTCACTCGCCGCAGGCAGGGCTAGGGGGCCACTGGTTCTCCCTTACTGTCCTGCTGGTGCTCTGAACCCTTGGCATACCACCATGCAAAGCGGGCCCGAGCAGGCCCACGCAGGCGTGACACATCTCGCGTGTGCACCTGGGCCTCCACGGGGACACTGCCCTCCTTGTACTCTCCCAAGTTCTCCCAGGGCCAGAAATCCATCCCTGTCCCCAGGGGCCTGTGATTTTGTGCCACAGGCCCTTGCTGCTGGGAGGGGCAGCAGGAAAGTCCTGCTGCATGTTGTGCTGTCCGTTAGTCCCGGGTGAGGAAGAAGGTTTCTGGTACTTTCTACTGGGGGAAGGGGGGGCTCCAAGCCTGGCCAAGAACGTCAGCCAGGATTGCTCCCAGTAGTTGTTCTAGCCTCAGCGCAGCCAAGCCATTCCAGCGCTCCGACTGCCTCCAGCCCAGGAGGTATGCGGCTGCTGAGCAGAGCCTCCCCGCCCCGCCCCTGTCCAGGTTAACGAGAAGCTGGGGCCCAAGCTGCGGAGCCTGCACCCGGCCCTGCAGGTGGATGTGGTGTGGGCACTGTGCGTGCTGCAGCAGGTGCAGGGGGAGGCGCTGCGAGCGGTACTCTGCCCTGAACTGCATGCCCGGTTCCTGGGTGAGTGCTGGGGCTTCCCCTCCCCTCCCTGACCCCAGGGGTCTGGGGGCCTCAGGCCTGGCAGGGAGGGGGCTCCGGAGCAGTGAGACGGTGCCCAGAGCTCACCTGGCTGGCGTCTGTTCCTCCATCCCTCTGCCTCTCCATGTGCATGGCCCTTATGATCTTGTCTCTGCCCCAATGATGCTAAGTTCAGAGTCAGTTGGGATCGAGGGTGTCACTGGCCCCCCTCTTTGGCCCAGCATCGGCCTTGGCTCACCCTCCCTTCTCGTTCTGCCTCAGGCAGCGAGTCCCCAAAGGACCAGAGCACCTTCCAGAAGCTGCTGCACATCAGCGCCACTGCACAGCTGGAGCACCCTGAGTACACGGGCCCCCTCCTCCCGGCCTCAGACTGGGCGCCCTGGCTCTTGGCCTGTGATGGGAAGGCCACACCCCTGCAGAAGGAACTGCGGGACACCCTGCGGGGGCTGCTGGGGAGCCCCAGCAGGGGCAGCTTCGCAGTGGCCACGCAGTACGGCTGGGTTCTGGGTGAGGCCCTCTCTGCACTACCCTGGTGGTGGGCACGGGGCTTGTTCTGTCCAGGACAAGGTCTCTGTGCCCCAGGGACGGTCCCTTCCATGTCCACCCGTGCCCCTCCCTAGATGCCGAGGTGCTGCTGGACACGGATGGCCAGTTCCTGCCCCTGAGAGACTTTGTAGCCCCACATCTCACTCCTCCCTCGGGGACCCAGCCGCTGCCCCCTGGGGCCAAGAGGTAGGTGGCCTGTGGCCAGCCTTGGACTCTGGCTTTTCTCTGGTGCCCCCCCTCATCCTTCCCCCTCCCCCGGGAGGATGCCTAACGTTCTGCCCCTCCCCCACCAGGCTGGCGTTCCTGCGCTGGGAGTTCCCCAACTTCAGCAGCCGGAGCAGAGACCTGCTGGGGCGCTTCGCCCTGGCCCGGCGTCACGTGCGGGCCGCCGGCTTCCTGGTGGTGGACGTGAGTACCGCCAGTCCAGTGGGCCCCTTTGTGCAGGACGAAGGGAACCCCGGAACCTCGTAGATTCCCTGTGGCCGCAGCCCTGAAGCGTCTGCTCAGGGCTCTTAGAGCAGGTCTGCGCCCCACGAGTGCCGGCCCCGGGGCCGCTGACCCCTTCCAGAGCAGACGGTCCTATATGGGCCGGGGAACCCAGGAGCACCAGACACCGTGTGAGGGTTTTGTCACATTTACTTCTTGTGGTTTTGGTATCTCAGTGGGTTTTTGTTTTTCACTTCAAAAATGAAAAAGTTGTCATCAGGTGCCACAGATTCTCAGATCCCTGGCCCCAGGGGTTCAGGCCCCGGCAGCTCCTTCCACAGCCACACTCAGCAGCTTCGTGGGCTTGGAGGGTGGGGAGGCCAGGTGTGGAGCAGCGGGCAGAGCACAGGTGCCCCCCCCCCCCGCAGGTCCCCTACTACGAGTGGCTGGAGCTCAAGTCTGAGTGGCAGAAAGGCGCCTACCTCAAGGACAAGATGCGAAAAGCAGTGGCGGAGGAGCTGGCCAAGTGACCCGGTCCATAGCCTGGACTGCACCCTGGGGGCCCTGGCCAAGTGACCTGGACTGCGCCCTGGGGGACCCGGCTCACCTGGACTGCATCGTGGGGGAGCTGGCCCCCAGCACCTGCTCTCTTGTGGGCAATAAACAGTGAATTCCAGTGTCCACACCAGGAGGTGTCCCAGACTTTGTCACCATTGCCACCACCCACCCTGCTCTCATGGTGGCCTGTCTGTCCCGGCTTCTCTGCCTCCCCAGGTCCCCTTGTCCCACATGTTCACACAGAGCCACCTGCTGTTCACACCATGTGGTCCACACCCAGGGTCCTGGGATTCCAGCATTTGGGCCGCGAGGACTTCCTGGGTCAGGCCTGTAGGGTTTTTGAGGACACGGCTTGGGGTTCTGATCTTGGTGTGGGCACTGACCACAGGCGTCCTGGGGGACGCCTCCTGCCTGTACTGTGGTCTCAGATGAGTGGAGGACCCCCAAGGACCCCAGCTGACCAGTGTCACTGGCTCTGGAACAGGGGACAGGTGCAGTCAGCTGACAGGATGCAGCTACCATCACCTCCAGACCAGGGGGATGCACCCTGTCCCTGAGTGGCCCGAGCCTCATCCCTGCCCCGCCCAGTAGTTTGTCCCTTCCCCAATCCTCCGCTGCAAAAGCAGGGTGACTGCCACATGCTGCCATTTGCCCCCAGCAGCTCAGAGCGGGGCGGGGAGAAGGGCCATCTCCAAAGTGGTCCCTCTGGAAGAGCTAGTCCAGTCTCCCAAAACCGCACAGCTCCCACAGGCGTTGGGGTATGGGTGGAGGGGGGCCTCTGGCACTTGTCATTTGCACAGGCCAGAGGGAGGAGCAGCTGAGAGGACTCTGAAGCCGGTGTCCCTGAGTATAGGCAAGATGTGGGAGCAGGGCGGACATCATGCAGTGAAGGACGGGCATGGATGAGGGTTGGGGTGTGGAGCTGGTCCTGTCCACTCAGGACCACAGGCTTTCACTGGAGACGCTCAGATCCCTTTGCAGTCTTGAGACATCACAGTGGTCCCTGTGTCCTCTATTACTCTTGGTGATGACATCTATAACTGGTTTGTGTTACCAGGACACCCAGAATAGGAACCCACGTGTAGGGCTACTGCCTCCATGCAGGGACCTCTCCTGCCACCCTTCACACCCACACCTCCCCCTGCTGGCGGCCACCAGCCTGACCTTCATCTCCACTCTTGTTTCCAGAGCTTTCTGTAGAGGAGTCTGCACAGCCCTCAGGCTGGATCTGCCTGGGCTCTCTTGGAAGACTCATCCGGGGGTCCATGCTCTGCTTCCGTGTTCCTGCAGGTGACCGGTCACCCCACACTCGGGGTGGAGGGAGCCTCGCTCTCCGGGATAGATGCCCGCCATGTGCATTTATGTGGGAGTTTGAGCTGCCCAGCCCTTCCAGAGTCACTATGCCGTCCTGTGCATTCCAGAAGGTGGTACGTCTTCCCTTGGCCAGTGCCAGGGAGCGCCCACTCCAGTGGCCAGTGGGCACCAGCTGCTGCCTCTGGGCCTTGCATTTCCCTGACGGCCAGTGCATTTGCATCGTTGCTCATCTGCGTGGGCTCTGGAGAAATTCCCGGCCCGGTTCTGTGTCCAGGACTTGATTCAGTCACCTTACGGAGTTGTCAGAGTTCTCTGTACACTCAGAACTCAGTTCCCCATCAGGAAATGGTTTGTGAATGTTTTCTCCCGTTTCATGGGTTCCGTCTTCACTTTCTCAGTGGTGGCCCTCAGGCAGCAAGCTTCCTGTTCTGGCAACATCCACCATATCTTCTTGATTTGCCTGTGCTCTTGGCATCCTGTCCCAGAGTCCTTTGGTGAATCAAGGTCATGGAAATATACCTGTTTTCTTCCAAGAATTTGATTTACTTAATTTTGCCCTTACAGATTTCTCCACTTCGAGTGAATGTTTGTATTTGGTGTGCAGTCAGCTCCACTCTGCACATGACTCTTAAGCTGCCCCAGTGCCATCACCAAGAAGATCATTCTGTCTTCTGTTCTTGGCACCTTTGTTGAAACTCTGCTGACCACAGGTGTCTGGGGTTAACTCTGGGCTCTCGGTAGCTGTCTCTTGATTGTTGCTTTGCAGGACATTTTGAAACTAGAAAGCGTGAGTCCTGGATTACATCAGAATAGCTTCTGCACAGTGAAGGAAACCACCAACAAAACTAAAAGTCAGCCTCCTGAACGGGAGGAGAGATTAGTACCCAAAGAATATAAAGAACTTATTCAACTTAACACCAAAAGTGAAATAATCCACTTAAAAATGGGCACACCAGGGCACCTGGGTGGCGAGGTAGTTAAGCGTCCAGTTCGTTTTGGCTCAGGTCATGATCTCATGGTTCAGGTGTTCAAGCCCCACATCGGGCTCTGCACTAACAGCAAGGAGCCTGCTTGGAATTCTCTGTCCCTCCCCCACTGCACTTTTCTCTCTCAAAATAAATAAACTTAATTTTTTAATGTTTATTTTTGAGAGACAGAGTTGAGCAGGAAGGGGCAGAGAGGGAGACACAGAGTCCCAAGCAGACTCTGAACTGTCAGCACGGAGCCTGATGTGGGGCCCAAACCCACAAGCCGCAAGATCATGACCTGAGCCGAAGTCAGACACTTAACTGACTGAGCCACCCAGGCGCCCCAAACTTTATTTTTTAAGGTTTGTTTATTTTTGAGGGAGAGCACAGTGGAGGAGGGGCAGGGGGAGGGGGAGCGGACAGAGCATCCAAAGCAGGCTCCGTGCTGATCGGGCTCAACCTCAAATGGTGAGATCACGACCTGAGTCAACATCAAATGCTCAACCAGCTGAGCCACCCAAGCACCCCTAACAAAATAAACTTGAAGAAAAGATGTGGAAAACCGGCACAACACGTGAACGTTTTTCCAAAGAAGAGCTCCAGGTGCCTAACAGACACATGAAAAGATGCTCCACATCGCTCCTCAGGGAGATACAAACCGAAACCAGGATGAGATCACCTCACACCTGTCAGTGGCTAAAATCAACACAGGAAACGAGTTGTCAAGGATGTGGAGGAAGGGGGCCCTCCCGCACCACCGGTAGGGATACAGACTGGTGCAGCCACTCTGGACAATAGTATGGAGGGTCCTCAAAAAGTTAAAAACTACCCTACAATCTAGCAATTTCGCTACTAGGTTATTTACTCATATAATATAAAAACGTGAACTCAAAGGGATCTGTGCACCCCAGTGTTTACAGCAACATTATCTACAACTCCAAACTCTGGAAACAGCCAGGCCATCAACTGATGAATGGATAAAGGAAGACGTACAGACACACGCACACACGCACTGGAATATCAGCCATCAGATAGAATGAAGTCTTGCCATTTGCAGAGACATGAATGGACCTAGAGAGTATTACGCTAAGTGAGAGAAGTCAGAGAAAGACCTACCATATGATGTCGCTCATTCACTGAAGAAATAAATGAACAAAGGAAAAAAGACAAACCGGAAAACAGACTCTTAACTGAGGGGCAGGGTGAGGCTGGGTAAGGGAAACAGGTGAAGGGGGTTAAGCATGTTTTTCTTTTTTTTTTTTTTTTGCTTATTTTTGAGAGAGACAGAGCACAAGTGGGGGAAAGGCAGAGAGAGAGGGAGACAATCAGAAGCAGGCTTCAGGATCTGAGCTGTCAGCACAGCCCGATGCAGGGCTTGAACTGAGAGATCATGACCTGAAACCAACTGAGCCACGCAGCCGCCCCTACACTTGAGCACTGAATGATCTGCGGAAGTGTTGAATGACTATACTGTACCCCCAAAACTAATACAACACTGTATGTTAACTACACTGGGTTTTTAAAAAGTGTGAGTCCTGCTTTATTCTCTATTTTCCAGGTAGATGGTTTTGGCTATTCTGGGGCCCTTGCAATTCCGTATAAATTTTAGAAGTAGCCTGTTGGGGCACCTGGGTGGCTCCGTTGGTTAAGTGTCCAACTCTTGGTTTCGATTCAGGTCAAGGTCCCACAGTTCACGAGTTTAAGCCCTGCTTTGGGCTTTGCGCTCATCGTAGTGCTGAGCCTGCTTGGGATTCTCAGCCTCCCCCCGCTTTTGTGTGTGCTCGTTCTCTGTCTAAATAAATTTTTTAAAAAAAAGGGAGCCTATCGATTCTTACAAAGAGGTAGTTCAGATTATGGTGGGGATTGCAAGGAAGCCTTAGATCAGTTTGGGGAGTGTTATCTTAACGTGATGCCTTCTGATCCGTGAACGTGAGATGTTTATTTAGGTATTCCTTAATTTCGACAGTTTTGTAATTTTCAGAGTATAAATTTTGAGTTTCTTTGGCTAAACTGATTCCTAAGTACTTTATTCTTTTTGGTGCCATCATGAATGGGATTTTCTTTATTTTAATTTTGGATTGTTTATTGCAAGTTTAAAGAAATACAATTGATTTTCTCTCTTTTTTAATTTTTTTTAACATTCAGTTTTGAGAGACAGAGCATGAGTGGGGGAGGGGCAGAGAGAGAGGGAGACACAGAATCCGAAGCAGGCTCCAGGCTCTGAGCTGTCAGCACAGAGCCCAATGTGGGGCTTGAACTCACAAACCATGAGATCATGACCTGAGCCGGTCAGACGCTCAACCGACCGAGCCACCCAGACGCCCCATCTCTCTCTCTTTTTTAAGAGAGAGCATGACAGCAAGGGAGAGGGGCAGGGTGGGAGAAAGAGACAGGAGAATCTTAAGCAGACTCCACACTCGGCTCAGAGTCCGATCCCACAACCCTGGGATCATGACTGAGCTGAAATCAAAGTCAGATGCTCAACTGACAGCCATGCAGGCACCCCACAATTAACTTTTCCTAATGGAAGTATAACTCACACACAATGAATTCACATACAATATTTTTACATGTGAAATGATCCCCATAAGTCCAGTTACCATCTGTCACCAAAGTTATTGAAATATTATTGACAGTATTCTTCATGCTCTGTGTTAACATATGTGACCTATTTGTTTTGTGACTGGAAGTTTGCACCCTCTTAATCTCCTTTATCTGTTTACCACCCCAACCCCTCCCTCCTGTGGTAACCAACAGTTGCTTTATCTACAAATGTGCTTCCATTTGGTGTATTTTTTTTAGATTTATTTGTAATTTATTTTATAATTTTGGGGGGAACCTCCATACCATTTTCCAGCAGTGGCACCAACTTACATTCCCACCAACAGTGCGTGAGGGGCCCCTTTTCTCCACATCTTCACCAACACTGGTCATTTTTTTCTTTTTGATACTAGCCATCCTGACAGGTGAGAGTCGTGTCTTCCCGGGGCTCTGACTTGCGTTTCCCGGATGACGATGGTGTGGCACCGTTTACACGTCTTTTGGCCATCTGCAGGTGTTTGGAGAAATGTCTACTCGAGTCCTCAGCCCTTTTATTTGTTTAATGTTTGTTTATCTATTTTTGAGAGAGCACAAGCAGGGGAGGGACAGAGAGAGAGGGAGGCACAGAATCCGAAGCAGGCTCCAGGCTCTGAGCTGTCCGCACAGAGCCCGACGCGGGGCTCGAACTCATGAACCGTGAGATCATGACCTGAGCCAAAGTCAGACGCTCAACTGACTGAGCCACCCAGGCGCCCCCTCAGCCCATTTTTTAATGGGGTTATTTGTCATTGTTGTTTATATTAAGGTGTGTAAGTCCTTTATATAGTTGGATGTTAACCCTTTATCTGTTGTATGATTGGCAAATGCCTTCTCCCACTTAGTAGTTCTCTCTGTTTCCAGCTTGAAACAACCCCACCTTCTCTCGCCCTTGCCTGAAGAGACTGGTCCACAAAACCATTGCCGAGACCAGAGTCAGAGAACTTACTGCCCGTGTGCTTCTCTAGGATTCTTAAGGTTTCAGGTCTCACACTGAGGTCTTTGATCCATTTGGAGTTCACGTTTGTGCGTGGTTTAAGAAGGATCCAGGTTTCCTCCCTCTGCCTGCAGCTGTCCAGTTGCTGAAGAAATGGGCTTTTTCCCATTGCATATATTTGCCTTCTTCATCATAGATTCGTCGGGGCACCTGGGCGGCTCAGTCGGTTAGGCGTCTGACTCTTGGTTTCGGCTCAAGTCCTGATCTCACAGTTTGTGAGTTCAAGCCCCATGTCGGGCTCCACAATGCACAGCCTGCTTGGGATTCTCTCTCCCTCTCTCTGCTCCTCCCCCACTTGCATTAGCTCTCCTGCTCTCTCAAAGCAAATAAATAAAATAAAATCTTAAAAAAATAGGTTCATTGACCCTATAAATGTGGATTTATTTCTGGGCTCTCTATTCAATTCTGTTAATCTGTGCATCCTGCCAGTACCGACTGTTTTGATTACTTATTTGCTTGGCAGTATAGTTTGAAATCTGGGAGTGTGATGCCTCCAGTTCTGTTCTTTTTCAAGATTGCTTTGGTTATTTGAGGTCAACAGTTGATTTTTTTTTTTTATGTTATTTGCTAGGAGGGGGAGCACAAGTGGGGAGAGACAGAGAATCAAGTGGGCTCCACGCTGTCAGCACAGATTTTTATATTCTGATCTTGAATCCTCCAGCCTTGCTGAACCAATGTTATCAATCCTAATGATTTTTGCTGCTTTTAAAAAGATTTTGTCTTTGACTTTACACATTTTTTTTTAACGTTTATTATTGAGAGACAGAGAGAGACAGAGCGTGAGCAGGGGAGGGGCAGAGAGAGAGAGGGAGACACAGAGTCGGAAGCAGGCTCCAGGCTCTGAGCTGTCAGCACAGAGCCTGACGCGGGGCTTGAACTCACAAACCACGAGATCATGACCTGGGCTGAAGTCAGACGCTCAACCAGCTGAGCCACCCAGGCACCCCTGACTTTACATATTTTTATATGATACGTGTGTTTGTGAGTCTGTCCACATCCACCCTGCCTGGGGTCCATCGAGCCCCCTCAGTGTGTGGGAGGGTTTTGTTTTCAGCTTGGGAAGTCTGCAGCTGTGCCTTCTTTGGATGCTGTCCTCCTCCTGGTACCCCGGTCCGTGTGTGGTCCGCATGTGCTGGTGCGGATAATGTGTTCCACACCTCTCGGAGGCTCTGTGCATTTTTCTGTTCTCTTCTCCAGCTCACGTAATCTCCTGTGATCTGTCTTCAAGTTCACTAGTTCTCCTCCCAGTTCAGATCTTCTGCTCAGCCCCTAAAGTGAATCTCGTCATTTCTGTCCCTTGTGGATATTCTCTACTTGCTGCTACCTCATCATCGTACCTTCCTTTGCTTTAACCGTGCTCTCCTTTAGCAGTGAGCATAACTTACAACAACCACCTTGACCATCTTTCTCTGTGACATACGGCATCCGGTCGCTCTTGTAGGCAGTTTGTGTTGCCTGCTTTCTCGCCAGTACATGGGTCATACTTCCTATCTGTGCCTGGTAATGTTTTGTTGGCAACTGGACATTTATTTTTTTAATTTTTTTTTTTAACGTTTATTTATTTTTGAGACAGAGAGACAGAGCATGAACTGGGGAGGAGCAGAGAGAGAGGGAGACACAGAATCTGAAACAGGCTCCAGGCTCTGAGCTGTCAGCACAGAGCCCGACGCGGGGCTCGAACCCACGGACCGTGAGATCATGACCTGAGCCAAAGTTGGACGCTTAACCGACCAAGCCACCCAGGCACCCCGGCAACTGGACATTTAAAAAAAAAAATTTTTTAGGGGCGCCTGGGTGGCTTGGTCGGTTAAGTGTCCGACTTCAGCTCAGGTCACGATCTCACAGTCCGGGAGTGGGTCTGGGCTGACGGCTCAGAGCCTGGAGCCTGCTTCCGATTCTGTGTCTCCCTCTCTCTCTTCCCCTCCCCCGTTCATGCTCTGTCTCAAAAATAAACGTTAAAAAAACTTTTTTTTTATTTTTTTTATGTTACTTTATTTTTGAGAGTGAGAGAGACAGAGCGTGTGTGGGGGAGGAGCAGAGAAAGGGAGACACAGACTCTGAAGCAGGCTCCAGGCTCTGAGCTGTCAGCACAGAACCCGACGCGGAGCTGGAACCCACAAGCCGTGAGATCATGACCCGAACCAAAGTCGGACGCTCAACCGACTGAGCCACCCAGGCGCCCCGGCAACTGGGCATTTTAAATAAAATATTGTAACAACTCTGGGTTCTGGCCCAACACCCCCTCTCCTCTGGGGCTTGTTACTGTCGTTACTTGCCCGTTTGCTTGGTGATGGGTTAGATGATTTGGGGGAAGCCCACTCCTTTTCCCCTGCAGGGCCCTGGGGCTTTTTCTCGGTGAGGTGCGTGGCTGCGCCCCCAGTCACCCGGGCCCGCTGCCGAGGCTGCGTCTTCACTGGCTCAGTGTGTCTTCTCCCAAAGGCCTTTGACCACAACCTCCACAGTCCCGAGGGGGTGCTCAGCTTCACACTACCCCCTGCTCAGTTGCAAGTGAAGCCAGATCCTGTGGGAAGAAACTGGGAGCCACCCACTTCACAGCCCGGCCAAATCTCAGCCGGGGCAGGCAGGCTTGGGAGAGACACCCCCCAGTGTGGGAGCTGAGCCCTCAGCGGACGGGGGATGGCAGCCTCTTCTGGTGTGGAACCATGGCCTCGAGGGGCTGCCAGGCCCAAGGGAGGGTCTCCCTCCCACACACGGAGGCTAAAGGGAGGAGGGGCCACCTCAGTCACACTGGCCTGGGACTCCTGCCCCCACCCCTGCAGCAGGTGGCGTCTCTGGCCAGGAAGTGCTGGGGGACCGGGGGCCCTGTGCTCTTCGGCCGGGTCAGGTGCATTCTCTGCCTTGGAGAGCAGGAGCTCGCGCCCCTCAGTTCCACTTCCTCGAGGACTTGGCACTCAGTGTCTTGAACAGCTATTTCATTTGCACATCAGACCCTTTCTGGGAGCTTTAACTGTTGGCCATAAGATCTCCACTGGTGTCACGGGGAGGTTGGCCGGTGGAGCCCCTCGTGCTTCCGTTCTGGAAGTCTGTCTGCTTTGCCTTCTTCTCTTGCCCCGTTGCAGGATTAGGATCTGCGGCCTCGTGTTGAAAACGGGCACAGCAGCGGAGGCCCTTGTCCCGGCCCGGCCTTAGCGTTCAGTCTTCTGGCTCCCGGCCCGGTGTCGGCTTAAGATTTTTGCGTATGCTTTTTATGGAGGTAATTTTAACTTGCTGAGAAGTCTTTTACAATCGGAACGGCTGTTGGATTATGTGATTGACACAATCACGTAATTTCTCTTCTCCAGCTTGTGGGCTTGACAGGTTCCGCTGAATGATTCTCACATGCTGAGCCGCCCGTGCACACCTGGTCAGAGGTGTGTGATTGTTCTGTACATTGTTGGATTGGATTTGCCAATATTTGATTGAGAATTTTTGTGCCTAAGTTCATGGGAGAGATTGCGCTGTAGTTTTTGTTTGTATTTGGTGCTGTCCTTGCCTTGCTTTGGTAACAGTATTTAACTCTGTCTCGTGGCACACCTGGGTGGCTCAGTCTTTAAGTGTCTGACTCTTGATTTGGGCTCTGGTCATGACCCCAGGGTTGAGATCGAGCCCCACATTGGGCTCCATGCTCAGCATGGAGCCTGCTTAATATTCTCCACCTTCCCCCCCCCCGCCCCGCCCCACCGCCTCTCTCCCTCTCTGCCCTTGGCCCTTGTTCCCAGCTCATTCTTTCTCTCTCACAAATAAAAATAATAATAAAATAAATTTGTCTCAGGAAACGAGTTAAGAGGCATTCCCTTAGGGCGCCTGGGTGGCTCAGTCGGTTGAGCATCCGACTTCGGCTCAGGTCACGATCTCGCGGTCCGTGAGTTCGAGCCCCGCGTCAGGCTCTGTGCTGACTGCTCAGAGCCTGGAGCCTGTTTCAGATTCTGTGTCTCCCTCTCTCTCTGACCCTCCCCCGTTCATGCTCTGTCTCTCTCTGTCTCAAAAATAAACGTTAAAAAAAAAAAAAAGAGGCATTCCCTCCTCTTCTGTTTTCTGGCAGAAATTGCTTTTTTTTTTTTTTAATTTTTAGTTTATTTTTTGAGAGAGAGAGAAAGAGAGAGAGCAGGGGATGGGGCAGAGAGAGAAGGAGAGAGAGAATCCCAGGCAAGCGCTGCACCATCAGCACAGAGCCCGATGTGGGGCTCTAACCCACAAACCATGAGATCATGACCTGTGCCGAATGAAGAGTCAGATGCTTAACCAACTGAGCCACCGAGGGGCCCTGGGCAGAGATTGCTTTAAGTTGATATTAATTCTACTTTAGGGGTGCCTGGGGGGCTCAGTCGGGTAAGCATCCGACTTCATCTCAGGTCACGATCTCACGGTTTGTGAATTCAAGTCCCATGTTGGTCTCTGTGCTGACAGCTCAGATCCTGGAGTCTGCTTCGGATTCTGTGTCTCCCTCTCTTTCTGCCTCTCCCCTGCTCACGTTCTGCCCCTCTCTCTCTCTCAAAAATAAATAAACATAAAAAAAAATTTTTTTAATACTTGGTAGAATTCCCCAGTGAAATCATCTGGGCCTGAAAGTTTCTTTGGGTGAACTTTTAAATTAAAAAGTAATTTCTTTCATGGCTACAGGACTGTTCAGATTATCCATTTCATCTTGCTTGCTCGAATTTGGTGGATTTTAATGTTTCTCATGCCTCCGGGATTTCATGCGTCACTCTGGCGCTCCCAGAAGAATATCTCACCTGCCACCCAGGCTTCCTGCGGCCCCCTCGGGCTGACATGGAACTAACCATCCAGCCCCCCGGTGTGCTCCTGGCCCTGGTCATCTGTGTCTGCTCTTTTAATGTTGGCAGCCTCGTTAGAGGTTTATCTATCTTACCAATTCTTCAAAGAACCTTTTCTTGGTTTCATTGATGCCCTCTCTTTTCCTGTTTTCCATTTCACTGATTTCTGCTCCTGACTTTATTATTTCCTTCTTTCTGCTTGTTTTGGTTTTATTTTGCTCTTTCTTCCCAAGTTTCACAAGGTAGGACATACGATGACTTTGAGGCCTTGATGACTCTTGGCACTCGCAGACCACACACTTTGATGTTCCGTATTTTTATTTTTATCCAGTTGAGTTTTGTGTTTTTTTAATTTTTTTGACGTTTATTTATTTTTGAGACAGACACACGCACACAGAATCTGAAGCAGACTCCAGGCTCTGAGCTGTCAGCACAGAGCCTGACTCTGGGCTCGAACCCACGAACCACGAGCTCATGACCTGAGCCGAAGTCAGATGCTTAACCAGTTCTGTGTTTTGTTTTTTTTTTTTTAATTTTTTTTTTTCAACATTTTTTATTTATTTTTGGGACAGAGAGAGACAGAGCATGAACGGGGGAGGGGCAGAGAGAGAGGGAGACACAGAATCGGAAACAGGCTCCAGGCTCCGAGCCATCAGCCCAGAGCCTGACGCGGGGCTCGAACTCACGGACCGCGAGATCGTGACCTGGCTGAAGTCGGACGCTTAACTGACTGCGCCACCCAGGCGCCCCAACCAGTTCTGTGTTTTTTTTTTTTTTTTTTTTTTTTTTTTTTTTTTTTAATTTTTTTTTTCAACATTTATTTATTTTTGGGACAGAGAGAGACAGAGCATGAACGGGGGAGGGGCAGAGAGAGAGGGAGACACAGAATCGGAAACAGGCTCCAGGCTCTGAGCCATCAGCCCAGAGCCTGACGCGGGGCTCGAACTCACGGACCGCGAGATCGTGACCTGGCTGAAGTCGGACGCCCAACCGACTGCGCCACCCAGGCGCCCCAGTTCTGTGTTTTTAAAAATGCCCTGGAGCACTTGCAGTTTGAGCCAGGATCATTTACAAGAGTGTGGTTTTCTTCCCAGTGTTTGGAGATTTTCCTCTTGCTGATTGACTTTGTGGGAGTCCACTGCAGTCTAAGTATAAACCCTGTGATTTCAGGTATTTTAGACATGTTGACGTTTGCCTTACGGTCTGGGGTTTGATCTGTCTTGGGGAACATTTCCCACGTTGAACACAGAGTCACTCTGCGCTGCTGGGGGGACCACCCCGCAGACCACTGCGGGCGGGCGACGTGACTCCCTTACATCCGGCTGCTTTTCTGTCTAGAGGTCCTAATGGTCAAGTCCAGTCCTCCACCGTTCCTGCAGACCGGCCCCCTCCTCTCAGCTCAGTCAGCCTCGGCCTCATGTGTTCCGAGGTTCCGAGAGCCAGTGTGTGTGGCTCCATTACCCGTAACGTGTGTCAGTCTGTTGCCGCCTACCCCTTTGCCCCAAAGTGCACTTTCTCACGTATTGACTTAGCCACCCCCGCTTGTGGTTGTGTGTTGTGTGTGTTTGGTTACTATTCGTGTCATTTTCTGTTATTTTCTTCCAGCACAGCTGTCACTGGACTTGAAGTGAGTTTATTATAAACAGCATGTAGTTGTCTGGCTTTTTTTAATGATTATTTAACTTGAGAGAGAGAGAGTGCGCGTGCGCACATACGCACGCACAAGTGGGGGAGGGGCAGAGAGAGGTAGACACAGTCCCCAGCAGGCTCCACGCTGTCAGCACAGAGCCCACATAGGGCTCGGTCTCACCAACCCTGAGATCATGACCCGAGCCGAAATCGAGAGTTGGCCGCTTAACCAGCTGAGCCCCCCAGGCACCCCCAGTCTTGCTTTTCTATCCACTCTGCAAATCTTTGCCTCCTGATTTGTGAATTTATTTTTATTTATTTATTTATTTATTTGAAAAAGAGCACGAGGAGGGGAAGGGCAGAGTGAGAGGGAGAGAAGAGAATCCCAAGCAGGCTCCACACTCAGTACTCGGTACAGAGCCCCACTCAGGGCTCAGTCTCACTAACACGGTGAGATCATGACCTGAGCCGAAACCGGGTCAAAACGAAGTCTTGGACAGACGCCTAACCGACTGGGCCATCCCGGAGGCAGGAGGGTTCTCAAGTGTTGAAAGAAAGTGTCGTTGAAAGAAAGTGTCGCTGGAGAAGGAAGGCGCTTTGGCCACAGGTACACACCCCGCCTGCCTGGAAAAGCAAGCCTGTTGACAAAGGAAGGACAGGACAAGTGAGCACCTGGAGGGAGGAGGGGTGGGGCCTGGGAAAGGCAGAAATGCTGCATGACGGGCTGGCTTGAGGGGAGAAGTGCACGGGGGCTCTCCTCGGTGCTCCCTTGGGTCTCTCAGCCGCTTCCCTGATTTTGTCTTCAGCGCTAGACGTCACAGGTCAGGCGTCCCGACGTGGGTTGCCTTAGGGTTTGAGATTTGCTCAGCTGCTTGAAGATATGTTTCTATTTTTTGCCTACAAGCTTCAGCTATCATTTCTTTGAATACTCTTTTTCCTTAGTTTTTATTTTATTTTTTCCTTATTTATTTTTTGAGAGAGACAGGGCACGTGCAGGGGAGGGGCAGAGAGAGAGGGAGACACAGAATCCGAAGCAGGTTCCAGGCTCCGAGCTGTCAGCACAGAGCCCGACACAGGGCTAGAACTCATGGACCGTGAGATCATGACCTGAGCCAAAGCTGGACACTCAACCGACTGAGCCACCCAGGTGACCCCCTCCCTCTTTTTTTAATGTTTTTTATTTTGAGAGAGAAAGAGAATCTCAAGCAGGCTCCGCACTATCAGTGCAGAGCCCGACGTGGGGCTTGAGATCATGACCTGAGTGGAGATCAAGAGTTGGTCACTTAAGTGACCGTGCTGCCCAGGCGCCCCTGTTTTGGTTGTCTCTTATTTCCTGCATTTCTTGTTAGATTAGTCAGGAGGAAAGGAGAGACCAGCCTATGCCCAGACTGGAAGCCCCTCGGGACTGCTGAAGGACTTTGGGTTTCTGGAAAATCTGTGTTGTCCAGATGGTAGGGGGTCTGCAGGGCAGTGGGAGCTAGGAGGGGGTCTGCCAAGGCAAAGGGTGAAGGGCCCTAGAAGGAGGCAACTTAGGAAAGCCTGGGAGGTGTGGATGAAGGGTGTGGGGGAGGAGAGGAAGAGAAGGGGAGCCCATGGGGGGGGAGAGGGAGGGGGACGAGGGGACGGGTCGCCGGCATTGCCAGCAGGTGACAGGGTGCAGGACGCAGAGAGCCAGCCCCACGCTGTGTCTGGGGTCGCGCCAGCAGCAGACAAGGTGGGGGACACTCCCCCCACCCCCACCCGCGACAACCGCCGCTCTGATTCCCTGCCTGCACCCAGCTCAGGGGTGGTGACAATGGTCATCTGTGTCCCCGGGCCGGAGCCTGGCACTGGGCGGGTGTGAGCGCGGGAGGGCCTGGGTGGGAGTGAGGGCACAGATCAGGGAGGCTCGAGAGCGCTGTCGCCCCTGGGGTGTGGCCCGGGCGGCCTCCGGGACGAGGAAGGCGTGTCTCCTCTTCCTCTGCCCGAGAGCCCAGCGGCGGGGGGCACGGGGACCGGGGCGGGAACTGGGGTTGGCCGCGGCTCCCCCTCCCTCGGGGCCGCCCGCCCCGCGGCGCTCCCACCGGTTTCCCTGCCCTCCGGTTTCCATGGAGCCGGGAGGCGGTTGCCACGGAGACCGACGGCGAGGACCAGCCAATCAGCGTGGAGCTGCGGCTCCAGCTCACCTCCGGGATGGAGGCAAGGGGTGGGGGGCGCAGGAGGCCGGGCACCAGGACTGCGCCGCCGCCTCCCCCAGAGCGCCCAGGCCCCCGCAGCCCGAGTTCTGGCGACCGTCCCCGCCCCCGCCCCTGCCAGTTCCCGGCTTAGGTGTGATGCTCCATGGGGTCGGGCTCCTCCCGTTAAAGACGGAGATGCTGCGGGAAAGGCGGGGCCGCGCGGCGCGGAAGGAGGGCGCAGCCTGGGTCGGGGGAGGGAGGGAGGCTGCACCCCCACCCGGCGCCTCCCCCCTGCACGGCCCTCCGCAGTGCTCGGAGCGCACGCGCACGCTCACTCGGGGCGCCAGCGGGCGGGGCGCCTCTGACATCATCCGCTGACCCCCACCCCCCGGCCGAGGGGCGGTGGCCGCGCAGGCTCGGCCTGACGGACACACGGACAGACCGGGCACGGAGGGAAGGGCGCGCGGTCAGGCCATGCCCGGGGAGGCTGCCCGCGCCGAGTTGCTGCTGCCGGAGGCGGGCGGGCCCGGGCCCCGCACAGGTGAGGTCTCGCTCCTGCGTGCGTCTCGGCCGCCCTCCGCCTCTCCCCGCCTGTCCCTCTCCGCCCTTCTCTACCCAGCCCCCCTCCCCGTCCCCTCCCGGGTCCTTTTGGAGTCCTGCCCTTTCGAGCACCTGAATCCTGACCCCCCCCCCCCCCGCCCCCACCCAATGCCCTGCAAGTCCCAACTCAGGACTGCGGGGAAGGGCAGGGGGAACCCGGGTGTCCTCCAGGAGCCAGAGGGGCCTTGTGGGGATCATCCCCCAGCTCTGGGGCTCGCGGGCCCACCGCCCGCCCTCTGGGCCGCCGCCCCATTGTCTTCGAGGAGCCCAGGGTCAGGCAGTCCTGGGCGGCTCAGGTCTCAGCTGAACCCTCAGATGCCTGAAGGCCGCCCCAGCGCCGGTGACTGGTCGGGCCTGGGTCTGCGGAGCAGGACTGGAGCTGGAGCCTGGGGAAGGCAGAGGGGCCGCTGTGAGCCGGGGTGCCCTGGGGGAGCAAGGTCTGGGGAACTAGGGCCGGGGCGCAGGCCCACATCCTCAGAGAGGCCGGGCCAGCACTGCTGGTGGAGGCTGAGGGGGTCTGCCTGGGTCTGGGAGGGCCAGCCAGGGTGACCAGCCGGAGGTCAGCCATGTGTGGGTCCTGGAGGGCCATGGGCACCTTGCTGTGGATAGAAGTCACCCAGCAATTTGACCAGTCCTGGGCCCAGGGGCCCGGTCTCCCTCTGGGGTCCCGTAAAGTGGATGGAGGCTAGGACTCCCCAGACCCAGGGTCTCAGGCTGGCTCTGCTCAGGCCGCTTGATGACCTTGATGGTTACAAAAACCTTTGACCTTTGGCTTCCCTTCCCCTCCCCCCTTGGCCCAGCTCTGCCCTCTCCCTGCCCCAGTGCAGGTTGGTAAGGGCACCACACTGGCTCGGTGCCAAGAGCCCCGACTCCACCCGACCCCGCCCACCACACCCACCTCCAGGCCCTGGGTGTCTGTCACACTGCAGCCAGCTTGTGAACCCGCTTCTCAGGGTCCCTCCACCACCTGAGAATCCCAGTGGTGTGGCCCAAGGGCCCCGGGCTCAGCCACGGCTGCAGGCCCGCGGGTAGGCCCGGGAGGGGGCTGCCCCTTTGTGAAAGTTTCCTCTCTAGTCCTGGCAAATACTCTACTTTGCAGACAGAAAGCCAGGGCACAGAGGTACTTGGGGGGTGATCGCAGGTGAGCATCATAGAACAGGACCCCCAGAGGCAGCCTCCCTAACACTGCCAGGGGACCCACTCGTGTGTTCCTGGGCAGGGGGGGAGCCCTTCCAGCCCCCCGTGACTCCCCAGGGCCCGTCCCCACTGCAGCGCTGCCCCCGCTGTGTGCTCCAGCCCAGGGCCTGTCCCGTCAGCTCTGGGAGCAGGTACGGGGCAGGGCCGGCTACAAGCAGGCAGGCTGGCCTCAGGTGCCCACGGGGCAGTGAGGAGAGGGATGAGGAAGAGGGCCCGGGCCCCCGCCTCACAGGAGCTGTGAGGCCTTCATTGTCCCAGGGCAGTTGAATGCGGAGGCCTCTCCCTAGAGGTCACGAGAGGTCACAGACTGAGGGCAGGGGGCCAGCCAGCTGGCACCCAAGGAGACAGGTACCAGCCTCACCCCTGCAGAGCCTCAGAGAGAAGCCCATTAGTGTGTTCGGCTGACCCCCTGCCACTCCCCATCCCCCCCGTTGCTGCTGCGCTGCGCCCCACGCCAGATGGTGCGGCCCCAGGTCACTCTCCCACCCGCCCTGCACTCCACACCCCGTACCCTCCTCACGCCCTTCTCTTCCCACAGAGTCATCCTGTGATGTGGCCTCGGCCTCCACCCCTAGAGGGGACCGGCTGGAGCACTGTGCCCTGAGCCCGGGTCCTGGCGGCCTGGCCCTCGAGTTCCTACCCAGCAAGCCGGGCACCCGGCCCCCGCCGGAGGGAGCCAGCTGGGATGCGGGGCCGCGCGGCACCCCCTCCGCCTGGGCGGTCCCCGCAGAAGGCAGCCCCAGCCCTGGGCCACCCGAAGCCCGGCCCGCCGGGGGTCCCCCTCCAGCCACCCTGGAGCCCCGGATCGTGATGGGCGAGGAGACCTGCCGGGCGCCCCCGCCACCCAGGGCAGCCCTGCCAGAGCTCAGGGACCGGGAAGGTGGGCATCCCAGCCTGAACCCACCCTCCGAGTTGTGTTCTCAGGGTGACTCTCCTGTGCCTTGCCCTGCCCCAGACCCCGACTCCTACTTCACGCCTCCCTCCACCCCCACCGAGACCACCTGTGCCCTGCTCCTCGGCGCAGGGCCCCGCAGGGACGCCCGGGACACCCAGGCTGAGCTGGGGGACTCGCCGCCAGCCTCGCCCTCGGGCTCTTACATCACAGCGGACGGCGACAGCTGGGCCTCGTCCCCGTCCTGTTCCCTGAGCCTACTGGTCCCGCCCGAAGGGCTGGACGTCCCCTCAGGCTGGGGCTTCTCCCCGCCGGGGTCTGTGGCAGACGAGCAGGAGCCGTCCCCTGCCGGGCCCCCAGGGCCCCTGTCCCCGGAGTCCAGCATCTCGGCAGACAGCAGCTCTTCCTGGGGCCAGGATGGCCACTTCTTCGAGCTGGACTTCCTGGCCAACGACCCAATGATCCCCGCCTCCCTCCTGCCTTTCCGGGGCAGCCTCCTCTTCCAGGTGGAGGCCGTGGAGGTGACGCCGAGGGCCCCTGAGGAGGAGGAAGAGGAGGAGGAAGAGGAGGAGGAGGAGGAGGACAGCCGGGACTCTGCAGGGGACCCTGCCGGGGAGGGCGAGGACGACAGCACGTTCGCCTCCTCCCTGCAGTCACTGTCTGACCTCTCCATCACCGAGGGCATGGACGAGGCCTTCGCCTTCCGGGACGACACCTCAGCGGCCTCGTCCGACCCCGATTCTGCCTCCTATGCGGGGGCAGACGACGAGAGGCTGTACAGCGGGGAGCCCCATGCGCAGCCCGCCACCCTGCTCCAGGATGGCCCTGGGGGGCTGCCCGCTCCTGGGATCTCTGAGGGAGAGGCCGGCCGGGCCATGGAGGGCCACGAACCGGGTGCCCAGGAGACAGGGGCGGTCCCTGCTCCCGCCCTGCAGGAAGCCCCAGGCCACCCCTGGGTGACCTCGCAGGCCTGGGGGGAGGAGGAGGGCTCCGTCCTGGGCCCAGCGCCTGTTGCCACAGTCACACTTCAGCCCCTGCAGTTGGAGGACGGCGCTGCCGTAGGCCTGGCCCCTTGCACTGCCCCAGAAGAGGGGGACCTCACACCAAGCCCAGACTCTCCGCAGACCCTGAAGCAAGAAGCAGGCCAGGACCCTGACTCTGTGGCCCCAGCCCGGCCCCCACAGGACACAGGCCTCCCCTTGGGCCGGGGGCCTGCCGCTGCGGCCAGGCTTCAGAAGCTGCACGTACACACCCCAAGGATCAAGCCTGTGGTCACCGCAGCCCAGCAGGAAGGACAAACAACCTTGGAACCGAGGCCGGCACCTGAGGAGAGGGACACAAGACACGCTGGAGGCCTGGAGCCTTCGGCCTGGAACCAAGCCCAGCTGGAAGGCGTGGAGCCAGCTGCAGACACTGGTACACTCTGGGCCTCAAGGGGAACTGCAGGCACCCCCAAGTCTGCCACGGAGGCCGCACAACCCCCACAGCCTGCCACGAAGACCCCAGAATGCCCCAAGGTTGCCACGGAAGCCCTGGAGCACCCCAAGACTACCACAGAGGCCCCAGAACACCCTGAGCCTGTCCCAGAGGCCCCAGAACACCCTGAGCCTGTCCCAGAGGCCCCAGAACACCCTGAGCCTGTCACTGAGACCCCAGGACACCCTGAGTCTGTCCCAGAGGCCCCAGAACACCCTGAGCCTGCCATGGAGACCCCAGAACATCCTGGGCTTGCCACAGAAGCCCCAGAACATCCTGGGTCTGTCATGGAGACCCCAGAACACCCTGAGTCTGTCACTGAGACCTCAGGACGCCCTGAGTCTGTCACAGAGGCCCCAGGACACTCTGAGCCTGTAACAGAGGCCCCAGAACACCCTGAGCCTGTCACAGAGACCCAAGAACTTCCTGGGTCTGCCACGGAGACCTCAGAAAACCCTGAGTCTGTCACTGAGACCCCAGGACGCTCTGAGCCTGTAACAGAGGCCCCAGAACACCCTGAGCCTGTCACAGAGACCCAAGAACATCCTGGGTCTGCCACGGAGACCCCAGAACCCTCTGAGCCTGCCACAGAGGTCCCGGAACATCCTGGGTCTGCCATGGAGACCCCAGAACACCCTGAGTCTGTCACCGAGACCCCAGAACACCCTGAGCCTGTCCCAGAGGCCCCAGAACACCCTGAGCCTGTCCCAGAGGCCCCAGAACATCCTGGGTCTGCCATGGAGACCCCAGAACACCCTGAGTCTGTCACTGAGACCCCAGGACACCCTGAGTCTGTCCCAGAGGCCCCAGAACACCCTGAGCCTGCCACAGAGGCCCCAGAACATCCTGGGTCTGTCACGGAGACCCCAGAACACCCTGAGTCTGTCACTGAGACCCCAGGACACCCTGAGTCTGTCACAGAGGCCCCAGAACATCCTGGGCCTGTCACCGAGACCCCAGGACACCCTGAGTCTGTCACAGAGGCTCCGGAACATCCTGGGCCCATCACCGAGACCGCAGAACACTCTAAGCCTGTCACAGAGGCTCTGGAACATTCTGAGCCTGTCATAGAGGCCCCAGAATGCTCTGAGCTTGCCACAGAAGCCCCAGAACACTCTGAGCCTGTCACAGAGGCTCCAGAACACCCTGAGTCTGTTACAGAGACCCCAGAACACCCTGAGCCTGTCACAGAGACCCCAGAACATGCTGGGCCTGTCACCGAGAGCCCAGACCACTCTGAGCCTGTCACAGATGCCCTGGAACATTCTGAGCCTGTCACAGAGATCCTGGAACATCCTGGGCCTGCCATGGAGGCCCCAGAATACCCTGAGGCTGTCACAGAGGCCCTGGAACATCCTGGGCCTGTCACCAAGACCCCAAAACACTCTGAGCGTGTCACAGAGGCCCTGGAACATTCTGAGCCTACCACAGATGCTCTAGAACTTCCTGAACCTGCTACGGAGGCCCTGGAGCACCCCAAGACTACCACAGAGGCCCCAGAACACCCTGAGTCCATCCCAGAGACCCCGGAACATCCTGGCCCTGCCACAGAGGCCCTAGAACATTCTGAGCCTGCCACGGAGACCACAGAATGCCCTGAGGCTGCAACTGAGACCCAGGAACAGCCTGAGCCTGCCACGGAGACCCTGGAACACCCTGAGCCTGCCACGGAGGCCCCGGAACACCCAGAGCCTGCCACGGAGGCCCCGGAACACCCAGAGCCTGCCATGGAGGCCCCAGAACACCCACAGCCTGCCAGGGAGGCCCCAGAACACTCAGAGCCTGCTATGGAGGCTCTGGAGCACCCCAAGACTACCACAGAGACCCCAGAACACCCTGAGTCCATCCCAGAGACCCCGGACCATCCTGGGCCTGCCATGGAGGCCCCAGAATACCCAGAGCCTACCACAGAGGCCCTGGAACATTCTGAGCCTACCACGGAGACCACAGAATGCCCTGAGGCTGCAACTGAGACCCGGGAACAGCCTGAGCTTGCCACGGAGGCCCCAGAACAGCCTGAGTCTGGCACGGAGGCCCCAGAACAGCCTGAGCCTGGCACGGAGGCCCCGGAACAGCCTGAGCCTGGCACGGAGGCCCCGGAACACCCTGAGGCTGGCACGGAGGCCCCAGAACAGCCTGAGCCTGCCACAGAGGCCCCGGAACACACTGATCCTGCCAAGGAGGCCCCGAAACACCCAGAGCCTGCCACGGAGGCCCCGGAACACCCTGAGCCTGCCAAGGAGGCCCCAGAACACCCTGAGCCTGCCAAGGAGGCCCCAGAACACCCAGAGCCTACCAAAGAGGCCCCGGAACACCCAGAGCCTGCCATGGAGGCCCCGGAACACCCAGAGCCTGACAAGGAGGCCCCGGAACACGCTGAGCCTGCCACGGAGGTCCCGGAACACGCTGAGCCTGCCACGGAGGCCCCGGAACACCCAGAGCCTGCCACGGAGGCCCCGGAACACCCAGAGCCTGCCAAGGAGGCCCCGGAACAGCCTGAGCCTGCCACAGAGGCCCCGGAACACCCAGAGCCTGCCACAGAGGCCCCGGAACAGCCTGAGCCTGCCACAGAGGCCCCAGAACACCCAGAGCCTGCCACGGAGGCCCCGGAACAGCCTGAGCCTGCCACGGAGGCCCCGGAACGCCCAGAGCCTGCCACGGAGGCCCCGGAACGCCCTGAGCCTGCCACAGAGGCCCTGGAATGCCCTGAGCCTGCCGAACGCCCTGAGCCTGCCCCGGAGGCCCCGGAACACCCAGAGCCTGCCCCAGAGGCCCCGGAACACCCTGAGCCTGCCACGGAGGCCCCGGAACACCCAGAGCCTGCCCCGGAGGCCCCGGAACACCCAGAGCCTGCCACGGAGGCCCCGGAACACCCAGAGCCTGCCACGGAGGCCCCGGAACACCCAGAGCCTGCCACGGAGGCTCTGGAACATTCTGAGCCTGCCATGGAGGTCCTGGAACTCCCTCGGCCTATCGTAGCAGCCCTAGAACCTCCAGAACCTGCCAGAGAGGCCCTAGAATGCCCTGAGCCTGCCACGGAGGCCATGGCCCCACCCACTCCTGTCTCTGCTGGAGAGGAAGCAGTGGCGGTCCTGTTGGCACCTGAGCAGGGAACCCATCCCGGGGCCCGTGTGCGCACTGCCCACACAGCTGGGTCCTGCTCAGCCCCAAAGGAGGCCCTAGGGGGTGAGAATTGCCGGGCTGGGGGCCTTGAGCCAGCACCCCAGGGGGCTAGGAGGGCACATCCTGCCGCTCGCCCTGAGGTAGGCCAAAGAGCAAACCAGGGGCTCGGGTTTCCCCTTGCTGTGACCTCGGAGGCGGGGCCGGGCTCCAGTGCAGAGTCCCCACTGAGGTCCGCATCCAGGCCAGGCAGGGGCTGCCCCAAAGAGCCTACCCCACACGCACCAGCACCCTGTCTGCAGCGGGAGCCCGTGACGGGCCCGGGAAGTGGAGCATGGGCGCAGGTGGCACCAGGAGCCCCCAGCTCGTCCCCAGCACAGTCCCTGGAGAGCCCTGCCAGAGGCCCACCCAGCGTGCCCCGGGACAGGGTCCTCGGCCCCGAGCCCTCTGCTCCCCGTGTCCCCACAGAGGCACTCCTTGCTCCCTGCCCTTGCCAGGGCCCCAGGGAAGACTCGGTGGAAGGCAAGGAGCCCTCGGGCTCTCCGGGCCTCCAGCCACCACGGGCAGGAGCCCAGCGGGCGGCAGCTACCTTCTCAGGAACCACAAAGCCTCCAGGGGCCGGGCATCGTGTAGGCCTCCTGCCCCACTCCCCCCTCCTCAGCCCCAAAACGGCCCCTGTGGGGGACACCCATGCCAAAGACCAGGCCTGGAGGCTCTCGCCCCCCTGCCAAGTGCCTCCTGGCCCTCGAGGGCTCCCGGCCGCCGAGCAGCAGGATGACCAGGACAGCCTGGAGGAAGGTGAGTGGGGGGCAGGGGAGGACACAGCCGGAGCGCAGTCCTGAGCAGGGCACCAGAGTGGGTGGGTGGGCGGGCTATGGGGCCAAGTCAGAAGGCGGAGGCCTTCTTCACACCTCCCCCCTCCCCAGACTCGCCACCCAGGGCCCCGGGATCCGGCCAGGGATCGGCCCAGCACTCCGACAGCCATGGGGAGTCGTCAGCAGAACCAGAGGAGCAGGAACTGTCGGGAGCACAGGGCGCACAGTGCCCAGCTCAGGTGCCCGGCCAGGGGGGAGGGCGCACCCCTGGAAGGGCATCCCCTACTCAGGGGCTCAGACCCTGTCCTCCCCAGGCCCCCGCCAGCGGTGGCAGCGAGGAGACCGTCGCCAAAGCCAAGCAGAGTCGCAGTGAGAAGAAGGCCCGAAAGGTGGGTGGGGGGGACGGCCACTTAAGGGGACCCCTCAGAGCCAATGGCCGACGAGCCGTCGAGTAAACGCAGTCCCGGACACCGGTGCGAAGCTGGGGCCCCATGTACGCCCGGGGCAGGGTGGGCCCAAAGCCCACAGAGGGTCCCCCAGAGTCGGCGGCAGAGCCCCCCTTCCCCCGTCGGCGTGCTGCCCCCCCACCCCAGCCTGGGACCCCCCCCGGCCGATGCCCGGGTCTGAGCCCACTGTGCCCCCAGGCGATGTCCAAGCTGGGCCTGCGGCAAATCCAGGGGGTCACCAGGATCACCATCCAGAAGTCCAAGAACATCCTCTTTGTCATCGCCAAGCCTGATGTCTTCAAGAGCCCGGCCTCGGACACCTACGTGGTCTTCGGGGAGGCCAAGGTCTGGCCGGCCCAGGGTGGGGGTGGGGACTCGGGGCGGGGGCCTGGCTGACAGCCGTGCCCCCTGCTGCAGATCGAGGACCTGTCCCAGCAAGTGCACAGAGCCGCCGCCGAGAAGTTCAAAGTGCCCACGGAGACTTCCGCCCTGGTTCCCGAGTCCACGCCAGGGCCGCTAGTGAGGCCCGAGTGTGAGGAGGAGGAGGAGGAGGAAGAGGAGGAGGAGGTGAGGCCCAGGGACACAGGGGGGCCAGGGGCTCTCGGGGCTCTTCCCGGGGAGGGGGCAGCCCCAGAACCTGCCTGCTCACCTCCCCCCACCCCGCCCAGGTGGACGAGGCAGGGCTGGAGCTCCGGGACATCGAGCTGGTGATGGCGCAGGCCAACGTGTCAAGGGCCAGGGCCGTGCGGGCCCTGAGGGACAACCAGAGTGACATCGTCAACGCCATCATGGTGAGCGGCCGGCCCCTTCCCAGACCCCTGTCGCTGGCCCTGCCGGGCCCCTCCCCAGCCTGCCCTGTCTTTCTGCATTTCCCACAGGAGCTCACCATGTAGCCGCCGACCGCCACCCGCCCGCCACGGATCCATCCCCACCCCCAGCTGTGCTGCTCAATAAATGGGTGTCTTCTCAGAGCCTCTGCTCTTGCTCCAAAGTCCCGGGCAGGCTGCGGTCACATGGCATTTGTGAAGGGGAGACACTTCCTGGACCCATGCAGAGCCCCAGGAGAGCGGGGGGGGTCTCCCCTCCCATGTCCTACAGGGTAGAGGTCTGTCCCCTGTGTTCGTAAAGGCTGGTGTGCCCACCCACTCATGTCCCAGAAATGGTGGCCTCCCCATGCCCCTGGAGGGTGGGTGTCCTCTCCCTCTGTCCCCAGAGGTCAGGGCTCTGTTCCCACATGTCCCACAGAATGGGGGTCCTGTGTCCACCCCCAAGTGGGGCTCTGTCCCCACGTGTCTCTGGAGGGTGGGAGTCCTCCCCCGTCTCCCAGGGGGGAGGCCCATCTATGTCCAGGGTGCCTCACCTGCCCAGAGAATGTGGGCAGTCACGAAGGCGTGGGCCTGGGGATGGGAGTTTCGGGAAGGAACCCCCAGACTCAGGAGCTCTGGATGATCAGCTGCGGAAAGGCATTTGCTGGGGCAGTGGGTCCCCAAAGTCCTTGGCCCCTCACTGCGCCCGGAATGGCCATGCAGCCTCTCCACATTTTCTCCAAAGTCCAGGGACCCACTGAGTGGGGCCACATGGGAGCGGGGCCCGCAGAGGGGAGGGAGCCGTTCCTGCCATCCACACAGGACACTTAGGCCAGGGCCTGTCATGTGGCCACCTCCCCCACCCCCACTATGGCCACTCAGACCCATAGTGGGCTGGGGAGAGGCTGGCCCCGACTGGATGTCCCCTTAGCTCTGCCTGCCCGGGCCCACGACCAGTTCCCAGACAGCGCAGGCCAGAGCCAAGAATGAGACCCCTCTTTGCATCCCAACCTGCTGCTGGGACCCCTGCCTCCCTGGAAGCTGAGGGCCCTGTCCTCCCTCCTTGGGGACCCAGCACCCACCCAGCTCAGCCTGGAGCTTCTTACACATGCTGCCAGGGGTCTCCCCGGGCAGAGGCATCTCCTGGGTGAGGAGGGGCTCTCCACCTGACCCTCCTGCACTACAATCTCCAGGCCCCGACCCCAGGGTGGGTCACCCCTGCTGCCTCCCCATGTGCCAAGGGCACAGGAGGGGCCCAGCCAAGAAAGACCTAGGATGCAGTGCCGATGGCCCCCTGAAAACCAGGACCCTGGGCTCTCAGGGTGGAGAAAGGGGGACAGGTTTGGGGTGGGACCACCTGTGACAGCAGGGAGACCAAGGAACCGGGGACTCAGGTGAGGGGTCACACCAGCACCTGCTGCCCCAAGAGCCAAAGGGCAGCCACCCCAGGCCCCCAGCCCCCCACCCACCAGATGACAAGCACACTAGGACCACGGATGAATCGTTCACATCGCAGTAAACTTCTTTGAAGGTCTCTGAGGGTTTCGACAGGAACGTCGTGTGCAAAACCAAAGGGACCCCCAGGATCCCTCCAGGGACAGGCCCGTGCACCGGCGCCCCGGGGCGCGTCCTTCACAGTAGAGGGTCAGGCCGAGTCCCGGTCCATGCTGCAGCCCAGAGCCTCGATGTCGTTGCTGATGTCCGAAATCATGCGGTCCCACTCGTCCCCTTCCGAGGGCGCAGACTGGTCGTCCGAGCTGCCCGTGGCCCTGTTCCCAGGGCAGGTGCAGGTGGAGGTGGAGCTCAGCGCCCGCCGGTACCTGCCAAAGCTGTCAGTGATGATGCCCCGGCCATCCTTCACCCCGATGGTCTCGAGAAAGTTCTCGAAGTGCTGGCTGTCCTTCTCTGGGATAAAGGGCCGCAAACCTGTGGACACAGGGTTCGCCTGAGGCTCCTGCCCCGCGTCCAGCCCCGCCCCCTGGCCCAACAGACGCAGAGGGAGCGCCGGCAGGTCCTGGCTCTGCAGCAGGTGGCTGGCCTCCCATCCCTGCCTGGTTCTGGCTGCGGCTGCTCACAGGCCTCTGAGTGCAGAACAGAGGGGGTGGGCGGACCTCCCCCGGCACCTCCCACTCCTCCGTGCGAGGACCAGACACAAAGGAACATGGGGGCGGTGGGGGTGTTTGCGGGTAACTGACCCCAGCGGGGAGGCTGGGGGTCGGCGAGAGCTCGGGCTGGATGTGCCAGGTGGCAGCTTGAACAAACGCACCCTCCCTGGACAGTGGGGGGCAGAGCCCACATCACCGGCTGCCTTCTCCAGGCTCAGGGTTCAGAAGACACATCCGAGGCGGTCATCCCACAGGGTGTGCATAGTAGGCATGGAGGGCCACATGTCACCCACCCACTGCCTGAGCTCAGGGCCAGCGTCTCAACAAAGGCAGGTCCTTCTACCTGGAAGTGGTGCCTTCGCTTCTCCGCCCAGCGAACTCCCTAGTCACCCGCCAAAACCCACTCAAGTGCCACCTTCTTGGAGGAAGCCCCCCCACCCCCAGCAGTCGCTCTGACCGCGCACACAGTCCTGGCTTCCTCAGTCTGGCTCCCGTGGGCAGGTCCTGCCAGTCAACGGAAAGAGCCCTCCAGGCCGACCCACCCTGATCCCATCCTCAATGGAGCCTCCCACACTCCAGCCACACCCCTGCGGGACTCACCCAGCAATAGGAACTTGCGGCTGTCCCCATACAGCTGGCGCAGATTGATGCAGAACTCATGCACTGAGGCCCCATCCCGGTACTCATGCAGCAGCGCCGCGAACTGCTGGATCTCCTGCGAGGACAGCTTGGTGCGCAGCTGCCGGGGGAGGGGGGCGGGGATGAGCGGCACTGCCACAAACCCCGCAGCCCCTTTCCCTCCACACTCGGCCGCAATCCTCCCACACACAAGGCTATGGTCCTCCCCCCTGCAGTCGCCATCCTCCCACACACACGGCTGTGATCCACACACACAGCCATGATCCTCCCCCACGCGGCCACGGTTCTTCCCCTGTAGCCGCTGTCAACCCCACACTCGGCTGTGCTCCTCCCCACAGCAGCCACTGTCCTCTCTCACACACAGCCACAGTCCTCCCCCCTACAGCCGTGGTCCTCCCTCCCACAGCCACAATCCTCCCCCCACACACGGCTGACTTCCTCCACACAGCCGCGGTCCTACCCCACACACAGCTGTGGTCGTCCCACACACACACGACCGCATTCCTCCCCCCTGCAGCCTCTGTCCTCCCACACTCAGCTGCAGTCCTCCTCCCTGCAGCCGCTGTCCTCCCCCACAGGCATGGTCCTCCCCCCTGCAGCCTCTGCCCCCCCCCCACACACAGCCGTGGTTCTCCCCCTCTGCAGCTGCTCTCCTTCACCCCCCCTGCAGCCACTGTCCTCCCCCGCCCCCACAGCTGCTGATCCCCCCCCCGCCGCCGCCCCGCAGCTGCCGTCCTCCTACAGGGAGGGGAACGCTGACCGAGACCCACGAGGAGCCCACCCGGCAGCCCTCCTCTGACCATGAGCGCGCCCTAAGGGTGCGGGCACACAGAGAAGCACACGAGGTCACCAGCAGGGTCCCCTGTCCCTGCTCCCTGCATCCCCCCCCCTGCCCCCTTAGGCGCACCGTGAGCATGTAGTCCTGCAGCAGCTCCGTGGCAGTGGCGCTCAGCTCGCTCTCACTGACCGTCTTGGAGTGGGGCGCCGTCTGCATACAGAAGGACAAGGGCGACACGCCGCCTGCGTGCACGCACTCGGGGAAGGAGCTGCAAGGACAGGGGCCATGGGCACGCGGCTCCCCGCCTCTGCCCCGCGCACGTGCCCCACTGCGTCCCGCGGGGGCCCAATGACAGCCAGGGGGCGCCCAGCATGGCAGTCCGGGCGGCTGACAGGAGCCAGGGGCAGTGGGTGGGGTACTCACAACGTGCCCACTTCTGTCTCATACGGCTCCTTCACGTCCACCTTGGTGGAAGAGTCGTCTGCAGGGAGTGCGGAAGAGGCTGCGGGTTACACGGGGAGGGGGCACGGAGACCGGCGGCCCAGCACCTGGCAGAAGATGCGGGCCCCTCCTGGGGGGTCCTGAGCCACACCACCTGCTGCAGGTCTGGGCCTGAGCGCAAGGCTCTGGCCTCAGAGGACGCACCAAGCGGGCGCCTGAACAGTGCTCCCCAGTGGCCAAGGATAAGGGAAACGCAACTTGGGGGCGCCAGCAGCGTCCTCGAGGCTGTGTTGCCCGCTTTGGATGAGGAATTGAATCCCAGAGGTCGGACGACCTGCCCCACATCTCACGGCCGCAGTGGGGGGGGTGGGGGGGTGCAGAAGCCACAATCAGAGGTGGGTCTGACCCTCAGCCTGGACCCAGGGAGCTCCATGCGGGGACAGCTACTCGCCGAGGACAGAGGCGGCCCCCGGGGGCCTGAGACCCTCACACCGGCAGAGCCTGGTGCACAGCAGCTCCTCGGGAAACACTGGACAGATGACCTCAGGTCCGTGTGATGCAGATCATGAGGAACACGGACACCATTGTGTGCAGCTGGTGAGCTCTGAGAGGGGCGGATGGGACAAGCAAGGGGCATCCCTGGCAGTGGGAACCAATGGACACCCTTGGTGTGCAAAACACAGATATAGTGAGCCAGCCGTGTGCAGGTGAAGCCCATCCCGTGCTCTAGCGCACCTGAAAATGCTCCACAGATACCAGAGGACGTGGTGGCTTCCAAGTGCCCACCACCCAGGCAGCCTTGGTCCTGGAAGAAGCCCTCACCCCGAGAGCAGCAAGGCGTGGGGGTCCTGCCCCATACCCACCCTCCAGCCCCCCGTGCTCCGAGCCCCTCGTGGCCCTCTGTTCAGAGGTCAGTGAAGCAACTGGCTGAGAGAGCGTTCCCTGGCCCCCAGTCATGCAGGATGCCACCAGGCTAGCCAAGGCGGAGGACCTGGCTGCCTTGTCAGGCCACGGATCAACGCCTGACAGCATGGCTGTTTGCCTAGGCCCACGTACCGCTGTGGAGAGACAGGTGGTGGGTGGGTGTCGAGGCCCCGTCAAATATGGCTCGGTCCAGAAAGTCGATGGTGGACTCTGTGTACACAATCTGGAAGACCTGCCCGAGCAGGGAGCACAGCTCCTCAGCAGCGACCTGCAACAAAGCTGGACCCTCCTGGGCGGCTTGCCGGGCACCTGCTTCTCAGGCCCTGGGCCCCCCACCTCTCAGCAGGTCCCCAAGGGGACCAGCCCACGTCCAGAAGGCTCTCTGGACCCGAGGGGCCAGGTGCGTCAGCCGCCAGCCCCCATCTGCTGCCCGGGGCTGCCCAGGTCCCCTTTGCTGCCCGGGGCTCGGGGAGAGCACACAGCTTTACAGGCATGTGGGTCCCGTCGGGGGCAGTTCTGCCCCCGGTCACGGGGTGGTGTCTAGAGGGACCTGCAGTGGGGACAGGCCAGGGACACAGCCCCCTGAGAGCTGCCTGGCTGGAAGGCAGGCAGAGCTGAGGAAGGGCACTGATCAGAGGCTCCTGCGCACCGCGGTCCCCACTAGTCTTACAGACATAAACTAAACTGACGACTACTAAAGAGCTCTCCTAGGCTGCCAGCCCTGAGGCAGCTGGGGGGCCCCAAGCCCACACTCGCCCCTCTCAGGGCACAGCTTGGGGTATGGGAGACCACTGCCCCCATCGGTCTTAGAGAAAAAGGGGTGAGGCCCCTGGAATAAAAAAGCAGCACAGCCTGAAGGCACCAGACTCAGTGTAGCTGGCAGGAGCCTAAGCAGGGCAGTGGGCCGGCATGTGGGAGGAGCCTGGATTGGGATGTGGGAGGGGCCTGGGTCATGGATGTAGGCAGGTTGTGGGAGGGACCAGGGCAGGTTGTGGGAAGGGCGTGGGCCGGCATGTGGGAGAAACCTGGATCGGGGATGTGGGAGGGGCCTGGGTCATGGATGTAGGTAGGACCTGGGCAGGTTGTGGGAGGGGCCTGGGCCGGCACGTGGGAGGAGCCTGGGTCAGGGTGTGGGCGGGGTCTAGACAGGGGTATGAGCGGAATCTGGATCAGGGTGTGGGCGGACCCTAGGTTGCAGCGTGGGAAGAGTCTAGGTCAGGGTGTGGGCAGAGCCTGCTCAGGGTGTGTGAGGAGCCCCCGGGGTCGGAGGAGTGTAGGAGAAGCCTGGGTCAGGGTGTGGACAGGGCCTGGGTGGGGGGCATCTGAGAGGAGCCTGGTTAGGGTGTGGGAGGGGTCAGAGTCTGGGTTGGGGCGGGGCCTGGGTTGTGGGCGGGGCCTGGGTTGTGGGCGGGGCCTGGGCCAGCTCTAGGAGGCTCAGGGACCTGGTGGGGACAGGTCTAAGTGCCAGGGCCCATCCTCTACCCACCTTGCTCTCGGTCGCCAGGATGACCAGGCAGCACGCCTCCACAGGCCCCACTCCGCTCTCTGACAGGGAGACTGCGGTGAGGCCTCTGGAACTTTCTGCACACAGACTCTGGCTGGGGGAGATGCCAGGGTCCTGGGCTGGGAAGCAACGTTGCAGCAGGTTAGGGCAGGTGTGGAAGCTCAAGAGCAAGCTATGGGCAGCCCCTACCTGGCTCAGGTGAGGGACAGGCCTGCCCCGGGTATGCCCCTCCCTCACCCCCTCTAAACAAAGCGGGTAACAGGTGAGACACGCCTTCACCCTGGGCCGTTGCTCGGCCGCTGCTCACTGAGAATCAGCACCCTGCAGGACCTCCTGGCATCCCCACTACCGATGACGCAAGCACCTTAGGCTGAGACACGAAATTGCCGATATTCGGCTGCTTTGGATCCACACGAAGAAGGTATTCCCGGGGTTCCATTCACAGCGTCACTGAACCATGGGCATGAACACAACTCCGACAGGAGACGGGGAAACTGAGGCACGGGGGCCGGAAGGGCCGGGCCCAAGGGCATGAGAGGAGCAGAGGCCAGGAGGGAGCCCGGCCCGCACACGCTCCCACCCACATTTCTAACACCCCACACAGCACCTCCCCAAAGGTGCCCTGGGGCAGACGCAGTGGGGAGGCCCCCGTTGGGCGGCCCGGGAGCAGGAATGGGAGGTGGAGCCTCCCTGATGCTGGGGTGTCTGGGGGCAAGCCCACCTCACCACGGAGGACACCCAAGACTCACACGTGGCCTGACACGGGAACCAGGCAGGAGCCACAGTCGGGACACCTGTGCCCACAGAGACCGGGGCCCTGTAGGGCGGGCAGCACCCCATGTGGGGCCAAGACCCACAAACGCCGCAGTGAGACCCCAGGGCCGCACAGCCCCACGTCGGCACCAGGCACTGCGCACGTCCAATATGACAAGTCCACCCTGTGGTGCGCATGGAGTGTGAACGACACACAGGGTCTCGGGAAGTACGGAGAAGAACACGTGACGTCTTAATGATGGTTGAACTGGCGACATGCCAGCACCACATCTGGGACACAAAGGACACCTATTTCCCTTGCTTGCTGTCACTGCTGTGGCTACGAGGACAGTCTAAGTAGCTCCATGGCCATTCCCAGGGACGCAGGGTGTACGGCCCCACAGTCAGGTCCAGTGCGCGTGTGCGGTCTCCGACAAGCCCACGTCCGGCCGCCAGCAGCGTCCCCACCAGCCGTCCCACAGCTGCTGCCTCAGATCCCCACCGACCTTCACACATCCACGGAAACCCCTCCACGAGACTGCGCAGTCCGCTCCAGCCCGGTGAGCCTGGACGTCTGGCCCCCGCCCTCCGAGCCGGGCCTGCCACGCGCGGAAGCCCCCACAGCCAGACGTGACCCCCACGCGCTCCTCCCAGCACCTGCGAACCCTGGACCCAAAGAGGCATCCAGAGGCGCTGCACGCGGTAGGCACTTAACAAATGTCAGCTGCCCGTGCCAGCGTGCTGAGGGCCGCTCTGCTCAGGACCTCGTACACAGCATGCCTGGCGCACACAGGAGCCTCGCGGATGTGCAGGCTCACGGTCTTGGGCCTTTGCTGCAGGGCCAGCCACTAAAATGACGAAGATGCCCAGGACACACGGACTCATTCTCTTCCTTCAACTCGAAAGCTCTCAAGTTTTCGTCTCACTTTGCCAAGTGTTGGAGTTCGCTCTCTCCCTTTAGAAAAATCCGTTCCCCATTTCCTAGCAATTGGCTCTAATGATGAACGCAGATGAATGTCCCGCAACACAAGAAACCAGGGGGGCCCGGCTGCCCACCCAGCAGGCTCAACACTGGCAGGCGCTGCTCAGAGGCCGGTCTTCCCACCGCTTGTTGTCCCTCAGGATGCCGCAGACCTCGGGCCTCCCGCGGGACTGTCTGTCCCCAGGCAGGGAAACGGGCGGCCACAGCGGCACCAGGCAGCAGTGGCGGGAGCACTTCCAGCGCCATTTCCTAGGCCAGCCAGCCCCCCCATCTCTCCCCCTGGCCCTCCGCCAGTCTCGCAACCTCTGTGCTCTGGTGGTTCATCCGTGAAGCAGGAGAACGGGACCTTCCTCACAGCTTATGTGGAGAGTGCACGAGATGATCCGGGGCCCACACTTTCTACTAGTTTGAGCCACACCAAACCGCCATTTTTATAAATTAAAATGGTTACGTATGGTAAGTTTTGCATCATTCAACCTGAAATAATGCCCATCATTAAACATCAGACGCTCAGCTAAGGCAAGAATAAGCAGATGACAGAGGGGACCTCGATGCACAGTGTGTCAGATCAGGGGTGTGAGTATGAATGTGCCTGATGTGTGGGGTGTGTGGTGTGAACCTGTAAGGTGTCTGTGATATGTTTGGTGTGTGTGTGTCGTGTGAACGTGTCTGGTGTGTGTGCGAGTATATGTAGTGTGTGAGTGTGCGGTGTGAACATGTCTGGTGTGAACGTGTGTGACGTGAACATGGTATGTGTGGTGTGAACGTGTGTGGCATCTGCGGGAATGTCTGTGGTGTGAACGTGTGTGGTGTGAATGTGTGGTGGGAACGTGTGTGATGTGCAGTGTGTGCAGGAGTGCTAAGCCACAGCCGCACAAGCAGAGGGCCTGCCTGTCACTCTCAGGGCAGCCCCCACAAGCCGCTGCAGGTACCGTGTGGTGGCCCCACAGTAGGCCTCCTGGATTCATGGCGGTAACCTCCCGACTGTCCTCGAGAGCCGCCCACACTCAGGGGCGTGTGTGAGAAGCCTCACCCGGACCCGGTCTCTTAAGAAAATCTCTCAGATGCCCCACGAACCGCCAACCTCGGGCAGAAAAACAACGTTCCGCCCACACTGCCTGAAGTGTGCTCTGGGTGAACCACCTGGCCCCCCGCAGGCCCTGCTCCCAGGCCCCCTGGAAATGAATGGCTTCAGGACCCCACCGGCCCCCAGAGCACCCAAAGGAGCCCAGGACATCGGTACCGCGGCGCCAACCTCAGATTTCCCCGAGGGGCACAGCTCAAGCAAGACCGTGACTTCTTCCTCATGTCTCAGGGACTGGGTACCAGGCAGAGGCTGCGGCCCCTGGTGGGCGGCCCATGGGGAAAGCCCAGCAGGCAACACTGGGCGCCCATCCCCGGAAGAGGGGTGGGCTAGGTGCAGGGGGCCCACCCCCTGGGGGCGGGTCTTAGGGCCCTCCTGACTCCTACAAGGACACGCGCAGAACGTCTCAAGGACCAGGAGCTCCGTGAAGGTGCGGTCTCACCTCTGCACCCAGCTTTGAGAAGCCATGGCCAAAGGCAGAGCCCAAATACTTGGAGGGCTGAGCTGAGGCGCACTTCGTGGCTGTACCGCGCCCGCACACCTAGAGGACACTCCAGTGTCCCAGAGGGGGCAGCACCAGGCACAGCGGCAGGCCCACAGACCCCCAGGGAGAGGGGCCGGCTCAGCACCTCTTTCTCCTGGCCTCCCGGGTCACTGACCTCCGGCCGAAGCTGACCTCAGAGCTAGCAGGGCAGGCCGGAGCAGCAACCCGATGCCGGAGGCACCGTCTCCAGGGCTCCATTGGATTCCCAGACTCACTACCGAGGACCAGGCTGCGGGCTGCGCCCGACAAGGACCCCTTGGCCCCACCTCCCAGGTCCATACCTGTCTTCAGGACCACCAGGTGCGAGGCGTCGTCCCGCACGTAGGACACGGCGGCGATGTCATGGATGGGGACCCTGAGGATGGTGTCTTCCCCGTCCCGCCAGGCCAGCTTGACATTGTAGGCAGACAGGCTGATCACAGCGTCGTGCTCCTGGGTCAGGTGTCCGGGGAGCTGATGGGCTCTCTGGAATGTACCACAGCATCAGAAGCGCAGGCCCGGCCGTGGCCCCAGGAGCCCCACGGCGTGTAGAGGCCGGGACTCGCCCTACGGCATAGCCACGCGTGCTCCAGGAGCTCTGTGGCTTCTGGAGCTGCCTGGGTTCAGACTACAGCGTGTGCTTTACCTATCTTGGAAATGTGATTTCCAGAAACAGCCCCAGGCCACAAGGAAGAATAAAGTTCATGTTCGGACAGAAACAGTCTTTATGGCCAAGAGCCAAGCGCACCCATAACATGACGGGACAGGGCCATCGCTCACGGCCACGGAGGCCCAGTGTCAGAGGACCAAGAGCTGGTGTCACAGTATGAGGGTCAGAGGCCAGAGCTAGGAGCTGGAGCAGAGGGAGGGTCAGAGGTCAGGGTCAGGGGGATGGGGTTACCTTTGCATTGTCTATGAAATGCAGGATTTCGGTCCTACTGGAGGGATTCAGGTATCCTGGTATGGACGTTAACTGACCTAAGTACTGAGAGAAAGCGAGGAGAGAAGCCGCTGTGAGGAAGGGAAAGGAAGGGAAGATCAGCCGGCGTGGATATGCAGAGGGCACAGCCCGGCCTCCACCTTCCGCCACCAGGCCTGCTGGCCCGGCTCGGGGCGGAGGCCCCCCGAGGAAGCACACCCTGAGCTCCTGGGGAAACCCTGTTGGCGGAGGAGACGCTCCCACACACCCCGCCGTCCTGCACTCTGAGCAGAGCGTTCTGTTCTCCATGACAAGGGCCTTCCCGCAAGGAGAACTCGCTTCCTAGCACCAGAGCCACCAGGGACGGGAACCCCCGACTCCGGCCCCCAGCCTTCTCTCCGGAAGAGGAAGCAAAGTGAGAGGCATGTGTGGCCGTGGCAGCACAGGGGCACAGGCTCGCGGGAGGGTGCAGGCAGACCAGCCACGGGATGAGAGTGCACCCCGCCCCCACACGTCGACCTCCAGCCAGATCAACACGCAACCTCACACGCATGGCGTGTCTACCTCCGTTCCTTCTACCTGATACATCCTGTCCAGCTTCCAACAAAAAGTCACGGGGCACGCTGAGAGGCAGAAACACTGTTTGAACGGACAGGGCAAGCATCACAGCCAGATGCAGACGCGCCAGAGCTGTTCTCAGGAACCGCCAGACCCAGAGCTCAAAGCAGCGTGCCTGGTACGCTAAGGGCTCCGACAGAAAAAGTGGACATCGCTCATCATGGGTGATGTGAGCAGAGACACGGAAATTCCAAATATGCATCAATGGGAAACATGGACGATCAAAAACACCACGACAGAGATGAGGACCAAAGAGCGCCTTTGACAGACACGTCAGCAGGCTGGACACGGCCACGGGAAGAATCGGTGAGCGTGGAGGCGTGTCAGCCAGAACGCAGAAAAAGAGGCCGAAGCATGAAGAAGATGGGACAGGATATCAAAAAACGGTACGAAAATGACAAGAGGTACACCATACATGTCGCGGGACCACCAGGAGAAGAAGAGAAAGAAGAAGAAATATCTGACGCCGGAACGACCCCCACACCAAACCACAGACTCGGAAAGCTCAGGGAACACCAAGCAGGACGTAGAGGCAGAAGAGAGGAGCGAGATAAAGGAAAAACCCTACACCTCGGCATTTCATATTCACCCCATAAAAAATCAAGGACAAAGAGAAGAACTTAAAGTAAGCCATGGGAGAACAGTACATCCCTACCGAGGAACAGGCCAAGGAAGGACATCAGACTTCTCCAGACACCAGGCCCACAGGAGAGGAATGAAACACTCAGGTGTGGAAAGAATCCCATCAACCTACAACTCTGTATCCACTGAGCCTGTCCCTTGAAGCAAAGGGGAAAAAAAAACCTGTCTCCAACAAACAAAATTGGAGGGATGTAATGGTTACCTGGCAAGAGACGTTAAAAGAATGTATTCAGAGAGTTCAAATAAAATCAGAGAAGGCAGAAAAAGAATAGAAGGCCAAAAACCAAAACAGAGAAAAGAAGCAAAGAACAAGGGCAATGAATATACACAGCTACAAATATGATAGACACGAATCCAAGTGTCAGAATCATCACTTTAAATGTGGCAGTTTGCATATACCGATTAAAAGACAAAGACTGTCAGACTCAATACAGAATTCAAGACCCAGGAATGCCTGGCTGGCTCCGTTGGTAGAGCATGTAACTCTTGATCTTGGGGTCATGAGTTCAAGCCCCAACTGGACACAGAGCTTGCTAAAAATAAAATTTTAATTCAAGACCCAACTCTAAGTTGACTACAAGAAACCCCCTTTAAAGAGGGGCCTTAGGGGGTGGCTGGGTGGCTCAGTCAGTTGGGTGTCCGACTTCAGCTCAGGGTCATGATCTCGCGGTCTGGTCTGTGAGTTCAGGCCCCGCATCAGGCTCTGTGCTGACAGCTCGGAGCCTGGAGCCTGCTTCTGATTCTGTGTCTCCCTCTCTCTCTGCCCTTCCCCTGCTCTCTCTCTCTCTCAAAAATAAACATTAAAAAAAAAAAATTTAAGAGGGGCCTTGGGGGGGCCTCTGGGTAGCTCAGTCAGTTAAGTGACCAACTTCAGCTTGAGTCATGATCTCACGGTACATGGGTTCAAGCCCCACATCAGGTTCTGTGCTGACAGCACAGAGTCTGCTTCACTCCTTCTCTCTCCCTCTCTCTCTGCCCCACCCCAGCTTGTGCTCTCTCAAAAAAAAAAAAAAAAAAAAAAAAAAGTAAAACACAAAGGGGCCTTGGGTGGCTCAGTTGGTTGGGCAACCAACACTTGATTTTGGCTCAGGTCATGATCCCAGGGTCATGGGATCAAGCTCCATGCCTTAAGATCCTCTCCCTGCCCACCCCCTAACCCCCACCACTCCTCTCCCTGGTTTGTGCGCACACAGTCTCTCTAAAAAAAAAAAAAAATTTTTTTAAAGTGGGGCCTTACATAATGAAAACAGTTCTCTAAGATGTGGCAATCCTTAACATATACGTACCCAACAACAGAGCATCAAAATACACAGGGCAAAAACTAAGAACTGCAAGGAGAAATAAATGAATCTACAACTGTAACCAGAGGCTTCAACCCCCTCTCTATCAGAAATGGAAAGACTCAGCAGGCAGAAAATCAGTGAGGACACAGGTGAACTCAACACCCTCAATCAACAGGATATAACTGGTATCTACAGACGACTTCAACGGACAGCTGTAGAGCACACATTTTTCCTAAGCTCACGTGAACATTCACCAAGGGGCAGCACATTCTGGGCCATCAAATACACCTTAAATTTAAAAGACTACAAACCGCACACAGTATGTTCTCAAATCACAATGAAATTCTTTGCAAGACCCAACTATCAAAATTCACATAAAGAGAAATGGATAATCTGAATAGGCATAATAGATCTATTACAGTAATTGATTCAATTTAAAACCTTCTAAAACAGAAAGCACCAGGCCCAGACACGTTCACGAGTGAATCCTAGCACACGCTGAAGGAAGAAATGATACCAACACTCTATAATCTCTTCTGGAATATAAAACCAGAGAAAACATTTCCTAACCCATTCTATGAGGTGGTATTACCCTAGTATCAAAATCAAAGATCCTACAAGAAAAGAAAAACTACACATCAGTATTTCTCATAAACATAAATGCAAAAATCCTCAATAAAATATTAGCAAATTGAATCCAACAAGGTATAAAGATAATTACGCACAATGACTAGGTGGCATTTATCCAAGGTAGGCAAGGCTGATTCCAAATTCAGAAATAAATTAATGTAATCCATCACACATCAACAGACTAAAACAGAAAATCATATGATCATATCAACAGACACAGAAAAAACCTTTGGCAACATCCAACACCCGTTCGTGACAAAAACACTCACCAAAGGAGGAACAGAAAGAAACTTCCTCAACCTGATACACAGCATGAACAAAAACCCTACAGCTATCATCATAACTAATGGTGACGTGCTTGAACATCACTTACAACAGGAAAAAGACACGGATGTCCCCTCTCACCACTGCTTTTCAACGCTGTATTGGAAGTCCTAGCTAAGGCAACGAGACAAGAAAAGGAAATTAGAGGTACAGACTGGGAAAGAAAAAATCAAACTGTGTTTATATGCAGAACCCTCTCCGACTGGGGAACTGAGCAGGTAGGTTACTCTGAAGATCAGCAAGCGCAAGCAAGGTAAACACGGAGTCACTGAGCACGAGCAAGATAAACACGGAGGCTCAGGCTGGTCTGCCCAGGGCTATGCCAGGCAATCACCTGCTCACCTCCCCTCGAGGAGGAAACTGGTGGAAATGCACACCGCACACAGCAGCAGGTGCAAGTCGAGCAGACTAAACTTCAGAAAAGCTGCTTTCAACAGCTGTCCGCAGGTGCCAGGCAGCTCTGCAGGGAGACACACACTCGTTCTAAAATGTTTTAGGGGAGACCGGGCGGCTCAGCCGGTTAAGGGTCCGACTTCGGCTCAGGTCATGATCTCACGGTTCGTGAGTTCGAGCCCCGCATCGGGCTCTGTGCTGACAGCTCCAAGCCTGGAGCCTGCTTTGGATTCTGCCTCCTCTCTCTGCCCCTCCCCCGCTCGTGCTCTGTCTCTCAAAAATAAACAAACATTTAAAAAAATTTAAAAACAAAACAATGCTGTGCTGGCAAGGATGTGCAGGACTGGAGCCCTGTGCACTGTTGGTGGGAAATGGTGTGGCTGCTGGGGAAAACTGTGTGTTGGCTCCTCAAGAAATGAAAAATCAAATCACAGTATTCCACTCCCGGGTCTACACCCACAAGACTGGAGAGCAGGATCTCAAAAAGATACGCACACCCACGTCCACAGCAGCACGAACCACAGAGCTTCAGGCTGGAAGCAACACGGAGTCTATCCACGCAATGGAAAGTGAGTTAGCCTAAGAAGGAAGGTGCACCCCGGGACACCTGGGGGCTCGGTCAGTTAGCATCCAACTCGTTTTTGGCTCAGGTCATCATCTCAGGGTTTCGTGAGTTCGAGCCCTGTGTCAGACTCTGTGCTGACAGCGCAGGGCCTGCTTGGGATTCTCTGCCCCCCTCTCTCTCTGCCCCTCCCCTGATCATGCTCTCTCTCTCTCTCTCTCTCTCAAAAATAAATAAACAACAACAAAAGAAAACAAAACACGGAAGGAAATCGTGCCATAAGGTGCAGGGTGGACTGTGAGGACACTACGCCAGGTGACATAAGCCAGTCACAAAAAAAACAAACGCTGTGTGATGCCACTTAGATGAGGCACTCGGAGCGGTCAGAACCACAGAGACAGAAGACACAACGGGGGCTCCCTGGGGCTGGGGCAGGGGAGCGGGGAGGTGCTGTGCGGGGACAGCTTCAGGTTTACGAGAGGACAGAGTGACGGAGCCGGACGGTGGCGGCAGCTGCGGAGCGGCGTGGATGTACTCAATCCTCTGAACTGTGTGCTCATAGACGGCTGAGGTGGCAGACTTCGTTATGTGCATTTTAACACAACGGAGCCACAGCAGAGACTTGAGCAGACATTTGTCCCCGTGTTCACAGCAGCGCTATTCACAACGGTCAGACAAGACGGACACCACCCACTGCCCTGCTGGATGAGGGGTAATAAGTAAAATGTGCGTATACACGCCGGCATGCACCCAGCCATGAGGAGAGACTCTGACACCTCCAACAACACAGCCACAATTGGGGGACGTGGCGCCGGGTGGACCGAGCCAGACACGGAGGGACACACACTGCAAGGTTCCATGTGTCAGAGGTCCCACAGCAGAATGGGGGGTGCCAGGGGCCGGGAAGCTGGGGTTCCACGGGGACGGAGCTTCAGTTTGGGGAGATGAGAACGTTCCGCACACAGATGGTGGCAGGGGCTGCACATAAACGTGAGTGTCCTTTGTGCCACCAAAACACACACTCAAACGTGGTTAATGTGACAAATTTTGTCGTGTATGTTTTACCAGGATAAAAAATGACCACATTAACTTTACTCACTTCATTTGCTAGAAATGTCTCGAATCACCATCAACATGATACTGGGTGTTAACTAGCACTCCTAGCTTCAGTGCTTGGCTGAAGTGAACGTGTCCCAGTTCCGCGTGTGCGGGATATCGCGGGGACTGCCCTGCTTCCCTGCAGCCACGGGGGGCGGCGGGGGGGGGGGGGGCAGTGGGGGGGGGAGGGGGGCGGGGACAACGCCGCCCATATCCTCCCTTCCTCTTAGCGCCACCAAGCTTCAGACTCAGGCCAGCGGATCTCCAAAGAGAAGTCTACTTCCTTCATAGGTGAGTCCTCATTCGAGATCTTCTTCGCGGTCGAGTGGGTCTTGGTGAAACAGGGTGGCCTGGCCAGTTCTCACCACACCCTTCCCAAGGTCCTGCAAGGTCCCTGGCCACCCCTGCAGGCCTGGCAGCTGGCCCACACCCACAGCACGCCCAGGGTGCCACCACAGCAGGGCCAAGATGATGAAGCATGACAGACCGAGGGGACGTCTGACTGGCAGTCATGTGCCCGGTGGCCTGGCACCAGCGAGGGGCAAGATGATAGAGCCAGGCTGTGTCGGGCACCGCTGACCCCACTGCCTTCCCACCACCCTCATGGGGACCACAGCGGTGTGCTGGCAAGCTCACGCTCCAGACATGGAAGGTGCTTCCAAAACTCCCTGCCGACGGGACACAATGCAAGTCCATTTGAAGCTGACCCCAGGCTGGCCTCTTGATGACGTCCACCCCGTGCAGGACTCGATCAGCGATACCCCATGGCAGGCGGGGCCGGCCTGGCAGGAGGGCAGGGCTTTCACACGGGGAGGGGGACACAGGGAGGTGCACGTGGGGACCTAAATGTCTTCTCGATGCCCCAGGCCTGCAGAAGTGGCCCATCCCCACTTGTCGGAAGACAGACAACCCCCGCCCCCCCCCCCAACACACATGCACACACAGGCATGTACACACCCCTTGCTGGGCAACGATACTCAGGCCTCAAATGGGATGGGCACGTTTCACGACCCTTCACCCTCCCCAGGGTCTGGCCTCAGTCAGATCTCAACAGAACACGTCTGGAGACTGAACGCTGACGGGCTATGGGCCTCTCCCCACGGCACAAACGCCACTGGTCCGGCTGTCAGCGGCTCAGCAAGAGTGAGGGCCGCACTCAATGCAGGGGACATTGCACCATGGCTGTGGTGGCCAGGGCCCCCCGTGTAAGAGGGACCCCCAGGCTGCTGCTATCCCCGCCCCTTGGGAGGGCCAGGTGGACACCCAGCTTTGGAAGGTGCGCTGGAATGGAGGCAGTGGCACCACGAGGGGCTCCGTGAAGGCGCAGGTGACCGCATGAGACACCCTGGAGCGAGGGGACGACGGGACTCAGGGAGCAGAGTCAGACAGCACCAAGCAGCCGGGGATGTAAAGCCGGGGCACCACCTAGCGCACACGCACAGCACACAGACACGGACCACACAGAGGGTGTGAGCCGCTTCCAGACCAGAAGCGGGGCCAGAGCAGACGCAGTCCCAGGAGAAGGCGCCCACAGTACAGGCAGACTCGCCGCACCCCTGGGCACCCCAGGGCACCCTGGGGAACAGGAAACCCTTCACAGGTTTGGAAAGGCAAGTCTGGGACACCGCACAGGGGCCGGGCCCAGGTGAGCACAGGGCGCGACCTCAGGGTCCAGACCCACGTCCCCTGTGCCACGGGCAAGCAGGAGCTGCTGGCACACAAACGGCCGCGCGGAAGCCCCTGGAATTCATCCCACAGCTGTCCCTGGCCACAGTACCAAAGCAAGAACAGGTCGCTGCCACTCGCAAAAGCAGAGAAGTGCTGCCCTCCAGGCCCTACATGGCTCCAGGATACTGGGCCCCGCCTTGTGCCCAGCTCCTGCAAAACCACTGGTGCCTGGTACGTGGCTATGGCCGTGGCCCGCACAAGTGAACCGGACAGACTCTCTGTGAGAGCTGAGCCCAGCTCGGCACCAGCTGGCAGCTGCTCTTTGGGCAAACACATCCCATGCCCAAGCACGATCACGGTCTTACCGCAGAGCCCCGGGACCCCATAGACGCGCGGGGCTCCCCTTAGCTCACCCTATGGCCTCACGATGCCCACATGCAGCTGACGGAAGGTGGAGGCTCTAGCTTGGCTCAAGTACCCGGGAACATGCCAGCACACAGCAGTCCTCATCACGGCGGCAGACTCTGTGGTCCCGAAAGGCGCCGTCCCGCGAGGGAGCCAAGTCAGCCCTGGCATGTGGCCCAGGGACAGGTTCGTGTCAGCCGGCCCTGCCCATTCCAAGTGACATTTCGTACATACAGGTGCGGGCTTGGGCTGTGGCTCCCTCGGAAAACTGAGCCAGCCCCTCATCCCTTCACAAAGGAAGCTGTCCCCTTCATTCTTCCCGGGAGACACCGTGTGGAACTGGTGTCGATTCTCCAAACGCCGGAGAGAGCACTCCAGGGAGAGCACGGGGGCCTGGAGGCTTCTGGATGGAAGGTTCTGGATGGGCCGCTGAGCATAGTCACTAGGTACAGCGCAATTCAAACCACCCTGTCCTCCTGCTACATGTGGCGGGGCTCAAGGAGGCGGTCCACCTGCTGGCCGCCATCTTTTCCACCTTGACCCTGGGCCCCGTGGCTGCTGTCCTCCGTTCTCCCTGTGGACAACGTGGTCCTCCCCGTCCCTGCTCATCAGAAGTTCCCTGATGACGTGTGGGTGTGAACCACTCGTGCTGTGCTTGGCTTCTCAAATCTCTAGGTTTGTCTTTTGCCCCAAACAGCTTCTCGGCGCCCCCTCCAGGACTCTAACGACACCCACACTGGGAAGTGTGCTCTGGTCCCACAGCGGCCATCCAGGGCACTCCTCTTTCCCACTGGGCAATGAAGGACGCTCCGGCTCCCCCAGGGCCCCCAGACACCCTAGTGTCCCCCAGGTTCATTGGGGGCAAAAGTCCCTGTTGCCAGGGAGGGCACGGGCCCCCATTCACCCTTGTTCGGTGGCGGGGCAGAGCTGGGGCCTCAGGCTTTCCCACCATGTTTGTTCTTAGACATTGTCTGTCCTGCTAGACCATCGCCTTCCTGGTCTTCAGGCCAGAGGGAGCGGCTTCTGTTGGGGTGTGTCCACACCTGTGGGTGTCTCTGGGTTGCCAGCCTCTTTGGCTCCAAGCCTGGGATACAGGTGGAGAGAGAGATACCAGGGGCCTCCTGTCGGGCCCACAGGCCCCTGGGGCTCTGCCCTCTGCCAACCTTGCAGAGCTTTCTCACTGTCACTGCACGGATGACGCCCAGGACTTCAGTCGTCATGGTAAGAGGGACAAGGACGTGCAGCAGAAATCCCCAACCTTACTCTGTGGTTTAACGCAGGCCACCTTCCCCAGCACCTGTTCTGCCCTCCTCACGTGGCTCCGACTCTTCCCAGTTCTTCCTGCAACCACACAAAACCAGCCTGTCCCTTGTCCCAGTACTGCCGCGGCCAGTCCACACACTCTCACGGGGGTCTGGGCTCCTGCCTGGGCTGGAGCCTAGGCTCTGGGCCCACATCTCCACCCTCACACTGTGTCCCCTCCCAACGGGGGCCCGTGTCCCACGAGGTCACATTGGCGGCTGGCACAGGTCCCACCTCACGGTCCGGAGGCCACCTCTCCTCCTCCACACCTGATGGGCCTCCTGGACCGACCTCTCATCTCCTCTGGCTCCCTTTCCGTCTCCTGTTGACAAACTTCCTATCTCTTCATCTTCCCATTATTCTTTCCCAGTGCCTCTCCTGATTTTCATCCACAAGACACACACTGACATCCTTTTGTCCCAAAGGCTCTGGTCTTCAGCCCTTTATTTAAAAGTGGATCCTGTCGCCTCACAGTTCGCAGTATCTCCTCTTACCTCTTCCAGAACATTCCACTTTCCCACTGTGTCCTGCACGGCTGCTGTCACATCCACGTTTGCTTGTGCCTGTCTCAGGCTCCATCTTGAGGTCACCTTTCCTCAAATGTATACGAACCTCAGAGCCCCTGACAGAAGCCGTGCATGGGCGGCGGGGCGGTAACCGGGTCAGCACGCAGACAGCAGGCCGTGGGGATGCACCTTCCACTCTGTGCATAGGCTGGCTTGACTCCCCGTCTTCACTCTGGGTCGCCCAAACCCTCCTCCATGCCAGGCGTCCCCACGTCTGAGCCTCCCCAATCCCATGTGTCTGCCTGGGACACCGCCCATCTCCCTGGTCACCTGATGGCCCGGCCAGAGTGGAACCCCCTCTAGGGACACACGTTGGCCCAAGGCGTTTCTGACCTGGGGGTCAGGCTGGACCGCCATGCATCCCCTCCGCACACCGTGCTCCCTCTCTGAGCACGGGGGCCATGGTCCTGGAGGAGCCCCCTCCACACCTCCCTGACCTTGAGGCCGCGGCCCCCCTCTGGCTCGTGTCCACCCAGCGAGCACGGGATTTGACAAGGTTCAGGCCGTGACCATGACACACAGAACACGCATGCCCGCCCGCCCTCGAGAGAAAGGAGGAGGCTGCTCCGGTGGAAAGAGCCGGAAATGGGGCCAGAAGGCAGGAGGCTGGAGCGTGGGCACAGTCCCCACAGGCCACCGAGGCGGGACAGCGGGCAGAGCAGCGTGGCGTGAGCGCTGGGCAGCACGTCCTGTGGCCGGACTTACCTTCACCTCCTTCTCGATGTAGTCGCTCAGCAGTCTGTCAGGCTCCACGCGCTCAGGCAGGGACAGAGCCACAGTGTGCAGAGGGCGCCTCTCTGTCACCTTCTCATGGGCTTTCTTATCTCTACTCTTTTCACCTTTTAGGAATACTCGTTTAAACGGCGACACAATCCCGGGCTGCGGGCAGAAACGGCAAGGATTGGAGTTCGTTATTCCTGAAGGCTTTGTGTTGCCCCCACGGCTAACAAGCTGAAGCCACCAAGCACGGTCCCCACACATAGGGGCCACCCTCGTGGGCCTGGAATGCACAGGCCAAGGGCCAGTGCGCACCGGGGTGGGGGCCCATCCCTCACCCACTCACAGACACGCAGGTGCACAGGGGGGCCATCCCTCATCCATCACAGACACGCAGGTGCACGCAGGCCCGTCCCTTACCCACTCACAGACACCCAGAAGGACAAGGGCCCATTGTCCAGGCAAGTGACCTCATGGCTAAGAAGAGAACGGGAAGGGGGCCCCTCAGAAGACAGGAATGTAGTGCCACCCAACCCCCTGACACCAGCAGGTCACTTCACCCCAGGACCCCGAGCAGGTGTCATGGCCTCACAAAGGCTGCAGCACAAAAGCCCCATGCCTACCCGCCTCTTTTCGACACGTGCACTCTGCGTTCCCTTCCCTCGTCCAGGGCCTCGCTGACCCCGGGTGCTGACCAGCACGGGGTGACCCACACACCGATCGGGGTCTCCCCTGGAGCCCAACCCTACAACCAAAGTCAACCCACAGAGCATGAGCAAGGGGGTGCGGCCAACAAGTCAGCCTGACCTGGCAGCCCCAGGAACAGGCCTGAGGTCCCCTCCCTGTGACTCTGCAGGAAAGCCCCTCAACGCCTGGGCATAGATGCTCACACAGTCACACCACAGTCGCCGCACGCCCGCACACGGACACCGAGGCGCACTGTGTCCAGCCAGCCCGAAGGATCGCAAACCAGAGAAAACCCACACACAGCCTCACTGGGAAGCAGCGTCCCATCAGTCCGAGAGGGCAGCTCGCCAGCCTATGTGGCCTGGCACCAGAAGGCAGCTGGGACCCAAGGCCCAGCCTGGACCCACACTCACGGAAATAGCTGGAGGCCGACACCACAGAACATTCCTCACAAGCTCTTGCTTCTGTGTCCCCTATGCACGGGATAGGGCCGTAGGACAAATCCCACACAAATCCCACCACCATGACCTCTGAAGCTATGAGGCTCCTCCCCAGCCCGTCAGCCTCGCGGGCAGAGGTGAAGAGGGGCAGGGACCACCCCCCAGCAAAAGCAGGCAAGGCCTCGGTGCCTCTCAGCACACCTGCACCCACCAGCACATTCTGCTACGCAGCCTCACCCCCTCCCTGGAGCACCTCCCCCTTGCCTTGGAGCACTCCCTCCCTGCCCTGGAGCACCTCCTCCTACCCCGGGAGCACCTCCCCCTCCCCTGAAGTACCCCCTCCCTGCCCTGGAGCACCTCCCCCCTGCCCTGGAGCACTTCTCCCTCCCCTGGAGCATCTCCTCCTCCCTTGGAGCATCCCCTCCATGCCCTGGAGCACCTCCTTCCTGCCCTGGAACACCCCCTCCCTGCCCTGGAGCACCTCCTCCTACCCTGGAGCACCTCTTCCCTGCCCTGGAGTACCTCCCCCTCCCTGCCCTGGAGCACCTCCCCCCTGCCCTGGAGCACCTCTTCCCCGCCCTAAAGCACCTCCCCCACACCCAGGAGCACCTCCCCCTCCCCTGGAGCACCTACTCCCTGCCCTGTAGCACCTCGTCCTCCCCTGGAGCACCCCCTCCCTGCCCTGGAGCACCTCCTCCACACCCGGGAGCACCTCCCCCACACCCTGGAGCAACTCCTCCTCTCCTGAGCACCTCATCCCCCACCCTGGAGCACCTCCCCCCTGCCCTGGAGCATCTCCTCCTCCCCTGGAGCATCTCCCCCTTGCCCTGGAGCACCCTTCTCCTCCCACTCCCCATGCCCCCTCCATGGAAGGCCTCAGCGCTCTTGCCAGGGGTGAGTGGAATAAGGAAGGAGGCCCACAGGGCTACCATGGAAGCTGGATGATGTCCACGCGGAGCTTCACGTACTTGTCTCTACTCTCATCTGTATTTCGAACCTTCCATCTCACTAAGTGTCTTACGTAAGGACAAGCACAGCTCCTGCCAGTGATTCAGCTGAGACAAGATAGATGCCTGGTGTCACCGGAACACGGCCACCACAGGCACGTGACGGACTGAAAAGAGACAGAGCATCTCCAAGGAGCCCACCTGCCCCTGGGGTCTGGGCAGACCCCAGGGGGTTCCAGCCCCACACAGTTTTGGGGAGTGGCTGAGAGTGGGAGTGCTCTGGGTGAAAGCCTGGGGGCATCAGAGCAGGTGGGCACTGTGTGCAACTCCCACAGGGAACGGTGGGAAACAGTCACCCACAATTGGCCCGACACCAACAGTAAACTTCAAGTTGAAAACAACCCCGGAAATTTAGTAGAGCGAACACCGCGTCTCACCAGCCCCACTCCAGGCGGGCCACACTGGACTGTGGCCACCACCCTGGCCCGCACCCTCGTCATCAGGGCCCTTCCTGATCACTGGCTTCTGAACACAGAGCACCTCCCAGGCCCTGTGACAGGTGTGCACTGCCCCAGGGCTGTGGAAAAACTGAGGCAGCACACAAAAACCTCAACCTTCTTGAAACCTACAATTTGCACAGATGCTGACGTCTGTCCCCATACCACCTCCACTTGGCAGCCCCGCAGAGCTCACACTCCTGGATCACAACCAGCTGCGGCACCTGGGAGCAACGGGAACTGACCTCTGAGAGGAGAGGTTTGCCAAGGTCAGCTTCTCGCCACGAAGCCCAGGCCAGATTACCAGGCGCACTGATCACACGTGACCCGCAGTGTTACTTTCAGGTTGAGACACAGCTCATAGAGTTAGTCTGCGCACACGGTCTGTGCTGCGAGGGACCCCGGGCCTCCCCCTGCAGGCCGCTCTCAGGGCAGGCCCTCTGCGGGCCGATAAACAGCACCTGTCTGGCCCCTGCAGGCAGAGGAAACCAGGACAGCTACCTCCTACTGCCCAGGGGCCACCGTCCCCCCACTGAGCCCCACACCATCAGCCTCTGCTGCACGGGACCCCGCACAGGACCTCAGCACTTGGGAGAGCAGGAAGTACTAGCTGGTGAACACTCAGTGCCTGTGCTGACCGGCCAACAGGCAGGCCCCATGGGTAGATGACACAATTCTTACATCGAGAAGGCGCAGTCAGGCAGGGGAGTCAGCCCAGAGCAGGTGAACAGGCATTAAATCCACAATAAAAAATGATGCCTGCTGTGTATCTCTGACAGAACCAGGGGACAGTGGTCTCTACTGGGAACCTATATTAATCTTAAGGCAACATAATCGTAAGGCAACACATACCACCTGGCCGCGTGTGCACAATCGGAGCTCAGTGTGCTCTGCACAAAGTCCCCAGCAGCCCCGGAAGGGAGGGGACGCGCTGAGCACGGGGGCGCCTCCGTGCAGGTGCAGGCATTCTCAAGGACGTATTGTATTTAATCCTTTACCTAATGATACAGAACCCGCCCCAAGTGCAAGGCCATGGCATCCTTAAGTTCAGCACTGAGCAAACGTGTAATGAGTACCTCGTTCGTGCCCGGCACTGGGGCAGCTGTGCACGGTGGTAGGGGCCATGCGGGGCTGTGGTCGACACTGGAGGAGGCACTGGAGCCAGAGTGGGAGTCAGGTAGAAGGCCCCGAGGCTACGCTTCCGTCCAGCTGGGCACGTCAGCGGCTCCTGCCCAATAGACTCACATCTGCCCCAGGCGCACGCGGCTAAGTGGAAACCCCCTGCGGTGAGCGTCCAGACACACACACATAGCACCTTCATCTCACACCTATGCTGCAACACTGCTCATCTTTTTTTTTTTTTTAAGATTTTATTTTTCAGCCCCAATGTGGGGCTCAAACTAACGACCCCGACAGCAAGAGCCGCTCACCCTTCCGACTGAGCCAGCTGGGAACCCCAACAGATAAGCTTTCTAAATCATCTTCAGTACTAAGTTCCTGCCAATAGGACACAGCCCATGCCCTCGGGCCTCCCGCAGGCCTGGGTCCCCATGGCTGCAGACATGCAGGCCACCCACGGGCGTCACCCACAAGATCCTGGCCACACATGTACATGTGCTTTCTCTTCATCCTTTCCCTGATTCGCTTTCCAGCTCAGATCCTGGGTCCCAGCCGACCACCGTCCCCTGCACACGGGACACCTGAGGCCTCCTGCCTCTTGAGTTATGACGACGTCATCACTCACCATCCACTACCAGCCACCACTTCTCAGACCCGGAAGCCACAGGAACCCTCCTCCCCTCTTCCCAAAGCAGGGGTGGGGGGGCCCGGGGCGGCCCAGGCCCACACCATCATCCTCGCTGGCTCCAGCCCCACAGGGCCGACACCTACCTCGTTCTCCATGGGACACGGGCCGGCCAGCAGGTGTGTCCGAACAGGGACTTCGGGGAGGAACTTTAGGGAGGGACTTGGGAAGAGCGCTGGTTCCTCCCTGCACTGGCCGTTTGCTCCTCCCTCCTCTGCTCACTCCTGATCGTGATGAAAACACGCTCGGATGGCAGCCCTCCCCCCGAAAGACACGTATGAGAAACAGGAAGATGGAGACCACAGCTTCCTTCTGCAAACCCACTGAAGCCGTTCAGCTCCGTCAACAGCATGAGAGGTGGGCAGCATGTCTAAGTGCCCGCAAAGCCCGAGAACAGCCACGGGCACGGACAGACGGGAGCAGAGCCGCACCCTCACCGCCTCAGCGTGTCCAGCAGGGCACATGGGCAGCCTCCCCACGCTTCCAGCCAGGGCTGCGGCTCGACCGAACCGCATGACTGCAATCCTGCACCAGCGCAAACAAGAGTGAGTGGGCAAACCCAGAGCCCACGGGGCTCCCCCCTCCACCGCTGGGGGGTGCCTCCTGGCCCTCAGCCTCCCCCCCCCCGGGCTCCTGAGCTGGGGCCCCCACTGTGACCCTGAAGAGCGTGTCTCTGAGCAAGTTCCCGTCAACGTCTTTGGGGTCAAAGCCGCTCATGTGGAAAAGCGGAAGCTCGTGAGCTGCCGGTGAAGGCCCTTGCACAGAACATTCCAGAACAGCCTGCCGACAGGGAAGGCTAGCAACTAAGCATCTGGTGAGAGCGAGCACGTATGCTCATTGGTCAACAGTCAAACTCAACAATTACAACAGGTTTGTTATTAGCATGAACCCAATCCACGTGCTGACTTTCAACAGCCTTTTGCCCATGAAAGTGGCCAATGCCTGTGATTCCATTTAGACTGTGGCAAAGTTCAGTACTTCCCGATTCTGAGAAGACCAAAGCTCCAAGGCGATCACTCTGTGCCTCAGTTACCACCCGTGCACCCCAGATGGAGAAGGTGCCATAGCACAGGAAGGCTGCCGTATCAGACTGGCTGGAAGAAGACCTGGTCCTGGCTGGAAGGAGACCCGATCCTGGCTGGACTGTCCCTTTATCTCCTTAGGAACTTGCGGCCGCATGCTGCCTGACCTCGGATTTCTCCTTCTTCCTCAAAGCCGCCCCCGCGAAGCAGGACCTCATGGCCCTGGTCCCCACCTGGCCGATGAGAGCAGATGCGGGCTGACCCCCCAACCCAGGCACAACTCCAGGAAGCCCTGGGAAGTGCCTACCTGCCAAGTGGCCTGCTCCCACACATACCACGGTTGCCTGCTGGATGAGAAAGAAACAGGCCAGTGAACACCTAGCAGACGCTGCAGAGAGACAAGAACGGACACATGCCCCTTGCAGGTGTCTGGGGAGGGCGTGGATGGAACCAGCCCACTAGTAGACCGTCCGGCCAATGTGCCCATGGCGCTAACGCTGAACCCCAATTAAACAACACACACCAGCCCCCAAAACAATTCCATTCTCAGTAGGGCTGTGACACAAAAACACTGTACTCAACGATCATCGTACTTTGAACTTCATCCGTGAAGATGTTGTGGGAATCCGTTCCCTCTCCGTGTCCCTGATTTTCCCTCTTGGGCCACAAAACCGAACATACGCACTACCAGTCCCTTTTTACGGGAAGTTTGCTTGCCCTGTCCTAGAACACAAAGCAAAACATGAAAAACAAGACAAGAAAGAAACACTACAGGCCACGGACGCCAGACCCATAGCCTGTAGGTGATCCAGGAGGGGACAAGGGCGAGCATAGGGTCAAGGGCGGGTATGGCGACCCAGGAGGGGTCGGGAGGGGCATGACAACCCAGGAGGGGTCAAGGGGGGGCAGACTGGAAGGGACTCAAATCCTGAAGACAGTGCTAAGACACTGGCTCTACAGACTTGGAAAAGACCTTGTACGAAGGCCGACTGGGACAGATGGACCCCAGACACGCAGACCCAGCGTCATAAAACTGCAGGGCTCCAACAGGGGACTTAAAGCATTCTGACAAGAAAATGTGGAAGGGCTTCCCGTTCTGGAAGGAGCTCAGAAGCATCCCTGTCAAGCTCTGCGGAGCAATTATTTTGAACCTAAAAGTTCATATGAGGTCAAACTGTCCATCAAGTTCAGGCAGAGCAAGGTCAAGTTCATATGTGCAGTGCTGGGGAATGTTTATACCCCAAAAACTCTTGGGGAGAGGAGGGGAGGGGGGTGAGGAAAGGAGGGGATGAGGAGAGAAGGGGAAGGGAGGGGGAGGGGAGGGGAAGGGGAAAGGAGGAGGAGGAGGAGGGGAAGGGAAAGGAGGACGGGAGGGGAAAGGAGGAGGGGAGAGGGATGAGGAGAGGAGGGGATGAGGAGAGGAGGGGATGAGGAGAGGAGGGGATGAGGAGAGGAGGGGATGAGGAGAGGAGGGGATGAGGAGAGGAGGGGATGAGGAGAGGAGAGGAGAGGAGAGGAGAGGAGAGGAGAGGAGAGGAGAGGAGAGGAGGGGAAGGGAGGGGAGGGGAAGGGGGGAGGAGGAGGAGGACATGTGAGAGGACGAAGGTGGACACCAATGTCTGACCAGGTCCTAGCACTTTGGGGCTCGTCACAGCGACCACAGAGCACCTGGCGTACCCCCCCCCCCGCCCCCATGACAAAACCTGAGCACAAAGCTAAAGGAAACAGGCTGCTCCGGAGTTTGCTCCGGTCATCCTCCCTTCTCTCTGGTCACAGCAGCCACAGCAAATCTGATCCTTTACCATCACCCAACATAACTGAGGACAATCCATGGCCATCGCCTTGCAGATGCTCATGTAGCCCACCCTCTGGCCAGTGGCAGGGGACAGCTTGGGGGAGACCCTGGGGACAGCTCAGGGGACAGCTTGGGGGATGGCTCAGGGGAGAGCTTAGGGGAGAGCTCAGGGGACAGCTTGGGGGGAGAGATCAGGGGAGAGCTTGGGGGACAGCTCAGGGGACAGCTCGGGGGACAGCTCAGGGGAGAGCTTGGGGGACAGCTCGGGGGATGGCTTGGGGGACAGCTCGGGGGATGGCTTGGGGGAGAGCTCGGGGGAGAGCTCAGGGGACAGCTCAGGGGAGAGCTCAGGGGACAGCTCAGGGGAGCAGCTTGGGGGACAGCTCAGGGGAGAGCTCAGGGGACAGCTCAGGGGAGCAGCTTGGGGGACAGCTCAGGGGAGAGCTCGGGGGATGGCTCAGGGACAGCTTGGTGGAGAGCTCAGGAGACAGCTCGGGGACAGCTTGGAGGACAGCTCGGAGCACAGTTCAGGGACAGCTCAGACCGGGGAGGAGCCACCGGGAGCACTACTGCCCCTGCAGGAAAGCACTGAGGTGTTTGCTGGCACTCGTTCTGGGGACTTGGTGACAGAGCAAGGAGACGAGCTTTCTGCATTTAAAGACCTTAGGAGTTCAGAGTGACAGTTCCAAATCCATCTGGGATGACAGGGTCACGGATCAGCTTCCTGGGCAGGCTGTGCCCCAGCCTCCATGACGAGAGTCCACACGTAACGATGCAAATGCAAGCACACTGCCACTTTATCCTCAAACACACACAGCAGGTGCAAAATGATACCAGGGTTATTACCAATAAGACGATCATAGAAAACAACTTGTTTAGGGCTTTTTTTGTAGGTCTCATCCTTGGTGCAGAACCCACTGGGGGCATGCGTCAAATGTCCACGGTTTAATTACCTCAAATAACTCTTCCCTGAGGGGTTATCCTTTTTGTTGGTTTACACCCATTTTTTTAAGTTTATTTATTTATTTTGAGAGAAGGTGGGGGCAGAAAGACAGGGAGGGGCAGAGACAGACAGAGAGAGACAGAGAGAGAGACATCCCAAGCAGGCTCTGCACTGCCAGCCCAGAGCACACAGGGCTCCATCCCACGAACTGTGAGACCACAACCTGAGCCAAAACCAAGAGTCGGACGCTTAACCGACTGAGCCACCCAGGTGCCCCTACATCATTTTTGATACACGTTTTGCTTTTCCTTTCCAAGTGACATTTTAAGAAGCTTCTATTCAATTTATAATATTACAGAACATTGGATGGTTGCGGTCATGAAGCTTATGCTAAGCGGTCCCACTCTCCTTGCCTCCAGGTGACCACTTACAAACTATCAGAGTGAGTACACCCACACGCATGTCCTGGGGCCCACTCACAGGGCTCTCCAGTCATGCCACCCCGACAGCCGGCGTGTGGGCGCAGCGCGGTTTGGGGAACGCGCACCTACACGTGGCGTGTGGCCATGATGCACGGCTCAGGGCACAAACTGCTCCCCACTGCTGCCAGCAGGTCCCTGGGTGGTCCTCGGAAGTGGGATGCTGGTTCAGTCAATGCCACGGCGCCCTGTCAGCTGGGGGGTTTCCGCGGACCTGGGGGGGAGGGACTGATGGCCAGAGGTGCTCTCGGTTTGCATTTCTGTTCTAAGGAGTCTGAGCTGTGTCTTCACACATCAAAACCCTTTTGCGTTTCTCTTTCCATGAGCTGTCTGTTCCCACGTCTTGCCTGTTTCTCCTCTCAGCCCCGGGCCTCTGCTCTGCCTTCCATGTGTTATTTACGAGATGTTCACCTTCCCTGTTAGAAGTCGCAGGTCTTGTTCTCTCCACCTATTTGTCTTTTTACTCTGCTTATGTGTGTGTTACGGCTCAACTAGTTTGTTTCTCACTTCAGTCTCTGTCTATCTGCTGTTCGTCGGCACAGAGTACGAAGGACGCATGCGTTTTACCCTTCTGTGTGCGGCCCCGCGCCTGCGGCAACTCCTCGGGGGAGCGTGAAGTTGAGTCATTGGGCTCCAGAGAAGAGACGGGTGGCATCTTCGCGGGGTCCCAGGGGGACCAACACAATCACGGGGCCGCCATCCCGTCCAATCACGAGACAGGTCCTGTTTCCACCAGCGCTGGTCTGTTTCAGGAGTCTGTCTCGCGGACAATTTTGGCCAGGTCTGCTCTCAGCCCAGAGCACCCATGGGCGGGGCCCTCTCTATTACAGGCCAGCGGGCCGAGCAGAGCCAGCGACACAGGCCCCCCACCGCCCACAAGTGCCCGTGCTGACGTGAGCACTGGTGCTGGGGTGCTTGGCAGACACGGCTCAGGGCATCGATGCCACCACGCGGTAAGGCCGTCACCCCTAGAGGGGCCAAGACACACGACGGAGCCCAAGTCGGGCAGAAGCCACGGTACATGGAGCCCCCAAACAGCAGGGCTGTTGCCCCCACGCCACCCGGCTAAGTAACTGGGCCTGAACGTGCCGCCACCACTGCTGGCCCCTCGTGCGCCCTCTGAGGAGGAGACAAGGAGCAGCCCGTCACCATCTGACCTCTCCATCGGCTGCACGACACCCCCACGTGCCAAGTGACGGTGGGCCTCATTCTGGGGGGAGTCCTGGTTGATTGATGGCCTCCAGAGAGCACCACCTGCAAGGGTACCAGGCGTTTCCGCACTTCTGCCTAAAGGGCAGGTCGTGACAAAGGCGAAGGCAATGGCCTGGCTTCCCCAGGTCACCCCGAGCCACCTGGACAGGACCACGGACAGCCCCACACAGGCGGGCCCCACGGCCACCAACAGCAGAGGGGACACCCAACATCGCACAGCCTCTCGGGAGACACAGGAGGCTTCGTCCACGTGTGGGTTTTCCACAGCTTCCTCCCAGTGTGGCTGGAGGCGAGCAGCTCCCCGCCGCCCACCAGGGACCAGTCCCCCCGTTTCCGCCCCCCTCGTTCCCTCCCTATACGTGGCCCTCATGATCTCTTGTCTCTGCCCCTGATGATGCCAAGTTCAGGGTCACTTGGAGGCGAGGGTGTCACTGTCCCCTGCCTGGTCCCCCTCTTTCTCTGGCCCGGCGTCAACCTTGGCTCACCCTCCCTTCTCGTTCTGCCTCAGGCAGCGAGTCCCCAAAGGACCAGAGCACCTTCCAGAAGCTGCTGCACATCAGCGCCACCGCCCAGCTGGAGCACCCTGAGTACACGGGCCCCCTCCTGCCGGCCTCAGACTGGGCGCCCGGGCTCTTGGCCTGTGATGGGAAGGCCACACTCCTGCAGAAGGAACTGCGAGACACCCTGCGGGGGCTGCTGGGGAGCCCCAGCAGGGGCAGCTTCGCGGTGGCCACGCAGTACGTCTGGGTTCTGGGTGAGGCCCTCCCCGCAATCCCCTGTTGGTGGGCACGGGGCTCGTTCTGTCCAGGACAAGGGACCAATAAGGGGTGCCACTCATTACGTGGCCAAACCCCAACAACGGATGAAGCAAAACAGGGGGTCAGACAACCATGTCCCACAGCTGAAGGCAGGCACTGGGGACACGAGGCGGGCCAGGCGTCCAGGACCTCCCTGCAAAAGTCAAATCATGCCCCTTCCAAAATGCTGTGGCACTGAGGAGATAAACACGAGTTTCTTATAATGTGTAGGATCCAGACACTCAGGAGGAGCTCTGGAAATGAGGGTTCCCAAGCAGGATGCTCCAGGAGATCCGTGGCTGTCGCATGGTGTCTTCTCTGCATGCCCCAGGTGATAAAACACCGCTGACAGGGTGTGCTGCAACCGGGTTTTCTCCCTCTGGTAATTACAGCAAAACTTCAGCTATAGGAGCAAATTTACGAGAACACTTCACACAGACGCAGAAGGGTCACCCCAGAAATAGGGTCCGCGGATGTCTCTTTGTAACAGGCATGAAAACACAACAGAATCTTCAAGGGATGCCCGCAACCAGTTACCCTGATGCCTCCACCTTCTTCCAGGACAAGTAACTCCTCACAGGTGAGCTCCACCTCCTGCTTGTCTCTACACAGGCCAGATGTAGCTACAGAAATCTGTGCTGGTCACCAAGGAGCAGCCCAGCAGGGGCAGGCAGGGTGGGCCCTACTTGTCCAGCAACAAGAGGACCACGTGACAAAGTGAAGATAGCAAGGAGATGGAAGAAGGGCCCTTCAGAGAATCCACCCATTTTGCAAAGTGCACATCCTGACCCACCACCCTGTGCTCCTTCTAACAGCACTCACTCTCTCTATTTCATGGCACTAAAAGCTCCCCCAGCAGATGGTGAAGGAGTTCTGGGAAGGCAGTGACAGTTCCCCAGAAAGCCCTGCACTCAGTGGGCACTAAACCAGTGTTTGCAATGAATGAAACCAAGGAAATACAACCGTGCACAAACACAGAAAAGAACGCACATGTAAGAAAGCCACCTGAAAAGCTCTAATGGTTGTTTCTAGAAGATGGGATTTTTTTCCATTTATTTCTTAAATATATTTTGCTACTTTTTCTCAGCTGTGCATTTTTCAGTAAGAAAAAATTTAAGTTCATTTTGGAAAATAAATCCCCAAATTATTAGCAAATACCATTTCCACCTATTGGCTTGACAAGCATTCAACAGTCTGATAACCAGAATCAAAACCTGTACTGCTGTAGGGAACAACTTACAGGTACCTACTAAAATTACAAATGTACGTAAGCCTTCCTGACAATTGCATTTTGGGGAACTAATCCATGGAGACAGTACACACGTGTGAAAGGTTAGTAGACAGCCAATCTCTGCATTTTCTGTTGGAGCAAAATGACAATGTAAAATTCTATAAATAGGCTACTGCTGAATTATGAATCCTATTAATCCAAGGGAAAATGCCACCGAGCCCCAAAGAGGAGTAACAAATGCATAATGAAAGCTCTCCAAAAATACGCTGTCAAGAAAAATAATCCACAAGAGGTTACTAGTCCCCTCATAGAAGTAACAACACCCCCACAGCAGTGAACACATCCACTGACCAGATCTTGGTTTCTAGAAACCACCTCCACTGAGAACAACCAGGCCCCTGGACAAATGTCTGGTTCTGGGCTGGGGCAGGAAAGCTGCAGATTAGCCCAGAACATCTTGTAGCAAATGTAAGCGAGAGCTCATAGAATACTGGGGACTGGTCAAAAGCCACCAGCCATGCAACAATGTGAACACACTTAACATGACCAGACTGGCGGGGCACGTGGATGGCAAGGGCGGTTAAGTGTCTGCCTTCAGCTCAGATCATGATCTCACGGTTCTTGGGTTTGAGCCCTGTGTCAGGCTCTGAGCTGTCAGTACAGAGTCTGTTTGGGATTCTCTGTCTCATCTCTCTCTGCCCCCCCTGCTCATGCTCTCTCTTTCTCTCTCAAAAATAAATAAAGATTTAAAAAAATGGTTAAGGGGCACCTGGGTGGCTCAGTCAGTTGAGTGTCCGACTTCAGCTCGGGTCATGATCTAATGAACGGTGGGTTCGAGTCCCGTGTCAGGCTCTGTGCTGACAGCTCGGAGCCTGGAGCCTGCTTCAGATTCTGTGTCTCCCTCTCTCTCTGTCCTTCTCCTGCTCTCACGTTGTGTCTCTCTCAAAATTAAGTAAAGATTTAAAAAAATTTAACAATAAGTAAATAAATAAAGTTAAAATGGTAAAAGGTAGGTGATGGGTTTTTTTACCACAATTAAAACTAAAATGACACCAGGGGCACACGGGCGGCTCAGTCAGTTTAGTGTCTGGACCCTTGATTTCAGTTCAGGTCATGATCTCATGGTGTGTGGGCTCGAGCCCTGCATCAGACTCTGCACTGACAATGCGGAGTTCCTTTGGATTCTCTCTCTCTCTCTCTCCCTCTCTCTCTCTGTCCCTCATACTCTCTCTCGCTCTCAAATCCACAAACTTTGATAAATAAATAGAGACCAGAGCCAGCCTAAAGTGGCTCCCTTTGGCTGAGTTTGGGACAATTTGAACTTAAAAGTAAATAATGATAATAAAAGATTATAGCCTTGTGAGTAAAATAAGAACAGACTTTAAAATGCAGAAACCTGGGAAGTGATGGGTCAGTGTCACCAGAGAGCAAATCAGCGTCAGTTAGCAAGTGTGGATGAGGTCTGAGAACCAGGCAGCAATACTGGACTGATGCTAATTTTCCTGATCACAACAGTCTGACTGACGTTGGAGGGTCCTTGCACCTGGGAAACACACATTGAGGGCAACAGGGTCATGGGGCATCACGTCGGCAATCAATTCTTAAACGATTTAGAAATGTTAACAGCCGGGGAGTTTGGGGGGGAAGGTATACAGGGACTCTGTGTGCTAGTTATGCAATTTCACGCACAATTAAAATTATTTCAATATAAAAAAGCAAAAATCAATTGTTTTGTTTTTAATTTTTTTAACATTTATTTATTTTTGAGCGACAAAGAGAGACAGAGCATGAATGGGGAGGGGCAGAGAGAGAAGGAGACACAGAATCCAAAGCAGGCTCCAGGCTCCGAGCTGTCAGCGCAGAGCCCGACGCGGGGCTCGATCCCACAAATCACGACACCATGACCCGAGCCAAAATCAAGAGTTGGATGCTCAACCGACTGAGCCACCCAGGCACCCTGAAAAAATCAATTGTTTAAAGCAAAAATGATAATGCTGGCTTTACAACACGTACAGGAATAAATCAGGAGCTAGACTGCTGACAGTCTCCCGCAGCAGGACAAGAAAGAACATGGCAGGGCGCCTGGGGGCTTGGTCGGTCAAGCATCTGCCGCTTGATCTCAGCTCAGGTCTCAACCTCAGGGTCATAAGTTCAAGTCCTGTGTTGGGCTTCACGCCAGGCAAGAAGCCCACTTAAAAAAGGGGCGGGGGGGAGCATGGCAGTGATTTGTGGCTGTCTGTGCACCCTACAGCCCCCACAGCAGGCCAAACTAGAGTGGTTAGCAATACAACAGAACCCTAAAAATACTCGATCCCAAAAAAGACTAGAAGGGAGGATCAAAGCACAGAAGAGAAACAGGAAATGAACAGTGAAATGGCTATCAATAATTACATTACCTGTGAAGGCAAAATTAAAAGGCACAAATTGTTAGACTAGATTAGAAAGGCGTAACAACCACACAAGCAGTACGTGGATTGTAACAGATGCAGTTTAGATACAAAGCTATAGACACGCTGGGAGACACAGTATGCCCACGTGCAGTCGAAGGAAGCTGGTGTGGTTCAACGGCACAGAACATGAAAAGTTTATGACAGTGCTTTCCAACTGCACATTGTGACTAGCCATTAGGAGACCACCATTTGTTGAGTTTTGGTATAGTATCGATAACAAGCCGGGGCTCAGTCGGTTATGTGTCTGACTCTTGATTTCAGCTCAGGTCATGATCTCACAGTTCATGAGTTTGAGCCCCACCTGGGGCTCTGTGCTGACAGCTCAGAGCCTGCTTGGAATTCTCTCTCTCCCTCTCTCTGCCCCTCTCCCACTTGCTGTCTCTCAAAAAGAAGTAAACATATTTATTTTAAAGAAAGAAAGAAAGAAAGAAAGAAAGAAAGAAAGAAAGAAAGAAAGAAAGAAAGAAAAACCACCACTGGGGCACCTGGCTGGCTCACTCAGTAGAGCATGTGACTCTTGATCCTAGGAGCTGGAGTTCAAGCCCAACGCTGGGTGTGGAGCCCTTTAAAAAACTAATAAAGCAATGATTTTTTTAAAAAGAATCAAAAAAATTAAAAAAAAAAAAGAATCCACCATTATCTGAAAAGGTATTAAAATATTTCTTCCTTTTCCAGCTACATATCCGTGTGAGGCCAGATTTTCTTCATACTTTTCAACCAAAACCACATATAGCAACAGACTGAATGCAGAAGCAGATATGAGAATCTAGCACCCTTCTATTTACCTAGACAATAAAGAGATTTTCAGAAACGCAAAAAAAAAAAAAAAAAAAAAAAAAAGCTGGTGTGCCTATATTAACATCAGGCAAAATAGATTTCGAAACAAGAAATAATACCAGAAATAAAGATGATTGTTTCACAATGAAAAAGAGTCATTTCAATGACACAATGATCCTGAATGTGTACGTCCTTTAGAAAAAAGATTGAAGCCAAAATGAACGGAACTACAGAAAACAAACCCAGGATGATCGCCCGAGATCTGAGCGCCCAGTCTCGCAGTAGCTGCCACAATTAGGTGACAAAGATACTGGGGAGCCGTGGGGCGGTGTCTCAAAGTTAAAACGTGGTTACCATATACTTGGCAATGCCAGCATTTGGTATTTGCCCAAAAGAAACGACAAGATACATCCACGCACTGACTTGCTCGCAAACGTTCTGAGCTCCTCCTAAGAGCCCGAAGCTGGAACGGACCCGAAGGGCCGGCGGCAGACGAACGCATCAACATGCCGTGCTCTCTGCGCACAACAGAGCGCCACTCGACACGACGGATGAGTCTCAGAGCCGTGATGCTGAGTAACGGGGTCCAAGCACACAAGAACGTGTACTGCGTGAACCCACGTGTGAGGTTTGAGAACAGAAAGTAACCCCGCAGAACTCTTCCAGAGTGGACACGATTGGCACGACACCCGCTCCAGGGATGGCACGAGGGACCTTTCTGAGTGAGGGAAACGGCCTACATCTTGGCAGGGGTTTGGGCTGTATGTATGCACAACTGTCAAAATTTAGTTGACAACGCACACTTCGCTCTATATCGGTTGCACAGAGAACTGCAAAAAAAAACTGTAAACAGCACTGAACTCTAGCTAATGATGTGCACGTTGCCATACTCAGATCGAAGCGAATGATGTCTCAAGTGCATCAGGAAGACAAAGTGAATTGATGGGGGTCCAGACAGAAGCAGAGGAGTAGGTACGGGACAAGACAAGCACAGCAAACATTCACGGTAGAATCTAGGGGGTGGGCGGACAGGTATTTACTGTAAAATCTTTCAACTTCAGTGTATTCAAAAACATTCATAATAAAATACTGGGGGGCGGACTGTACACTCTCCCTCCACGGAGGGGGCTGAAGATTCAGTGCTGGGGGAAAGGAGCCTCGTAACGGGGCCGGAAATGGGTCCGACATCAGGGCACACAAGGGCAGGTCGGCTCCGGCCACTGCTCCCCCGCCAAACACGAACTGGTTAAAGCCATGTATGGTGACGTGTCTACTGGCACTTAGACCTGAGACGTTTCATGACATGTGACACACAGGATGACAGACCTGACACATAGGCATGAAATCAGTGAACTGTGTCCCCACCAGGTCTACAGCGAGGGATTCTGAACCACGCCTGAGCGCAGGGAGGTTGTAACAATACCCAGGAGGCATAGTGGATTTAGGGAAAGACACCGCGTGCAACTCTAACCATAGGACGGACCGTAAAGACTCAAAGACAGAAGTCTCCTTCTCAGAGTCACATGGGACAGCAGGTCGAGCAGTCCACCACGCACGAGTGCGTGGCGCCACACCCGCCCACACCAGCCGCTCTTTGAGAAGTCCACTGTTCTTCCCGCCTCCCGAGTTACAGGACACCCAGCACCCTAAGCCTCAGACAAAAGCCCCAGTTCCGACTGCCTGCTGCACCTGGCGAAGGGGATGGTTTCCACTGCTCGGATCCAATGCCCACATCAGGTGCCCCAGTTCTTGGCAGCCTGGCCAGAAACTGCTACTTTTACAGTGCCAAAAGGAAACAGTGTAACATTTCTGGCACTGGCTGAGGCGGGAGGGGGGGATTTCCTTTTTATTTGTCCACTGACAAATCCAAAGCGGAGCTCCCTGCGGAACCATTAAAACCAAGCTGCCGTTCCTGGGCTGAGAGATGGGGAAGGGCAGAGACATGTACCTGTGCAGACCACGGGGCAGGATGGACACCCTCAGCCCGCCCCCCGCTGCAGACCCCCAGGCACAGAGCCTGTCATGGGCTACACATCCCGAGTGTGCGACGCATCATCCTGCCACTGAGTGGCTCATCCGTGTCTGAGGGGTCAGTGGGGACAATCAGAACCCCTGGGCTACATTGAGACCACTCCCCCCAACAGAGTTCGAGCACAGACTCTGGCCACATCACCCTGATGTCTCAAATGGCCTTGACAAAGCACCAGACCAGGTGGCTCAGACAACACAGTTATTCTTTCCCAATCCTGCTCGTCCCAGATCCAGGCGCAGCCAGGCTGGTCCCTCCCGAGGCCTCTCCAGGGGTGCAGATGGCCGTGTCATCTCCGTATCCTCACGTGGTTGTCCCTCCGTGCATGTCTGTGTCCCAGCTATCTTTCTATAGGGACACCAGTCACATTGGAGTAGAACCCACATTCGTGACCTTGTTTTACCTCCATCACCTCCTCAAAGACCCGTCTGCACCTACACACCAGCTCTGGGGTGCTGGGGGTCCAGGCTTCCCCATGAGGACTGGGGGGCCCTGGTCCAGCCCATCACAGCTGGGAACATGCTGGATGAGGAGAAGACCGATGATGTTTGCACTCAGGGCACAGGAACTCTAGTACAAGATTGTCTCCATGCCTGCACCTGACGTCTTCATAACAACAGGGGTCTTGCGCACTCTCATCAAAGCTTTCTCCAACTTCACTCTCATCTGCCCTCTGAGCCGCATCTCCAGCTCAGTGGCCACAGAGCTCATGTGTCCCCCAGCGTCCAGTCCAGCACACGGTCAGTGCCAACAAACAGTTCTTAAAGGCGTACGAAAACCTCCGGGGTCTTCTGCTGCAGCTGGGGCCCAAATCCCCCCGCCCCACTGGGCCCAGGCTGTCCCTGCACCTCCCCCGCTGCTGAGCGTCATGAACTGGTGCCCACGTGAGACAGGCTGCTGCCCACCGTGTCTCTCCCGACGCAGTGGCGCTGGCCCCCTCCTTCTCCAATGACGTGTGAGAGGTGATGGCCCCAACAAGTGCAGTGTCCTTAGCCCTTCTCCTCACTGCACGTGGCAGGTCAAAGGCACTGGGATGAACAAACTGGAAGATGCCGTGTGTTAAACCTACAGTCTGACTCCCACCACAGAGCCGGGCTGCCGACAGAAATGAAGAAACGTGAGACCAGCGGTCACCGCGGTGACCAAGCGCACTGGGACAAAAGGCACTCGTCCCTGACCTCACGGGCAGAGGGCTGACGGCATTCTCACCTCAGAGCCGCGCCCATCACGGTACCGTTGCTGAAAGAGATGTTTTCCTCCACACGACATTCCTCCCGAATGATGCTCAGAGCAGTAACAGCCAAGCCCTGCAAGGTTCTGGCGCCTTCGGACTCTAAAGCACGGTTGCCAGTGGATCACGGAATCTGACTGAAGGTGGCAGGGATTCCACGTTCCTCATGTTGGAAATTAATAAATACAGGATACTATCTCAGGGTACCTGGGTAGCTCGGTGGGTTGAGGGCTGGACTCTTGACCCTCAGCTCAGGTCCTGATCTCATGGTCGGTCGTGAGTTCAAGCCCCGCGACAGGCTCCGCGCTGGGCACGGAGCCTGTGTAACGCTCTCCGATTCAGAGAGGAATGAGCCTCACAGTTGCTGGTCTCCCTGGACTCACCTACTGGCCGCCTGACCTACAGTCTCTGCCAGGCACGTCGTGCACTGCTCTTCCTGCCTCCATGCTCGGGGCGCCACATGGTCACCCAAGAATCACCGTGAAAACCACCCGAGAGGAAAGATGAAACAAGGGATTCACCCCAAGTGCCTTTGGCTAATTCACCTCAGCAGTTCCGGTTGCGACAAGGCGTGACTGGCAGTTTTTTAATGGGAGGGAGGGGAGAACAGAATAAAAAAATCAGAGTGTATTGCTTATATTAAGCACCATTTCTTTAAAGTTTCATTTCAGGTATACAAATATTTGCACACACACACACGCCCGTGGAGAAGGCTCTCTGACGGCTGGAGAGACGAACATATAAAGGCATTGGTCCAGGGGCACGTGGGCAGCTCAGTCAGTTAAGTGTCCGACTCTTGATTTCAGCTCAGGTCACCATCTCACAGTTCATGAGTTCGAGCCCTGCGTCGGGCTCTGTGCTGACAGCTCAGAGCCTGGAGCCTGTTTCAGATTCTCTGTCTCTCTCTCTCTCTCTCTCTCTCTCTCAAAAAAGTAAACATAAAAAAAAATTTTTTTAATAAAAAAAAAAAGGACAGGGCTGTACCTGGGGCCACTCTGTATGAAACCCACTCTGTTCTATTTATTCTCTGGCAGCTCACAGATTCCCATCCCGAGGAAATAAATAGGCCACGTTAGAACAAGCCTGAATAACTGCTTGACTGGGGTCTGAAGACCTGAAAAAGCCTATCAATCCATGTTTTTAAAGGTTAAATCTGGGGGTGCCTGGCTGGCTTGGCCAGTAGAGCATGCACCTCATGATCTCAGGGTCATGAGTTCAAGCCCCACGATGGACCTAAGGGTTACCTTAAAAACCTTTAAATAAAAATTAAAAATAAAGGTCAAATCTGCATTTTTTGAGGGAGCTAACTTGAAGATAGAATTTATGTTAAATTTTTTAAACATTTACTTTTAAGAAAGAGACAGAACACGAGCAGAGGAGGGCAGAGAGAAAAGGAGACACAGAATCCATAGCAGGCTCCAGGCTTTGAGCTGTCAGCACAGAGCCCGATGCAGGGCTCGAACTCACAAACCGTGTGATCATGATCTGAGCCGAAGTTGGATGCTTAGCTGACAGAGCCACCCAGGCGCCCCTGAAGAGAGAATTTACATGCCCAAATTGTACTTTCATAAAATGATGAGGTCATTACTTCTGCTATTTTAGCTATTGAGTTCTGTGTATCAGGTTTTAATTTAATGTTTATTTACTTTTAAGAAAGAAAGAGAGACAGAGTGCGAGTGGGGGAGGGACAGAGAGGGAGACACAGAATTCAAAGCAGGCTCCAGGCTCCGAGCTGTCAGCACAGAGCCCTATGCAGGGCTTGAACTCACAAACCGTGAGATCAGGACCTGAGCTGAAGTCAGACTCTTAACCGGCTGAGCCACCCAGGTGCCCCCCTTTGTGTATCAGTTTTAAAATAGATTAATCTGGTTAATTTACCCCAACGAGAACAACATAAGCGCCAAATTTCGTGAGTTGGAAGTGACCTCACACTGAATGGAGGAGCAGAGCAGTTATGCCTGGCAGACAGCAACAGAGAAAGTGTGCTAAGTGGTGGCCTGGATGGGAACTCGTGTCCCAGAGCCGGCTGGGACCGGCACCACGCACCCCCCCCCCCCCCCCGCCCCCGTGGGAAAAAGAGGTAGGGCAGTGGTAGGATACAGAGAAACACTGAAGCCTGACTTGGACAACTATGTAACAAGAGATTATGTTCTCTAACAGAGACAATGAAATTCATCTTTAACCTTCTCTCTAGCCTGAATCTCAACACCGCCCCAACTCCAAAACTCTTGAGTTTTGCTGGCTTGTCACTTCTACTTCAAAAGCTCAGGAATGCCTCACTGATTTCCCGTCTCTCTCAACACTGCTGAATATTGTTTCTACCAAACCTGCTAGAAGGAAGGCTCTAGAAAGAATTCAGCCTACCCTATGCTTCCCCGTCATAGACAGGTTAGCATCCATTCAAAGGGAGTGACTCTCCTTAGCCAGCACCATCTGGCCTGGGTGTGAAATATACCTGGAGGCCAAGACTGGTGCTGTGCTGGGACACAGCTCCTCTGGCAGCCATGCACTGGGGACAGGCCCTGTCCTGGGCGTCCCGGCCCACCTGCTGCCTGCCTGCAGCACAGCAGAATGGACTGCACTGACTCTTCTGGAGCTTTCCCCCCAGGTGGGCAGCCTCCCTCTGCAGTCTGGCGCTTGCAGGCTGAATCACTTTCTTGGGCTGTTTTCCAGACTTAACCATCTCTGTAGGGAACTGCAAAACTAGAAGCGAGAGCGCTCACAACACAACAACCCGGAAAGAAAGTGAGGACAAGCTGGGCACGACGCCCTGAAGACCCCCGCTACTGGACCTCAAATACAGCCTTTTTAAAACGGGCGCCTTGTAAAGCACGGTGCTGCGGAGGGGTCATGGAAGGTCATGGCCGGGGCCAGCTCCCGCTGCGAAACTCGGAGGACCCACCAAGGTCTGTGTTAAGCTCGCGCACGAAGTGCACACTACCGAAACTCTGCAGAAGACAAATCCTTTAGCACTAAGACCCATTTTCCAGCTTACCCCGCTGAGCGTACCAACGACTCCAGCCTATAATTAAAGCCACACTTTTAAAACTGCAGGAACTAAGTACGGCGCCTCCTGAACTATGTCCGAGACACAACTGCCAAATGTAGCGTCACTGAAATCGTTCGGCTACACTCGGGCAGAGCAAACCTCGGCCGGCGAGCGGCTGCCCTGCAGGGTGCAGCCTCTGCTCCCACCCGGGTCCGCTGAGCAGCCCTTGTTGGGGCTGGCCGAACCCCCATTGTCCCCAGGGCTGCGGCCCCGGAAAACTTTGGGACCGGCTCCGCGGCAGCCCCCGGTCGCTGACCCGCGGGGATGGCCATGTGCAGAGCCCGGTTTGGGGGCGAGGGGGGGTGCACTGGCCGGAAGGGGAGGAAAGGCGTGGCCCCTTCCTCCCCCGCCGCGCGGGCCGGGCCCAGGACCACCTAACCGCATTGTCCGGGGGCGCGCCGCCCACCCCCGGCCGCGCGCACCGACCCCCGCGGCCCTGTCCCGGGCCCGGCCGCGCGCGCTCCAGCTCCCGCCTGCCCGCCCGCCGACCGCGCTCCCCCCGACCTCTCCACGCCCGACCTCCAACCAGACCTCCCGAACCCCGCGCCGGGCGGCCGAAGCGCGACCCCGGGGGACCTTCCCGGTCCACCCCCGGCGCCGGCCCTTCCGCCCGGCCCCGGGGTCCAGCTCGCCCCACGCCCGGCCCCCGGGGGGCGCGCGCCCGCGCACGCTCACCTTTTTGCCCTTCTTGCCCTCCTCGTCCATGTCGCCGCGAGCGGCCCCCGCGGCCCGGCCCGCCCCGGGAGCCCCGCGCCGCCCGTGGCCGCTACATGCTCGCCCGGCCCCGCGGCCGCCGCCGCCGCCGCCGCTCCTGCGCCTCCCGCCCGCGCGGCCGCAGTTTCCGGCCGCGGCCGCCAGGGGACGTCCGCGCCCCGCACCCCGCACCCCGCACTTCCGGGCCGAGGCGCGGCCCCGCCCCGCGCCCCGCCCCGCCCCCACCCCTCGGGGCGGCCGGGGACGCTCCCGGTGCGCCCCGCCCCTTCGCGGCCGCGGGAGCGCGCCTGCCGCGCCCCTCTCCCGCCCCATTGCCCTTCGGCGGGGTGAGAGCGCGCCTGCCCCGCCCCCAGCCCGACCCCCAGCCCGGGCCCCGCCCCTCAGGGCCGCAGGAGTGGTTCCAACTTTTCAATTCTGCCGCCATCTTTAGGGCGGCCAATTTCCCGGCCTGCTTCGCGCTCGGGAAAGCCGCGCTCCGGCCCAATGGAAACAGGGGGGCGGGGCCGGGGAAAGGGGAGGGGCTAGCCATAAGAGCAGGGCGTGGCTGGGGGAGGGGTCGGGCCTGCGAGAAGGGGCGGGCTACCAGGAGGAGGGCGGGCCGGTAGCAAGGTAAAGGCCAGGTATGGAGAAGAGGCTGGCCTGGTGGGAGGAGCGGGGCTGTCGGGAAGGTGCGTAGCCGGTAGGAAAGTCGGGACGAGAAGGCAAAGGGGGTGGAGCTAGCAGGACGGGGAGGGCGTGGCCTGTGAGATGAAGGCGGGACAGGCGGGGATAGGAGAGGCTAGCTGGAAGGGGCGTGGCCTGCAGGAAGGTGAGAGCGGGGCATGTAGGGAAGGGACGAGGCAAGAAAGTGGAGAGGGGGGAATGGGAAGGAGGCGGGGCTGGCACGAAGAGAAGGGTGGGGCCTATGAGATGGCGGCGAGGCCGGAGGGGTGGTGTGGGGCTAGCGGGAAGGGTGGGCGTGGCTGGCAGGAAGGCGGGGGCGGGCCATGTGAGTTGAGTGCGAGCCGCCGGGTGGGGCGGGACTAGCGGGGAGGGAGGGCGTGGCTGGCAAGAAGGGGCGAGGCCGGCCGGAAGGTGAGGACAGGAAGGGAAGGGGGCAGGGCTGGTAGGATACCCAGGACTGGGCCTGCCGGGTGGGTGGGCGGGGCCAACAGGAATAGGAAGGCGTGGCTGGCGGGAAGGGAGATTGGGGGCTGGGGGCGGGGCCACCGGAAGGCTTGGGCGGGGCCAGCGGGGCGAAGCCGCTTCCTTTATCTTTCTCGATGGGCGCCTAAATTTCGTCTGCCTCATCCGTGCCCTATTCCGCGACTTCCTCTGCTGCAGTGCCTGTGTTGCTCAGACAAGCCCTCAGGAAGGTGGGGATGCAGTAACTAGCAACGCCTGGGTCCTATCAGAACAGTCACCGTAACAGTCAATGACCTTAAGGGTCACCAGGGTAACTGCCGCCTTTTACAGACGAGTCTGGAGAGTCTGGTGGTTTGCCCGCCACGCTGCAAGTGGGAGCCAGCAACAGGAGGACACTATTTTGCCACTAAGCCAAGCTGCTAGCAAGAGCCTTGCAGCACAGGGGTTCCTGGGTGGCTCTGTCGGTAAAGCGCCCAGCTTAGGCTCAGGTCATGATCTCACAGCTCGTGGGTGGCTCGTGGGTTACAGCTCCGGATCTGGCTGTGTGCTGCCAGCGTAGAGCCTCTTTGGATCCTCTCTGTCCCTCCGAGCTCACGCCCTATCTCAAAAAAAAAAAAAAAAAAATGTTTAAAAACTGTTTCCAGAACCTTGCAGCACAGCTAGAATGTAAACTGATACCAAACAAACCATTACTTGTCTCCACTGATGTTTTACAATGTTGCTTGCTGCGCCGGTTGTGTGTTATCTCTAGTTCCGCGTTCACTCTCATTCCATGCCCTGCAGGATGGAGCTGGGCCCTCTGAGCGCTCTTCCCCTGCCAGGTGGGCCATTGCAGAGGTGTGCGGGGGAAGAAACCCCCTGGGAGGCAGTGCGGGAGGAAGGGGCTTTGCTGCCGGCTCCAGTGAGTTCCCTTGACAGCTGCAGAAGGAGAGGCCTCCCCGGAGCCCACCTCCCCGCACCAAGGACGGCTTCTTCTAGCTCCAGGTTCCGCGAGCACCCGACTCCGCGGTGCAGGCTGCCAGAACGCTGCTCCAGCTCCTGCCCTATAGCCGCAAAGGCGCGCCCCTGAACAGCTTTCCTGGCACTCCGGAGGGACTGCCAGACGTCCTGCCAGCGCTTCTCCGCCATTTGGTGAGCTGTAGCTAGGCTCTCTCCAAGCAAGTTGGACCTCAGCCCTGGGGGTAAGGAGGTCTCTTCCCCCGGGGGCTTTACCCCAGCCCTCAGAATAGCGGCTCCTTCTTACCTCTATTCTCCCAATCTTCAGAGCTCTCTTTACGTTTACTGGCCTATCCCTTGGACCCTATTTGAGACAGATACCAAATAAATAGCTGGTCCCTAGCACTCCCAAAGGTATTCCAGGCCCTTTGGCATATAGAGCAGAGGTGGGGGAAATGATCTTTCAGTCTTCCATCTGCATCGTTTGGCACCCACCCCCGCAAACATGAGCAGTGCAGCCCAGGGCTCCCACCCCAGCACAGAGGTCTGGTCTTCTGGGTCTCCCACTAACGTACCTTTTTCTATACTCTCAGTGCCCATACTCTTTTTCTATACTCTCAGCAGCCCATAACACTACTACAGCTTGCAGTAGCCCATGTTTTAGGAAAAACCACTCTCCTCCTGTGTCTCCTTTACTCTTAACAGCTACCGCTCCTGCAGCGATTCTGACACCAGCTGTGTGACACCAGATCCTGACACCCAGCAATTCTGTGACATCAGCTGGGTATCCCACAGTAACTCACTCTGGCACCATCCACCTGGAGACGGCATCAGATCCACAGGTAGAGGGCTTCATCCTGCAAGACCCCCCACACTTCAGATGCCAACCGCGAGTCCAAACTGGTATCTGTGCTTCTGACCAATTGGCTATGAATATGAATTGGGGTTCCCATGACCCTCCCTCAGGTGCAATTAACTTGTTAGAGTGGCTCACAGAACTCAGAAAAAGAGTTCACGGACTGTTTACCAACTTATTATAAAAGGATATGACAAAAGCTACAGGTAAGCCTCCAGATGAAAGAGATGTCTGGACCAAGGTATAGGAACGGACACGGGGATTCCATGTCTCTCCAGGTCACCAATCCACCAGCACCACCATGTGCTCACCAACCCAGGAGCTCTTTGAACCCAGGGAAATAATGAGGACCCACCAAATGAGAACAAGAAAAGGCTATATTTGTTCAGAGCCTGCAATAGTGAGGGAGTCACTCCATCACCTGGCCTGGTAGAGGCCCAGAGGCAGCAAGAGAGGGGGAGAGCTTCATGGTGGAAAAGGGGGACTCAGGGGTGCCCTGATGGGGGCTGTGGGCCTGAGGGAGCCAGAGATGAACTCTAGAGAAGTGGGGCATCTCCTGTGTTCGATTTTCTCTGGTTGGTCCTGAGTTGGACCCGGGAACAAAAATTAGGTAAGATGTCAGTTATTGACCGAGTCCTGGCCATCTGGCTTATTTGGACTGTCACAGGGTATTGTATGGCTTTCTGGGTTGTCACCAGAGCCAGCAGTCTGAATTGCCCCAAGTCTGACTTCGAGCAGCCGGCTTCCTGGGCAGGCTTCTGCAGAGGAGGCATTGGTTTTGGGCGGGCTGCTGCAGGCCGTGGGCCTATTTTCATAAATGGTCTGGCCACTGGCCACTTGTATATTCAGTTTATTATAATAGGCACTGATGAGCCAGTACAGTGTTAACAGAAAACATTTCTCCCAAGGTCACAACTCAGCTGTGAAGTGTCCTGACAGCCTCTTCCTTCTTACCGGTAACTTCCATAGCCTGCTCTGTGGCCCTACCTCATGAACAAAAATACCTAAGACCCAGTTACTAAGTGGTCCACACTTCGTGACAGCAACCATCTGAAGATGGCCCTCACTTCCCCTCTCCCCTCCTCAGAATTATTCAGTGCAACCCCAAACCTTACAAAATTCCCTCTCCAGTCTCCTCATGAGACACAACGCAGAAATCTCTAGGGTTCTCTCTTTGCAACAGGTTAATAAACCAGACCTGGTCTATTAGGTTTATCCCTAGTGGACTTGACTGTTGGGCATTTTCACCCAGCTCAAGTATCTTCTCCTCCACTCAATCTTTGGATGCAGTTTTTCCCTCCTCCAGCCCCAGAATACTTTGTGTGTCCTGATGCTAGAGTTAATTAGCTAGAGTTAATGTTAGGACACTTCCTCTACTAGACTGTAAGGCCCTTTAGAGACTGTGCGGGATTCCTCTTTGTGTCCGAGTTCTAATGAGACAAATGATGTGCACCTGGCCAGACAAAGATGGACGCAGTCTCCCCTGGCTAAGCTCTCGAGTGTTCAAGAAAGCCCTGAACAAGTGAAGATTTATCTTCAACTGGCCCTCTCAAAGACAGTTTTCAATGGACTCATGTCTTGGCTAGATTCCAGCTAATTGGTGTAGGTTTTGTTTGTTTGAAGTTTATTTATTTTGACAAAGAGAAAGAGAGAGCATGTGCACACACACACACGCACACACATGCACACACGGCACTTGAGCAGGGGAGAAGCAGAGAGAGAGAGGGAGAGCGATAATCCCAAGCAGGCTCTGCACTGTCAGTGCAGAGCCCGACTGGGGGCTCAAACTCATGAACTGTGAGATTGTGACCTGAGTCAAAACCAAGAGTCGGATGCTCAACAGAGAGAGCCACCCAGGTGCCCCCCCCCCTTTTTTTTAAGTGAATCTTTTCACTGTTCCGAAGGCTGACTTCAGTGTTTTCTTTGTCCCTCTCCCCCATCCAGGATCTCCCTCATGAGACTAAAGAGCACATAACTAACGAGAGGTCTCCAAGTTGTCCTTGGACACATGCACCTCATACCATGCTGTGCCCATGACAAATCCAGTGGGTTGATTTACTCAGCAAAGAAAAGAATTTCAACTCACTTTGAGTGAATTCTCTTTGTAGTTTCAAGTTTCCAGGCCTGTAAATGATAAAGGACCAAACCAGCTCTAGATTGTGACAGTCCCTGTGAGTACAGCCACCCTGTGTGGCCTCCTGTGGAAGAGACCCCACCAGCTCCCCCTTGACATTTCCTTGGCTGTAACTCCTTATGTATTCTTCCAGAGCCAAATTGGTAATATTCTTTTCCAGGCATATATCCCAGTTGGCTTGGAAGAATAGTGGAGTTATTCTTTGGAGATGTGGATTTGAAGAAAGTTCTTTTCGATAGTCTGTTAAGTCGTTAAAATGCTGCTGAGAGGTCTGTCTCCCTTTGTCCCTGTCTCATGCACCCTCCCTGTACAACTCAAGTGAGCTTTGGTTCTATGATATTTAATGTTTTGGCACCCTTTTTGTTTTAGGTGTATTTATTTATTTGGGGGGGGGGGGGAGATAGAAAGAATCCCAAGTAGGCTTAGAGCCATCCGTGCAGAGCCCAATATGGGTCTCAAACTCACTAACTGGGAGGTCATGACCTGAACCGAAGTCAGATGCTTAACTGACTGAGCCACCCAGAAGCCACTGGCACTTTCTTATTCTTTGGAAAACAGTTTCCATAGAGCATCGTCTCCTCTCTAGTGAATTTTGTTATGATTTTAGAAAGCAGCTCTTCTCTTTCCGTCCTGGGGAGAGCCCACCTTTTTTGGTCACACATATACACCCACATCCTCACACCGTTTCTCTATCTCGTGGCAGACTCACGGAAGGCAAACAGCACCAAACTCTTGAGCTAGAAAAACCTAGCCTTCCAGGAGATCATGAGCAAGCCTCCTAACCTCTTTCGGCAAATGTTATTTTCCATGTGAGCAATCTGGAAGTAAAACTCCTGCCCCGTCTCATGAGATTTAATAAAATACATAATGGGATTCGTATACGCTGAAGTGCTTGAATGGATTTAGCAGGTGCCATAAGTAAAATGAGTTTCGAGCCCTGCTCAGCTCTTCTTTACTTACAGAACTCCGTTCTCGCCTTGCGAGCCTGATCCCTGATCCCAGACCCCCGAACATGCAGTCCGTGCCCCCGGTCCCCTCGGAGAATTTCAATTTCCGACCAGCCGCACCCTTTCCGGCTTCAGTACCCTCCCCGGCGCGGCCCTCCCAACCCAGTCAAGCGCTCCACAAAAGCAGAAGAGAAGGAAATACTTTTATTTCAGCGAAAGAATAGACCGGGACGGGCTGCCCACCACGGGCAAACCGCTCACGGGAGGCGACGACAAAGAAAGCGCTCTCGCGCTCAGCCCAGCGGGACCGGCCCTGCCCGCCGGCCGTGCGCCCTCCCCGCGTCGGGAGCCGGGATCCCTGAGCCGTCAGGGACACCACTCGAGCGGAGACGGCTGTGAGGCGGAAAGGGGGGCGCGCACCCCGATGGGAGTGGACAGGAGGCAGGCCCCCCACTCCACGGCCCCGCGGCCCCGGACAGCCGTTACCCGACTTCCGCCCGCGTCCTCCCGGTGGCCGACTTCCGGCGCGCTGCGTGACGTCATTGCGGCCGGCTTCCGGCGCGCTGACTTGTGCTCGGCGCTGTCATGTGTCGCTGGCGACAGGAGGCTGTCGGGCGGCCTGGGCATCCGAGGCCATCGCGGGTACCCGGCGGCGCTCGCTCCCTGCTAAGGCCAGGGGAGGATCGGCCGTGGGGGCAGCGCCGCGGGGATGGAGTCGCGGCCGGGGGCGAGGTCCCGGCGGCGGCTGACCGCGTGTCCTCCTCGCGGCGCTGCCTCGGGGAAGTGACGCCGCTCACGCCGCTGCTCCCCGGCCGACGGCGCCCGCCACCCCGCTTTCACCGGAAGCCCTTGCGGAATCCGCCGAGTGTGCCCGGGGGTCTCGGCCCGCCGTTCCGGAGACTGATCGCAGCTGGGGAGTACTTGCCGGGAAGACTGGCAGGAGGGCAGCTCTGGGTAATGACCGGTCGTACGGCTGTTTCTCTGTTCTTGGGAGTTGAGGGAGTTCCCGCTCAGGACCTCCAGGGTCGTGGGGGACAGCGTTGAAGGTAGCCCCTCCCGTCTGGTCTGCAGGCCGGGCCGGTGCCCCAGGCCTAGGGGCTTTCGGGCAGGTGGGCGGCAAGCCTCCAGCGTGCCTGGGTCTGGGGTGGCCCCGTGCATTCCTGCAGTGCTTGCAAGAACATTGGGAAACGGTTTGAGGCCTTGCCCTGCTCCATCCAGAGCAAGGTTATAGAAATTTCGAACAGATGACCGCGTTTTTTCCATTTCTGATGTGCTGCACGTTGTAAACATCTGCAGTTGCCACGTGAGTTTAGAGGAAGTAAAGTTTCAAATCCGGGTTTTTATTCACTGCTCACTTGGCAGGTGCTCAGGAGACACACCTTTGGCAAGTGGCTACTGTTGGAGACCATGCAGCTCACAGAACGTTCACATCTACAGAAGTTATTGTGGATTTGGGGGTGTTTGCTGTGTTCACGCTCGTTGCAGATTTTATATTATTGTCCTTAAAAGCCTTGCAAAAGTTGGAAATGAAGTTTAGGGGGAGTGGTAAAGGGGGAGCCTCGGGGAATCATGAGTGGAAAACAGTGCCAGACGAGCCCGGTGGGATGGATGGATGGATGGATGGATGGATGGGATATCACAAGTTGTAGGAAAAAAATGGTGAAATTCTGCAGTGGGGCTGCTGGAGGGTGAAGCCAGCGTGTGCTCATCTTAAAGGAGGGCATTCCTGTTGGTCTTTGTTCTTCCCCCAGTTCAAATCCTTGGGGACCCCTGAGAGGTGGTCTTGGGTCCGATATGGAACAGGGGCCCACGTCCAGGGTTGCCCAGCCAGAAACTGGCAGATCGCGATTGCACACCAGGCCTCTCCCACCCTACTTACTGTCTGCCCTTTTCCAGATGCCAGACCCAGAGGGAGGAGTGGAATCTGGAAGCAGGTGGGAAGCTTAGGTGGGAGGGGAATGCCCGGGGTGTCCTGGCCTTGGTGGGAGGGCTGTTGGGTGCTGTCAGGGATGGGCCAGTGTGGTCATGGCAGGGCAGCATAGTTCCTCTGGGTGGCCGGGTCACACCACGTCTCCTCTGAAGGTTGAGGCTTTCAGCAGACTTGGGATCTGCCTCTTCAGTCCACGTGCGGACGCTGACCACACCGGCCTCGAGGACACACTCAGTCTCATGTTTCTGCGGTCCTGTGAGCAAGGCGTTGACTGAACTCTGGCCCATCTTCAGATGTTCGAATAGCAGCCAGCCTTGGGACATAGAAGGGAGTGCCTCCCTCTGGGGCAGAGAGCAGGTAAAAGGCTTGGCTTTCCTGTAACACACGGCCCTCCCTGTGTGTGGGTGTTTTCCGGCTCCCCTGGTGGGAATTGGGGCTGGGGGAAGATGCCGACGCCCTGACTGCTGCTGCTGAGAAGGGTCAGCTCTGTAATCAAAGGCCTTGTGTGTCCTACCAGCATGCTTGAAACTGGCGGGCCACCTTGTCACCCTGCCCAGCACATGACAGTACTGTCCGCGGTCCCCCAGTGTGTCAGCCACCGCAATCCCAAGATGCAAGAGCCCTGAGAGATGGCCTCGTCGGTGGCTGCCAAGCTGTTCCTGGAATCTGCAGTGGTGAGTGTGCTGGAGAGGTCTGTCTTCACTTCATGTCTACTAATTTCCCTGAGCCCCCTGCCCGAGAAGTTCAAAACCATCAACTTATTCTGATCTTCCCATATTGAAAATCAGATGATGGAGTCCCAGAAAGATTAATTGCTTTCAAGCTCACGAGACTATTTTTGGACGATAGTGGTCTAATACCTGGACTCTTGAGGCCCTGATTCTTTGGCACGGTGTTGATTGCCTTGGTGGTTTTGGATTCGACCTGCAGCCTTTTCCCCAGGAACCTCCAGGGTTGGTGGTGTGCTGGCCTGGGAAGGCCAGGCTGCTGCTGAGTCCCGTCACAGGGCTGGTTAGCTCACGGTGTGGCCAGGGGTGTGGATCCTGGTCCAGTTCTGTCCCTGCCTCTATGGCAACTGGCATTTGAGAGTCCCTGGCTGTGCTCAAGTTACTTGATTTTTCATCGCAGGCCTCCAAGTCCCTCCTCCTCCTGCCTGAAGGTGTGGCCTCACCACAGACATGCCCTTGTGCTGCTCCCATTCTCAAAGCAGGTGCAAGTCCTGGCATGCTCCCCTTCATGGAGGCAGCTGGAATTTTTTGTTTTCTGCCCAGGGTGGCCTGGGGCCTGGTGTGCGACTCTAACTGGTGTTCTCTGATCTCAGGTTTGGATGCCGCTGCGCTGTCTGCTTCCAAAACAAGGCTCGTCGCTGTCATTGTGACCCCGGCCCCTCTGACAGCTCCTGTGTGGGAAGATGGGGATAGTTAATAAAATCTTTTCAGTGTGTGGTTCGGCCCGGAGGGGTCTCCTTTCTTGTCACTCCTGTCTTTGCAAATGGCTGTGTAGGTGATGGGGCGCCAGCCCCCTACCATCAGGAGCTTTACCTGGAGCCTCAGAGCAGCCTCTGCTGCCTTGACGGACTTCCTTCCCTCTAGTCCTCACCAGCGGGGTGAGACCTGGGTGTGGGGCACATCTTCACACCTGCACACACATGCAGGTGGCCAGGCCCATGTGTGGGCTGACACTCAGTGTGAGCGATGCACACCCAGTTGACTTGTTGGAAAACTGACGCCGGCCCTCTGGTGGACTACACCTGCCCACTCCCAGGTTTAGGTGTTTATTTAGCTCATGTTGGTGAGGCTATCAGCAAGGAATGTCAGCAGGCCCCGCTTGCATCAGAAAACATATGCGGTCAGTCTGTTAACTGATAGTGTGAATGCACAGTGCCCACAGGTGTAACTCCAGGCCACACCAGAAGTGTACTTTCTGGGAGGAAACCCCCAGGGTGGAGGGGGAAGAGTGGGCGGTGGCTGACGAAGTGCCCTCCCTGGTGGGGCCTTCCCCGCAGCAGCCTGCGGTTCCGTACGCCCTCCCCAGTCAGGTGGGTGTAAATCTTTTTTTTTTTTTTTTAACGTTTATTCGTTACTGAGAGACAGAGCATGAGTATGGGAGGGGCACAGAGAGGAGGAGACTGGGAATCTGAAGCAGGCTTCAGGCTCCGATCTGTCAGCACAGAGCCTGACATGGGGCTCAAGCTCACAAACCACGAGATCATGACCTGAGCCAGAAGTCGGACACTTAACTGACTGCCCCCAGATGGACATAAATCTTGAGTGGTCCGGGAACCTGCCAGGGAGAAACCAAAAAGATCAAGGGCATCAGCAGGGGCCAGGGTGGGGCCGGGAAGGAGAGGGACCTGGCTGAGGGAGGCATCTTGGAACTTCCGCTGACCCCATGAGGTCAGAAGAGTGACACACAGCCCCTGTGCTCCTGCTCAGTGCCCCAGCTGAAATCCCGAAAGGGGTTTGTCGTCCCCCCTCAAGATGAGGGGGAGGCAGCCTGGAAGGGAAAGGACTTGGTGTGATGTCATCCCCATCTCCAGACAAGACTGGTTAGGCCTGAGGTCACACTGACAGCCCATAAAGCCCATAGCAAGCTCCGCCCAGGGGCCAAATCCCCAACCTCAGGATGGTCTTGACATTTCTACCAGGAAAAACCCAAAGAGAACTATCCAGGGATGTGAAAATTGATTCCGTTCAGGTTTTTGTGTCCCTGGAATTTCAGACCTCACCTGAGTTCCTCTAGTGTTAATGCATGACGGGGGACCCCATCCATGGGTTGGAGATTGGGGAAGTGACATCCTGGGTCAAGATTCTCCTGAGCGCTGGTGTGGAAAAGCCCTTCAAAAGCACCAGGCCTGTCTTGATGGAAGGGCCAGGCCAACAGCTCCCAAGAGAAGAGGGTGTGCAAGGGTGCCTGCCCAGTTTAATCAGGCATTTGAATAAGCATTTCCCAGTCTTACTAGGTTGTATTCATCTTAATGAATTTGAGGGGCAAAAAAAATCCCTTAACTTGCATGTCGGTTACTGCAGAGTTCAAAAAGTGGGCTCATTGAAAGGCAGTTATTAAACAGACTAGTTTTTGAGTACAGGCCCCCGAAAGCATCCCACAGATGACTCAATTTTGGCCGATACTCCAGCCTCCGCATGACCCAGTGGGTGGAGACAGAACTGTCCGCCTGGAGGATGCCATGGGGTCAAGGAGGCTGGAGACAAATCTGAGCCAGCCGGTCTGCCCATTGTAGAGAGCTCTCTACTATTCCTGATACTTACTACTGAAGGGATAGGCCGGGGGAGGGGGGGGACAGGCTTCCTGTGGCACGACTCTCCCGAGCCTCAGCCTCAGCGTGAGGATCCCAGGCCACCAGCCCTGTGGTGTGGTGCAGTCTGACCTAGAGCAGGGTTTGTCATTCACATCCTGGTGTGGCCTTGCACAATTACAAGAATGTTATTCTAGACCCCAGCCCCAAGCTCTGGGCCTCAGCATTCCCCACTCTTAATCAAGATACAAGGTACCCACCCTAAAACGCACCTAGTGTTGAGCTCTGAGAGTTCACACACATGGGGTTGGCAGCCATGACCACGTCAAGCTACACGGGTGACCCTCCCCCCTGCTTGGGCCAAGGCATGGGCATAGAGACCACAGAGGGTCCAAGCTTACTAAGGCAGTCAGCAGAAACCTTCCAGAGCCCCCAGTGCCTCCACCGTCGGGAGTCCGCCCTCTGGTTGGGGGAACCAGGAAGCAAGGGTGAAAGCCCCTCTCGGGAGGGAGCGGCAAGGGGGGAGGGCAGCCCCTCCCCAGGGCCAGAACCCACTTCCTCCTTTACCACACGCGCCCAGGGAGACAGGCCCAGAGGGCTGGGCCTGCTCCCAGCACCCTCCCCTCTGTCCCTCTGTACAGGAAGGTCGGGGCCACCTGGCCCGGGTGCCTCCCGCCAGCAGGATGGATGAGGAAGGCCCTGACTGCGGCAAAGCCGACTTTGTGCTTTTGGACCAAGTGACCATGGAGGACTTCATGGAAAACCTAAAGCTCAGGTGAACGCAGGGCACCGGGCCCCCTCCCCCACCCCCAAGCTCCCTGGTCCCTGTCAGCCCAGGTTGGGGGGGTGGTGCTTACACACACACACACACACACACACACACACACACACACACACACACGGACCGCTGTCTGGGTGACTACAGGGGGACCTGGTCGGGCACGAAGGACAGTCCTCCCAGGGCAAGGGTGGCCAGCCAGTGATGGGCCGGCTTCCCAGACCCCCTCCTTCAACACAGTCTGGCTACCTTCTGCCCCTCCTGCCTGGCAGGGACTGGCAGGGACCGGCAGGTGCCAGCCCCGACAGGGCACACAGTCTCTCTCCGGCCGGCCAGGGATCGTGTGCTGGGCCCTTCCCTTCCCCCCTCCCCCCCACCGCCTCCGCCAAGGGAAGCGAGCAGGCCCTGTCCCGGGGTGTAGCTGAGATGACGCTCAGGGGGGTGCATGGGGTGCTGCAGGGCGTGGCTGCTAGAAGTGACATGGGGTCTGATTTGCCCTGCAGGAGCCAGGGGATAGGGAGATGGGGTGGCCGCCAGGACTTGGACAGGTGGACCGCCAGGGCGAACAGAAGGCGGCTGTGGAGCTAGGGGGCACCACCCGCCCGGCACACGTTGTTGAAGGAGGAGGACAGGAGAAGAGCTATTTTGTTCAGGGCTAAGCATAACCTCACTTCATTCTGACAACCTAGCCCATGGGACGGGAGGGCATCCCCAGCTCCATTTTCACGATGGAGCACTGAACCCGGCCACATGGTTCGCAGGGGGCAGGTCGGGCGACGAGAGGGTGTGTGGAGGGAGCTGAGCTGGGGGACTCCCTCTACTGAGGCGGCAGCAGAGGAAGAGGAACCCCTGAAAGGGACGGGCCACAAGCTGCTGGGGCAGGGCGGGTCCCAGACCGCTTGGGAGCAGGCAGCCCCGGGTGCCTCCCAGGGCAGAAAGGTCAAGAGGGGGAGGGATGTAGGTCCTGGGGGGGGGGGGTCCCGAAAGGAAGGGCTGAGAGGTCTGAGGATGTGCAGGGGGAGGGGCCGCAGCCCTAGGCCCCCTCCCTGCACTCCTCCCCAGTCCCAGCCATCTGGGTGGGGCTGGGCGGGGGCCTCAGGACGGAAGCAGCCCGAGTCTCCTCCCACTGCCTCCCAGCCCCTTTCTCCTCTCCGACCTCGACCACCTGGTTCCACCTTTCCCAGTGTGGCCTCGGCAAATCGGCCTTTCGTGAAGTGGGTGGTCCTGATTCCTGGTACCCCCGTGGAGAGCAGCGTGGACCCCAACGTGACCCTGCAGCAGGGGTGGGGTTCCAGCAGGATGGCACCGGGAAGTCTCAGATCACCCCTCACCCGCTTCCCACTCTCAGCCCTGGGGTGGTCTAGGGCCTCTCCAAGGCTCCCCACAGCGGCCCACGGCCCCAGCACCTGGGTGTACAACCCCAGTCCTGAGCGCTGAGGCCCGGCCCCTCCTGTGCCAGGTTCGAGAAGGGCCGCATCTACACCTACATCGGCGAGGTGCTGGTGTCCGTGAACCCCTACCAGGAGCTGCCCCTGTACGGGCCTGAGGCCATCGCCAAGTACCAGGGCCGTGAGCTCTATGAGCGGCCGCCCCACCTCTACGCTGTGGCCAACGCTGCCTACAGGGCGATGAAACGGCGGTCCAGGGACACCTGCATTGTTATCTCAGGTACGTGCCCCGTCGCCAGGGCCCAGGTAGCCTAGCCTCCCCGGACCCGGTGGAGGGGGGTGCACAGGGAACCGGTCAAGGGGACCAGCCGCTAATTCTGTCTGACTGTCCGTCTGCCCGGCAGGGGAGAGTGGGGCAGGGAAGACAGAGGCCAGCAAGCACATCATGCAGTACATCGCTGCCGTCACCAACCCCAGCCAGAGGGCAGAAGTGGAGAGGTGAGAGCAGGGAGAGCTGGCCAAGGGGTGGCCCTGGGTGTGACACCTGGAGGGGAAGACCCATAAGAGTTCAGTGGGCTCATCTGTCAGGAGGGCTCCAGGTGACCCGTGCAGGCCCTCTCAACCCCAGGGGAGGCAGGCCCAGTGCCAGGGGGACCCACCGCCAGGAACATGAAGAGGCAAGGTGCACAGGGCCGACAGACAGACGCTGGGCCCTCAGGCTGACCCCACAGAAGGAAGTAGTTGCCCGGACGGTCAGGAAGTGCCTGGCCGGGATGAGGGCCCGCCTGTCCACCTCCTTGCCCGCTGCTTACCGGCTGTGACCGGTGGGGCCACGTGGGAGCAGCTTCCTGTGTGAGAGCCCCAGTTCTTCCTGGGCCCTTCCTGTCGAGAGAGCCAAGGTGGAGTTCCGGGGGCTGGGGGCCCAGTGCTGGAAATTCTGGGCCACCCCGGGACTGGAGGTGCAGGGCGGGGTGCGCTGTCCTCCCTGCAGGCTGCAGGTGCCTGGGAGGCAAGGAGGTGCACTTCCGAGAGCACCTGGCAGGTGGCCTTCCCAGCCCACAAGATGGGAGGCGGCAGGCAGGGGTGCTGAGTCTGCGGCCTCCAGCCCAGCCCCCCTGCCCCGCCAGGGTCAAGGATGTGCTGCTCAAGTCCACGTGCGTGCTGGAGGCCTTCGGGAACGCACGCACCAACCGAAACAACAACTCCAGCCGCTTCGGCAAGTACATGGACATCAACTTCGACTTCAAAGGAGATCCTGTCGGGGGGCACATCCACAGCTATCTGCTGGAGAAGGTGGGCCCTGCTGCCTGGGGTCCGGGGGCAGGACACACTTTCTGGGAGGTGCCAGGCTCTGAGGGGGCCCCCTCTGCACCAGGCCTGCCTCACCCACTCTGCCCGCACCACCCTGGGGGCTCTGGGAGGGGTCCCCTGTGTGGGGCCAGGGCCCAGCTGCCCTTCTCTCCTCAGTCTCGGGTCCTCAAGCAGCACGTGGGCGAACGGAACTTCCACGCCTTCTACCAGGTGAGCCAAAGCAGGGGTGTGGTAGCGCCCAGGAAGGCCTTCCGACTGCCCCACCCACAACCCATTTCCCTCTCGGTCTCCCCTCTGCTGTGATACCGCCAGTTCCCTACCCACCCTGCGGCTGGGGAGCTCCCTGGACACCATCGGGGCGGTGTCTACACTGGGTGAGGCCCCCTGGATAGGATCTTCCTGGACTCTGGTGGTGTTTATATCATGCCTGACTGCTGAAGCGGGATCTCTCTGTACTCCCGTGGTGTCTACAGCATGTCTGACCGCTGGACTCAGGCAGTGTCCACACTGTCAATGAACTCCCTCGGTTTTGTCCTCCTGCACGTTTGCGGGGGGAGTCCTTGGAGTTCGGAGGGCCTGACAAAGGGGTGTGCCTGACCTCCAGGTCCTGCGGGGCTGTGAGGACTCACAGCTGGAAGACTTGCACCTGCAGAGGAACCCCGCCCTGTACAGCTTCACCCGGCAGGGAGCGGGGCTCAATGTGAGTGGGGGTGGGGCTCCTCAGGAGCACCAGGGTGCCCAAGGCTCCATGGCGCCAGGTGCCGGGGCACTGGGTATAGGCAGGCGGCAGGACCACAGAGGCCCCGATTTGACGGGGATCCACGGGGAGGAATTGGGGGCTTTGCATGGGGAGGGGTGCAGCAGGTGAGCAGGCAGGACAGGTCAGAGGCATCACGGGCTCAGCGTGGCACCGGGAGGCTGAGCCCCTCCGCCTGCAGCCCCTGGACAGCGACGAGAGGAGCCACCACCAGGCAGTGATGGAAGCCATGAGGGTGATCGGCTTCAGTCCCGAGGAGGTGGACTCCGTGCGCCGGATCCTGGCCGCCATTCTGCACCTGGTGAGCCCGGCTAGGGGCTGAGGGGCCGTGGTGTCCTAGGGCCGCCCCTGGAGGAGGAGACTGGCCTCTGGCAGTCCAGCCCCATAGCCAGCCCTCTGTGAAGCCTGGAGGCCTCCCCGAGCTATGGGTTTTGTGTGCCCACGTACGGGTCAGGCCTGCAACATGCCACGTCCGTGTCTGGCAGGTGAGCCTGCACTCAGCAGGCTCAACAAAGCTGAGCATCCTGCGGACGCCTCTTGCACCTGTCATTTGAGGTCTGTGTGGCTTTAGTCAGTTGCTCCACCCCTCTGAACCTCTCTGTGAGGTGTCTTGAAGAGCAGGGGGCACATAGAGGGTGCAGGAAGACGCAGCGGGACCACGGATGTAATGTTCTGGGTGGGAAGCCTTGGAGAAGGCTCTACTGTGCGCTGTGGGCCACTCCCTCATCTGGGGCCACTCCCCTGGCAGAAGCCAGGCCCCCCCACACCCCTATCCCTGCCTGTCCTTTCTTCTCCCTGGGTAGAGGTGTGCAGGCAGGCTCCTCTGGGATCTGGGATGGGGAGCCTGACTGTCATGGCTCGCCATCACCAGGGAAACATCGAGTTTGTGGAGATGGAGGAGAGCGGGCTGGAGCAGGGGCACGTGGCCGTGGCCGAGGAGGTGTTGGTGGACCACGTGGCCAAACTGACGGCAACGCCCCGGGAGTCGGTGATGCGCTGCCTCTTGTCTCGCACTGTGGCCTCAGGAGGCAGGGAGCTCATTGAGAAGGGGCACACGGCTGCGGAGGCCAGCTATGCCCGGGACGCTTGTGCCAAGGTACTCTGGCGGCAGGCTGTGGGGAGGGAGGCGGGGACACCCAGGAGGCCTTCCCAGAGGAGGCAAGGACAGATGCAGCTCAAAGCAGCTGGCTCCTGGCCTCCCCCAGGCAGTGTACCAGCGGCTGTTTGAGTGGGTGGTGAACCGGATCAACTGTGTCATGGAACCCCGCGGCCGGGACCCCCGGCGTGACGGCAAGGACACAGTTATCGGCGTGCTGGACATCTATGGCTTCGAAGTGTTCCCTGTGAACAGGTGGGCGGCCCAACCACCGCATCCCACACTCTGACCCCAACCTCTAGGGCTGCCTTAGTCCCACGGAGCTCCGCAGGGCTAGGGAGCAGGATGTGCGGCGTCTGTCTGTCTCAGCTGGTCCCTAGCCCCAGGCTCATGCCCCCGAGTGTGCCTCAACTGTGCTTCCCATCCAGTGGTGCCCAAGAAGGCAAGATTTGGGGCTCACTTCCCCTGGCCATGACTCCCAAATCCACTCTGGAGCATTGGCAGGGGTGGGGGGGTGGTCTGGAGCGGGAGATGCTCCCCCACAGTGGGGCGCCTCGGGGGAACTTCAGGGGAGCTATTCCGGGAGGGGCCGCCGGAATGGGTGCATGGGATCTACACAGAGCGAACAGCCCCAGACGGCCCGCGGGGCGAGTGCAGGGCGTAACCGCGGGCCCCTCCGCCGCCCGCAGCTTCGAGCAGTTCTGCATCAACTATTGCAACGAGAAGCTGCAGCAACTATTCATCCAGCTTATCCTGAAGCAGGAGCAGGAGGAGTACGAGCGGGAGGGCATTGCCTGGCAGAGCGTGAGTGCCGGCAAGGGTGTGTGGGGGCCATGGGGGGCGGTGCGCTCGGGGGCCCTGGGGCGCGGAATGGCCCAGGCTCACGGGCACACTTGGAGACGCCAGCCGCTCTGCAGGTGGACTACTTCAACAACGCCACCATCGTGGACCTGGTGGAGCGGCCCCACCGTGGCGTGCTGGCTGTACTGGATGAGGCCTGCAGTGCCGCGGGCACCATCACTGACCGGATCTTCCTGCAGAGCCTGGACACGCACCACCGCCACCATGCACACTACACCAGCCGCCAGGTGCTCCTCTGCCCCCTGCGGCCGCCCCCGCCCCACCTGTCCCCAGCTGGTCCCTGTCTGAGCCCCACAGGCACCGTGCTGCCTGTCTTGGTGGGACCTTGGTGGCCGGGCCTCCCCTCAAGGACGGTCTTCTGTGCCAACCCCTGCCCTGTGCCTTGACCCTGGCCCGCCCCCTCCCCAGCTCTGCCCCACAGACAAGACCATGGAGTTTGGCCGAGACTTCCGGATCAAGCACTATGCAGGGGATGTCACGTAAGGCCCTCTCACCATTTTTTTTTTTTTTTTTTTACTTTTTCTTAGTTTATTTATTTAGTTTTCGAGAGAGAGAGAGAATACAGCAGGGGAGAGGCAGAGAGAAGGAGAGACACATTCCCAAGCAGGCTGTCAGCACAGAGCCAAGTGTGGAGCTTGAACTCATGAACCTTGAGATCATGGCCTGAGCTGAGATTGAGAGTCGGACACCTAACTGACTGAGCCACCCAGGCACCCCATCTCCCCTTCTTGCACACTTGAGACGTGCCTGTCAGCAAGTACACAAGTGAAACGCATGAAATGGAGGTTTTAAGATCAGAGCTCTCAGTCCTGCCTGCACCATAGAATCCTCTGGAAGCTTTAAAAGATGCTCTCATCTAGGCCCCACCCCATGCTGGTGCTGGGGGAGGGACACGCTATTATGAAGGCGTCCTCCCTGGAGATGCAGGTTGGGAGCTGGGGGTGGGGCGCAAAGGGGCCAAAGTCAGTGTTTCCAACAAGCTCAGTACCAATGCCCACGGAGTCCTTCGGAAATCTCCGTGCTATTTTACAAATTTACCTGTTGCTCACCTCATCCTGACTGGGACTTGAGGTGGCCCACAGGGAGAGGCACAAGTGTCTACTTGTCCCTCACAAGGACAAGAAGCGGAGAAGACAGTGCAGCCAGAGGTCAGACCCCATGCCCGTAGCCTTTGCCGGAGCCCCAGGTGGAGCCAAGAGTTTGGCCCTGAGCGATTTCTAGCCTTTGTCATCAAAGGGCAAGACAAGGAATCTGAGGTTCTTGGTGCCACAGTCAAAACACACCAATGAGTCAGGAGTTCCTCGTTTAATTGCTGTCACTGATACTTACAGAAACTCAGTAGGCGCTGTTCTGAGCATGTGATGTGTATCAGGGCACAGACGGGTTGTCACTGGTCCCAGGCCACACATCACGTATGCACTAGAGCCAGGGTTCAGTGCTGTGGGCACAACCACTGACTCATATTCCTGGAGGGAGGCTCTCAGAGAGGGGAGTCTTATGTGGGTGTTGGAGGGAGGAAGGGGGAGGCTGGTGGGGACTTCCTGGGGCTGTCAGAGGCCCCTCACCAGCCCTGCCTCTGCAGGTACTCAGTGGAGGGCTTCATCGACAAGAACAGGGACCACCTGTTCCAGGACTTCAAGCGGCTGCTGTACAACAGGTGTGTGGGCCGGAGGTGCAGGCCGAGCCCTGGGGCTTCAAGCACGACAGGCTTTCAGACGCCCAGGTCTGACACCCGCCTCATGGGCTGACAGCCTGAGGTTTAACACAGAGGCCACAAAGCTTACCAGTGGCAGAGCTGGGGCGGGGCTGCCCTCCAGAGGGCGGCTGGGGATGTGGCCTGTGTTTGCAGCTCAGACCCCACCCTGCGGGCCATGTGGCCAGACGGGCAGCAGGACATCACAGAGGTGACCAAGCGCCCCCTGACAGCCGGCACCCTCTTCAAGAACTCCATGGTGGCCCTGGTGGAAAACCTGGCCTCCAAGGTACTGCCCCCTGCCCCTGCCCCTTCCCCTGCCTTGGATCTTTCCAGGTCCTTCTGTCTGTGCCTGTGCATCAAACTGCCCACACCCCCTGCCGACTTCTGCACATCTTGGGAAAGGTGGTGTTCACCTCCTGCAGTGAGCTCTACCCCACCCCCACGCCCACCCCCATCAGCCAGCAGGAAGCCGCCAGAGTGCCAGTGACATGTCCTGGGCTGGGCTGAAGCCTGAGTAAATTCGTGGTTTGAAGCCTCTTTCCTGTCCCCACCGCCTAGTGCATGGGCGGGACTCACAGGGACAGGAAAGCAGCTTCTTGGGGAGCTCAAAGTCAAAAGGGACCTCAGGAAGACCCCAGAGCCCGCTTAGCCACAGAACATCTGGACATTCAGCCTGGCCTCTGCGGAGGCAAGAGGGAGGCCGGCACAGCCCCTCAGCCTCCCCTTTCCCCTGCAAGAGCCCCTTCCCATACACACAGTGAGGGAGTGGGGCAGGGGGCACACCTGCCGGGTGGCCGGGTGGGGGGGCTGACGCTGGTCTCCCTGAGTGTCCAATGTCGTGGCAGGAGCCTTTCTACGTCCGCTGCATCAAGCCCAATGAGGACAAGGTGGCTGCAAAGCTGGACGAGGGCCACTGTCGCCACCAGGTCGAGTACCTGGGGCTGCTGGAGAATGTGCGTGTCCGGAGGGCCGGCTTTGCTTCCCGCCAGCCCTACCCTCGGTTCCTGCTCAGGTACCACTCCCTGTGACTGGGAGCCCCATCTCCCCAGTGTCTGTCCCCCACGGGCTCCAATGAGGAGTCTGAGGGGTAGGCAGAGGGTCCCAGACGCCCCCAGGGCCCCTCAGACGCAGACACGCAGGACACTGGCAGCGAGGACCCTTGCAGGACAGGGGACAGGGTGGCCGTGGGCTGGAGTGAGTGGCATGTGGGGCGATGGCATGGGCCAGGTGTAACAGGCCAGCGCGGGGTGGTTCCACACCTGTCCCTAGAGCATGGTGCCCACCGCCCCGTCCTGCATCACAGGTACAAGATGACCTGTGAGTACACGTGGCCCAACCACCTCCTGGGCTCTGACAGGGCAGCCGCGAGTGCCCTCCTGGAGCAGCACGGACTGCAGGGCGATGTGGCCTTTGGCCACACCAAGCTCTTCATCCGCTCACCCCAGACTTTGGTCACACTGGAGCAGAGCCGCGCGCGCCTCATTCCCATCATCGTGCTGCTGCTGCAGAAGGTGTGCCCGGCTGGGTGCCCACCATGGAGAGTGTGGGGAGAAGGGTGTTCACCTTGGGGCGAGGCAGGAATGGGTGTGCACCTTGGGGGGAGGGGGGAGGGGTGTGCACCTTGGGGAAGGGGAGGGGTGTGCACCTGGGGGTATGGGTGTGCACCTGGGGGGAGGGGGGAGGGGTGTGCACCTGGAGGGGGGAGGGGTGGATGTGCACCTGGGGGAGGGGAGGGATGAGTGTGCACCTGGGAGGAGGGGAGGGGTGGGTGTGCACCACCTGGAGTTGGGGGGTATGCGTGCACCGACGGGCCCACAGGCACACCTCCAGGCACCACAGGAATCCCCTTTAGTCAGAGACAGACCAGGACTAAAACTGACTTAATCAAAAAGTATGGCTGTGGTTCAGTTCACCTCAGTCCTGAGGCTGTCTCTTTCAGGCTGGGGTGGATCCAGGTGCTCAGAACAAGATTTTCAGGAATCTGGCTGCCATCTTTTTACCTTCCTTTTTTTTTTTTTTTTTTTTTACTTTTTTCTTCTTTATTCTAAAAGACTTGGGACCTGGACAAAACCATGCATGCTGGGGCTCCAAACTCCCCCACCTACTCCCCGCAATCAGTTGTGTCACCCTGTGACCAGTGTGGTTTTCTGCCGACACCTGCACCCCACCTCAGTTCTGTTCAAGCAAATCATTTTGTTTAGAGTCGTTTCAGGATGTGTTTCCAAAGGATGGGGATGCCGCCGTGTCTCTCCCTGTTTAACATTTTAAACCTACTGAAAAGTCAACAGATTTCTCTGATTACTTCCTGTCCACCTGGACTGCTACATCCTGTGCCCGCTACCCCACCTCTGTGCGTCTGTCCCCACACCCACATTCAGACACTCATACACGTGTATTTCTGTTTTCCTGAATTCTATAAAGTAATGACACCCCCAAATATCTCAGCACACATATCCTAAGAACAAGGATGTCAAACCATGCTGACCTTAGCAGACAAGAAACCTAACGCTGATAAAATATCATCCGTATACCTGAATCACACATAGCCTGTGTTCAGGTTTCCACAAATGTCCCACTATTACTTCTCACATCTTTACAAACCCAGCCAGTGACAACACACTGCATTTAATAATTGTTAGCTTTGCTCTCTCTCCTAACACATAGGGACCGTTTTTAGGAACAGGACACAATGCCTCTGTCACAGAAACAGGACTCAGGAGGCTCACACTGGGTCCTTGTGGCCCCATGTTTCCAGGGCTGTCCACAGTGCCATCCATCCTGTCCTCCATCTGTTTGAGTCTGGGCTGCCTGCTGTGGGGCTCCAGTCTGGATTTTCATGGTTGTATTCTTGGGGTGCCCCCCATCTTGGGGCCTCCTTGGGTTGGAGGTCAGACCTGGGCCAGCTCAGCTCAGCCCCTCGTTGGGGGGGAAGCACCCACACCTGCGGGTGTCGGATCTTCCGTCTAAGGGTGTGCAGTGGGAGCTCTCCCAGGGGTCAGGCAGAGGCCCCAACAGGCAGGGCCGTGTGCCCACCTGGGAAGCAGCCTGCCGCCAGGTGGAGGTGGCCCCTGGGCAACACAGACAGGTCAGCCTTGCCCAGCAGCAGGCTGTGGGTGGAGGGGGTGGGGGCCTGGCCAGGCCTGATGAGAGCCTGGCTGGCCCCCCAGGCATGGCGCGGCACGTTGGCCAGGTGGCGCTGCCGGCGTCTCCGGGCCGTCTACACCATCATGCGCTGGTTCCGGAAGCACAAAGTGCGCGCTCACCTGGCAGAGCTGCACAGGCGCTTCCAGGCCGCGAGGCAGCCCCCCTTGTATGGCCGGGACCTGGTCTGGCCGACGCCCCCTGCTGTGCTGCAGCCCTTCCAGGACACCTGCCGGTTGCTGTTCTGCAGGTGCAAGCCCTCGGCCCCACCCCTGCGCTCTCCCCCACGCAGCTAGCGCCCACTGAACCCCCGGTGCCAGTCACCTGCACCTCGCAAGCCCCATTTCATGAGCGGGGAAAACAGGAGGCCGTGCACATTAGCTGGGTCCCCACACCCCCACGGTCATCAGCAGAGCCCCGAGGTCTCTTTGCTGGAAGCCTGCAGAGGACGGTGGCTGGCTGGGGCCAGGCAGTGGGGGACACAGCATCTGAGTAGAGCTCTGAAGGCTGGGCAGGAGTTCTCCGGGAGGGAGCCCCAGCAACTGCTGTGCTCAGACCAGGGAGGCTGAAACACAGGGCGGCCGGGGCCAGGCTGAGAGGCTGGGCCTTGTCCCATGGGGGAAGGGAGTAGAGGCCATGCATGTGAGTTCTGGGGGGCAGGACCTGGGATGGGGTCCATCTGACCACCAGGTTCCCTTCAGGTGGCGGGCCCGGCAGCTGGTGAAGAACATCCCACCTTCAGACATGGCCCAGATCAAGGCCAAGGTGGCTGCCATGGGGATCCTGCAAGAGCTGCGGCAGGACTGGGGCTGCCGGCGGGCCTGGGCCCGGGACTACTTGTCCTCTGTGAGTGCTGGGGCAGTGAAGGCTGGGCACCAAGGAAAGGCTCAAGGCTAGACCTTGCCGGTATCCACCCCCAGTGTCCTCTCCCAGGGCTTGGCCGTCCAGCCGGCTTGGAGGCCATGCCCCTCCGCCAGCCCCTTGCCTCTGAAGTTTCAGCTTTCCACCCAGAACCAGCTGGCCTGGGCTTTACTGAACATGGTCTCCTCCACCCTCTGTCCCCCACCCACCCCCTTCTCGGGCTCATGCACCCCTATGCCATGGCTCCCCTTGGCCCTCACACAGGCACCGGGAGCTGTGCCCCTGGCCCCATTCTACAGGGGATGAAGGCCAGGGGCTCAAAGTTTTCCCTGGTCCCATCTGGCCCCTGCCATCCCAGCTTCTGGGCTGGTGGGCAGCAGTGGAGGGCACAGGCCTGTAGAACCTGGGGCTGCACCGGTCCGTGCAGGGGGGCCCCCAGAGAACCCAGGGGAGGCTTCACAGGGCCTCACTCGGCTTGGCTTCCAAAGGGAAGGGTAGCCGTGTGGATTCACCAGACTTGCTGCTGGTCGAGCAAGGACCTCCCTCAGGCAAGCCCCATCTGTCCTCAGGCCACCGACAACCCCACAGCCTCTGGCCTGTTCACCCAGCGACTGAACGCTCTCCGCGAGAAGGACGGCTTTGGGACTGTGCTCTTCTCCAGCCACGTCCGTAAGGTGAGAAGTGGGGCCGGAGAGCCGCAGCCCAGCCCAGCCCAGGGCGGAGGTTTCAGGAGCGGTCAGCTCCACCCCGGTCCGTGAAAACCCGGGCCCAGGGAGAGGAGGCCCTGGGGCGCGACAGGACCCCCAAAGCACCTATCCCGCAGGTGAATCGCTTCAACAAGAGACAGGACCGGGCGCTCCTGCTCACTGACCGGCACCTTTACAAGCTGGACCCGGGCCGTCAGTACCGGGTGATGCGGACCGTGCCCCTGGCCTTGGTGAGCCCCGTGGGGGTGAGGTGGGGGCTTCTGCGGGGCCCCGCCCCTCGAGCCTACCTGGGAAGACCTGAGCTTTCTAGAACTCAGCATCAGCTCGGGGTGGCGGGAAAGGCAGGAAACGAGCCGCGGGGCCCTCTTCCCTGCACCCCTGTCTCCTGCCCCACCACGCTCTTGCCCCTGTGGGGGAGGGGGTGCTGTAACCGCGTGGGGGCCCACCTGGTGCGTTGGCCACGCCGCTGGCGCCGGTTAGACATTAATGGGTGGAGGGCAGAAGGTTCAGCGTCCCGGCCACGCCAGCACACTCAGGGTGAGAGCCGCAGGGCAGTGGTGGCACCGGGTTAGAGGCGCCCTTCTAGAACATTCCACCGTGTCCTGGAGCAAGTTCTCGGGAGCAGCGCCTGGGCCAGTCCTCCCCTTTGGGGCGGACCCGGGGCGGGGGCCCGGTGGGGGGCGGGCGGGAGCTCGCAGGGGCCCCGGGGACAGCCCGGTGGGGAGGGGGTGGGCGGCTGAACCTAGCTAGCCCTCGCTGAGCAGGTGACCGGGCTGAGCGTGACCAGTGGGCGGGACCAGCTGGTGGTGCTGCACGCGCGGGGCCAGGACGATCTAGTCGTGTGTCTGCACCGCTCCCAGCCGCCGCTGGACAACCGCGTCGGGGAGCTGGTGGGGGTGCTGGCGGCGCACTGCCAGGGGTGAGTCAGGGGCGCGCGGGGGTTGGGGGGGCTCTGCCAGGGGTGAGTCCGGGGCGCGCGGGGTGGGGGGGGTGCACTGGCAGGTATGAATCTGGGGCGCGCGGGGGTGGGGAGGCACTGCCAGGGGTGAGTCCTGGGGCGCGGCGGGCTGGGCACTGCCAGGGGTGAGTCCTGGGGCACGGGGACAAGGGGCGCACTGCCAGGGGTGAGTGCCGGAGCGCACAAGGGAGGGTGCTGCGCCGCGGATCCCGCCCCGCCCCTGATGGCCCTCCCGCCCGGATTCAGGGAGGGGTGCGCCCTGGAAGTCCGCGTCTCCGACTGCATCCCGCTGAGCCAGCGCGGGGCCCGGCGCCTCGTGTCAGTGGAGCCGAAGCCCGAGCAGCCGGAGCCAGATTTCCGCTGCAGCCGCGGGGCCTACACCCTCCTCTGGCCGAGCCGCTGACCCGCTGGCCGTGCCCTGCACCCCCTCCCACCCCCCACCCAACGCCAGCCCCGCAACGCGCAATAAAGGCAGCGTGTCTCTGCCCTTCGAGACTTGCATCTGTGGGTGGACGTCCGCACAACTGCCAACAACTTGGGAAACGTAACCCCAGCATCCTCCGCTGGCCCCGTGCGGTCACCGGAAGGGGAGGAAGAGGCCTGGGGGCCCAGTTCGGTGGGGCAGCAAGACCCGGTTCTTCCAGGGACCCCAGACTGGACCGGCTGGATGTGCTGCCCACAGTCCGGGAGGAAACGTGCCCTTTATGTTCCAGGGCCAGGGTCTCTTCCTGTTCCCCTCCCATAAGGCTCCTCGCCTTATCCCTACTGAGCCATGGGGAAGCTCAGGGCTCCCAGGGCCACCTCAGGGCAGGGCTGTGGCTAAGCGCAGCAGACACTGTCCCAGCTGCTGTGTCTCTGCTGAGTGCGGGCATTCCAGGCCCCAGGAACCCTCCCTCTGGGACACAAAGGACCTTGAATCCGGGGCTGTTCAGAAACCACCCAGAGGAAGATGGATACGCCTCCCCTCTCTGGCCAGTAGAGTGGGTCCCCAGCCCCTCTGTCCCTCAGTGTCCCAGCCCTGCCATCCCCACCCCCAGAAATCTCTGTCCGTAGGTGGCCCCTTCCTCCTGGGACTCACTAAATTTGGGTGGCATCCTTGCCTTGTTGTTCCCAGTTGATATGGAAGGATGTGGCATGTGTCCACCACAGCCACCTGGAAGGGCTCACAACTTCTGAGGCCTCCCCAGGGGGCGTGGCAGGTCGCCACCTGCTGGGTGGGCGGCTGTGTTAGGCTGTTCCTGCCCTGGGAGCCCAGCCTGGAGGCCCATGGAGACCCCCACATAGCCCGATCCCGCGTCTGTCCCCAGCTCTGGTGGCCTTAGGACAAGCCAGCCCTTCTCTGAAGAGCAAGCTGATGGTGAAGGGTGCTCAGATCCCCTGGGATCCGGAGAGTCGGCTGCTCTGCACAGCGGGTGGTCCTGGCCAAGGCCAGCAGGACAGCCTGCTTCCTTTCTGGGTTCTCTGCAGCTTTGTGAGGGAGAAAACACTTCCTGGCCACATTTGGGGGTCCAGCCCTGCTGAGGGTGCTCTGTGCTGCAGGCCCAGAGCCAAAAGTGGTTTCTCCAGCCTCCAGACAGGAGCGTCATGGCTGCCGGGCAGGTTCCCCGGGCTGCAGGGTCTGGACACCAGCAGAGGGGTCGGGAGACAGGCCAGGAAGAGGAAGGTCTGGACCTCCTGTATTCAACCTCACATCAGTCTACAAATCCTCCAATTTGTCACAAAGGGAGCGCTTTGCAAATGACACTCAGCCCCGTACCTGCCGAGGTCAGAGGTCAGTGTGAGCTTTATCTTGCCCTGTGACGGAGGGGAGGGGACAGGTTCTGTGACCTGCCATCATGTGTTGAATGGGGCAGCTCCAGGCACACACGCCCCACAGCACACCAGCCGAGGCACTGGCTTTGCTGAGTCACGAGACTCAGCCTTTGCTTCCCCTCACGGGGCAGGGCCTCGGTGCCCTCTGGCCTCGGGTGGATGTCCGCGCCCAAGCAGGATTCCCCAGACTCCAGGCTGGCCCTGAGAAGAGGTGGGGGCGTCTCCGGGCCCGGGGCCTTGAGAAGCCAGAGACACGTGGCAAGGGGCCACATCGGGAAGAGCACGAGACACAGAGAGAGACAGAGGTGAGGCGGAGGCGGCCAGACCAGCAGTTTTGAGCAGTGGTGGTTTTAAGCCACTACATCCAGTGGTAATGTTTTTTGCACTGTGATAGGTAATGGAAACAAAGATTAAGCTTTCTGACCCATGTCTGCGTATCTTTCTGTGTCCCCAAGTCTAGCCAATGAGCTGTCATAAGTTGTCTGAGCTTCTCTGCAATAGTCTTGCACATCTTTATCACATGAATTCGTGGGACCACTGGATTTGGATGCTATTGTAAATGATAACTTTTTATTTTTATTTTTTTTGTTAACTTTTAAAAAAATGTTATTTATAAAGAATAATAGGGGCGCCTGGGTGGCTCAGTCACTTAAGCGTCCAACTTCGGCTTAAGTTGCGATCTCACGGTTCATGAGTTCAAGCTCTATGTCCGGCTCTGTGCGGACAGCTCAGAGCCTGGAGCTGCTTCAGATTCTGTCTCCCTTTCTCTCTGCACCCCCTCCCCACCCCCCCACTCGTCCTCTGTCTCTCTCAAAAATAAAATTAGAAAAATATAATAAAAAATAAAAGAATAATACAATAACTATATATCCAATACTAAGAGTGAACCGTGAACATTTTGCCACGTTTGGTTCAATTTTTCCTGAAATATTTTCAGGTTAATTGTAGATACCACACCATTTCATCCCTAAATATATCAATACGCATCTCTCAAAATGAAGCATGTTATCTTACATGACCAAAAGCTGGGATCAAAACTAACAAAATGCGTAATAATTCCCTTATGTCGCTGAACACTTGGTCAACGCTCAGTTTTCGCCAAATGTCCTTTTACAGGTGGTTTGTAAGAACTGTTATCAAAATAAAATCCACATATTTGTCTCAATCCTTATCCAAGCAAGGGTCCCACATGGTAAGCCTCTTTGTCCTGTGAAGTTCTCAGAATCCACTTGTGTGGTCAGCATTGTGGACCCCAAGTTTATAGACGAGGGGCTTGGCCATGGAGAGGGGTTGTCAGGAGGGGCCCAGGAGCTGGGTGAAGACCCCTCCTCCCACAGAAGGGGCCAGCTGTGCAGTCTTGGGTCCTGACCCACCGAGCCGTCCCACTGAGGGTGGGAATTGCTCTCGTAGAGGGTGTCCGTGCCTGAAGCATACACACTCCTGCAGAAGGGCCCCAAAATGTGCCCACGGAATGCCCCTGCTGGCTCCTGAGGGGACAAGAGGGGAGTGGTGTGGGGGCCTGGGGAGGCCAAGCAGCTTGGGGCTTGTCTGGAAAGGGTGTTCACAGGAGAGGGTGGTCTGCCCATGGTCTTGGAAAGACCTGAAACAACAGGAGCGCCTGGCTCACCAGCTGCCCATCAGATGGGCGCATACCTCCTGGCTGAGGGGAGTCGTCGGACCTCGTCATGGGACCACACCAGGTGGGCCCTCGGGATGCACTTGCGGCAGGAGGAAAGGGCCCCCCAGGGCGCGGCCAGCCCAAGGGAGGGTCACCAAAAGGAGGCAGGAGCCTTTTATGGGAGAAGACCTCCCCCAGACACCCCCAGCCAAGGCCAGACCTGGTGCTGTGCCTGAGCTGTCAGCACAGAGCCCGATGCGGGGCTCAAACTCATGAACCATGAGATCATGACCTGAGCCGAAGTCAGATGCTTAACCGACTGAGCCTCCCAGGTGTCCCAGCGCTACGATTTTCACTTATACGTCTGGGTCTGTGATCTGTCTGGAATTAGTTTTTGCGTCTGGTGTAAAGTAAATGTACATGTTCATTGGTTTTCCCACATGGACATTCAGTATCCAGCACCATTCAGTGACAGTATCTTCCCTCCCGTAGACCTGAGTCCTACTTTCATTTACCGATGGTGTTTTTGAGTCTACCTCTCCGTGTGTCTGTGTGTTTAGAGGTGGCTCTGAGTATTACCGTGTGCCTATGTGACCCGTCACAGGCCCCCTGCATTGACGTGCCACGTTCCTGTGATCCCCACCCTCCCGTGTTTTCCTAGTGCAAAGCCTTATCTTGTGAGAACGGAACTCTCTTCGTCCTCTGCTTTGTGATTTTAATACCTGGATTTCATTTATCTCCTGCATTTTTATTCTCAATACTTCTAGAATAGTTCCTGCAGGGAAAAAAAAAACAAACTTAAATAATAAGCAGGGCAGTGAAAGTCACTATCGCCTTCTTGATCGAGGGGATGCCTGGATCGTGCTCCCATGTGGGGGATTTTGGCTTTCAGCCTGAGATTATTCAGGAAATAGATGCATTTCTTTTTTTATGCTTTTTTTTTTAATATTTATTTTTGAGAGGCAGAGACATAGAGCAGGAGCAGGGGAGGGAGTAGAGAGAGAGGGAGGCACAGAATCTGAAGCAGGCTCCAGGCTCTGAGCTGTCCGCACAGAGCCCGAGGTGGGGCTCGAACCCACGAACTGTGAGATCATGACCTGAGCCGAAGTTGGGTGCTTAACCAACTGAGCCACCCAGGCGCCCCTAGACACATTTCTTATTGAGTTTTTAATTGTAAATGCACTTGACTTTTATCAGCTCTCTCTCTAGGGTCATGAAGAGGCTTGTCACATAGCATATAAATTACATTAAATACAAGCATTATATTATCATGTTTTAAAATCATCCAGAAGAAATAACACATGGAAATAGCCAGAGAGGCGCACAGTTACCACACAATCAGGAGGACACGCCCTCCTACCTTCGAGGCCCCTGGATACCCACAGACAGGAAGAACAGACCAATGCAAGACAGGGAGCCCACAGCACAATTCCATTCTAAGGTTATGAAATATGGTAAGAACAGCAACAAAAACTGCTGCCCTCCCAATAAGTGTTCTTGGGGTAAATTACTAGGTATCTGGGAGATGTTACTAAAATTAATCTAGGTTGATAAAAGTATCAAATGTAAAAGAAAACTTGATTAATATACATCTAAATAGTTATATTACCTTAGCGATGGGAAATCTTTGTTTTTTAATGTTTGTTTGTTTTTGAGAGAGAGAGCTCTCAGGAGGGGCAGAGAAGGTAGAGTAGAGGATCTGAAGCGGGCTCTGGGCTGCCAGCACATATCCCAACCTGGGGCTCAAACTCACGAACTGTGAGATCACAACCTGAGCCGGAGTCCAACACTTAACCGACTGAGCCCCCCAGGTCCCCCAACGGGAAATCTTTGTAAGCATGAGAGCAAGGCATAGAATGTGACAGAAAAATGTATATGTATGCATATATGTGTGTCGTATGTCTGTACAGAGCTATGTGAAAAGCAAAATGCTCTCATAAAAAAGAAAAAAAAACCCATACGTGAAATAACATGGCAACTGATGAAATGGGAAATCGTAGCATACAGGGGAAGGGTTTTTTGGTTGTTTTTTTTTTTAATTTATTTTTCAAACAAGCTCTACATGGGGCTCGAACTCGTGACCCTGAAATCGAGTCGCAGCCTCCTTCTGCTGAGCCATCCGGGGGAGGGCGGCATACCTGTGTCATGCATGGTGCTCTGGCAGCCGCATCCTCATGGTGGCAGGCAGGCAGGCTCTGAGGTGCTGAAGCAGTCCACGCAGGCTCCCAGAGGGGAGCGAATTGCGGGAGGACGGCGGCGGGGGCAGACCGGCTGCGGGCCAGCGGCTCTGACAGCACCTCGGGGAGCCACACGCACCCCACAACTGGCCAGCACAGATGGCCCAGAGCCGGGGCAATGCGCAGGCGCAGGGATGTGAGCTGCGTGCGGCAGGCCACCACGCAGGGAGCACCGGGCCACCCTCAGGACCGAGACGGAAACGTAATGCTAAGGAAGGAGGGTCACCTGCACAAACGAGAGGAGTCATACAGAGCAGTTGTAGCTTCCTTACAGTTTTGGGGAGCCAGGAGGGGGACCTCCCCGTGGTGCACTGTGTCCATTTCCTGTTACTCACCCCTGCCCCGGAGCTCATGTCCAAGCGTGGGCTGTGCGTCTTAGGGCGAGTCTCGTGAGCCCAAACCACAGCCCTGACTATGCTCGGAGGCAGCCTGTGCTGTGGGTCTGGAAACACATGGGCTGTGGGGGTCACGGTCAATGCCGGGACTGCGCCGCTCAGGACCCAGGTCTCCGGACTGAGCCTGTCCTGCCGGGCATGGATTCCAGCCGCCTGGGCATCCACTGTGTCCACACCTGCCTCACACGGCTCTAACGGGTACTGGACACCCACAGCCCAACGATCGCCACCTGGGGCCACGGCTGCTCGCAGGGCACCTGCACACTCTGTGGGCACCGAGAAGAGAGACCAGCGTCCACAGGGAAGCAAGAAAGTGCATCAGTGGCAGTGGAGAGTGGCTCACTGTTCTCTACTCTTTTTGTTTGTTTATTTATTTTGAAAGAGAGAGAGAGAGAGACCCAGTGGGGGCGGGGGGGAGGGGGACAGAGGATCCAAAGCATGCTCTACACCGACAGCTGAGAGCCTGATGCAGAGTTTGAACTCATGAACCATGAGATCATGACCTGAACCGAAGTCTAACACTTAGCTGACTGAGCTCCCCAGGCGCCCCTCGCATTTTCTACTCTGACCACGCTTACGCCTCTCGGCAGGCAGGATGCCTGTCTTCAGCCAGCAGTGCTTACGTAGCAAAGCAGAAAGCCAGTGGTCAGACCCGGGGGACTTGGCTTGCCCTGGAAACCCCAAAGCCTGGGAGCTGACAGTGCAGAACAGCACAGTCCAACGGCAAGAGGGGTCAAGACACAGAAGGCATGTTCAGTCTTCCAGTACCCATTTTAGAGGAGATTTTGGGGGCTCAGTCCGTTAAGCGTCCAACTTCGGCTCAGGTCATGATCTCATGGTTCATGAGTTCGAGCCCCCCACCGGGCTCTGTGCTGACAGCTTAAAGCCTGGAGCCTGCTTCGGATTCTGTGTCTCCTTCTCTCTCTGCCTCTCCCCTGCTCGTGCTCTGTCTCTCTCTCAAAAATAAATATTTAAAAAGAGAGAGAGAAAATGAGCAGGTGAAGTGGATTTTAATCGTGTTTTATTTAACACAATCTATCGAAAACATTATAATTTCAACAGGTAACCAGTATAAACATGATTAAAGTTTTTACCCTTTTCGGTACTATCCAACACCCACTGTGTGTTTCCACCTGATTCGCATCTCAGTTTGGACTCCCAGAGCCGTGTGGCTGATGGAGGACAGCGTGGCCATGGAGCTCTGGGCCACAGACACCCAGCAGATCATTCAGGAGGGACTCGAGAGAACCGGAGCCGCAGGGGTGGGGGAGGAGAGGTGGGGCAGGGTGGGGGGGGGAGATGTGGGGCGGGGTGGGGGGGCTGGATCCCCTCTGGGACGGCGCGAGGCCACCAGGGGGCGGGCAGGAGGCCCTGCTGAAGCCCCCGGTTTCTCCGTCTCCTCCTCAACCTGCACTCAGCTGCTGGACTCACCTACAGCCCTGGCCCTCCTAAAGGTCAAGGCCTCTCCTGGACCCCCCCTTAGCAGGTTGTCAGTAGACGGTGTGACCTAACAATGCCACACTTGCGGGGAGGCCACAGGCCCCCTGGGAGGAATGAAGGATCCCGTGTCCACTCCTTCCACATCTGACACATCAGGCCCAATTTGAGTATTTGACCCCAAGTGTAGGTTTACAAGTTATTTCAGAGGCGCCTGGGTGGCTCAGTCGGTTAAGCATCCGACCCTTGACCTTGGCTCAGGTCATGATCTCACTGTTTCAGAGTTCAAGCCCCACATCAGGCTGTCCGCAGTCAGTGCAGAGCCCACTCCAGGTCCTCTGTCTCCCTCTCTCTCGGCCCTCCCCTGCTGGTTCTCGTTCTCTCTCAAAGTTAATAAACTTTAAAAACTAAAAAAAAGGACGTTATTTCAGATATTAAATTAATAAAAATTCCTTCAAGGACATTTGAAGACCTAATTGGCTTTATTCAATGATTCACGAATCAGGCAGCAACCCATCCAGCAAATACAAAGGAGTCCCAAGGAGGGAGCTGCACAGGACATCGGTATCTAAAGGCAGAGCGGGGGCAGAAAGAAGGAAATTATTAGCAAGGAAGGCGTCACTTCCGGCAAGGTGGCACTCCTCAGGGGAAGGGAAGGGGTGTATCGGCAGATTAGCGCCTGGTGCTGACAAGAAATCCCAGGTCGGCTAGTGAGAGGTCACATTTCTGGGGGGCTGGGAGTGTGGGCAAGTCAAGGTATTGGGTCCAAGAGCACTGGCGTGGGCCTCAGCACAAGTGGCTCTGTCGGGGGCCTGCTGTCTTCAACACACCCCAAGGTGACTCTCATTTCTCACCTGGGGGAAACAGCCTCTTTCTGCCAAAGACCCTAGGGAGACAGGAAAGGCAATGAGCCTCTTCCCTGAGGCCACTCTCAGATTGTAGCTCCCCACAGGGAGATGCCAAGGCCCTGTGGTCACCAAAGGAATCCAGCACAGCTGACGCCAGACCTGGAAGGGGCCACAGGCCTTCTCATCTGGGGGAAGGTGCTGGTGGCAGGCAGGGGCTTCTCCCAGTGTGGTGGGTGGGCCCTGCAGTGGAGCACCCGGTCCTACTCAGGCCACATCAGGAGACCCGCTGTGCCACATGGGTCAGAGCCCAAATGCATAGAAAGTTTTCTTTCTTGCTGAGCTGAAATCAGACTTTGTGGCAGCTAAGTCCCACATGTCACCCACCACGGAAGCCCCTTCCACATGAGCGTCCTTCCGTGTCTGGGACTACCTCGGTCTGCCATCCTTCCCCAGCCTCCCACCCCACCCAGCCCCAAATTCTGGCAAAAATGCCTGAGTTCCTTTAAAGTTCCAGGCCCTCTTCCAGCCTCATCAAACTCCTCGAACGTGGCCTCGAACATGGCCTCAGGGCTCTGGTCACCCAACGTGTCCCTGCGTTCTGAGCAGCAAGGCACTTGGGCTTTGCCTTTCTTCTTTCTTTTTTGTAAATTTTTAAAAATATTTGAGAGAGAGAGAGAGAGAGAGAGAGCAGGAGAGGGGCAGAGAGAGAGAGAGCGAGCGAATCTCGAGCAAGCTACATGCTGAGCTTGGAGCCTGACGTGGGGTTCAATCCCACGAACCATAAGATCACAACCTGAGCCAAAACCCAGAGTCAGACACACAACCGACTGAGCCCCAGGCGCCCCTGCTTCTTTCTCTTTTTTAAATTATGGTAAAATACACATAATATAAAATCACCATCGTAACCGTGAAGCGTGCAGCCTTGTGGCACCGACCACATTCAACTGTGGTGCAGCCACCGCCGTCCAGCCACTGAACCTTCTCATCCTCTTGCAGTGATACTGTGCCCTTGAAGCGCTAACTCCCCGCCCCTCTCCAGCCCCCGGGACTCACCGTTTCAATCTCTGTTCTTTCACAACTGGCTTATTTCAGCTGGCATAGTGTCCTCAAGGTCCGTCCATGCCTTAGCGAATGGCAGGCTCCCCTTGTAAAGGCCAGATCACGTCCATTGTGTGGACGACCAGTGACGAGCCACGCATCCCTGGCCCAGCACGGCACCGTGGTGCTCCCGCCTGCAGGCTAGCATAATGCTATTGTGAACACAGTGTTTGGGTGTGCAAATGCCTCTTCGTGCTTTCAGTGCTTTGGGGCACGTAGCTCAGAGTGGACTTGCTGCGCCACACGGTCACTCTACGTTTGCTTCTTTGAGGAAGTGCCACGCTTTTCCCGTCCCCAGCAGCCCGCACCCTGTTTCCTTCTTTTTGTAACAGCCATCCTGCCGGGTGTGACAGGTTCGATTTGCATTTCCCAGATGATCAGTGATGCTGATCATCTTTCCAGGTGCATAACGGCCATTTGCGTGTCCTCTCTTTGTTAAAAATTTTTAATGTTTATTTATTTTCTAGAGAAAGAGACACAGTGTGAACAGGGGAGGGGCAGAGAGAGGGAGACACAGAATCTGAATCAGGCTCCAGGCTCCGAGCTGTCAGCACCGAGCTCGACACAGGGCTCGAACCCACAAACCGTGAGATCATGACCTGAGCTGAAGCCGGATGCCCAACCAACTGAGCCACCCAGGTGCCCTGAGATTTTTTAAAAATAACCTCTAAACCCAATGTCGGACTCGAACTCACAACCCCAAAATCAAGAGGCATATATTCCACTGACTGAGCTAACCAGGAGCCCCTGAGAATTTAAAATAAAAGGAAAAATCACCCACAATTTTACCATGCCTGAATCCAGTGAAATAAAATTATACATTTTGCTTTTTTTTTTAAATTTATTTATTTTGGGAGGGGGTGGGGGAGAACATGAGTGGGGTGGGGGCAGAGAGAGAGAGAATCCCAAGCAGGCTCCAGGCTCCGAACTTTCAGCACAGAGCCTGACGCGGGGCTCTATCTCATGAGCTGCGACACGAGATCATGACCTGAGTTGAAATCAAGAGTCAGACACTTAACAGACTCAGCCACCCAGGCCCCCTATTTTTTTTTATTTTAGAGAGAAAGCACACACACAAGTGAGAAAGGGGGTGGGGGAGGGAGAAGAAGAGACAATCCCAATCAGGCTCCACACTCCACTCACAGCAGGGAACCCAACTAGGGGCTCAACCCCACGAACCAGGAGGTCAGACACTTAACAGACTGAACCACCCAGGTGCCCCAATTTTTTTCATTTTTAAATTTCCTGTAATATTTTAGTGAGGCTTTAATAAATGCTACTTTAAAAAGACTTCATTTCTATCTCCTGGATTGTAAGTTGACTTAAGCCTGGAAGCAGTCATCTGGAGGACGTGGGGTGGCGTCTGGCTTGTACCCCAGCGGGCAGGCAGGAAAACACTAAAGTGATTAGAAAGAGAGGGAAAGTGTGATCCCCTGGACCCGGAGGAGTTTGCCCTTTTGTCCTGTGAAGACAGGAGAGTGTCCGGGCTTTGGAAATGAAGGCATTTTCAAGGCTCTGGGCTGTGACTCTGACCCGCGGTGTCGGGCTCCATTTTGGGGTAAGTTCAGCCACAGCACGTGCCTCGGGAGCAGATGGCGTAGCCGAGCCTCCAGCAGTGGGGACAGCAGGGCCAGGCCTGAGGGGACCTGGGGGGCGGGTCTCAGTCACATGGAGTCTGAGGTGGAGGCAGGACAGCCAGCTAGAGCCACACAGCACTTGAAGGCACCTGACGGCGACCGGAAGGGTCAGCCTGGGGCAAAGCGGTTAGAGCTCAGAGAGCCATCAGTGCCCCCAAGGAAGATGTGAGGGGCTGTCAGGATCCCCGGGGGGTGGGGCAAGGGGAGGTGACCAGGTTCCAGGATCCCCAGGGGGCAGCAGGGAGTGGGGCGGGAGGCGGGGGGGGGGGGGGGGGGGGGGGGGGGGGGGGCGGGTGATGGCTGATGGCTGGGCTCTTGGGATCCCAGGGGGGAGGCAGGGAGAGGTGCCCAGGCTGGAGAAGAGATGCAGGGCTGGGGTGTGGGGACAGCTTTGTGGGAATCCAGGCAGCGAAAGCCCAGGCCACCGTCCACCACAAGATCCACAAGCTGTCCCTGAGGCCCAGGGCAGGGGTGGCAGTGTGAGTGAGGTGCAGGCAGCATTGGGCGCCCTCCGAGAGTGACCTCCCCAGTGAGAAGGGATCCATTTACTGCTCACTTAACTGAAAAGACACTCATTGCCCCTCGGCATCTGGGGGACGTGTGGGCAAACACAGGTGTGTGGTGACTGCTGCCAAGGAGCTGGCCGACCTCCACCTAGACCCTGAGGCGCTGAGCACACAGAGGGCGCCCAGGGCCCACTTCCCTCACCAGTGACCCTCAGATCCAAACGTAGTGTGTGTGGAAGCCCAGAAGCTCCCCCAGCCCATCCTCTACTCCTGCTCCTTCCTGCTGGGATGGCCCTGTGCTGTCTTCATAAACTCACTCTCTTTATTCCCCATTCAGATCCAGCAGCCTCTAGACACTGGGGAGTGACAGGAGGTTCTCTGCCCCACTCAGTTAGAATTGGGGTGGGTCTCATCCCAGACTAATTCCATCGGGACACATGGATCCTGGACTCCAGTGTGCAGCCAGGCTGATGGCCACGGGCCAGGGGACACTACAGCATTTGCCACATGCTTGTACATCAGCACACAGGCCATCGCTAAGAGCACCCAAGGAAAAGGAAAGATGAACCGCAAACAGGAAAAGAGAGCACGGTTGCGCTGAGGACACGCACAGAGTTCCCCGCCTGACAGAAACATGGGCAAGAGCCATGAACAGGCAGTTTCCCTGCAAGGAGATACCTAGAGCCGGCAGACATGAAGACAGACATCTGCCCCTTGTACATCGGGGAAACGCCAACTAAGGCAGCAAAGAGGAAGTGTGTCTCATCCATTCCAGGGCAGACCTGAAGCATCTGGCAACACCAAGGGCTGGAGAGGCTGAGGGCCAAGGGTGCAGACATGGCGAGGGGCAAAATAAGATCAGAGGCTGAGAAGATCACTCAGCCTCTCATGGGCCCAACAGCTCAGGAAACCACTCCTGGGTGTTTACCTAAGCCGCAGCCCCAGCCGTGTACCCCAGAAAAACAAACCCCGGAGCACCCAGCCTGTTTGTGACAGCAACCATGGCCCCGATGCCACGTCATGGTGGCATTTTCCTTCAATGGAATATTATACAGCAGTGAACGTGAGTTAACTCCAACTAGATGAAAGATGGTGTGTGAATCTTCACACCATAATGGGGAATGAAAAAATTCAAGTCCAGGAGACCACTTATGTGATGGCTAATTTTATGTGTCATTTTGGCCAGGCCACGGTGCCAAGATATTTGGTCAAATGCCAGTCTAGATGTCATGGTGAAAGTGTCGTTTAGATGAGATTAACATTTACATCAGAGGACTTTGAGTAAAGCAGATCACCCTCCATAACATGGGTGGGCCTCATCCAATCAGTGGAAGACCTTAAAGAAAAGGACTGAGGTCACCCAACGAGGAAGGGAATTCTGCCTTCAGGGGGCCTCTAGACTTGGGATGCAACCTGGGTCTCCAGCTGCCCCCTGTCTTGCAGACTGGACTTGTCAACACCCACAACAGTATGAGCGATTCCTTAAAATAATCTGTCCTACTCTCTCCCTCTCTCGCAACACAGGCACACCTCATTTAAATGCACTTTGCTTTGTTGCATTTCACAGATGTTGTGTTTTTTTGTTTTGTTTTGTTTTTTTACAAATTTTAGGTCTAGAGCAAGCCTGCACTGAAGAAGTCTATCAGCACCATTACAGCATCTGCTCATTTCGTGTCTGCATCGCATTTTGATAATTTTCATAAGATTTCAAGCTTTTTTAATTACTATTTTTATCTATTATGGTGAAATGTGATCGGTGACTGTAACTCACTGAAAACTCAAATAACAATCAGCATACTTTAGTAATAAAGTATGTTATAGGGGTGCCTGGGTGGCTCAGTCAGTTAAGCATCTGACTTCAATTCAGGTCATGATCTCACCGTTTGTGAGTTCAAGCCCTGCGTCAGGCTCTGTGCTGACAGCTCAGAGCCTGGAGCCTGCTTCAGATTCTGTGTCTCCCTCTCTCTCAGCCTCTCCCCTGCTTGCACATGCATGCTCTTCTCTCTCAAATTTAAATAAACAGTAAAAGTAATAAAAATAAAGTATGTTTTAATTAGGCCGTGTATGTCCTTCTCATGCATAACGCTACTGCACACTTAACAGACTGCAGTCCAGTACAAACATAAATTTTCGAATGTTTATTTTTGAGAGAGAGCACACGCACATGCAAATGAGAGGGGCAGAGAGAGAGGAAGAGAGAATCCTAAGCAAGCTTCACGCTCAGTGCAGAGCCCGACGCCAGACTCGATCCCAAGACTCTGGGATCATGACCTGAGCCAAAATCAAAAGGCAGATGCAAGCATCTTAACTGACTGAGCCACCCAGGAGCCCCCATTTTGGATCACTTAAAATTTTTGATCACTTAAAATTTTGACAACTTGAATTTTTTTTCTTACTTTTTATCTTGATATAATTTTAGACCTGTAGGAAAGCTGGCAGGCAAGCATGTGTCCCACTCATTGTCTAACTGCCTGCTACCATCGTCCTACATCGGCTCTCTCACTGTGCACGTACGTGTCTCTTTCTGAATCGTCTGAGCATAAACTGCAGCCACAATGCCCCTTTTACGTATAAATGTTGCAGGTGTATTTTCTGAACACAAGGATATTCCCTTATATAGCTATGGCACAGCGATCAAAGTCAGGAAATTAACACAATACTGTTATCTGATCTACGGGCCTATTCAGACCCCCCAGTAATTTACAGTGAAGAAGCACCCAAACCACAGGTTTTCACATCCCGTCTCCTTTTCTCTGAAGCAGCTCTGTGTCAGCCATGCACACCCTGTGTCCATGTGGTTAGCTTGCAGCACGTTGTGGGGTTCACTTGAACCTTGCAGCTCCTCCTGCAGTGTGGGCTCATCTGCTGTTCCCTCAAGCCCAGACACAGGGTCTGCATTCTTGGTGGGTACCCAACAGGGACACGTCCTCTCAGTGACCACAACAGTTGGCCCCGAAGTCGAGGGGCCCTGTTCCCCAGGATGCTACCCGCGGCCCCTTGTCACGTTACTCTGGGACCAGGCATGCATTCACTTCACTCAGTGAGCCTTCCTCCGCTGGCGATGTGTGACTCAATCATCACGATGCTGGTGGCTTAATGGTGCTTTTCAGAGTCTGTCTTCTCTGCTTTATCACTGGGCTTTCATTTCTCTTGTGTGTTTGTCTCAGGAGGTATACACACATTCTTGTCTCACCCAGCAGCTTATCATCTGTAGCTGTCATTACTTAGGTGGTGCTTACGTTGCCCCAGATGGAGCCGGCAGGAGTGTCCTTTTGTCATGTTCCCCCCACCCCCACCCCTCGTACTCTGAGCAAGTGCTGCCTGGCACAAGATACTCCAGGCTCAGCCTGCGCTTTCTCTCCTCTAGCCCTGGGGCCAGACATCTCTCTGAACAGCTCTGGTTCCTCTCAGTAGAGAATGGAATTAAGAAACCAAGATCAGGGGGCACCTGGGTGGCTCAGTCGGTTAAGCATCTGACTCTTGATCTCAGCTCAGGTCTCACGGTTCGTGAGTTTGAGCCCGGCATCCAGCTCTGTGCTGAGCATGGACCCTGCTTGGGATTCTCTCTCTCTGCCCCTCCCCTGCTCACACTCTCTCAAAATAAATAAACATCAAAAGAAAGAAAGAAAGAAAGAAAGAAAGAAAGAAAGAAAGAAAGAAAGAAAGAAAGAAAGAAACCAAGATCTGTGTGCTGGGTGTGCTCACTGCCGCTGGGATGTCCTTGATTTTAGGAAACACATGTAAGTACATTTGCCCACACCTATGTGTCTGCATGCGTAGATTTCCGCATCCGTCTGTGTCTGCATCTGTGTGTGCTTGTATGTGTGTGAACGTGCACACACTTGTGTGATGAAAGCACGAGCTCATACTGCTACCTCGGATCTGAATCTCCTCCTGCCCATGTTTGTAGCTTGCTTCGGGCTGTCAGCGTTACCGCGGGGCCAGAAACCATCCTCTCCTGATTGGGTAGCCTTGCTTGGTGCTCAGGCTTCGGCATCACCGGCCTGCGGGAGGCCCTCATCTGGCTGAACAAAGGACAGATGGAGTCACCAGGCAGGGGCCTGGTGCTGAGCCAGACGGCCTTCTGGAAGGTGCCAGGGAGGCAGAAGCAAAATCCCTAGGAAGCTCTGGGGCGAGGGCAAAACCCTAGGATTTTCTGGATGAGATGAGAAGCCAGAACAGACGGCTGCTGTCCAGCTCTGTGGAAAGACCACAGGGGGCGAAGGGTCGCTGGGAAAGGGCAAATGGGTCCCCAAGCAGCTGGGACGGGGCTCCTCACACCCTGCTGTCCCCCAGGAGAGGCCACCCTCCCTTGAGGGCATGAGTGACTGGGTTCAAACACGAGTGACCCTGCTTATGCCCCCCCCGCCACCTGCTTATTCATAACCAGCGAATACAATCTCCAGGTGTCCTATTTCTGGGGATCTTGCTCCTTTTCCTTTTTTTTTAAGGATTTATTTAATTTTATTTTGTTTAAGTAGGCTCCAGGCCCAATGTGGGGCTACAACTCACCACCCTGAGATGAAGAGTCACATGCCCTACCGACTGAGCCACTCGGGTGCTGTGGGGTCCTGTTCCTCTCAAGTTTCTTCTGTTGGGGGTTTCATCTGTCTTGTCCCACAAACATAGTTCCCCCCACAGGCAAAAGTACTTCTGGGGTTGATGCACGCATGCTCTCGACTCAACGCTGGCCCCAACAGAACGGGGAGCCTGCAGAACAGGTCTGCGCACAACTAGGAAGATCACCAGCAGGGGCAAGGCCGTTCTGGAGCTCACAGGCGGTGCACGAGGCCTCCTCCCTGCCCAGGGTGGCGCACTCAGGGCCAGGAAGCAGGAATGAGGCCGCTCATCCCTCCAGCTCCTCCGAGTGCCAGGCAGTGGAGGCTGGGGTGCTCTGAGGAGGAGCCTAAGCTCCCCAGGCCGCATGGCAGGGCCTGGTGAGCACGGGATCAGCAGGGCTTGGCGAGTGCGCTCCGAGCTGTGCCGGCCTCCAGGAGCGCCCTGAGAGCTGCATTTTCCAGGCCAAGAGGAGCTACAAACCCTGGAGAGCTACTGTATTGACTGATACACCCCAAGGCTAGAAACTGTGCCTGGAACTCAACACCAGGGCGGGGAATCACAGAAGACAGGTGTCCCCAGAATGACAGCAGGTGCGGGCCTCTGCCCAGCAGCATGAGGCAATCTCCATGGCTGGCGCAGGAAGATGTCACTGGAGGCTACGACGCAAGCCGGCTGGATGCCGTGACCAGAGCCTCAAGCCGAGATGCAGGTGCACATGGGGTGCCGGCCGAAATCTCGGCGCCCACAGGAATGGCACCCCCAACGCTGGGGCATCGTGCCTGCACCTTACTCTCAAATGGTTCGGGGGTGAGAAAGAACAGAGAGAGATGAAGGAAAAGTGGGAAAATATTGACATTTGAGGGATCTGCATCAAAAGTATTATTCCTGAGTGGTTCTGTTCCAACTTTAAGCTTAATAGGAAAAACAACGGGGGGGGGGGGGTGGGGGTGGGGGTGGGCGGGGAAGGAACCAGGAGAAGGGCCAGCCATCTGAGGCCACAGACCCTCGTCCCCAGTTCCTCGCGTGTGTCCTCAGCCCTGGCAAGGCCCGCTGCCATCTGCGCCTCCCACCCAGCGCCAGCTGCTCACAGTGGCTGCAGGAAGCAGCGTGCTTTGGCCCCAGCCTCAGCCAGACCAGCTGCTCACGGGGGACTCTAGTCGAGCCCAAGCCTCCCGCCCAGCAGGCAGCCCCCACTCGGGCCCTGGAGCAGGTGCAACCTTTGGCCCAATGCCCCATCTCCTCTCCCAGAAGCTCCTGTGTCTCTCACCCGCTCTCCCTGGTCGCAGAAGAAAAAGGACGCATCCTCACCCACCAGGGCTGAGCCCTTCCCTCTATGCCCAGCTCCTGGCAGCTGCAGGCCCTCACTTCATAACCGCCCCACGTCCCCCAGCCTCAGAGCCGGCTCGGGCCTCTGGAAGCAGCCTGATGCCTCCCTTGATTTGCCTCCTTCTCCACCTGCACTCCTCCTTAGCTCAGTGACGTCTGGCTTCCACTCCCCCCAGATGGGGCATGAGAGACAGGATTTAGAACTGCCACGAGCCATCTCTGCTCCACCTCTTAGAGTCATAGGATTCTCGCCGCCCTCGGCCAGGGCTTGTGGGAAGCCAACATACAGGCTCAAGTATGAAATGTGACATTGACTCCTCAGCCTTTCAACCCCCATCTGGTCTGCCTGCCCCTGCCCCCCCCCCAGCCTCCTGGGGGCTCAAGTCAGACCCACCCTGTCTGCCTGTGGCTCCCCAACCTGTGCCCCTCTGCTCGACTTAGCTTGTCTGGGTCCCACAGCTGCCTAGAGGTCTCCCTTCGGGCAGCGGGCCAGCTCCTCAAATTTAACATGCCGACCGACACTTGGGCCCGCTCTCATTTGTGCCGGATTTGCCAAAAGGCAGTCGCAGCAGGTGCTTAAGGCCACTAAGAAGAAACAAACTTCTGGGGAAAGAATTTGACATTCCAAAGATGCATCAAAGCGGCCCATCTAGTGTACCAGTCACTGTGACTTGCGTGGGGCAGGACCCTGAGGTCTCTGTTCGGTTCTCCCCATCAGCCCCCGAGCTGGCCCTCCCCAGCAGCCCTGGGCACTCTAAACTCAACTTTACTCCTGTTACATGTCCCCATATCTGGTTTTTAATCCTGAATCTTCTCTTGCCCCAAAGGCACGTCCCATCTCCGCTCCCTTGGGTCTGCAACAGTCGTTGCCTCCCATTCGAGACGTCTTGCTGTCCTGTGCCATGGGTCACCTCCTAGACATACAGAGCAGACATGTCACACTCCTGTTCACACAGCTCTGGTGCTCCCCTTTGACCGAAGCCCAAGCCTTTGCCTACAGGTCAAGGCGCTCCCACTGCGGTGTGCACCACCCCCTCCTCACAGACTGGGCCCGGGCTTCAGTCAAACCAGACTTCTCGCCATCTGGGAACATATGTTCCCTCTGCCCCAAATAATCTCCATCCATCTCCACCTGTCAAGATCTGTTCTTGTTCAATAAATAGCACTGGGACAATTGGCCATTGAAAGGACATTTTTTAGATTCTCTGCTTCACAGTATACGCCAACATTTATTACAAACTAGAATTAAACATAAAATATATACAATGTAATCACATGTATTACACAACAAAACTGTAAAACGTCTGAAAAATATGAGGTTATCAAACACATGAAAGGGAACAGCATAAGCTTAATGAAATTCCAGAGTAAACAAGCAATAGATGTAACTCCGGGGACAGAACTTCAGTCATCAGAGGCAAGCTGACGTAGGTGGGCAGAGAGCAGCGTGCCCTCCGCACCGCCAACCGAACGGGCCCGGGCAGCGCGGGAACTCGGTGGCTCGGTCAGCAGGAACTCAGACAAGGAACCGCGCGCACGTCTTCGACGAGGGTCTTGCACGAGGGCCGGGTGAGGTCTGGCCTTTCATTCCTTCCCTAGCTCTTGGGCGTCGTGTCCTCTCCAAGCCTGAACCTTTCCGAGCCCCAAACCTGATGTTTTTGGGCTCTCCTGTGTTTGTTTGATAGCGATCACCCTGATTTTATTTTTCATTGGGTCTTTTTCACGTACGGAGAAGGGCTGATTACTACGCAGCGCGCGGTTTGGTGCTTTGCACGCGTTATATCACGTGCTTATCGCTCCCGCTTAGCACGCAGAGGAACCCGTCGCCGTGGCGACGCTCATTTCCCCAAGGAGCTCCCGCGCCCGGCCCGCCGCAGCCCGGGGACACCCGCGCCCCAGGCAACGAGCCCGGGGGCCGGCAGGGACCGATCCTCAATTCCGCTCCCCTTCCGCTCTCGCAGCGGCGGAATGACGACACCGCGCGCCCACGTGATGCGAGCGCCTGCCACTCCCTGGCCGTTGCCCAGCAACACCACCAGGTGGGCTTTGTTCTGAGTACGGATGGCCTGGGCATTCCCGCACCCCGCCCCCCCGCCATGTCCTTTACTTCCTCTACATTTAAAAGTAATAACAATCAAAACCGCGGCACTGAAGCACCCCTGAGATACGCGACCGCAAAAGGGATGCACAACACCTCCGCCCGCGACCTCCCACGCCCTCCCCAACCCAGGATGCCCTCCCCTTCCCAGTGCGCCGTGCGCCGCTACGTCACTGCCTCGCGCCCCGCAGCTGCGGGCGCGGCGCTTCCGGCCGCGAGGACGTGTGGGCGGAGGCGGGTGGCGTCAGGGGGCGCGCGCCGGAAGCTGGCGGGAGCCGGGCGGAAGTGGCTGGGCGGAGCGCGGGGCGATGGGGGGCGGAGCGCGGGGCGATGGGGGGCGGCGGCGGCGGCGGCTGGCGATGAGCGGCGGGAGCGCGTGAGCTGCCGGCGGGCGAGGCTGGGGGCCCGGGAGAGCGAGCCGCAGGGCGGAGGGCGGGCGCGAGCGCGGCGGGCGGCGGCGGCGGCCGAGGCGCGGCGGCGGCGGCGGCGGCCGAGAAGATGGCGGACGGCGACAGCGGCAGCGAACGCGGCGGCGGGCCCGGCGGCTTCCAGCCTGCGGCCCGCGGCGGCGAGCAGGAGACCCAGGAGCTGGCCTCAAAGCGGCTGGACATCCAGAACAAGCGCTTCTACTTGGACGTGAAGCAGAACGCCAAGGGCCGCTTCCTCAAGATCGCCGAGGTGGGCGCGGGAGGCTCCAAGAGCCGCCTCACGCTGTCTATGGCGGTGGCCGCCGAGTTCCGCGACTACCTGGGCGACTTCATCGAGCACTACGCGCAGCTGGGCCCCAGCAGCCCCGAGCAGGTGGCGGCGGCGGCGGCGGGCGCCGAGGAGGGCGGCGGACCGCGGCGCGCGCTCAAGAGCGAGTTCCTGGTGCGCGAGAACCGCAAGTACTACCTGGACCTCAAGGAGAACCAGCGCGGCCGCTTCCTGCGCATCCGCCAGACGGTCAACCGCGGCGGCGGCGGCCCCGGGCCTGGCGGCCTGCAGAGCGGCCAGACCATCGCGCTGCCCGCGCAGGGCCTCATCGAGTTCCGGGACGCGCTGGCCAAGCTCATCGACGACTACGGCGGCGACGACGACGAGCTGGCGGGCGGCGCGGGCGGCGGCGCGGGGGGTCCGGGCGGCGGCCTGTACGGCGAGCTCCCGGAGGGCACCTCCATCACGGTGGACTCCAAGCGCTTCTTCTTCGACGTGGGCTGCAACAAGTACGGCGTGTTCCTGCGTGTGAGCGAGGTGAAGCCGTCCTACCGCAACGCCATCACCGTCCCCTTCAAGGCTTGGGGCAAGTTCGGGGGCGCCTTTTGCCGGTATGCGGACGAGATGAAGGAGATCCAGGAGCGGCAGCGGGACAAGCTGTACGAGCGACGCGGCGGGGACGAGTCCGAGGGCGAGGAGGTGGACGAGGACTGACGCGAAGCGGGCTTCCTCCCCGATGGGCCCCCCGCCCCACCACCGTCCCCTTGGCCGGAGAGCCCCTTTCCCGCTCATCCCCAGGGAGCCAGTGGAGGCGGAGCAAGGGGGGGCCCCATCGGGAGAACACACAATGAAAAATAATACAGTTAATTAAGAGAAATAACCACAAAAGAACAGTCGCGAACAATTAAAAGCAGCAAAGTTACAAGGAGCTGACAGCAATCTGCAAAAAGAGGACAACCTGAGCAAAATCGTTTCGGCTTCTGTTGTTTCCAGCTGAGGTTTCTGAACTCGCCAGGGTAGCCCTGGAGGGGTCAGAGCTTCATGTGCCCAGGCCGTTGATGACAGCTGAATTGGTGTCACGCCTGGGTGTCCTGGCCTGACCATCTCTCCAGACCTCACTGTCATGGTGTCAATCCCTTCACATTCACTGAAATCAGCATATTGGATCTGGGTCTTCATGGAATTCTTGAGAAGGGAGAGGCCTTTATCCGATTCTGAGAGTACAGGTTTCACGCAAAGGAACGCGGCTCCAAATAATCATGGACAGGGCAAAAGAGCAAATCAGGAAGCCACCAGGGAACGTAGAAACCCGTTGGGTTCTGTCTAAAATGGCTTTGCGTGGAACCTGGACCAGTGGCTGTCTCTTTGCGGAATTGTTTTTCTGGATGCAGATGGAGTCAGACGTCAGTCCTTCAACTAGAATCTGTTACTAAAGGATTTTAAAAGTTGGCAGAATTTCTCCAAAGATCAGAGCAGTTTTACACTGGGGATTGCTGAGGCAGACGCAGGAAGAAATCTGGCATCAAGCACAAGGAGGACGGAGTGGATGGGCTGCCGCTCACTTTAGTCCACTCCAGGTCTGCAGACACCGAGGTCCTTACCCAGAGATGGTTTAGGGGTGAATGAGAGCCAGGTGCCCATGGCTGCACCGTGCGAGGCCAGCGAATTATGGCTACTTCGGCTGTTTGGGCCACTGGTTGGCTGGATTTTAAACCGTAAAACTTGAAGATCCCTGCAAAAGGAACCGTGTGGCTACGAGCCTGAGCTTTAATGGAATGTACGTCCTCCCGGGAAAGTTGGGGATAACCAAAACTGAAGTCTTCATCTACCTTCAGTTGAATCTGTGGATTTGCTCAAACACTAAAGATCCTCAGGTCCAGAATTCCAGCATCATCTATTCTTTAAAGTAGATTTGTAAGAACTTGATCCATTGTTTCAGTACCTCACAGTCGAAGTTGGCAAATGATGGATGAGTGATTCGAGCCATGTGCCCTTCGGAAGCTGAAATCCATCTGCATGGGGATGAAGAACGTGAAAACGCTATGTCCTGGAAGCATTTTTATACCATCTTGAAATTTCCACAAACTGGCCCTTGGCCAGTTGACCCAGCTGTTTTCCAAGAATAAAAGTTGGGGTTTTCAAGGATCGCCTCTTCTATATTTTAAATGGATTTTCAGTAAAAATGATTTTTACTAATCAAGTTAATCCCACCCCATCAAAAGGTATTCCTAGAAGTGTCACAGACCTAGGTGACTTTGAATTGAACGGGAGCTAACGTTCTTTCCAAAGTTTGTAGGTCTTCCTGTGCGACACCTTCTCAACCGGGAGGCAGGTAACCCCCACCTCCACGATCTTAGTATTTTTTTTTTAACTGCATGCCTGCCCTTTATTTGAGCTGCCTTTTAATTTATTGCGTACCCTTTTTATTATCTTATTTTGGTATTATTCAATCTATACAATCTTTTTGTATTTATTGGGAAATAAGTGATCTACAGAAAGGTCGTTTTCACGCATTGTGGCCGAGAGGGAGAGCAAGAACTGTACATAAAATTAGGCTTTTTTAAAAATTAGACTGATTCAGAATACTGTCGATCTTAGATTTTTTTTTTAAAGTGGAAGAGCCACAAACAATGGTGCCCTTTTCAGACTATTTCTCTACTCTCATCATCCACAGTAGACTTTTTAAACAGATTTTTTTTAAAGCTTTTCCTTTTTTTAAAAAAAACTTTCTCCGTTGCAAAGAATGTTTCCTAAATTGTATGGGAGCAATAGTATTTTTGATGTTTTAATGACATCCGTATACTTGTACTGTATTTTGTACTACAAGGCAGCTGTTTTCAATAATGTCCTGCTGTATTTACCTATGTGTTTTGAGTGTTTATTTCTTTGCTGCGGAGAACAAATCCCTGCATAGTTTTGGTAAGGGCGCCGAGAAGCTGGCATGAGGTTTGCAGAAACTGTTTTGGTTTCAGACTTCAAGGCAGCGATGGAAAGTAAGGTTGCAGCTCTCAGTTCATTGCTGTGACTTTTTCCTTTTCAAACCATGTACGATTCCCATGCAGACCGACGCGTCTGCTCGCTTCTGCGAGGGTTCCCGTCGCCCAGCTGCAGTGAGCCAGTTCAGTTCTGCAAGGGTGCAGTGCCTCTCCTTTCTAAGGGGCGGGTTGTCTTTTCTTTTCTTTTCGTTCGGCTGAATTGCAGTCCTAGCCTTGCCTTTCTATTCTGTAGAAACGACAGGGTCTTCACAGTCCTTCACCAGTGGCTACTAAGCTATAATTAGCTGAATAGAAAGAATGTGGAAGTGGTCTGAGGCATATAGACTATATGCCAGGAGCACTACCATATACGGTATCAGCTTTGGTTACCAGAGAAATTTTCTTAGTCATTAGACCATGTAACAGTAATATATCATATGTAAATCTTTAGATATCAATTTGAGAATCCTCCAAAAACAGGAGCAAAGAATGCATAAGCTATGTGTTGGAAAAAGTAATTTATATTAAAATTTTGACCTGCCTATGTAAGATTAAGTGGTAAACGTCATAGTGGTGGGTTTTTAAGTCTTAGCCGATCTCAGAGGTTGGTTCCTCCTGCAGGGGTGGCTCGGGGCCTCCCTCCTCCCTGCAGGAAGGTTACAGGAGGGCGTTGATTAGCTGTGGCATTTCACCGACCCTCATTCCGCTCACTGATCTGGGGCAGTAGAAAGCCGAGAAGCACGGAGGCCATTCCTTTGATGTGCGGTGGGTCCGAAAAGGCCGTGTTTTGGAACTCGTTCATAAACCGTGCTCATTAAGGAAAATCTTGGTTGATTCTGGCCACCACATGGCCTTACAGATGGGGAGACACCCACTTTTTTTTATCTTGTGTTTCGTCGTCTCCTACGAACAGTGATTTTTAGGGCTCATTCTTTTTAACTTTGGCAAACATCCCAGCGAATCACATGTTCCAAATACTCCTCTGTTTCTGAGAAGCAGGGAACTAAAATCCCCTTTCAGACAATTGCTAAATCGTTTCTCAAACTACTGCTGTTAGAAACGCGAGAAGTCAAATTTTAGGCACAGGATCAAGAGAGCAAAAGTCTATGACGAGATCCTACGACTCCCTTTTGGTTTCTATCGTCCCTGCTGTCATTTCAAGCAGGACGGCCATCCTCGGCAGCACAGAAAGGCCCCCGTGCACGCGCTCTGCCCAGGGCGCAATGTCCATCGGCACAGCACCCCAGATCCAAGTGGAAACCAAACGGAAAACCCAGACACCCTATGTTGCTGCGGGAGGCATGTAGATGGTATAAGGGACTGTGGCCGCGGCGCACACGCAGCCACCTGTCAAGTCACTTTCCATAACTTTACTGCAAAACGATGGAGAAGCTTCGGGTGCGGGCAGCCCGTCGCCTCCCGCCGCCTCTGTTCCCTCCGTCGTTCTGCGGTAGACGCAGGTCTTTTAAGAGACGCGAGCTTCAGTTTTCTCAAAACAAAACAATTCTCCTGTCTTATCCGAAAATGCAGGGTTGTGGGCAAAAGAGGCTGGTTATAATAATGCCCTCATATTGAGTGGTGTGAAAACGGCTGCACACTGCAGGCACCGTGGTTGCTGAGGACACTTTGTTACACGTGACCTTGACTGGCTCTACTGGAGGGTAGTGACCCACTCAAGGTGTGGCAAGGTAACCAATCGTTGGCGTCTGCCTTGCTGTGAGGTGGATGAGCTGGAGGAGAAGCTTGAGTGTGTAAGCCGTGCACATGAGTATTCTTCACTGTAAATTGTGTTTTCATTTTTAACCCAGTTGACGGTACTTTGTCCAATGCACAACTGATCTCTCAGTAGATATTCATTTGCAAATAGCGTGGCCTTGATCAGTGAGAGGGAAGGGGAGAAGTGACTCTGCGTGCGGGCAGGTAGTCCCTTTACCAGGGGGCCGCCTGCAACACGCTTAGTGGCGAATGCGCTTGCGGTTCGTCTCCTTTCTGACTGGGGAAAGTTCATGGTTTTGACCCTGGAGGTATGAATTCAATTGAGTTGTCTTCTATTTTTAGGAAGTATCAGAATTGCGCTGATAAGTAACAAAGTTGACTGCTTTGGTGTCCAATCTCAGGTTTTAGAATATATATAGTGGTGTGAAAACCCCACTGTTAACTCTTAAAGCAATTTTAATTTAATACACCCTAAGAGTCCCACGCATGAGGCCTGCTCAGAGAGTAAGACCTCACCCGTTTCGCTCCTGTTCCACTTTGTACTTCACTTGAGAAAGTGTCGATGATTTACATTGTATATTTCCATTGGAACCCCGACATATTTCTCAAAGCTAAAGCACTTTTTGATAATGAGATACATGGGATCTTTGTGTGATGTGGGTCACAGTTTCTCAGGCTCCCTTAGATAATCTGCTTATGAATATTGTTCTGTGTAAGAAGAGTGAAAATCTTAGCTGATGTTAGAAAGTTTGTATTCTTGATCCAGAATGCGTTTTGCTAGCTTCCAATGCGCGGGAGAGTAGACAATGCTGCGTTCACGAGGTAATACGTTACTTTCCCTTAAGCCTTAAGGTAACTTTTTGTTTTTTTTCCTGTCAACAACAGCACTGAAGTTCTAGTAAGTGAATGAGATGATCAGTTTCCAGGGTTGCTTTTAGAGTACTGTAAATCAGCTAGCTGTCTTCCTAAACAGTTACCATCCCCCTTCAATAAACTGGATGGTGGGCGTGTGGGTGGGCTGGGGAGATCGTTTGTAGAAAAAAGAAAAGAAAAAAAGAACCACGTTTACCTTAAGAAAAATACAGAAAGTTAAAACCGTGCATGTCAGGGCCCTGTGTGAAATTCCAGACATACGTCATGTCCCCGGTTGTTAATCCAGAAAAGCAAACTCCTTGATTTTGAAGTCTGTGCCCATAAGTTTCCAGAATTCAAGCTCGGGAACGGTGGGCTCCCTTCCTGTATCTCCGTTCACTCAAGTCACTGTTCCCAGCTCTTGGGCTTAAAACGTTTTCATTACTGTTATTTTGCTAACTGTGGTCCAGTTGTCAGTATGGAAATTGGACTTGGGGAAAACAAACAAAAAAAAACAATCCACTTGTACCATGAAGACTTACTGCTCTGGAGGTTTCCAGTTAACACCCGTTTCCCTGATCCAAGTAAGACTTTTATGAATGTATTCTGTATTTCCTGATGAAACAGGGAATATGCCATCGGTGTGATCACCCTTGCTCACCCCCCATCTCTTAGGTTTCATTTGAAAATCTGCCTCCTCCTTCCTCGGATTAGACATTCCGACTGGGACTGGGAAAGCTGGGTTCAGATGGCAGCAGACACCATATTGGTAGTTTCACCGCTCGGTGGGGCTTCTGATAACAGGAGGGCAGAGCTTTATTTGAAGCAAAAAAAAAAAAATTTTTTTCTCCCCCCGTCCCCCCTCCGAGGTGATTCTGACAAATGGTTTTTTGAAAGGGTCTGACTGTACTTGTGATTAGCATGAAGCTTTGAGTCTAGGAGCAGATGTCATTCCCTACATGTAACGTGTCCGCTGACGTGGATGAGGGGGAGGGTTGGTTCTGTGTTTAGGGGTGATGAATTGTGGGGCCACCGTATCCCGAGAGAGTGGTAGATCTATCCATGCTCCTTGTGCACGAGCATACTGTAGGCGACACGAGCCTGTCTCTTTTTTTTCCTGCCTTCAGTAACTTCAACAGCTAACTCAAGAAAAGTGAGTTAGACTAGACCTCGTTTCCTATAGGCAGCTGTCCATCCCCAGCCTCACACTGTGCTGTAACATCAGGCGAGGTCAAAAGAACTCTGTTTGGAAACAGAATGGCAAGTAGTGTACATAACAGCCCCAGGGAGGGTCCCAAGAGAATTGAAAAAGAGGACTGTATCACTAAGCACACTTGTGTTGTAGGGATTGGTTACAATTTCATTGTAAACAGCTCAGATGTGGGGCACGCACCCTTTCCTCCCAGCCCACGTGTCTTCACATCCCAAAACTCTGGATTTCTAGAAATTAATAGGTGCAGCAAAAGTCCAAAAACTGAAGTTGAGTCAGTACAGAGCTTACTTGTAGAGTGTATTTTACACGTTGTGGTCGCAGGTGAGTCTATTTGGTTGTTTTTCAGTGATTATCAATATTTGAGTAATAACTAAGAATATCGGTGCATTTGAACAGTTAGTGGGGATTTACTCTTCCTTTTGCTCCTTCATGCAAGTGTTTTTCTAGGATCACTTCTAGAAGTCCATTTGTCTTCTGATAGGTCTCCAGGTAACACACTGTCCGTTCTGTAGGCACCTTCACTGCCAGTCATGATCACCAGGGGCTTCCTTAGACCCGAGTCTCCACTCCAAAGTTGGGACTGATGTCCTACCGGTAGAGAATCTGCAGAAGTTGTTGAAATGAGTTAAAACCAAATCTTGACAGCAAGAGACGGAGCTTCCCTGATCTAGACGGACATCTAGGTATTTTATTGGGGGGATGGCTCCGGTCTCTGTGTAAATACCCACATGCTTGTGCATTGTGCACCAAGTGTGTGTTCCTGTGTATGGATTTGTAGAACTGATTTCTGCTTCAAGAGAAGCCGCACCTTTAATTTTATAAGGTCCCCTCCACCTGTAACCCTATAAATATTTGTAAATAGAACACTAAAATCTGTAGCGTTAGGATCAGTTTGGGAATATCTGCTGAGAGACCAAAAAGTTCATTTTTTTAAGTACCTTGGTTAAAGAGTAAAGATTATTCCTCTTATTTTTCAAAAGAAGAATGCACTTTAACAAACAGCTGCACGGGCGATTCTGACAAACCCGTGGAGCACAGTGCGGTTCAGAAATCACACTTCCTGGAAACCGTTCAAAAGCAGAGTGTAGACGGGCTGCTGAGCTCACTGCCTGGAGACCGGCGACTCCGGTGCCAGTCGGTCTCCAGACAAGCAGGGCTGTTACAAAGGCGCAGCGAGAGCACAGCCAGAAGCTTCCGGCAGGCCTGTGACAGGCGGGTCCCGTATTTACCACTAACTAGCAAAACTGACAGAAAAGCAGAGAGAAAAAAAAAGTGTAAGAATCCTTACTGCTGGTGTGCACTCCTTACAATAGCGGATTTTGCAAATGGAGTTTTACAGTCTATATTTAAAAATTGTATGTTTGTAACAAATAAAGTATGCAGAAAAGTGAATGACAGTCTTGTGCTGGTGTCTGATTTAAGGAATCAGGTGGGGAGCGGGAGGGAAAGACCACTGACCGTCCTTGGTCTCATAAGTGGGTCTGGAAACGGGCGCATTGCCACCCGAAATGACCTAAAAGCCAGTGCAGCTTGCATCCGGGAGGCGCTGGGGAGGCCCGAGCCCCTGGGTTGGCGGCGGGGCCCCCTCCTCGGTCAGCAGTCTGTGGCAAGCCAAGGCTGCAGATTAGTTTCCGCTTTGGTTCATATTCCAGACAGGCTACTACTTGCTTCCCCACCAGATTCCCAGTCCACCGGCTGCTGGGCCCTGTCCCTTCCAGTGGTGGCCAGCAGCTGCTCCCAGGTGTACCTCACTGTCCATCGTAGCTGAAGTTAGGGGGGGCGGGGAGCAGCCTTACCCCACCTTAAAGGAAAAAGACCAATGCTCAGTCCCTAGATCCCAGTCATGCTTCCTAAACCTTTGGTCTGAGGAAGCCCCTGTACACTTACCAGAGGCCCCCCCAGGAGCTTTTATCTGGGAGGCCTGGGTCAGCTGATACCCATCGTATTAGAAGTTGGATTCTCGTCCAGACAAAAGTAAAAGTACACATCCCACCGGCTGCCAGCAGCGGCGCCTCGAGAAAAGGCCAGCGGGTGACAAGGTGAGGCGGGTGAGCACCAGTGTGGCAGGGAAGTGGTCTTGACCCTGATGGCCGTCTTGTTGGATGTGAGGGATGGGGTCAAGGGACTAGCAGGGCGTGTCATCCCCTGGCGCCCCGGGGTTCATCCGGATGAGTTAGAGGCCCCGGCCACGAGATGGCCCCTGCACCCACCCACACAGTGTCCCTGGGACTTGAGTCCCTGGCCGTGCCCCGCGAGCCACAGAACCGCTGGGGGAGGAGAGCACTGATGCCCAGGCACCACCTGGGACCCCTGCATCAGAGTCTCGGGGACATGCACGTGGTGTTCTGTGAGCTTTGCTCTACCTCTGTAAGTGCCCCAAGGGCCCCTCCTGAGTCGGGGATGGGAAGCAGTGGCCTGCGGGATCGCGGGGCACAGAGAGAAGGTGGGTGAAGGGCCGGGAATGTCCGCTGCAGGAAAACAAAAGACACCCAGGATGGCGGAGGAGGTCCCAGACTGGCTTTACCCTGTGACCCTGTGCCTCGACTGCCCGCAGCTCCACCCACACCCGCTCGCAGCGTCCGCAGCCCTTCCCGGGGAGGCCGGGTCCCCCGCCTTTGCCCAGGGTCCCGGGCCACTTCCCAGGAGCTGCCGCAGGTGCAAGGCCGCACTCTGGCCCCTCGGGGGCGCCTCCGCGGGCGCGCAGGTGCCGCCGCCGCCCCGCGAGCTGCTTTTCGGGAACCCTGAGCTGGCTTCTGTCCCTGCCTGTGTCACACACTAACAGTGTGGCCCTGGGCAAGTATCGGACACAAACTCGAGGCCCCGCGACAGTCTGGTGTCCAGAGAAGCCCCCTGGCGGCCGCAGCCGGAATCTGTTGCGAGCAGATCTGTAGCGAGCCCCACGCGCTAAGCTAGCGCACCGGCTGCGGAGCACAAGGTCCGCGGCCCCCCTCCGGACCGGCAGCCAGAAGACTGGGGGGCTTCGGGAGACGTGGGGGAGCCAAGTCCCGCGCCCCGCTCTCCGGAGGCCAGGCCGCGAGGCCGCGCGGGGGTGCAGGAGCACCTCCCTCCTCGGGGACCAACCGCTCTACCTCAGATCCCCAGGCGCCTGTCCCCAGAGCCCAGCGGGGGCGGCAGAGGCGGGAAGCCGCTGGGAACCCACTCCGCCCGTCCTCCCGCGCCGCTCTTCGCGTCCTGGGCTCCGGGAGGGCGCGAGGGCACCTGCTCCGGGCCTCCGGCAGGTGGACCGGGTGCCGAGGCTCCTCGCCCGCGCTTCCCTCTTCGGAGGCGATGGAGGGGCGCCCCTGGGGGCCGAGCGCCCCAGTCTCCGCAGCGAGGAACCAGACATCAGCCAAAGCAGCCTTCACTCCTCGCAGGGGGCCGTATTCCCCACGCAGGAGGAAAGTTCGCGTAGACCTCGCCGGTGATCGGTGTACACCTCAGTGGGCCCAGGTACGGCCTCTAGGCTAGTCCGCGGCGGGAATGAGTCCACATCTACACCGGTTCTCTTCGCTGCTGCCCCACTCCCATGCCAGGAGCCCGCGCGTGCTCCACTGAGCCTTCCAGAACTTCGTAGGGCTCCTGCAGAAAGGCAGGCGGAGGTAGAAGGGCCAGGTCACACTCACCAATGCCTTCAGGGTATGGTATCTCAGAACAAAATTAAAATATTTCCCTAAAGTTAAAAAGAGAAAGGTGCCGATTTGGTTCATTTGTATCAGTGGCCAAGAAATAAAATGCTGTGGTCTTGGATCAGGCTGAGCCCCACTCAACCGGGAGCAGCCGCAGCACCCTGTGTGAAAATCGGGTTTCCCTGGCGGGGACAAAAATGGGCCCAGAGTCACACTGCAGGAGTGGACTGGGGCCAGACAGGTACTTCCTACCAACCCAGTGAGACGAGCTAGTGGACTTGAAAATAGCCCGTTTATGCTATTTTATGGTTTTTGCATCCTAGGTGTCAAACTAAGAAATAGCCAAGTTAAGTAAGAAAGGGCAGTGGTCTGTTACTTGGGTGTCCATCAGGATTCCCGGGGCTGCTCCACAAGCCAGAAGCTGGGAAGGATGGACTGAAGTTGTAGGAGAGGGCTTGGCCCCCACTGGGGCCTTTTCCCAGCTTCCCTACCTTCCTACTCCCCAGACTGCCAGGAAGCCCCCTGGACGGTCCCACCCTCAAAATTGCCCTGCCATTTGCCCATTTACTAAGCGCCTCTTCATCTGTGGGCATCTTTTTAGTGGTTATAACCTCTACACTTTCTTACACTTTGTTTTATTATAAACATTAATTCATACTCTGTTTGGCACATGTGAACAGTGGAGAATCACTGTAAAGAAACAGAAATGAAATGTTCTTTCTCCAAACCCACTTCTTAAAGGTCACTACTGTTAAAGAATATAGTACCTTTTGAAAAAACTTGATAATTTAAAAACTTTTTTGAAGTTTATTTATTTTGAGAGAGAGAAAGAGAGAGAGGGAGAGAGAGCACAGGCAAGCAGGGGAGGGGCAGAGAGCAAGGGAGAGAATCCCAAGCAGGCTTTGCGCTGTCAGCACAGAGCCCAATGTGGGGCTCCAACTCCTGAGCCGTGAGATCATGACCTGAGTTGACGTTGGACGCTCAACTGAGCCTCCCAGGCGCCCTAATTTTTTTTAAATCTCAGCAGTTAAGTGCCTACCACATTTATGTATATATTGAAAAAAGTGTTCAATGATAAAAAAAAATCCATGTTAGGTATGTGGAATTTGAGATACAAAACAGATGAACATAGGGGAAGGGAAGGAAAAATAAGATAAAAACAGGGAGACAAACAGTAAGAGACTCTTAAATACAGAGAACTGTTGCTGGGGGGAGGTGGGGGGGATAGGCTAGATGGGTGAGGTGCACCTGTTGGGATGAGCACTGGGTGTTGTGTGTAAGTGATGAATCACTGCATTCTATTCCTGCAATCGTTATTACACTACATGTCAACTAACTGGGATTTAAATTAACACGTTATTATTACGTTGTGCCACCAAGCCAACAGCCCCCATGCAGAAATGGAATTGAAAACTAATGTTTCATTACTTTAGGCTTGATTCAGACTCAGGCAAATGCATCCTCCCTGGTGGTAAAACAAAACTTTTTGAGCCTCTGAAGTTGAGAGAAAAGTATCTCTATTTCGTGAACTCTGATAAATGGAGAGATTGCTGCATTTCTGATCCATTTCATATTTCCTTTCAGGCAAACAACTTGCCTTTCCAAGTAAGTCATTAAATGAAGGAATGCTCACCCTGGGGGATCTAGTTGCCCTTCGATTTTGATTTCGTGTTATGAGACTCTTGTTCAGTTTAGGAACATGAAAATTTTTTTTTGTTTTTTTTTGTTGTTGTTGTTGTTTTGTTTTTGTGTGTGTTTGTTTGTGTTTGTGTTTGATTCTGTGACATACAGTGTTTCCCCGACCGTAACAACAGGAAGCAAAGGTAGTTGCTTCCTACCTTTAAGCTTTGGCTTGGAGCTCAGAGCGAGCCTTGATGAATATATACATTGTGTCCCTAGAATGCACACACAGTTCAGAATACAAAGGCAGGCTCCCCACCCTCAAGAATAAATAATGCAAGAAGAACGCACGTTAGGTTCTCAGGTTCTCAGGAAGACAGGAAGACAGGCAGACGGCAGTCCTCCAAGGCCAGGAGAGCTGCTGTCAGCAATGTGGAATGTTCTAGTGCGGCAGCTGCTATTCCCTGGCTATGAAAACCCAGCTGGGGATATCACTCAGGCTAGTGACTCATCAGGGCAGGAGGGGGTCTCATTTGTCTGCCCAGCTGACACCACACCTTTTGGGGGTGGGGGTGCTACAAACTTGCTTTGGATGTACGTGCTTCACTCTGCCAAACCCTCTGGCAGCTCAGGTGTTCTCTTGTGGATGGGACCCAGGATGAAACAAGTCTGTGGGGAACTCACTGCTGTGTTTCTGCACTGCACCTGCCAGTGAGCCTTTGGAGGCTACACTTGGCGGGAGCCAGCTCTTGCTTCCCCTAAAAGCTGTTCTCACCCACCCGCCAAGGGCCAGGGCCTGACATCGAATCGAGGGCGCATTCTAGAGCAGGGCTGTGGGCACGGTCATTCTTACAGTCATTAAGCCCACAGTGGACCTTGCCAAGCACCCGCCAAGGCCACACCCCAGGCCTTCCCAGGAGAATTTGGCTGTCCTTTCCAAGAGTGGCCAAAAGAAGATTTCTTTATAATATTTTGGAGAGTATCTCCATGTTAAAGTGAATTTAAGATTCAACACAGGGGTAAAACTCCTGGAATCTGTGTAGTAATCATGTAATCATGAAGGCTTTCTACTCGAGAGGCTAAAACACGGTCATTTCCCTGACAACATTGGGGAAATGGATGTCTGGTATAGGAGGACCCTGTCCGTGTAAATGTATTGTTGACTCAAAAAATTACAATTTTGCGAAGAAGAGCCATTGTGTGGAGTCAGGTGTCCCAGGAAACAGACTTGGACGTGGGGATTTGCCTTCATGGGGTTCACTGTGGGTGGCTCCTGGTGACATTACTACGAGAAAATGAAGAAAGCAGCATTAAATAGAATGGCGATGTTGAACAGCAATGCAGTTCAAGCAGGTCGGTGTCAATCACACAGCAGACTCTGAAATGGAAAGGCTCTTCAGAGTCCAGTCAGAGTAAGGCAAAAGAGCCGGGCACCATTACCCCACACCCACTGGTGGCTGGTGATTGGCTGCCCCCGAAGCACTGATCCCTGGGCCATGCTGTTCCCTCTGGCCAAGCACAATTCCCTAGAAGACTGCTGAGCAGCGACCAGTCAACACTCAGGTGCTGATGCAAAGGTGCCTCTGTGACTATGTGAGAAGCTTATTCTCAAATTGTAGGGCACACAGATCCCCTGGGGGCCTGATGGGCCCACGCACAGTTTCCCACTCAGTGGGTGTGGGTTGGGCATCAGAACCTGCACTTGCAACAATTCCAGGTGACCCCAATGCTGCTGTGTAGGGACCACACTTTGAGAACCATATACTGTTACCTGACCAGGTTAAATCCTGCAGGTTGAATAACCTGACATGTGTGGTAGTTTATCACTTGTAGATGCTAATTCCTACGGTTCCCTGGTTAGGCTGGTCTTTGTGAGCCCATGCCACCTGCTCTGCAGCCCTGGTTCACTGGAAACCAGACTTGATTCGCTGACACACGTCCTTTATAAAATTGGTAATAGGCAGGTTTTCTTTTTATAAATGCGGGAAAGTTCCCACCCGATTTTCTTCTGTCTGTGGGCCTCAATCTCCATCTAGTTCTCTCGGCTCTAAACAGGATGCAGAGATGGGGAAGCGGATCACTACTGTTTGTGATGAGCGCCAGTGTCTGTCACCCTAACTGCACTGTCCTCCACTCTGAATCAAGGACTTGAGAGCCGAGGGGCGACGGAATGAACTGGCGGTTAAGGAAAGAAGTGACCCAAGTGACCGTGTATCGGACATGACCCCGTGCTAGGAACAGGACGCTTCCTCCTAGGTTGCTGAGTGAGCGCTCACCCCAACGCTGCGCGGTGGGCACTCTTGCGGGCAGATTTAATGACCACACAGGCGTGGGCATACGCGGTGCCCTGCGCGGACCACGCAGCCAGGGAGCGAGCGCTCGGGGTCAGGCGTCCCCACGGGTCGCACCGCCCGAGCCAGCGCTCGGAGCTGCGCGAGTTTGCGTTCCCCCCGGCGTTGTTGGAAGGCCAGGGTCTGCAGGTGAGCGCTGGGGGTGGGGGTGGGGGAACGGCCCAGATCTCAGTTGAGCTCGGAGAGCAAGGGAGTCACCGAGGGCGCAGGGAGAACCGGGGTCTGCAGGTGAGCGCTGGGGGTGGGCCGGGGGCGCGGGGAGGGCGCCCGGGCGCGGCGGGAACCTGCTCTGGAGCCAGACTCGGGGTTGCAGGGTGCCCTCCTCTCCGCCACCCCCGCCCGCACCGGGACCACCCGGACTTCACGAGGAAGCCCCCACGGGAATCTGTGGGGTCCCGGCCGGCGGTGCGGGCGCTCCCCCTCCCCTCCGCTCGCCCTACGTCCCTGCCCTGCGCGCACGCACGAACCCCTGGCGGGAGCGCCGGGAAGAGGACGCCTGCGGCTTCGGAGAGGGCGGCGAGGGGACAAAGGCTGATGCCGGACGCGGGAGAAGGAAAAGACAGGAACATCCCTGCGGGGCCAGTCCTGAGAAGGCCGACCGCTTCCCCTAGTCTCGGCGCTCGGACGCCCCTGAGAGCCACAGGCTCGCGAGAAGGCGCGCACGCAGGCGACGCCCACCGCTACTTCCGCCCAGAACGCAACTCAGAGACTACTCCCCGCAGAGAACGCGCGGGAAAGCGGCCACCACCTCCAGTCACCCCACACATTGGCTAACCCCGCTGTCGTTCCCGGCAACCCGCCTCCCCTGCTCGCGGGCAAGGTTCTCATTGGCTGAGTTCTGCCAGCCGTCCGTCCTCATTGGTCCGCCCCTCCATTCATCCGGCCCGAGCCTTGGAGACAGGCGGAGAGCGGCGCGTGGCCCCGCCCCCGCTCGCACGAAGGGCGGTCCTTGTCGGGGCTGGAGGCCCCGCCCCCGTGTGCCGTGTGCAAAAACAAACAGCCGTTAGGGAGGTGGTGCCGGGGGCGGGGCCGGACTAGAAGGGGGTGTGCGATTGGGCGGCCTCCGGGGTTCAAATTAGCAAGGCGAGCGGGGATTGGTCGGGGCGGCGCGAAGCGGGTCCCGGTTATTGTCCGGGCTCCGGCGGCGGCGGCGGCGGCGGCGGCGGCGGCGGCGGTGGTGGTCGGTGCTGCGGGGCGGCGGCTCGGCGGCGGCTCGGCGGCGGCTCGGCGGCGGCTCGGCGGGAGCGAGGGCGGGAGCGGCCGAGACCATGGTGAGGGCAGCGACCGGCCGGGCGGCGGCGAGTGGCGCTACCTGTTGACGCTGCGCGGTGCCGCCTCGCCCGCCGTGGCGCCGGCGTGGAGCGCGGGGAGAGGGCCCTGCGGCCGGCCTGCGTCCCGGGCGGGTGGGCGCTCCCCGTGTCCCCCGGCGCGGTGCCTCAGACCTGCGTCCCTCCACCAAGCCGCTAAAATTACGGGTTGGCCGCGGGATCTAAAAATAGCGGCGGCGGAGACTTGTCAGCTAGTTGTTGGGATGCTGACGTCGGGGCTCCGGGAGCAGGTGCCCTGCTGGAAGGAGACCCGGTGTCCGGCTGGGAGGGACCCCCGTCCGGCGCTCCCTCGTTCTCCGGGGCGCGGACCCCAAGCCGATGCTCCCTCGGCCCCCGGGACGCGGACCACCGGCCGGGCCCCTTCGTCCCCGAGACGCGGACCCCCGACATGTGTCCCCTCCCTTCCCGGGATGCGGACCCCGGCCGGTGACCCCTCCGCCCCTGGGACGCGGACCCGCGTCAGCTGCGGGAGGTGGACGTGCCCAATCCGGGGCGGAATCGCCCGCTGGCTTCTCGAGTGCGAGCTGACCCGGGCGGAGCGCCGGGCAACTTGGTGGCTGGTGTCCGGAAGGTGACCGCGGCCCCCACACCTGGCAGAGTCGTGACGTCTGTTGTTCTTAAAACCGTGATTTCACGCCTGCCTCCTTAAAAAGCAAATCAGACAGTAAACAGGATGGATTGGACACAGGCTGAAGTTGCCTATGAAGAGTCAATTCGGGCTTTTGCGGTTTGGTGGCTTTGGATTGGTAACTAGTTCTTATTTCCTGATTCGGCCCTGGAGGCACGGTGATTGAGATTTTAGATTCCTGCGCCTGTTGAAAGGTTTTTACATTTTATTCCGGGACAGATAGAGCTGAAACAATTTCTGTACTTGAGGAAGAAGTGGGAATGTGTTGTTATGTAAGCCAAATTCAGAAATCAAAAAATTCTACAAAAATCTTTTTATCGTATATCAGTGTGATCAGAAATTATTAAAACATACAAGGCATCCTGTAGAAACCTAGAGCTTCTCAGTCCCCTCTGTTAAACTTAAATCACTGTCTCCTGCTAAAGTGCTAAATGTGAAAAACATAGGAATTTGTTCTTAAACTTTTTTCCTGCTTCTAATACGTGCCAAGACCTGTATTTTTTTTTTTTTTTATGTCGTTCCGGGAAATAAACATTAAATCACCTGAGGCGTGCAGTTGGGGGGGACTATGTGCAGTTGATTTTTTTTTAGCTTAAAAATTTTAAGAAAAACATTATAAAGGGGATATGCCATTTCATTGCTTATCCTCTGCTTCGAAAATGTAGACCCTTGAACAGCTTGCCCGTCTTGTAAACCATTTTTTTTTTTTTAAAAAAGGGAAACCATAATAGACTTAAATGGTAAAATTAAACAGTCCAAAGAAAACAGTAGTTTCTCTCTCAAGTCAGATTCTTGGTATTCCCCCCCCCCCCCCCCCCCCCCCCCGCCAGAGGCAAATAGCTTTTCTAACCTATTGTGTGTTCTTCTGGAAATCTGTGTGCACACATACTCTGCATAGAAGACCCCATGTTTATGTAAGGAAAAGCTCCCTGCACTGGTACATACTTTGCCTTTTCTACTTAAGAGTTTTGTGGGTGTTTATCACACATATCTTTGTCTCATTTGTTGAAATGGCTGCATAATATTTTCCTTTTTTTATGTAAAAGAATTTTTAATGTTTATTTTTTTTATTTTTTATTTTTTTTAACGTTTTATTTTTTTTTATTTTATTTTATTTTTTTTTTTTCCAACGTTTTTTTATTTATTTTTGGGACGGAGAGAGACAGAGCACGAATGGGGGAGGGGCAGAGAGAGAGGGAGACACAGAATGGGAAACAGGCTCCAGGCTCCGAGCCATCAGCCCAGAGCCTGACGCGGGGCTCGAACTCACGGACCGCGAGATCGTGACCTGGCTGAAGTCGGACGCTTAACCGACTGCGCCACCCAGGTGCCCCTTAACGTTTTATTTTTGAGAGACAGTGTGTGTGTGGAGGAGGGGCAGAGAGAGAGGGAGACACAGAATCCAAAGCAGGCTCCAGGCTCTGAGCTGTCAGCACAGTGTCCAACGCGGGGCTTGAACCCACAAACCCCGAGATCATGACCTGAGCGGAAGTCAGACGCTTAACTGACTAAGCCACCCAGGCGCCCGTTGAGTATTTTTTTTTTTTAATGTTTATTTATTTATTTTGAGAGAGAGAGAATCCCAGGCAGGCTCCGTGGTCAGCACAGGTTCATGGGGCTCGAACCCATGAACCATGAGCCAAAATCAAAAGTTGGATGTCCAACCGAACCACCCAGGCATCCAGCAGGTTTGGTTTACTTTTCATTCATTGATTGACCTTACCAATAAAAAATGATTTTATTCAGGAATAAAAGAGAATTGCAATGTGGGAAAAACAAGCTGTGAGCAAAACTGTAGGCAAGTCCTGGCAGGATTGCTTTTTTGTTTTTCTTGTTTTAAACCTCAACCAGCCAAGTATTTATCTATCTATCTATCTATCTATCAATCAATATGAGAGAATACTAACACACACACACACACACACACACACACACACACACACACACACACACACGAGAGGTGGTGGGGTGGGGGAAGGGCAGAGAGAATCCCAAGCGGGCTCTGCATGGTCAGTGCAGAGCCCAGCATGAGGCTCAGTCTCACAAACTGAGATCATGACCTGAGCCAAAAATCAAGAGCAGGACGTTTAATTGACTGAGTCACCCAGGTGCTCCTATTTAATTAGTTATTTGAGACAGAGTGAGTACAGTTGAGGGAGGGGGAGAGAGAGAGATAGAGACCCAAGTAAGCTTCATGCTCAGAGCAGAGCCCCCCACTTGGGGCTTGATCCCACGACCCTGGGAGCTGAAATCAAGAGTTGGCCCCTTCCCCCTGCCCATCCCTTGCTTACGTACTCCCTCTCAAAAATAAACATATTTTTAAAAATTAAGAGAAAAAAAAGTTGCTCCCTTAACTGACCCACTCAGGTGCCTGAGGTTTTTTTGTTTTGTTTTTTTTTTTTTTTTTACTATCTATTGATAGTAGGATTTGTTTAACCTTTTTAGTATAAGAGGTTCTTTTTTTAAAATATACATACTAAAACTTGCCATTTTAGCCATCTTTAATGTGCAATTACTGATGTTAAGGACATTTAACACTGTTATGCAGCCGTCACTGCCAGTCACCTCCAAAACTTCTTCCCAAAGTGAGTAACTCTCCATTCCAACCCTGTCTCCAGTCTCCTGCAACTACCATTGTACTTTCTCCCCCTCTGATTTTTTTTATTTTTATTTTTTAATGTTTGTCTATTCTTGAGAGAGTGAGACAGAGCGTGAGCGGGAAAAGGGCAAAGTGAGAGAGGGACACAGAATTCAAAGCAGGTTCCAGGCTCTGAGTTGTCAGCACAGACAGAGCCCGATGTGGGGCTGCAACTCCCCAGCTGGGAGATCATGACCTGGGCCGAAGTCGCCGCTTAACGACTGAGCCCCCCAGCTGCCCCCCCCCTTCTGATTTTTGACTAGGCACCTCATATAAGAGGAATCCTACAACGTGTCCTTTGGAGACTGGTTTATTTCACGTAGCATCACATCTTCAGTTTATCTGGCATAGGGCGTACCACAATTTCCTTTATATAGCCGAATGCTGTTCCATGGTGTGTGTACACCCCCTTTTGTTGATCATTAGTTCCTCAGTAGGCCCTGGAGCCCTTTCTGTCCTGAGGCTGTTGTGGACTTGCCTGTGTGTTGCTGCATTGAGTCCTCTGCCGGTTTCAGTTCTTTGGGTAGAGACCCCCAAGTGCAGTTGGTGGGCCGGATGTTAATTCTGCGTTTAATTTTTGGGTTTCTTCTAAGGTGCTTTTTTCTCTCCCAAAAGAGCTAACTTCTTTTTTTTTTCTTAAGTTTCTGCAGTTTTTTTAATGCTTATTTATTTTTGAGAGAGAGAAAGTATGGTGGGAGAGGGAAGGAAAGAGGGACAGGATCCCAAGCAGGCTCCACACTGACAGCAGAGAGCCTGCTATGGGGCTCGAACTCACGAACCATGAGATCAGGACCTGAACTGAAGTCAGAAGCTTAACCGACTGAGCTTACCCGGGCTCCCCGATATGTTAACAATTTTAAAAATCACTACGTTATGAAATATTTCCAGCATGAAAGTTATGTTGACTTGATGAAGATTCTTTGGTGTGAAATTCAAGAAAAATAGGCAAACTTATAGAAAACTCAATTTAAATAAGAATTTAAGGTTTGACATCATATTTACATAAGTTAGTAAATAATGATATAACACATGTATATTTGAAATTGAAGAAAGGGATCACTTACAAATGTATATTTTTTAACTACCTGAAGTAAAAGTGGAGAAAATTGTTTCCCAAATGTTTTTGAAATAGCATTTTCGAGTCTTCATCTGGAGGTTTGTTTGTTTTTTTTTCTTTTCTCTTTCACTTAGGCTGGAGGGAAAGCCGGAAAGGACAGCGGGAAGGCCAAGGCTAAGGCAGTGTCTCGCTCGCAGAGAGCTGGGCTCCAGGTAATTGATGCCGTCATAATTCACGACTGGGTTATTTTCTTCATTGTTGTAATTTAGGACCCATAAATGTTTCATTACTTGCAAAATTATACTTGTACCGCTGACCTTTTAATGAGAGTGAGTGGTCAAAAATTAAAATCCCAATGCAACAGTCTTTTAATTTGGATTCTTCCAAATGAGAACAAGTTATGAAGCGGTGTTAAATGAGCTCTTAAAATCTGTTATTTCTAGATTATAATTATGTTCCTGTTTTTGTTATAAATTGACCCCCATGAAAGTAAGTATGCTGTGATTTGTCTTCCGGGGACTGTCCGCGCCATGTGTGTTCACCCTGAGGCAGACACAGAGCTTGGGGGAGGACCGGGCGGTGCACCCGTCCCCTGGATGTCTCCCCTTGAGCTTCCTTCAGTTTGAGCCAGAGTGATACGCTCAAAACACTAAATACTTTCAAACTTCACGCATTTGAGTTGTTGCAACTTTGATCCACAAACTCCAGTGTTTCTGAATGAGCGAGAACCGCACCTACCTAGAGGAGGAGACTTTGAAACAGGACAGTTTGCAGGCCAGACTGTAAGGTTTGGGTTTTCTTCTTGGCGGTGGCGGGGAGCCACTGAACATTGTGGAGCGGGAGAGTGCCTTGAGCCAGGGGCACCGAGGGGAGGGGGAGGGAACTCCCCCTTGAGGGTGACTAGCTGGGCTCTCCCTGAGCATTGCCGGGGGCAGGGGCGTCAGTGACCGACAGTGACCCTTGTCCGCGAGAGGGCAGGTGATGAGGTCAGGTGACGGAGGCTGTGCCGCGCTTTAGGACTGAGGTAGGCGCACCTAAACCCCGTGCAGCAGAAGGAATAGAAGGCACATGTGTCTCCCGAGAGTGGACAGGGAGGCACGGGGGTTCTATAAGGCTTAGAAGCACAGCATCAGAGGAGTTTATGTTGTAGCAAGAATGCGTCAGGAGAGAAGTTGAAGGTGAGTCATTTGAAGTTCCACCGAAACATTCTCAGGAAAATGTCTCCAAGTTGTAGATTTGAGTCCCCTTTCCAAGAGGAATGATGAAAAGAATTACAAAGTTGAGATCACATGTGTAAATTTGGGAGCTCGTGCCGCAGTGAGTCTGGTCACAGAGGACGAGAGGGGAACGGGGGGCCTTGGGCGGACCCCACATGCAGCCTGGGAGTCCCGGGAAGGCTGGGACCGGCCCGAGGGCACAGAGAGGCTCGAGTCCTCGAGGATTGAATCTAAAAATGGCTACTGGATTTGGCAGTTAAAGTGCCACCACCTACCTTTAAGAGCAATGGCAAAAGCCAAGGTTGGGTTAGAATAGAACAGGTGAGGGGCACCTGGGTGGCTCAGTCGGTTGAGCGTCCGACTTTGGCTCAGGTCACGATCTCGCGGTCCGTGAGTTCGAGCCCCGCATTGGGCTCTGGGCTGATGGCTCGGAGCCTGGAGCCTGCTTCCGATTCTGTGCCTTCCTCTCTCTCTGCCCCTCCCCCGTTCATGCTCTGTCTCTCTCTGTCTCAAAAATAAATAAATGTTAAAAAAAAAATTTTTTTAAATAAATAAATAAAAAGAATAGAACAGGTGACGGGACTTGGGGTGCCTGGGTGGCTCAATCGGTTGAGCATCTGATTTCAGCTCAGGTCATGATCGCGCAGTTTGCGAGTTTGAGCCCCGCATAAGGCTCTGTGCTGACATCCTGGAGCCTGCTTCAGATTCTGTGTCTCCCTCTCTCTCTGCCCCTCCCCCACTCATGCTCTGTCTCTCTCTCTCTCTCAAAAATAAACATTACAAAAAAATTGGAAAAAAAAAAAACAGGTGAGAGGACAGTTAGGTGTCCAGGATTTGCTTTTAAGTTTTGCCTTTGGAAAGGAGAGCAGGGGACGGGCTGGAGTGGGGTTGTTTGCTGTGAGGCTCAGAGGACAGGTGCAGGGGGGAAGGCATGGGGGTGGGGGTTGAGCTGTTGTGGTGCTGGCGTGGCGAAGGGTCACAGAAAGTGCGTGAGAAGGGGGCCGTGGGGGCGACATGCCTGAGGACACATTGGAGAAAGTCTGTCCTCGGAGAGTCCCCAGGAGAGTTAGCATAGCTGTCAGCCGCAGGGAGGGAGCCGGGAGCTGGCCACCCCCCCCACCCGGCTGCGAGGCTGCCCCGGAGGGCGGAGGGGTCAGTGGTCAAGGGTCAAGTCTGGCACCAGCACACACCTGGCCCCTCCTTGGGCTGTGCTGTGCCGGCTGCCCGTCTTCACACACCTGGCCACTCCTTGGGCTGTGCTGTGCCGGCTGCCCGTCTTCAGAAGCTAGTTCCTCAGACCACCCCCCCCCCACCCCCCCGCCAGTCTCTCCTCAGGAGGGCAGAGGTGGGACCTCTAGGCCCTTACTGCAACACACAGGTGCTAGCAACTGTTCCTTGTTAAGTGGGTCTGACTTCTCTGATCCGTGCAAGCGAGTTCACGGTCTGCTCCGCCTTTGGTCTCGCTCGGTAGCGGGCTGGTAAGGCCGTGGTGCCTCCCACCTGGATGCTCTGTCTTTCAGTTTCCCGTGGGCCGCATCCACAGACACTTGAAGACCCGCACCACGAGCCACGGGAGGGTCGGCGCCACAGCCGCGGTGTACAGCGCCGCGATCCTGGAGTACCTCACAGCTGAGGTCAGTCGTGCGCGGTCCCGGCAGGTGCACCGGGTGCGGAGTGGTAGAGCCCACGGGGGAGGGGGCGCCTCCTCGGCACCCAGCCCGGTGGCACCCAGCCCCGTGTGGGAAGGACCTTGATGCACTCATGCTGAGTTAAGGCAGGGTCCGTAGCCCCACGTCTGCAGGAGGTAACATGTGTCCGGTGCCTGCGGTACTCCGCTACTAAGGAAGCGAACCCTCAGCGGGAAGTTTGTGAACTGAAATCATGATCTCTTCGTGAAGATGGGGGGGGAGGGGGCAGAGTTTGCCAGGGTGATGTACATTACACATCCATTCTGATGGTGGAATCTGGTGGAAGAGCAGACGAACCCTCTTCTCTGCGTGGTTGCCTGCGTAGACTGCTGGGTCTTGGCCAGTGTGACATTGCAGGAAGATGGGCTGATTGGGTGAAATTCTTAACACCTGGGTGATGGACCAGCCCCTTGTAAGGAGAACCCCCTGAAGGCTGCGACCACCCCCCATCCCTGTACTGTCCGCCCCAGTCAGGGCAGGATGAGTAGCAAGCAGGTCAGGCGGTTAGAAACAGAGGGAAGTTCTTCCCCGCGATCGTGTGGTGGGGACCCGGACTGAAAGGTGGGAGTTTGGGGTGTGTGTGAACTGTTAATGCCGTCATCTCATTAACTTCATCTGGTCCCTGCACTCCAGGCGGTTTCTACGGTGTTAGGTCCTGAGACAGGGACACGGGGCCTCCCCCCACCCCACCTTCTCCTTCAGCCTTACACCAGTTTGTGTTTGGTGAGTGGCAGACTTTTCAGGAAGGTACACGTTTCATTCATCACGTGGAGGCATATTCTTCTGACTCAGAATGTTCCAGGTCTCATCCAGACTCCCATTTTCTTTATTCCCAGGAACTTTAAGTACAAGTTTTTAGGTTAAGATTAGACCATGAGCATTTATGTAAGCAGTTAACATATTTTCAGGTATTTGTGTTTGGGGTGTTAGTCATAGTAGGATGCAAAGAAAATACTGAAATCTGAAGTCAGTAGCTTCACACTAGGGTCACTTGGAGCTTCCAAAAGATACTGGTGCCCAGATGGGTCAGAGTCTTGGGAGGAAGAAGCAGGGGTCCCCGCTGCTTCTGACATACACGGGGACTTCCCACTGCTCTTTTTAAGCGAGGCTCTGTGGAGTTTTTTTTTGTAGGACTTCCATCAAAGGTTTTATAATGCCAGTATAGTCTGTAGAGGCAAAACAAAACAAATTAGAAATGCAGTTTTTATGGCCAGCTGGGACTTTGGAATTGTTTTAGTTGAAAATTCCCATTCTAGAATAAAGGGCTTCTAGTATATTGCCTCTAGATTAGAGGACCCAGTGATGTTAAAAACTCTGAGTAAGAAATTATTTTTTAAACTTTTCTACAAGTACTAAGAAATAAGTTCCGTCCATTAAGGGCTGGACAAAAATAGACTATGGGGCCATACTGAAATCACAATTTTCCTTGATGTTCGCATTCGGAATCTTGGCTAGGGAAATAGTGTTATCCCTTGCCCTTCTTTCTGGAGAAGTGGGTTCTTGCTCAGGGGTCTAGCTGTCCTGCAGAAAATGAATATAAGAGACCCTAGCGAAGTAACAAGATTCCTATGAAAGCATCAGAAATGTGAAAAAGAAACCCACATTACCGGCTCATATGCATTGTGTGTCTTCTGTGCAGATACCGTACAGGTCTGTGTAGCTATAACTGCAGGTCTGCGCTGAGCCTCACGCACTTGAGCCTCTGATGCATCGTCTCACGGTGCTTTGCAGGTGCTGGAGCTGGCGGGTAACGCCTCCAAGGACCTCAAGGTAAAGCGGATCACCCCGCGCCACCTGCAGCTCGCAATCCGCGGCGATGAAGAGTTGGACTCCCTCATCAAGGCAACCATCGCCGGGGGTGGTACGTAGGATCCCCACTCCCGCCCACGTGGCCGTTGGCCGTTCTGACATCATTCAATCAGTGACCCTAGAACTCATACAGACCTCGACTCCAGGATTCCAGGACTCCAGGAGTGTTGAGTCTGTTACGTTACAGTAAAGGCTCCTTTATATTCTGATCCCAATAAATGCTATGGCCAGATATAGCACTGCTTTAGTTTGGCACATTCCTTGTCTAAATCTCATAAATGATCCTTAAAACCTGGGGTTTTAAATATTTCCCATACCCTTGTAGCGGTGTCTTAAAGATGATCCTGAGAACCTGCTCTGTGTGATGCCCTTGAAAGTCAGGGCTGAGGTGATTGAGTGAGTCAGGGTCAGTGAAGGTGAGATGAACACCTGAATCCCTTCCGGGTCACCTTCGGAGAAGCTCTTGAAAGCTATGCTTCCTCTTCCCCAAAGTCCATAAAAGCGGTGTTTTATGTAGTTTTAGGGGGGTTCCCAGACCTCAAGAGAGGGAGGCCTAGGCGTGGGGTGGGTGTGTGAAGAGGGCCATCGGCAGATTTCATATCTGGGGAGTTGCTCTCCGGGGAGGCCCCGAGGTGGAGAGAGCGCCCGTGGAGAGTCGTTCATATGTTTCCGTTCTCTTCCAGGTGTGATCCCGCACATCCACAAGTCTCTGATCGGAAAGAAGGGACAGCAGAAAACCGCGTAGAGCATTGTTTTAACCAGCCCCTTCCTCCCGTCATTGTACTGTAACCGGGACAGAAGAAATAATGGGGACATGGGGGGTTTTTAAAAAGAGGCAGATGGAAAAGCTTAGACAATTACTGTAGACAAGATAAGAGACATTTGTACGTTCTTAGGCTCAAAGTTTGATAAAGTACCTTTCCACGCGGCAGCGCTTGTGTGGTGATTGGCTAGGTTTCTCCCGTTGTGTTTTATACAAAAACGGAATTGATAAACCATTTTTTACAAAAAGAATTGGTCTCAAAACTGTTCTGTTCGTGACGTGTTGGAAATATTTTGCTCATACTTTGAAATTTTTTAGATTTCAAATCGGTTATTCTATATTCAGGATAATCTGAGAACAAATTGGGAATCTAGATTTACCAGGATTGATACCATATCACCGTGTGCTACCATATCAGTAGGTGCCATCCACTTGCGGTACAAACCGTCGTGTTACACACCCCAAAAGAAGGAAAAACGGCCAAGTAAACCATGGGGCGCCATCAGCTGTGGGACGCTCCCCAATCCAGAGATGCCGGAATAGGAAAACGCATGCGTTTAGGATTGATGACCTAGGGTAGTGGACTCGTCCACTGAGCACTTACCATGGCAGGCCCTGAACTGAGTGCCTTAGTGATCCAGACTTTTACTCCCCGCCCCGCCCCCCCCCCCCCCCGCTTTTATTTATTTATTTATTTATTTTTTTTTTTTCAACGTTTATTTATTTTTGGGACAGAGAGAGACAGAGCATGAACGGGGGAGGGACAGAGAGAGAGGGAGACACAGAATCGGAAACAGGCTCCAGGCTCTGAGCCATCAGCCCAGAGCCTGACGCGGGGCTCGAACTCACGGACCGTGAGATCGTGACCTGGCTGAAGTCGGACGCTTAACCGACTGCGCCACCCAGGCGCCCCCCCCCCCCGCTTTTAAAGATGCAGAAACTGAGGTGCCCAGAAGTTACTTGCTGGAAGACATTTATCTAGTAGGTAGGACTCGCAGGGCTGGGAGACAGGCCTCGATTCAGCAGACTCCGGATCCCACACTCTTACCTGGATCAAAGTTCAGTCTATCAGTTTTCTGCTTTTACTTAAACCTCCAGCTTTTAGTGGTCTTCTGTTGACATAGTAACATCCAGCAGTTGGTGCCATATTTAAAAAAATATTTTACTTTGTCAGCTTTTAAGTAACTTGTAAGGTTTAATGTACCAACTAATAGTCCATCACAAACTCTTTTTCTGCTTGGAAGTCTTCATTAAAAAAAGATCTTTCAATGTTTTATAATCTAGCTCTATCAAAACAAAGCTCTCATTTAAAAAAAACTTATTTTATTATGGAAATTTTCAAAAATACAGAACAATAAAGAGAAGAGTATAATGAACCCCCGTGTACTTACCCTCCACCTTCCAACAACCCTCCTGCGGTCAGCATTGTTCCACCTGTTGGCTCCCTGGTGGGTTGGTTTGAATCCTGTTTCAGGCGTGACTTCCTGCCTTATATCTATACTTAAGTGTGAGTCTCTAAAGATGGGGCATAATCACAATCTTAAAACAGCATTTAATGTTTTATTTTTTAAGATTTTTTTTAAACTTTATTTGGCGGGGGAGGGACACAGAAAGAGGGAGACAGAACCCAAGCAGGTTACAAGCTGTCCGTGAAGAGCCTGATGTGGGGCGCAAACTTACAAACTGTGAGATCATGACCTGAGCTGAAGTCAGACACTTAACCAACTGAGCCACCCAGGTGCCCTGACAGCATTTTATAGTATCTGATCTATTTGGTGTTCACGCTTTCCTATCAATTTGTTTATGGTTGGTTTGAATCAAGATCCAGATGTGTTCTGGATCTTTTTTTATTTTTGAGAGAGGGAGACAGGATCTGAAACAGGCTCCGAGCTGTCAGCAGCACAGAGCCAACACGGGGCTCGAACTCACAAACTGTGAGATCGTGACCTGAGCCAAAGTTGGACACTGAACCAAGTGAGCCACCCGGGTGCCCCTTTTTTTTCCTTTAAGTTTGTTTAACCTCTGCAGTCAGCATGGGGCTCGAACTCACAACCCCAAGAACGAGTTGCATGCTCTACCGACTGAGCCGGCCTGGTGCCCTAGCTTGTCCTATATCCTAGATTTTGTTGATCCCTCTTGTTTCTTTTCTTTTTTTTTTTTTTTTTAAGTTTTTTAAATGTTTATATTCATTTTTGAGACAGAGCATGAGCGGGGGAGGGCAGAGAGAGAGGGAGACACAGAATCCGAAGCAGGCTCCAGGCTCCGAGCTGTCAGTGCAGAGCCCGATGAGGGGCTCGAACCCACAAACTGTGAGATCATGACCTGAGCCGAAGTCGGACTCTCAACCGAGTCCTGTAGGCACCTCCCCCACCTTGTTTCTCTTTAATCCATAGGTTTCTCTTCCCTTTTCCTTACAATTTTTAAAGAAACGGGGTTGTTTGTGGAATTTTCTCAGTTTTACTGAATGCATCCTGCTGGTATTTGAGATGTCTTTCTGTCCCCTAAATTTCCCGTAAGCCAAAAGATCTTGAGGGGTTGGCTTTTGTTGCGTTTTGCTTTTTCACAAAAATAATTCCCAGGTGACACTGTACTCCCTGCGGTACTTCGTCGGGGGGCACCTGGCGCCTGCCATGTGAAAACTGCCGGTTGGGCTGTGCCAGCCGCTCTCCCGGAAGGGGCCTGTCCCAGCATTCCACGGGGGGCGCCGGTGGGGGACACGCTTGCCATCCTTATGCATCCAGAATTCCTGCCGAACTTCTCTTTGATTTACAAGGCAGGAATAAGAAAGAACATTTCAATTTTGGATTCAGTTAGCACGTATTTTGAGGTTTCTGTGTTGAGTGGGCCCGCGATTATCCTGTGAAATTTTAGTAGTTTCCGGAAGCCAAAGTAACAATAGCAAAGAAGGCAAAATAGAGAAGAGTGACTTTTACTAGAGTTTTCTAGGTAATTGCTTCAGATACCGGCCTCCCTTTGGCAGTTGCTTGTGGTGTTCCTAGAATTGTTTTCAGTTTTTTAAAGAGGAATTTTTTTAAGATTATTTTGAGAGAGAGTAGGGAAGGGACAGAGAGAGGGAGAATTCTAAGCAGGCTCCACGCTGTCAGCACAGAGCCCAATGTGGGCTCAAACTCACAAGCCCGAAGATCATGACCTGAGCTGGCCACCCAGGTGCCCCTTGTTTTGTTTTCTAATGGAGAGGAAGTCAAACAGCTGGGCCCTGCCCTCCACCCCCACGGGTGGTCCTTGTTGCCCTGCATGTACCTGTCCCCCACCCCGCTCACGGGCCTGGGCCTGTGTTGAAGTCCGTCCCCTCCCAGACTTCGTGTTCCCTCTGTGGTGCCTTAACAGGTGCCTCCAACAGAAAACTTTTTTTTTTTTTTGAGAGAGAGAGTGTGTGTGTGTGCACGCGCCCTTGGGAGCAGGGGAGGGGCAGAGGAGACAGAATCTGAAGCAGGCTCCAGGTGCTGAGCTGACATGACAGAGCCTGCTTAGGAGTCTCTCTCTCTTTCTCTTGCCTCTCTCCTGCTCACACTTTTTGTCTCTCCAAATAAATAAATTAAAAAAAATATTTTACCATATTTATCACATAATTATTTTATCACACCATATTTTATCACATAAGTATTCATCAATGGCCCTTATTTGCCTGATGTTTTATGCTCTTTATTTATTGAGAGAGAGAGAGAGAACGTGAGTGGGGGAGATGTGGGGGGGCATGAAGCAGGGTCTGAGCTGTCAATGTAGAGCCTGACACAGGGCTCAATCTCATAAACCCTGGGATCATGACCTGAGCCAAAATCAAGAGTTGGATGCTCAACCGACTGTACTACCCAGGCGCCCAGGAATCATTATTTTAGATGCAAATAGTGGTATTTTGGTTATGTTAAAAATGCAAATTCGTATCTTTTAGAGACAAACTATTTACTAGAATATTTGTGCCTATGATATGTCCGGAATTTGCTTCGAAACAATCCAGTCGGAGAACAGGGAGGAGGAGGGGAGGACACGAAACAAGGTTGAGTCTGAGGTAGCAAAAATATACATGCAGACACAGGTGTCCTCAAGTGCCTGCATGTGACATGCGCCAAGTCAAATAGTTAATAGTTAAACGAGTACAAGCTGGGAGCTCACAGGTGAACTGTACAGTTGTGAAAACGAAGACTGTTCCCCCCGAGTTAGGTGGCCAATTGCATGGACGCATCGACCTCTGCTGTCCCCAGACCCTCTTATAACTGCAGCTCACAAGGAAGGGCTCACAGACCCCTGGGACTAGGTCCAAGCAACACAGGGCAGCTCAGAGGGGCTCCTGCTGGTCAGATGGGGGGTGGTTTGAGTGTCAAAAATTGTATTGTTTGTAACAGGTTCAGTAAAAATTCGTGAGCCCTTAGTAACTGGAAGAGGGAGAGATTTGAAATTGTTTTTACAACTACAGAATAATCATTGATCGAGGCAAAGATCGTTCACGGGTGCGAAGGCAGAGCCATCAGGTGAAAGGTCTGGGAACGGGGTTCAGACCGAGGCAAAGTATGGCCCACAGATTGCCTCCTCGCTGGGAAGAGGACACAGTGCCTCCCAGGGGGCTGTCTGGTGAGTTGGCCTGATGTCGCGTGCACCCCCCAGGTGGCAGGATCGCGTACACAGTCACCCACAAAGTCTTCCTGCTACAAATGTGGAGCTTGTGTCTAAATTGAGATTCTCGGCCTAGCTTCCAGTTTACAGAGAATCCAGGAGCTAAATAAGCAGGGGACAGGAACTGGTGGCAGTGGGCAGCTCCAGAATCAAGCACGTTCCTTGAGGTTAACGTCCTGGACCACTTGAGGAGCCAATGACATAGAAAAAAGTGGAGGCCAAAGATCTTACATATTTTTAGTATTTATTTTTGAGAGAGCACAAGCAGGGGAGGGGCAGAGAGAGGGGGACAGAGGATCCAAAGCAGGCTCTGTGCTGACAGCAGTGAGCCCAATGCCGGGCTTGAACCCATGAACCACAAGATCATGACCTGAGGCGAAGTCAAACGTTCAACCTACTGACCCGCCCAGGTGTCCCTAAAGAGTTTAAAAAAAAAAAAGGGGGGGGCCTGGGTGGCTCAGTCGGTTGGGCAGCCGACTTCGGCTCAGGTCATGATCTCGCGGTCCGTGAGTTCGAGCCCTGCGTCGGGCTCTGTGCTGACAGCTCAGAGCCTGGAGCCTGTTTCAGATTTTGTGTCTCCCTCTCTCTGACCCTCCCCCGTTCATGCTCTCTCTGTCTCAAAAATAAATAAACGTTAAAAAAATTTAAAAAAGTACATTTATGGTGTATAATTATAATCTCCATACAATTATTTTTTTAATGTTTACTTATTGAAAAAGAGTGGGTGCATGCATGCTCCTGAGAGCAGGGGAGGGGCAGAGAGAGACAGAGACAGAGACAGAATGCCAAGCAGGCTCCATGCTGCCAGCACAGAGCTCCACATGGGGCTCGACCTCAGGAACAGTGAGATCACGACCTGAGCCAAGATCAAGAGTTGGATGCTTATCTGAGCCACCCAGGTGCCCCTCCGTAGTTATGTTAATAATAGAAGTGACAGTGCGAAGGTCGCCTGATGGCTCTCTCCGGCTCTCTCCCGCCTGGCAACAGCCTGAAACAGGCGGAAACCGATGCACAGAGCAGGGGAAGCGCGGCCTTTGCACTTGCAAGTTCTTGGCTTGGGCCTTTCTTTCCCTCACTTGGTAAATTCTCCAGGAAAGCCACTCGGGACCGATGAGGTCTCATTACACACGCTAACACCATGTTACCAACTTGGCAGCTGGCCTGCCTAACCCTTGGAAAGCTAAGTCGGGCACCGCTCTACTTTGGTTACCTTTTTTTCCAGTACCCAGTGCGGCACATCGGTGTCAGACACTCGGCGGCAGAATACACACAATCAGTGACTAGGCAGGTGTGATCACGTGCTCGAGGACAACTCTAAGTGAGGTTGGGTTGATGAAAGCCTATCACCACCTGGACACAAGCCATCCATGGACATTAAAGGTCACTGCAGTCACCCAGGGGGCAGGGGAAACGGGACAAACCCAGAGGCACAAGCATTTGGTGAAGGAAGCAGCCAGCAGCCCGACAAATTACATTCTCACACCATCAGGACAGAAATGGCTCTGGGTCAAGAGCCCCGGTGGGGAGGGGCCCTGCAGGGAGAGGAGGGTGTCGGGGCTCTAGACAGGTGCCCCTCAGCCTGTGCAACTAGCTCTGGTCACCAGTTTGCAGCCCAGTTAAGGGGAAGGGCCTCTCCTTTGCCAAATCTTACAGCTTGTGACCGTTAGATCTTCGTGACTGTGGGACCTTGAGGGGGCCAGGAGGGGATCACTGGTCCGGGAGAGCAAGGACCGTGGGTCACAGCACCAGGCACCCCATAGGCCAGGGTCTACCAGACTTTGTCAATTCCAGAATTGGACTTTACTGCACACCTTTTGCCCCAATTCTATACCCCCAGACTAAACCGGATCCGAAGACCCTTCCCCAGAGCCTGAGGTCCAACACTCAGTTTTCCCTGCTGATAAACAGCACAACTAGCGTCTCCTAACACCCTTTTCAAACTTCATCAAAACCAAGAAATAACGGGGTCTTAGAAGAGCAAGAGGCGCACATATTCTCCAGTGTTAGAGGGATTCTCCACTTACTGTGGTGCCAGTCCACGTGCCAAGTGCAAATTTGTCCCTGCTCCCCTTAAAGGAGCACCTACCCCACCTGCCCGTGGTCACCACCTCCCTCCCCAAATCCTGGCTCTTTCCTTCCTTGCCCCCACCCACATCTTCAACACCCCCCACCCCAGGACCTTTGGGCCAGGGAAGCAGAAATGGCAGCTGTGGAATCCAGCAAACTGCAGTGTTGCCAAAAAATGCAAGCTGCAGGACCCCCGCGCCACACAAGGACAGACAAGTGTTGTTTAGCTTTTATTTCATGATCATAAACTTCACTCTGCAATCCAGCTAAACTTGGAGGGGAGTAAGGAGAACACAGGACCCGTGGAACTGCGGCAGGAACACAGGGACTCTAGATTTCGAGCAGATGGGGGCGGAAGGGCGCTCTCCCGAGCTACAGAAGGAATGGTCTGGTAGTTAAGATAAAACATGAGTCAAATTTATTAGATTTGTCCACAGTCAGCAATGGTGATTTTCTTGCTGGTCTTGCCATTCCGGGACCCAAAGCGCTCCATGGCTTGCACAATGTTCATGCCCTCCTTCACCTTGCCAAACACCACGTGCTTGCCATCCAACCTAGAAACGAGATGGAGCGTCAGCACTGGTGCCCAGGGGCCACTGAGCCTGCGCTGCACCCCGAGAACAGAGACCCACAGAGCAGTACTGCACCCCCAGAAGAACAGCTGGAGGCCGGGTTGCACCGTCGTCAGTACCAGTTAACGTGAATCAACAGTGAACACCTCATCCTTCTAACAGAAATGGCAACACCATAGGTCACCAGGAGTCAGAAGATTCTCCAACTCCTGTCAAAACTCCCGAATTTAGAATGGACCCCTAAAAAAGGGCCAACACCCACAGGCCAAGGAGATCTAAGTACTACTCTTTTGTAGTTTGCTGACTTGCTCTTTAAGTCTATTGTTGTTAATTACCTCCACCCCCAACCTGGACACAAAGGGGTGCATGCTCTGCAGACAGAGCCGGTGGGCACCCCACAAGTACTGGTCTTAACTACTCAGTTCAGCGCCCCGTTGCGCTATGCTCGGTATCTTGCTTTCTCCACGGACCCCCATTTCGGCTTTCTCACATACTCCTACGCTAGAAACAAGGCCAGGCTGAAGCGGGCAGCGCTCCTTGCTGCAGGGATCTGCCCTTACCACTCGGTCTTGGCGGTGCAGATGAAAAACTGGGAACCGTTCGTGTTGGGTCCGGCGTTCGCCATGGACAGGATGCCAGGACCTGTGTGCTTCAGGATGAAATTCTCGTCGTCAAACTTCTCCCCGTAGATGGACTTGCCTCCAGTGCCATTATGGCGTGTGAAGTCACCACCCTGTGGAGTGAGCAAAACCTGTCACTTCTGGCAACAGCGTCAGAAAACAAGCCAAGTCTGCAGAGACCTAGCTTCAAACTCAAGTTTAAATGGACTAGAAGGTGAAGCCGGACCAGACTGGCAGAAAACAGCTCCCATGCACTCATGCTGCGTTCTCCTAGCTGTAGCTCAAGCTCAAGGACCACCACCCAAACCAGAGTCCATGAATTTCATACCTGGCACATAAATCCTGGGATAATCCTGTGAAAGCAGGAACCTTTGTAACCAAATCCTTTCTCCCCAGTGCTGAGAGCACGAAAATTCTCTATTAAGAGACAAAAACATTGGTCACACACACAACTAAAATCCAAACAGGTAACGGTGAATTAGACAAGAGAACTAACCTGCTGTCTTGGGAACTTTGTCTGCAAACAGCTGTAAGACAAGAGGAGCATTACTTCACCACCTCTGCCCCCCACTGCGGCTCACGGAGTCGGGGGGGGGGGGAGGTCCCGGGCACGAGCCCACTTTCTCACCCTAAAAGAATGCTTCTGCAAGAACCACCGGCCCCAAACCAGAGCCGCTACCTGAAGCCTCGGGGCCCTGTAGGGTCGCGCAGAGTAACAGAGACCGCCCCCCCCCCCCAATCCAGCACCAGCCAGGGCTCCACCCACGGCCGTGCAGCCCGTGGGGCGTCTCCCACGTGCCCCCGTCCCCCACCCGAGCACGACTGCGGGAAACCGGCGAGGCTCCCGCAGAACCCCTCACGCGCGTGAGGGGCGCGTCCTGGCCACACACGAGGGGACGAAGCCCGTCCGCGAGGACAGCTGCTTAGGCCTCCACGAACCGTTCCGAACACGTGCGACCGAACCCTCCCTCCGGCTGCGGAGCAGGCGCCGCCATCTCAGGGCCGGGTGTTCGGGCCCCGCGCGGGCGTACAGCCCACTCAACACAGTAATCCGCGGGCGTCCGTCTCAGCCCGCACCCTTTCCGCGCGTGAACGCCACCCCCTCCCGGCCGCCCCGCCCCCGCCCTTCTCGCGGGGCCGCCCGAGCCCCCGGAGGCGAGCGGGGACGCGCACCCCGAGGGCCGCGGGCTCCCGGGAGGCGGCCGAAGGAAGGGGACCGTTAGGCGCGGGCGGGGCCGGCGTCGTCTGCGCGGGGCGGGGGCGCCGCTGGCTTCCGCCGGGCGGGGCCGGGCCCGCTTCCGCAGTGCGCCCGCCGCCGCCCCCCGCCGCCCGCACACACCCGCGGCCGCGCCTGCGGGCATCGCCCTCACCCAGCCCCCACCGCGACCCTGCGCGGCCCAAACACGTGCGCGCCGCCCCGCCTTTGTCCGCCGCCGCCCCCGGCCTCCCAAAATGGCCCCTCGTCAGGAAATGGCGCCACCCGCCGCCCGCGCCCCCCGCCCGCCGCCGCCCCGGAGCCGCCCGCGCCCGCCCGGCACACCCCGCCCGCCCACCGACCTCGAAGGAGACGCGGCCCAAGGGCTCGCCGTCCACGGCGATGTCAAAGAACACGGTGGGGTTGACCATGGCTAAGAGGCGCGGGCGATTCCGGGGCAGCGGCGTCTGCAAGGCGGCACGAGCTCCGCCGCGGCCTCTTTTATAGCCGCCCGGGCCCCGCCCACGGCCGGTCGCGCGCCCGGACCCTGGCCAATCGCTACCGCTGGCCGGTCGGAGTGATGGTGTGGCTGGCCTATGAGCTGAGACGGCGCCGGCGGGGCGGGCCGGCGGCGCGCGTGCGCGTTGGCGGCGCAGGCAGGTTCCCGCCCGCGGGCTCCGTCGCGGTACTGCGGCGTGGGTACTGGGACGGGGGCCGGGCGCGGGGACGGAGGCCCGGGGGACCGGCGGAGCCCGAGGGCGCGCGGGGAGAGGGGTCTGCGGCGCGGGCGGACCCACGCAGCCCGGCGATCAGGGCGTGTCCCCATTGCGCAGAGGGGGCAACTGAGGCGAACGCAGGCCTCAAGGTCGCGCCGCCCCGCCAAGGTCGCCCGGTCCCGGGTGACCCCGCTACCCCGCGTATATCTGGGGGCTCGCGGGGGGGGCTGGGACATCGCCTCTTCCGCGCACGGGAGGTGCCGTCGTCCCCGTCTGAGAAGTTACGAAATGCTTCCAAAATGCCCTACTTTCCATAAATATCTTGCTCAGTCCGTCTGAATTTTCTCCAGCAGGAAAACGTTGACTCGAGAGCCTGGCAGACTCGTACCTGCAAAGGCGCTGTGTGCTCTTCCGCCCTCCTTCTCCGTCCTTCTGCGCCTCTGCGCTCCCGCACGTGGGGGCAGGACTGGGCCGCGACCCCGGGCGCCCGGGAGCGCGCCCTGGTCAGCCCCCACGCTCGCACGCCAGCGGTGACCCGGTTCTCTGTGCGTGCGGAGCCCGGAGGAGGGACTTGACAGGTTCTCGTCCGCCCCTGAGTTGCAGTATCCAGAGCATCATCTGGTTTCCAACTCGCTTTCTTCTCCGCACTACCGGGGAAGCCTTGGGATGCGCCGGGTGTCGGGCATCCTGCATCCCAAGGGTCGCTAGCTGCCACCAGAGCGCACCTGGGCTGGGACTTCGTGCCCCCACTGACACACGTGCCTGAGGAGGCTCCGCCGTGGGAGGAGCCCGCCCCGGGTGTCCCCAAAGCCAGAAACTGCTCCCCCCGTCTTCCCCCGCCCCCCCCCCCCCCCCCCGCGCCCTTCTCACCTGGTGCTCCGTGACCTTGAAGCTGCTCGTTCGTTCCCCTGTGGCTGAAAACCAAACGCCCAAGGCCCTGAGATACAAGCGCCCTGCACTCCGGTCCTTCCTCCACGCTGACCCTTGCAGCAGCTAGGGACCTCTCCTAAGAAAGGAACGAGTGTGTGGATGAGAAAAGAAATCAGCCCGTGTGACTTACCTGGAGCCATTGAGAGTCCTGTCCTCTTGTAACCGGCAGCATCATCAAGGCCACTGCCTAATTCAAGAAAACTAACCGCTGGTGATTTGTTTCTGGGGGAGCTGGTGTTGTAGGGAATCCTTCATTATTACCCTTACCTGTTGAACTGGACTTTCTAACCAGCAAAGGAGGGGCAGGCCCAGAACCTCAGGAATGTAGGGCTGTCCCTACGGTGCTGGGATGAACCAGACTGAACTCAGCAGGGCCCAAAGGGACGGGCAGCCTGGGTTCTGTACCCACAAGCGCAGTGCTGTGGCTTCGCTCCTACAGCGGGTTGTAAACAAAACTTCTGTCCAGAGCGTCTCTGAGCAAGAGAAGTTAATAGGGGGGAAATCAGGGCATTGAAACATCCAGAAAACAGACAGCTTTGGAAGAGGGTGACTCACCTCCCTTGTGCCTCTTGCCCAGGGGCGGGCGTGGTCACCTTGCATCTTCCGGGACCACTGGTGACTTCACAGCCCGCCATCTCAGGGCTTCATCCAGGGTGAACTTTCCGTGAAGACACCCTCCATCAGGCAGGTGTCCGCACCCCTACTGCTCCCTCAAGGCATTCTCCAGCCCTGCCTTTCCCTGTGAACTCCTCCACAGATTACTCCCATGTCAAAGTTCCGTGTTTGATCCTGTGGGGTTCCTTGCACATGTGCCATGACCAACCTCCTCCGTTCCCAAGGCTCAGATCATCAGGAGGCTTCTAAACCTGCCCCTAGACCCACAGCTCACTCCACAGTTCCTACGGATCCTCCCTGCTCACCAGGTCCTCCCCATGGATGAGTCCCTCACAGAGCTCTTCCAGTTCCCTCTCCAGGCCACAGCCTAGGCTGCTATGCTACCCTCCTCCTCCTCTCCCTCCTCCTCCCTCCTCCTTTCCCTCCTCTCCCTCCTCCTCCCCCTCCCTCCTCCTTCCCCTCTTGCACCTCCTGCTCCTCCCCATCCCCCCCTTCTCTCCTTCCACCTTCCCTTCTTCCTCCCCCTCCCCTTTCTCCTCCCCCTCCCCCTCTCCCTCCCCCCCTCCTCCTCTACCTCTCCCTCCTCCTCCCTCTCCTCTTCCTCCTCCACAGGCTTGGTCTCTGTGCCCACAGCTACAGCTCCTGCTTGGCCTTGTTTGCAGCAGCCTCCTGACTGATTACTGGGCCCCAGTTTTTCCAGGGACTTCCAGGATGCTTATTCTCAAAACCTTCTGCAATTGTAACTCCTGTGCTGGACGGCCTCTCCCGGGTTCCTGGTTGCCCACACTACCGAGCGTGCCCCACAGCAGCCCTGTCTCAGCTGGCTCGCCTTCCACTCTTCTCTGGCCGCGCTGAATTTCCCCACACTGCTCCCTGTGTGTGCAAGGCTCACCCCTGGCCTGTGCAGGGCCTCCCTGCTCCCCGCCAGCAAAGCTCCCCACTGTGCTTGGTCCTTTCTGGGAAGCTTTCCTGAGCTCTCCCAGAACTGGTTGCTTGAGAACACCGTGCAGAATCAAAACTCAGCAAAGATGCACTGAGCTAACACATACACGAGGTCAGCCCTGGTGCGTGTGGTGAGAGCCTGGCACTGAGGTGTCCCCCCAGGGGGCTAGTCAGTGAGTTTGCATACCCCGTGGTCACTAGCACCCCAAGCTGTCCCTGCTCAGGCTCCAGGATCTCGGATTCACAAGCCGCAAGGACTCGTGCTCTGTGGTGGCTGGCATTGACCCCATGGAGGAGGCAGGGCGCCCAGCTCGGGGCTGCAGTGCCCAGCCCACCGCTCGGGTCAGGGCGCAGCAGCAGCAGCAGCAGGTGGGGAAACCCCACCACAGTGGGTCCTGTGGGAATTTATCTCTGTGCTGAAGGTCACAGGCAGAGCACAGCTCCCGGTGCCCTCAGTCAGGAGAGCTGTGCGGGGGACACCTCTCAGCAGGCACGCCTGCCCCCCAGAGCAGCTGGGCCCGGGAAGGCCGCGAAGGCACCATGGGGCAAGGTTGACCCAATACGGAGAAGATGTTTATGGATCTGACTGAGGCATCATGCATAAGGGTGCTTTGGGAAAGAGGAAACAAACACGTGGTCCGTGCGTCCCCTTCCAGTGAGGACAGGGGGCCCTGAGTGGGCTGCTGGCAGGAGCCGGGCCCGGGACAGTCATGCTGGGGTGGCCACAGGCCATTATCGCTGGCACCGACCTTGGTTAGGTGTTAGAGTATGCACTTGTTTTTCTCTTTGATGTATGTACCTACATGGAATTCACTTGTGTTAAACATACAGTTCAGTGAATTGTAGAAACCAGAGCTGTGGGGCGCCTGGGGGTGCTCAGTCGGTTGAGTGTCCAACTCTTGGCGTAAGCTCAGGTCATGATCTCTCTGTTCCTGAGTTCCAGCCCCATGCTGTCAGGGCAGAGCCTGCTTGGGATTTTCTTCCTCCCTCTCTGTCCTTCCTCTGCTCCGCCTGCTTGCGTGCTCTCTCTCTTTCTCTCTCTCAAAATAAATAAATAAAATTTAAAAAAGAGAGAGAAATCAGAGCTGTGTAGATCCCGCCACAATCTAAGATTAGAACATTCTCTTGGCTCCAAAAAGGACCTTGTGCCCATTTTTAGTAACTCCCTGTTCCCATCCCAAAACTGCATTTTCAAATGTGAAGTTAAAAGTTGACTGAGGGGCACCTGGGTGTCTCAGTTGGTTAAGAGTCAGACTTTGGCTCGGGTCATGATCTCATGGTTCATGGGTTCAAGCCCCACATCAGGCTCTGTGCTGACAGTGTGGAGCCCACTTTGGATCCTCTGTCCCCTTTTCTCTGCCCCTCCCCTGCATGCTCTCTCTGTCTTTGTGTCCAAAAAAAAAAAAAAAAAAAAACCATTAAAAAAGGAAATATTTGAAAATTATTAAAAACAAGTTCAAATCTGCTATACTCACAAAGATACTAACATGGTTTCTAAGCTAAAGAGTTATGTTCTAAAATGACAACTTTAATAAATGAGATATCAGCTGTTACGGTAAAACAAAATAACCCCGAGTCCTTTTCCTACATAAAGAAGCCCCAGGTCCCAAATCGCCAGACAGGGGCCCCGGGGACTCTGCTCTTCCCGTCCCTCAGGCTCAGGCCAGTCACCTCAGGGGCCTCTCCGCAGCCCCCAAGTTCACGTTCTTCATCCGACTGCCTGCTGGAAGACTAGGAAGGGGAGAGAAGGAAGAGGCCAGAAGGCTGGGAGTGACGCCACCAGTCAGGCCTGTTCTCGGCTTCCCCGGGAGCCCGCCCAGCTGCTTGCACCCTGGTGCAGGAATCCGGGAAGATGAATGTGTGGGTCCGGGCACGCTGCCCCCCCCCCCCCCCCCCCCCCCCCCCCCGCCTCCTGCTGGTGAGGAGGGAGCAGGAGCAATGCTTTGGGTAGCTGGCTGGCCAGCGGCAGAGGGGGGCACAGGCCGGGAAGTAGCAGGCGATCAGAGCCAGGAAAGCAGCACCCGCTGCCGCTGCCAGGGGAGACGCCCCAGCCCATGACGGCCCGGCGGGAGGTGGGGCGGGGGGGGGGGGGGGGGGCGGGAATGCAGCTGCTGCCTCCAGAATCGTCAACGCGATGGCGGGGCGGGGGCGGTCCATCTGCCAGTGGAGCCCGGATCACGCAGATCTCTGGAGGCTGCTGCTGTCTGGAGTGTGCACACAGCCTCCCCTGGGCCAGGTGGGAAATGTCCCCGGCACAGAAAGGGGCGCAGTACCCAAAGCAGGGCAACGAGGCCCAGTTCCTTCAGAATTCTGGGGACTGTCAGGGCCCCCCAGCCCCATGACGCTGCTGTTTTCCCCAAGGGCAGAGAAAGCTCAGGGAGGATGAGAAATTTCCTGAAGGCAGCACAGCCAGCCAGAGGTAGAGCCAGGGTGGACGCCCATTCTCCCTGACTCTCTGCTCGGTGCTCATCAGCAGGGCTTGGCTTGAAATTAAAACAAACAAAAAAACCTTGGTGGGGCGTCTGGGTGGCTCAGTAGGTTAAGAGACTTCAGCTCAGGTCATAATCTCCCAGTTCAGGAGTTCGAGCCCCGTGTCAGGTTCTGTGCTGACAGCTCCGAGCCTGGAGCTGCTTCAGATTCTGTGTCTCCCTCTCTGTCTCTGTCCTTCCATCGCTCACACTGTCTCTCTCAAAAGTAAATAAACATTACAAAAAAATTTTTTTTAATAAATACAATTAAAAAATTTTATCAAGGATTTCGAGACAGGGACAGCAGAGTGTTAAAGCAAATGCAAGTCCTCTCTGAGAACCCCCGGGCCACATGCACTGCCTTTGGCGACAACCTGTCAGTCCCTGGGGGGCTCCAGACACACATAGCTCAGCTCTCTTCCAAGAGCCGTCACTAAGTGCTCATAAGGAAGACGGTGGGGGGTCCAGGGGACCAAGGAGCTCCCTGAGGCACAGGTGCTCAGGGCCTGCCAGAGTCTGAGGGAAGACCCGGGCCCTGAGAGACCCTCCAGGACAGGGGCTTCCCAGTAAGATCCCAGGAGTGACCGTGCATCTGCTGCGGGGAGCCGTGAGTGGGGCCCCGGCCTGAGGCCCAGGCATGTTGGCTACCAGAGCCTGAGACTGGAGCAGGAGGCCTGGCAGAAACCAGCCAGGTGAGCCTCACACCAGGTAGCACCTGGGATTCGACCGAGAGCCAAGTCCACGCAGAGGCTCAGGTCCCAGAGACTCATGGTGCTCTGGGGGCAGGGGGGCACCAAGGGAAACATGGGGTGTGTCGATTGCCAGCTGGTGGCCCTCTACCGTTCGGGGAGATGAAAGAGAACAGAGGGCCACTGGTCAGCACAGGGCCACCTGGCCTGCTGCAGCAGACCCCGACCCACTCAGATGCCACCCCCGCCCCACTCCACCAAGAGGAAGGTATGATCCTTCTGCCCGCAGGCCACACAGCCGAGCCCAGAACCAACAGCCAGCACCGGAAGGGGCAGGCCGTCCTGGGCACATGGCCGCTGACCTGTCACAAAATGCCTGGCATTCAGTCACGAATCTGTCCCACCTTCCTCCTGCCTCCTGCCTGGAACTTACCCCATCACTTGTCCCGGGGCCCTGGCTGCCAGTTCACCTTGCAGAACTTGGGATGTGTCAGCCTCTGTATTCATGCGAGTTAATTCCTTGTGATAAATATCTTTATATTAATTCTATTAATTCCTTTATGTGTGTGTGTCTTTTATTGGCTCTATTTCTTTGGAGAACTTTAATACAGACACCCCAAAAAAGCAAGCTGATGTGGCCCATCGTCCAGGGAGACGACAGTCGATAGAAGCAGACCCAGGCATGGCCTGCAGTAGTGTGGGAAGACAGTCTTTAATCCTGGGGAGCGTGTGATAGGGTGTAGTGCTAAGGGTGGACAGCATGCGCGAAGACATGGGGGTTTCAGCGGAAAGAGAGAACAATAAAGAAGACCCGAGCAGAGCTGCCGCAAAGGGAAATTATGAAATTAGAAGGAAATAGGACATTGGAGATGAAGGCCTCTTGTAAGGATGGAGGGTGGACTGGACTCACAGAGGGAGGTCCCGGCGGGTTTGAGGGCAGCTGTGGACTGGACGTCTGTCCCTCTCAACAAGTCATGCGTTGAAGCCCTTAGCCCCAGTGTGACTCTGTTGGAGATGGGGTCTCCACGGAAGTAACTCAGGTTGAATGAGGTCACGAGGGCAGGCCCCGATCACATAGGACTATGCCCTCCTCACGTCTGGCTCTCCCTCGCTCAGCGCACACACGAAGGAAAGACTGCGGGACCGAGAAGGAAGCTTCCTGAGGGTCAAGAAGAGAGGCCTCACCAGAAAGCAGATCAGCCGGAAGCTCGACCTTGGACGTCCAGCCTCCAGAACCATGAGAAAATACACATTTGCTGTTGAACCACCCAAATTGTGATGTTTTGCTGTGGATGCCCAAGTCGACTAAGACAACAAGGCAAAAGAAATGATCCAATCAGATATATGAAGATAAAGAAAAATCAGGAGAAATAAAGCAGCAGCCAGCACTGCAGATGTGTGAGACGGTGTCTGACTGTCCGACCTGCCTGCAACTAGCATTTCCTGAAGGTAATGAAACGTGTCAACTGATCCCAGAAATCCCAAAATGGATTTAAAAACAAACAAAGGGGGCACCTGGGTGGCTCAGTCAGCTGGGCGTCTGACTTCTGCTCAGGTCATGATTTCACGGTTTGTGAGTTCAAGCCCCACGTCAGGCTCTGCGCTGACAGCTCAGAGCCCAGAGCCTGCTTTGCATTCTGTGGCTCCCTCTCTCTGCAGCTCCCCTGCACTCTCTCTCTCTCTCTCTTTCTCAGAAATAAATGTTAAAAGACATGCATTAAAAATTTTTTTTTGAAATGGTCAGTAAAACCCTTGAATGGCCTTAAAAGTCTGAATACTATTAAAAAAAATAAGACGTTTAAAAGAACCAGATATAAAGTATGAGGTGTTATTTTTTATAATCTCGGAGAAGAGAGGCAGCCAGGAGACGCGGACTAGATTCATAGATCAGTAATAATAAAATTAAAAACTACTCCAGCCAAAGGCTATAAACAAGGTTAAGATAAGCAAGATTCAGGCACAGACAGAAGGTCAATATCTGTAATATTTGAAGTGTTCTTTTAACTAGAAAAAGACACTAGAGAAGAAAACCAAAAAAGGAACATTCGGTATGAAAAACAGGATGCGGCCCACCGATCATCAAAGAAACATAAAGCATGACATAAGACCATCCATGGTGTCCGCTCTGGCAGAGATGGAAAAGGAAATTATGCCAGGCTTCTCCCTAGGCTTGAGTTGGACACACGGAATACACAGCTGTTTGTATGTCATATCTCAGTAGAGTGCCTTAATAAAAGAGAGAGAGAAAGAACGAGAGGGAGGAAGAAGGACAGGAAGACAGCCTGGGTCTGGCAGGGAAGTGGTGGGGGAGAGCATGGGGAGGCAGGAAGGTCATCCCATCACTAGACCTGTGGCCCGGCCTGTGTCCAAGCCCCAGGCGAGGCGGGTGGGCCTGGACAGCTCTCCCGGGGTGGGGCCTCAGCTGCTGGGACTCGGTGAGGGTGGGGGGAGGGGCACAGGCATGGGAGGCGTCCTCCGGCTGTGAGGTCGCCAGGGAGCCACGTTCCATCAGAGTCGAGCTGCTGGCTTGTGTGGAGAGTGGACGGCTGTGCCGGGTGAGCACCCGCTCCCGTCAGTGCCCCGACGCCCTTGGGGGCCCCCTCACCGTACTGCCCATGCCAGGAAATGTGATGGCATTTGGTTTAGACCAAATTTGGTTTAGGCCCGGCCAGCATGGGCCTCCCCAGAGCTTTCCCATGGACATGGGGTTGGAGGCTCCCTTTCTGGCGGCCATGCTGGGAGGTGGCCCTCACTCCTCCCTTCGCGGGGGCGTCCCTGGGCCGTGTCCCTGCCCCAGGACCACTTCTCAAGTCTTGGCTCAGCCCCCCCACCCCCAGCAGCTGTCCCCCTGGCCCCTCGTCTCGCTCTGGCTCTGCCGGGACTTCATACACAAACTCTGGAGCCCAGGACAAAATAAATACTTGGGGCCGCTTCTTGTGAAGTTATGAAGAGTTTCAAGACAGGGACGGTGCTTCTGAGCACAGGTCCTGTGTGACTCTGCAGTGGCCTGACCTGAAGCCACTGCTCGCCGTGCAAGTGCGGCTAGAGGTGCAGCTAAGACCCAGCGGGGCCATCGGAGTCCCCGAGCTGCCTCTCTGCAGGGTCCTCTCTGGACCTGACCCCAGGCCCTGCTGCTGGGGCAGGGTTTCCTCAGTCCCGGGGCCCTGCTCTCTGTGGGTCTGCTTTCCTGGCCTGGTCTGGCTGGTGCCACGGGGAATGTGGGACGTGCCCCAGGCCCCTTGCTTCTCCCAGAGACCATGGCCCGACTGTCTGGCAGCTGAGAGCTGTTGTCTCTTGCGTCCAGTGCTGATGGGATGGGGTGAGGGGAGTGAGTTCTTCTGCGGTGACTAAACCAGAAGTCCAAGGTTGTTTTTTAAAGATGTGTGTATCTGGGCGCCTGGGTGGCTCAGCGGGTTAAGCATCCAACTCTTGATGTCAGCTCAGGTCACGATCTCACGGTTCATGGGTTTGAGCCCTGTGTTGGGCTCCTTGCTGACAGTGTGGAGCCTGCTTGGGATTCTTTATCTATCTCTGCCCTCCCCCCCCCCCCCCCCCCACTAAATGAATAGACTTAAAAAAAAATAAATGAATAAACTTAAAAAATGTGTATCAACCAGCCAAAAATCGTGTGCCTATCAGCAGAAACCAGTCCCGGCTGAGTTAGGCCGATCTGGCCACACTCATGCACAGTGGAGGGCTGGGGCTGCAGGCTCAGAAAATGGGCAGGAACTAGGAGCCTACATGGCCCCGGCATCCGGAAGGATGCCGCCCAGTGCCTTGGTGCTCCAACTGGCCCTGCGCCTGTGGCAGCCCAGGCCTCACCCGCTGGGGGACCTGTGTGGGCAGGGCATACATGTGCTTACAGGGGTCCTGCCTGCTTCCCACCTGTTTAGGCCATTTTGTTTGTTTTAAAGTCAATGACGGGGCGCCTGGGTGGCTCAGTCAGTTAAGCGTCTGACTTCAGCTCAGGTCATGGTCTCGCAGTTTGTGGGTTCAAGCCCCGTGTGGGGCTCTATGCTGACAGCTCAGAGCCTGGAGGCTGCTTCAGATTCTGTGTCTCCCTCTCTCTCTGCCCCTCCCTTGCTCATGCTCTGTCAAAAATGAATAAATGTTAAAAAAAATTAAAAATAAAGTCAATGACAACGATTAAGAATTTGTATCTGGTATTTAAAAATAATACGTAAAATGCCAAATTTTTAACAGACTTTGTGAATAGACATTTTTAGAACAGTTGTAGGTTTACAGCAAAACTGAGTGGAAGCTTCGTACAGAGATTTCCCCCCACATCCCCCACATCCCCCCACCATCACCACCCCCATGATTCGGTGTGCTGGTTACAACCGACAAGCCCACACTGATGCGTCATCACCCGAAGTCCACGTTTGACGTGAGGACTCCCTCCTGCTGTTGGGCATTCTCCAGGTTTGGACAAGTGTCCCGCATGTACCCACTGTTGTCGTGTCACACAGGGCTAAACCCTGTACTCTGCCTGTTCATTGCTCCCCGCAAAACCCTGGCAACCAGCAACCTCCGTACTGTCTCCATACTTGTGTCTTTTCCGGAAGGTCAGAGAATTGGGACCAGTGTGTAGCCCTGGCTTCCTTCACTGGGCAATAAGGTTTACGTTTCCTCCGCGTCTCTCCATGGCTCAAAGGCTCATTTCTTTCTAGCGCTGAGTAATACTCCAATGTGTGACTGGACTGCCGTGTAGTATCCGTTCACCTGCTGAGGGACACTCCTCAGCAATCCTGGTTGCTCCCAGGTCGTGGCAGCTATGACTGAGACTGCTGTGACACCGGTGTGTGGGCTTCTGTTTGGACACAAGTTTTGAGCTCCTTTGGGGAAAATACCAAGGAGCTCGCCAGCCGGACTGTATGGTGAGAATATGTTCAGTTTTACAACAGCCCCCCACAACTGTCCTGCAAAGCGGCTGCACCATTTTGTATTCCCACCACCACCGGGTGAGCCCTCCGGCTGCTCTATTATTTCTTTCACCACGCGTGTGTTTTTGCAGTACAGAAGCAGCCTTTCCTGCCCATGCAGGGAGCTCTGGGGACCGTGGCCCCCGTGGCTGACCGCCGGCTCTTCTTACTTTGGGCTCCCATGGGGAGGGTCAAAGGACACAGAGGCGGACAGCCAGTTGCTGGCGAGACGGCTGGAAACCAGGGGCCTCTGGCTCTGTGGTCTTGGGCAGCCTCGGTCAGGATAAGGTTTGGCTTTGAGACAGAAGCCACCACAAGCCAGGCTTAGACTGCACGGCTGCCAACCTGCGCACACGAGTGAAGGCCCCGGGGTCTGGGTGCCGTGTCCTGCCCGCTCAGGAGAGAGGAGCAGTGTCCTGCAGGCTGGGTGTGGGAAGCCGGTTCAGTCCAGCCGGAGAGCAGGGCAGCCGCTCCTGAGGCGGGGGGGGAGGAGGGGAGGTACCCCCATCACGTTGTTGGAGGGGCTCCTAGCATAGGCCTATGCTGGGACCCCGACCATCAGGGCTCACCTTGCCCTCAATCCTCATCGGAGCACATGCTCGCCGGACACCTGCCGGCCATCCCACGGTGCACCTGCAGGGCACAGGGCCTCAGCCGGGACAGCGGCAGGCTGGTTGGAGAGACGCAAGCGGGCGACAGTAGGGGTGCTGGGTGCTTAGCCGGCCATGGGGTGGGGGGGCTCGTTCCGGGCACCGGGGCCTCGTCCCTACTTAATCTCTCGGACAAACATTGCTGGCTTGGGGATAAATCGCGACACAGAAGTTGGTCCTCGCCCCCATGGAGCTCACGGTCTGGAGGATGGACACTTAAAAACCAAGGCTTGTCTGGGGCGCCTGGGTGGCTCAGTCGGTTAAGCGGCCGACTTCAGCTCAGGTCATGATCTTGCGGTCCGTGAGTTCGAGCCCCGCATCGGGCTCTGTGCTGACAGCTCGGAGCCTGGAGCCTGTTTCAGATTCTGTGTCTCCCTCTCTCTGACCCTCCCCTGTTCATGCTCTGTCTCTCTCTGTCTCAAAAATAAATAAAAACATTAAAAAAAAAATAAAGTATTCAAAAAAAACCAAGGCTTGTCTGACCAGGAGCATTCAGGCAAGCTCTAGATGTCCCTTCTAGGGGACAGGACACACAGGGCAAAGCACTGAGCGTTGCCAGGACCATATATACAGGTGAACGTGGGCCTTTCTGTGAGGCAACTGGCCCAAATTGTTCAGAAAATCAGCGTGAGGGAAAAAAGCCAAGGGCTCTTCTCTCTTAGAAGGAGCAGAGACACAGCCACCAGTCGCAAAATGTGAGCCTTGACAGAGTCTCGGTTGGTAAAAGTTATAAAAGGCATTGGGACACTGAAATGTGATGGAGGACGTGGTGGGACTGGATGTGCTCACGTAAGGGAACATTTTTGTTTCTCCAAGACGCAAGCTGAGGTGTTTAGAGACCAAAGGTCCATCTGCAACTGACTTTCCAAAGTTGGCAACAACTGTGTGCACATAAAAAACACAGCTACACGAAAGGATGGTGGGAGGAAAGAGGTGGCATAATGCTCAGTCCGCAAACCCGAGGGTTGTGCAGACGCTCCCTGTGCTGTTTAACTTTGCAAAGATGGAAGTGTTTTTGAATAAAACATCGGGGGGCGTCTGGGGTGCTCAGTCGGTTAAAGCGTCTGACTTCGGCTCAGGTCATGATCTTGTGGTTCATGGGTTCGAGCCCCACGTCGGGCTCTGTGCTGACAGCTCAGAGCCTGGGGTCTGCTTCTGGTTCTGCGTCTCCCTCTCTCTGCCCCTCCCCTGCTCACTCTCTCACTCTCAAAAAAAAAAAAAATAAATAAATAAAATAAATTAAAAAAAATTGTGAATAAAACATGTGGGAATGATCACTACCAAGTTGTCTGTGATCAGCTGCACGGGGGCCACGGAGGCAGCCATGGAGAGAGCAGTGGCCACAGCAGGCGCCCCGACTTGTTCTGGAGGAGGGCCCCCTGGGGCAGGGGCAGGTCAGGCGAAGCCTGGATTTGGGAGGAGAAGCCTGTGTGTCTCTGGCGGGTGGCCTGTGACAGGTCAGCAGGGGCCATGGTACTTCTGGTACCTGTTCCCTGTGGCAGGGAGCACTCCTGACCCTACCCTGGTCTCGACCCCCTAGCCAGCCGGCCAGAGCCCCCCCACTGCAAAGCAGGTGGCTGAGGCCTTGGTGGGGTGTCGGCGAGAGCAGGCAGGGCTTGGAAAGGCAGGTCTCTTGCTCTCTGGCAGCCGCTGCTCTGGAGAATGAGGCCCTCAACGGGGGCAGGCCGTTCCGGGGCTGTGCCTGCCAGAGTCCGGCTGTCCCCAAGGCACTGGGTGGCCCTTTCAGGATGGCTAGCTTCCATCCTTCCCTTCCAAGCTGGTCCTGGTCACTCGCAGCCTGAGCCGTGGCGAACGCACACAGAAAGGGAACAAGTGGAGGGGGCCTGGCCGGAGGTGTGGAGGCGGGAGTGGTGTCAGCTCGTCCCCCACACCCGTCACAGACAAGGAGGTGCCAGCCTGGGTGGCCAGCAGCTAACGAGGAGGCACAGCCCTGTGACCCCACTGACAGGCTCAAGACCATGCTAAGTCATTGTCTGCTGACAGAAGCAAAGTAGTGGTGGGTGGCCGCACAACAGGGACAGTGACGGTGCGTCACTTCACATGAGCCCACTGCACTTAGCATCTGGGTAATTCATAGATGCCAACTTTAAAAACTGGATTGGGAAAAAAAAAAAAAAACTGGATTGGGCAAGTGGCCAGTGATTCCTAACCTCAGATGTAAACTAAAACAAGTGATCCTGTCCAGGGACCCTCCCTCCAAAAGGGGCCTGGCGTCCCGACTTGTGTCATGATGCCCATCCTGGTCCCTGTGGCTGGCCCAGCTTGGGAGGGGGTGAGGCAGGGGCCGCGCTGCAGGGAAGGGGCTCCTGAGGCTAAAGATGGGGGATTCCTCGATGTCAGGTAAACGAACCCGAGCTGCATGGGGTCCCAGCTTGTGTGTGTGTGCTTGGGGGGCAGGTTGACCAGGGGCTCCGCGACCATGCTAGAGTGTGCACTCTGTGGTCCTCTCGCCTCCTGGGACCTGCACACTGGGTTGTCTGTCTTCTCCTCTCTGTGACGGTGGCCACAGTTTCCGGCCCTATTGCTGACCTTAGTCACTCGGTCAGACTCCAGGTCGGATCATTCTGTCGCTTCTTAGAGATGCGCGTTTACCTGGCCTCCTCTGCATGGGCCTTGATTTCCTCCTCTCTGCGACTTTGGACTGTTTCCCTAGTTCCTTCAGGTGCAGAGTTGGGGTGTTGAGAGCTGTTGGCAGCTAGAAAATTCCCTCCTGTCGCTGCTTTCACTGTTGCCTCTTAATGCCTGCTTGGCTGCAAAGTATCTTCTAATTCGGCTCTGCACTCCTCTGCGCCTTGGACCGTGGTGGTTGTTTGACCTCCACGCTAGTTACTGTTCCATGGAAGGTTACGGTGTCCCACCGGAATGCTGTTGGTAACATGCAGCCTTGTCCCGCTGGGCTCAGAGAAGGTACCTCATAGGATTTCTGTCTCTTTAATTTATGGAGACTTGTCCCGTGGCCTCAGACAAGGGGTGTCACCCCGGGCACTTGAGAAGAGCTGGTGGGTGGTGGTCAGTGCTCTGAGTCCCACCGGCTTGTTTTCATATTACACACATGGCAGACATGAGAACACGATGAAGCATGAGGACAGCTGCCACTCACCTGGAGGAGGTCATCACCGGTACCCCCCATGGTGAAGCACTGGTCGGTGTGCCCTCGCTGTCCCCCGGAACTATAGCGCATACATAGGAGTCCCGTGAAAGGTAGATTTGGTGTTGTGCTTTACTAAAATGGCACGTCCTATGTGAACGATCGCACCTTGCTGTCACCCCACGTTGTTTGAGGGGAGTCCCCATGTGGCCCTGCCCATCCCTTGGGAGGACTGCCTCAGCTCAGGTCTAGAGTTCTCCGTTCCACCCAGAAGCACCCAGAAGACGCTGACGGTGCACGGATGTCCAGTGAGACCACACCCCGCATGGCACCCTGGTCTGCCCCCCCCCCACAGTGGGACAGCACTCTGGACAGGCCCCCTCATCCCCTGCCGTGCTGGGTGGCACTTCCCATTCCCTCAGCAAGGAACAGGCTGCAGGCAGACACTAAGGCTCACACCCGGGGTCCCGAGATGTCAACGGCTAAAGCCACCTGGGGCTGGGACACCTGAGCTCTCAGTACCCCACCACAGGGTTCAGACCTGCTGTACAGGAAGACCCTCGGGGTCAGGAGGAAAGGGCCACCCAAGCAGCTGGCAAACGGAGGGGCCTGCAGGACCCGGGAGCCCAGGACCACCCTCCATGAGCCGCCTGGGGCTGGTGTCTAAGGCCCCTCCGGAGACCCCTGGCTCCCTACCCCAGGCACGACCACGCACAGTGACATGGTGGCAGATGTGTCTCCTGGCCCTGGTGACACCTCACAAAATAGTTCTCCAGCTGAGGCCAACTTGGAAAATTCCAGAGACCAGGAAATTTACCGTGAGGCAGGAACAGCCGGGTCTTGGCTTGGAATGGAGCCCTGCCCACGTGAGGAACACGGGCAGGGCACAAAGGAGGGACTGGCCAGGCCCACCTTGAGGGAGTCCTTTAATAGAGACTGGCAGACAGGGGACACGACTGGCCCCCCCTCCCCCACCCGGCCTGGCCCCGGGGTGGACGCGGGAGAGGCAGTTTTAAAAAACACAGCGGGACCAATTCTTCACGTTCACGGAAAAGGGGTACTCGGGCAGCCCGCTGGAGTCTGTACACAGAGCTGGGTCTGGGCACCCACCCCCGGGAGACCGAAGCTCACGGCCATCTGCCCCACTGTCTGCACCCAGGAGGGGCAGGAGCCCGCGGGGTCCCCGGCTGCTTGCCCAGAGCTCTTAGTGTTTCTACACTATGTACACTGTTGTGCTTTGGACCTCCTACCCCATGGCCCTGGCCTGAGGCTTGGGTGGGAAGACGGACCGCTCCCACTGCGAGCTCAGGCTCAGGACAGGGCCGCCCTGCTCCTTGCCAGGGAGCCACAGGGTCACTGCAACAGAAGGGTCAACGCTGGACAAGATGCAGGCTGGTGGGAGCAGGCGGAGCTGGGTCCGGGGGTGAGGTTGGGGACACAGGTGTGTATGGACGGGGCCCAGCTGGGGTCGGGGGCAGCAGGTGGTGGATGGGGTGGGGCTGAGCTGGGCGGGGGCGGGGTGTCTGAGGTCCCCTCCCACCCAGCGCAGCTGCCTCCACGGTCCGAGGGGGGTGGTGGGCAGGTGGCTGGGGCAGGGTGTGGTGGCATCTGCGGGTGTGTCCCCGCCAGCTGGGCGGGGGCGACAGGATCAGTTGTTCTCGAAGAGAGAGAGAAGGTCGTCATTGTTGTTTGTGGGGAGGTCAGGTGGGCCAAGGTAGGACAGCAGTTCCTCGGGGTTGGTCAGTTCTGGGAGCAGCTGGGGACAAAGCAAAGCCATCAGCAGCTTTGGCCTCAGGCCCACCACACCCCTGCAGGGGACCCTGTGCCTGAGCCCCTCAGCCTGCACGGGCCTCTCCCTGCCGAAGGCTGCTCTTTGACCAGGAATCACTCCATACAAGTTGTCCAAGGACAACCTGGGACACAGAGCACCTGCCCCAGGGGGCACGCATGGGGCCATGTGGGGACCCCTATGTGAACAGAGCAAATGCAAGAAGTGGGGTTTCCAGTGTCTGGGATATTCTGCTTTGAGCTGCTCTAATTTTCTCCCGCTGAACTTCAGGGTGTTCGGTTTATTAGAGAGAAAGACCGTTACCTGCAGTGCACACACTGATTTTGGCTCACGTGACACCTGTGGGTCAGCTCAAACCACACCGAGGCCAGTGTGGTCCTCTGCAAGCCCAATCTTCTTGGGGACTCTACACAGGTTCCTGTAGCCAACTGCCTGGACAGAGTCATCCCACCGCTACTCAGGTACCTGACACTCATCATCAAAAGAGCTGACGCTACCTGACCAGCTGTCCTGGCTTCGAGGTCACTAGGGCGTCAGTGTCCTCCCTTCTATGAAGCATGTGGACCCTGGGGACGACGGACACACCGTCCCCAGCCCCAGCTCCCATGCGCTCCCTGGCATGGGGCCTGTACTCACGTCCAGGGCTGGTTCCGGGGCCTCCCCCGCCCCAGACATGGGGGGCCCCATCACGCCTGTGGCAGTGCTGAAGGCCAGCTCGCCGATGGGGCCTGAGCTCACTGGGCCCAGGGGCTGCCGGGATGCTGGGGGAGGGTTTGGATGGTGCAGCTGGGGCCCTGGGGGCCCTCCAAGGCTGGGGGCGAGCAGCCCTGGAGCCCCTGGGTTGTGGGCAGGGTCCAGGTGACCCGCTGGCGGCATCTGGAGAAAGAGAGAAGAACCAGGTAGAACAGCTCCTGGCCCCCTGGAGTTGGCCCTCCGCCCCACAGCTTGCACTGACCTGGCCTGGGAGGCAGGGAACAGACTTCTCAGGTGTCAGGAGGCTGCTAGGAATGTCAGACTGGTAGGAGCTGGGGGGTGGCCCTGGGGTGAACTCAGGAAGGGCCGGGGTGCTGGGCGTGGCAGGCGGGAAGGACTCAGGGAAGGTCCCGGGTCCCAGGAAGCTGGAACCTGAGAGCAGAGCCCATGTTGGGTGAGGCCTGGGAGCTGGCACTGGGGAGCAGCCAGGGGGTGAGGGGGGCTGGCGGCCCAGGCTCCCAGCGCTCTCCGCAGGTAGCTCTGGGTTTTACAGAAAAGAGCATTTCCTCTCATCACAGGGGAGCGGGCCTCACCCAGGCACACCCACACATGGGGTCAGGTGGGGCCGGGCCCCCAGCGGGCCAACAGAGAGCCTCCATTCCCAAATGCCGGGCCCCCCTGCCCGTCCCCATGGCGTGGCCACACCTACCCCACCAGGTCCCCAGGAGGCCCCCCCAGGCACAGGGCCCGCAGCAGACTGGTCTGGAGAGAGCAAATCACTGGCCCGTGGCACTCACCCTGGCCGGGGTAGTCACCAGGGGCTGGGGCCGGGGCCGAGGGGGGCTGCAGGGGGGCGAAGGGGGCGGCGGCGGGGCCCAGGGCTGCTATCATCTCCATCACGCTGGGCATGAGCATGTGTGCGGGGCTCACGGTGCGACAGCGCTTCAGCACTGGCCCGTCCGGCTCTTCCTTGACGTGAACGTCGGGCTTTACGGGCACCGGCTTCCAGCTGCACGTGGGGTCGATGGTGATCTCCTCGTAGTCAGAACTGGGCAGGGACACATGGCTGGTCACCAGCTGTCCTTGCCGTCTCTCTCGGCCCCCGGCCCGCTTCTAAGCAGACCTCCACTCCAACGCCTGTAGCCGCACGGCCCATCACACAGGCCCCGTGGGTGGCCGGGCTCGGTTGGATGTGGGTTCCATCTGCGGCCGGAATCAGCCCGCCCCGTGGCCGAGCTGTCACAGGGCAGCCGGCGGCGGGACGGCACGAAGACACTTACTTCTGAATGTGAACGAGGACACCCAGCACATACTGGTCCACCTGCAGGCCCTCCAGCAGCGCCGTCTTGCTGTAGGAAACCAAAGGCATGTGGCTCAGGGGCCTAGCCCGACCTTGCCCCGGCACACTTCTCAGCTCTTTCACCCTGCTTGAGGCCACATGGCATGAAGTGACCCCGCATGCGATGACCCCGTGTACACGGACCCCACGTAAAGCTATTCTATGAGATGATCTCAGAGATGACCTCGCACAAAGCGACTGCGTGCGTGAGACTTTTGCCCTGAGCCGCACCGTCCTCGTCTGCTCTGTGACCCCCTAAACCTGGGGTTTTGTTGGTCCCCGTGCCTGGGATCCCGGGAGGACTGTCTGGGAGACACTCACTTGCACACAGGGCACCGCCAGGTCCCCCGCTCACAGTTGAGCTGCAGGTAGGACTCCAGGTCGAAACACTGCGGGGAGCAGGAGAGATGGCTTCTCACACGGGTGCCGGGGGCAACCGGGCCATACTTTGCGATTGAGCCTTGTGGTTTCGGGCTGAGTTACGTGAATGTTGAGAAGCCACGTGGGCCAGGCTTGCCCGGGGCACCATGCTAAGTGCTTGGCCCTGGGGGCAGCCGGGAGAGCACAGCCCTCCTGGGACTAGAGTGCCTTGTGGCCAAAGAATAGGGTATCTGTGCTGGCAAAGACCTGCCTCCGGGACACGATGCTGAAGGGAAACTAGGGCCAGGGTCTGTGCGTGCTGCTCCTGGCCAGGGCAGGAAGACCCCACCCGCCACACTGACACCTCTTGAGATGTGACACGAGAACGCAGGAAACCATGGGGTGCGCTCCAAGAAACCAATGCCTGGTCTGGGGAGCACGTGGGGGACGGTCTGGTGAGTGCATGGGGGCTGGTCTGGGAAGCACGTGGGGGAGCCGGCTACCCACCCGCTGGCTGGTCACCTGCTGGTGGAGGGTCCGCGGGAAACCGCTGCACGTCACAAGTTCTGGACCACCCACCTGTATGTGGCGACAGTCATGGCCTCGGGCGGGGAGCTGGATCCTGCGGAATGTGATGGGGCACCTGAGGGACACCTTGATGGCTGTCTGCTCCACCCCGTCCTCACCGTTGGGCCCAGGGGTGCCAGGGACGGTGCCGCTGCTGAAGTTGCGTTTTACTGGCGTGCACGGGGAGAGGACTCGAGTGAGGGGCCGCCAGCTGGGCCAGCCGCTGCCCCTACCCCCCGAGTCCCCAGCCCCGGCAGATGTGGGGGTGTGCCATGTGGTGGCTGGTCACCGGGTGGCCACTCACTCTTGGTGATACAGTGCTCCGCGGGCAGGAGGCGCTTCCTGAGGAGGCCCTGCAGCACCGAGCGGACGGACGGCCGGTGCACCAGCTGCAGCACGAACAGGTGGGACTGCGGGAGGTGAGGAGGGTCAGGGGCGCGGCCCACACCCCCACATCCCGCACTAGCTGTCTGTCTGCGGCCTGTCAGAGCACCGACCCCCAAGAGCCCCCCTGCACGCCCTGCAAACTGCACCTCGGTGTCTGTGCAGGGCCTGGGCCTGCCTGGAGTCCCCAGCCGGGGAGGGTTCAGGTCAGCCTCCCCCTGGGGAAGGACAGGCTGCCGTCTTGTAGGGAGTAAGCGAGAGCGCCAGGCCCGGGTGAGCAGGCCTCACCAGGGAGGAGGGAGGTCCCCTCTCTCGGCAGGGGCTGGGGTCGGGGGCAAGCACAGCCAGGCCCCTGCAGGCCCAGGAGGCACTCACGCAGCAGCAGGCTGTGACCGTGATCTGGATGGTGTTGCGGCCCGGCTGGCACACGTGCTTCAGGTACAGCGGCTTGTGGGAAGTCTTGTTGTCGCCGCGCTCGATGGTGAGCGGGGTGGCGTTGACGCTGACCTGCACCGACGCTGGCCAGTTGGTGTTGGTCTGCCGGTCCTCATGGTGATAGCACTTGAACTGCAGCTCCAAGTCTGGCCTGCGAGGGGTGGGCCGCTGAGCAGGGGTTGCAGGGCGGGGCTCGGTACAGAGCCACAGTGGGGATGGGGCAAGAGGGCGGGGCCCTAGAAAGGGGCCGTTGGGTGGGACCACTGAGAAGCCTCAGGCAGCCGGAGGGGGCTGCGCGCAGCTAGGCAGGGCCACAGGGCGGGGCGGGACCTCTGGGAAGGGGGCTGCAGGGCGGGGTCACACTGTGTGGCGGAGCCAGGCACCAGGCCGCTGAGATGTGGCTGAGGGGCAAGGCTTCATGGAGTGGGGCGTGGGTGGGAGGGAATATCTTGGGGTGGGACCTCACCGTGGGGCGGAGGCACTCAGCAGGGGTCTCTAGGCGGGGCCACACTGGGGGCGGGGCCTCCGGAGGGGCGGGACCTCTCAGAAGGGTCAGGCGCTGGAGGGGGCTGCGCAGCTAGGCGGGGCCGCAGGGCCCGCTCACCTCAGCATCAAGGTCTTGTAGACAGAGTCCCGGAGCTGGAACGCGTGGTTGCTCACAGCCAGGTTGTGCTGCAGGCGGAAGGGCTCCAGCACTACCCCGTCCCGCACCGGGAAGGTCAGCCGCAGCTCGTCACCCTGGCCGCTGCCTGCGACACGCTGCTATGAGCAGGCCACCCCTGTGGCAGGGCCCCGGGGGGGGGGGGGGGGTAGGGTGGGCAGGTCATCTCATCCTCCCGCTCGGGCTGGTGTGGGCGGCATCTCCCCTGGGGTCCTGGGCCCGGCCATCACCCCCAACGGGAATAGGATCTTGGTTCTGTCCTGGTTCTCCCGCTGTTCTGTCCTGCCTCAGTCACCTGGCCCCATGTCCCCTAAGTTATGACTGGAGAACGTGCCCCAAACCCAGAAAGGAGGGTGCTCCTGTGCTTTCAGAAGGGGTGCGAGGCTAAGGTGTGAACAGACCACCTGCCATCATCCTAGCGCTTGAGCTAGGGTTCTAGGACCCCAGCTTCTGTGTGGTGGTCTCCCCCAGAGCATGGGTCTCTTAACCAGGAGTGGACCTCAGGAGGCCCATAAATCCCCTGAAATTATACACAGAACTCTGCGTGTGTGGGTATTTTTCTAGGGAGAAGATCAACACCTTGAACGGATGTGCAGAGTTCTAGGAGCACAAAATGAAACTGAGGGCCCCCACCCCCACATTCCCTGCAGAACTCCGGGGTCCTGGGACCCCCGCCCAACCGTCTTAAGAGCAGGTGACACTCACTGGGGGGTGATGGGTGCAAGGAGCTCACGCTGGGCTTGAGGTCCGGCAGGAAGGGCGATTTGACCTCCTGGCTGGTGGACATGTAGGGGACGCTGCTGCCGGGGGTCATGGGTGGCGTAGGGCTCCCAGGCAGTGGGGAGCTGGGGTAGCCAGGGATGGAACGGGTGGGCTGTGGGGTTGAGCAAACAGTCAAGGTGGGATGGTGGGGGGTGGAGTTTGTTCTCGAAGCACCCGCTGGGACCGGTCACAACAGAAACAGGCAGGGGTATCCGGCTGGCCACCCGCACTTCCTCCTGCTTGGGTGCCCTCTGTCCACGTGCCCACCCTGAGAGCCGCCCACCCGTGTGCCCGTACCCCACTCAGGCCGGGCTGGCTGTAGCTGACGCTTCCCCCGTTGAAGTTGGCACCCTGCCCGTTGAACTGCTCTGTGGGCTGTAGGGAAAACACGGTGTGCGCCCGGGGCCCCAGCCTGCCCACCGCCGGGCCCCTGAACCTGACTCAAGGAGTGGGCTGGGGGCAGGGAGCCCACCACACACATGGCACTAGCCTGTTTTCTTTGTACACTTTTGAAGTTTACCATGTGATCTGCGGGGAGCACGTATCGTTGTGTAATTAAAAAAAATTGCTACTATAGAGAACAAGATGACCCCATGTGTCAGAGGGGTTTTGGGAGAGCCACAGAGAGGCTGACCCCCCCCCCCCCCAGGCCTTGCTGGGCTTCTCCATGGTGAGTGGAGGGAGTGGAGACACTTTTCCACAATGAAATTCAAGTGACTTGGGGGCCTGCCTACTGCTCCCTACACCCAATTTCCAACAAGATATATGAATTTCAGAGGGTCCTTTCAGAGCTGGATCCCTGCCCTGGTCAGGAACCCTATGAAGCTCCTGGCTTCTTGGTCACCCTGAGTGCACAGGGCCCAGCAGGAGCTGTGTCGGGCCCGGAGGAGCCATGCCTACCTTGTAGTGCAGTCCTGCTGGGCCAGAGGCGGACAGGGACTGGCCCACACCCTGCTGCAGGGGCAGCCGGTGCCCAGGGTAGGAGGATGGGGCAGGGGGCGGCCCGGCACCGGATGTGTACTGGGTGGCACTGGGTCCGTACTGGCTTCCTGGCAGGTACTGCTGTCCTGGATAAACCTGAAAGAGGCACCATGCCAGAGGAACAGGTGTCGGGGAGGCCAGGTCCCAGGGAGGATGTGGTGCCCGCTCCATGAGGCGTGGCCGCTTTTCTCACACAGATGCCCAACCTCACCATGGGTCTGGGTGGAGCTCAGGATGAGGGAGGAATGGACACTCACCTCGCTGGAGTAGGCTCTCTTGACCCCCTGTCGGGGCAGTGGCTGGGCCTGGGGAGGCCCAGGGTACCCGTGCTGGGGCAGGCGCTGCCCTGCATAGAGGGGTGCCATGCCTGCTGCCCGGATGGGGTTCATGCCCATGGGGTTCATGCCAGAGGGGCCCAGCAGCCCTCCCACGCTGGTGGGGTTCATGCTGCCAGGGACGCTGGGCCCCCGGGGACCTCCGTGCTGCAGGAACTGGCTGTTAAAAGCCTGCCCGGCCCCCATCTGGGGAGAAAAGAGAGGAGCCATTCAGCACCCCCACCACTGTGGGTGCTGCCCAGTTGCCCCCTGCACCCCCTCAACCCCCTCGTCTCTCTGTGTGCACATCCCCAGTCCCCAACCCAGCTGCCCGACTGGTCCCTGCCTTCCAGACCAGCACATGTGTGGGCTGCATAGGAGGAGCAGCTGGGCCTCACCGCTCCGTACTGGCTCAGCTCCTGGCTCTGCTTCTCCTGGAGGGCAGCCACGGTGGCCGTGGCGGTGGCCGTGGCGGTGGCCGCAGCAGCAGCCACTGCAGCTGCTGCTGCAGCCTGAGTAAAATCGGTGGAGGGTCGTGTGGCATGTGAGGGCAGACCCAGGCCCCCTGGCCCCCCCGGGCCGCCCGCATACCTGTGAGAGACACAGATGGCTTGGCTCAGAAGTGCTTCCCTGCCTGTCGCCCAGGGGCCCCCTTCTTGTCTAGATGCTCCAGCATCAGCCGTGGGAGCCCACAAGAGCATCACACTCACAACAGTCAACAGACTGGTTCACATGGTCCCAGGCACCTGCCAAACCAGAAGCTTTGCACCTAGAGGACTCCCAGCACACCTCACAGGTCAGGGGTCCTGCTTACCCAGCCGTGAAGCCAGGGCCCCCTGGGTAGCCCCCGCGGCCATACACTCCTTGCTGCACGAAGCCCTTGCTGGCAGCGCCCTCGCCAAACGCCTGCTGTCCGAGGCACTGTGGGGAGTTCAGGGCAGGGCCACCACCTGCCACGCCAGGCATTACAGAGCTGCCGGGGGGGCTCCCTGCAGGGCCCATGGGGTTCCCCAAAACCTGCGAGGAAGCAAGAATTGCCAATGGGAATCATCCAAACAACTCACTTCCTGCAGTTGCTCTAAAGGGCTACAAAGGAGAGGCCTGGCAGTGAGGGGCTGGGGGCAGAGGTGAGGGAGGAAGGAGAGGAAGAGAGCAGGGGTGCAGAGGCCCAAAGACGGGGGAAGAAGTCCCACACAACATGTGGCGGGGGGACTCGTCTACAAGGATGGGGCAGACTCGGGGAGCCCAACCCCATTTCTGTCTAAGGTCTAGGGGGGCCCTGGCAGCTCTCGGGGGTGGCCCCACTGCAGGCTCACCTGACTCTGTGCCGCGTTGCCGACGCCCCACACGGTCGTGACGACAGACAGCGACCCTGCTGGCTGAGTGGCGCTCTGCTGCCAAGGCACCGGTTCATAAGCAAATGGACCATCACTGCAAGTAGACAGGTGGGTGGGGAGGCCCAGGTCAGGAGGCCACGGGTGTTGAGACCCCTGGCTGGGGAGGCTGGCAACTGGAGGAGGAGAGGTCCTGCCCTGCCACCCCGCCCGTACCCGAGGCCTGAGAAGGGTGGGCGGCAGGAGACCCACTCACCCGTGCGGTGTGGGGGGCAGGGCGGGTTTTACGGGGTGCATGGGGTTCATTAGCCTCGGGCAGCCTAAAGGCCGGGTCTGCGGGTGGCAGGAAGTAGTCCTCACAGCTGTTTACGTGGGACTCGGCTGCTCTGGCTGTGGGGACAGAGGAGGACGTCAGTGGAGATGCAGTGGCCGGGGGCTGTCGGTGGGGTGCCGGGAACCCCCAGCACCAGGCCCCCTTGCTCTGCTCTGACTGATGGAGGGCCGGGCGACAGCGGGGTCTGAGGGCCACTGTGGGGGTGGGGGCAGCCTCAGCCTGAATTGCCCACCCTGACAAACCTCTGTCCTCTGCACCCCTAAAGCCAGCCTGGAAGCCAGCATTAACCCTTTCAGGCCAGGCCCTGCTACTCACAGCCCCTGAAATAGAGCAGGCTTTCTGACCCAGATCCTTTTCACACGCCCCTCCCTCAAGAAAGCCTGGATATCCATTAAAGTCAGGGAACTCCCAGGACCCAAGTGCCAGAATCCCCCAGGTAGGCCCCAGGGTGGAGGCCAAGGCCAGAGCCAGCAGAGAAGAACAGAGGAGGACCAGCTGGCAGCCACCTTCTGCTCAGGCTCTGAGACTTGCCCACTCTGGGGAGGGGGCTCTGTTAAACAGGGCTGAGCAAGGTCAGCCAGCTGCTGGCTTCACCCTGGGCTGGGGAAGGGAGTACAGGTCACCTGCGTGCTCCTGGCTGACAGCCCCTTGAGGGCTGACGTGGGCACAGGGCCAGGCAGACCTGACCCCCATGGGCCACGGTGACACCCACTGAGAGGTCCCCAAAGGGGAGGGATGCACACACGGAGCAATGGGCAGGGGGTTGGTGCGAGCCCAAGGGCATGTCAAGGGGCCAAGGGGAACACGGCGGCAGTGGCTGGCAAACTTTCTTGGGACCCATGTGCCCGTGCAGGGGGCGTCCTCCTACTGTGTGAGGCTCACCGCCCCCTCCAACTGCTGTCTCAGAAAAATGAGGGAGGGAGGGCCAGGCACTCACATCCTTCAACACCCCCAAAAGCAAGCCCAAGCCCTTGTTGGCACCCCCAGGGGTATGCTGCACACCTACATCTGCCTGACCCAACCACAGAGGCGCACTGGCTGTGGTTCTCAGGGGTCCCCGGGAATCCCAGGTGGGGGGACTCTGCCCTCCTGGTGTCCAGGTTCTGTCCTGGAGCACCAGTGCCTTTTAGGGGCTGCAAGCCCCCCCCCCCCCCAGCATGCACACGTGCCACCCTGGACAAGCTAATGTGTGGTGGCTCAACCCAGACACCCCAGCACTCACAGCACCTCCCTCTGGCCTAGGAGTGAGAAAGTCGCCCCAGAACCCACCCAAGCCCGTGACTCACATTCCTGAGTGCTGACCAGGGACCTCAACGTTACCATGTCGTCTGTAAATAGTCCTGGAGGTGTGTGTGGGGGGACCCTCATCAGGGACCCAGAGCAGGGAAGGGGTACAGTGGGAACTGTGACACGGGTGGTTCTGCCTTCGGCCCTTCGTGCCACTGAGCACTGAGGTAAGTGGGTCCCGGAGCCGCAGCAGAGCCGGGGCTGGGGCAGGAACAGTTGGCAGGTCTGCCTCCTACCTGGCTCTGCTCCCCCTCTGAACGCTGTTCTCCCCTGCCACCCAGACCAGGTCCCACTCTGGAAACAGAGGCCAGAAAATGCAGGAGTCAGTGGGTCCAGAAGGCTGTGGCCCCAGGAATCTGGGTAGACACAGGCCTGCGAGCCAGGATCACCCAGCCAGGCTGGCGTCCTTGGTCCCTACTGTCCAACTCCAGGACGGTGATGCGGCCACCGTGGATATGGATGGGTGGACCTGCCAACCAATGGACCAGACCACAGAGGGCACAGACCAGGCACCGGAGGAAACCGGCATTGTAACGCGGGGCTCCCACAAGCGAAACCAAAAGTTCTAAACTTCACATCTTGTGCAAAAATTAACTTGAAACGGGCCACGGATGTAAATGAACAACAGAAAATGATAAAACCTTTGGAGAAACTCTTCGGGACCTGGAACCAAGGAAAGAGCCCTTAGATGTGACACCAGTGCAGTCCTCACAAGGGAGAGGGGGAGTCATCTCAGAAAGGCCCTGCTGATGCAGAGCGACAGGTATGCCCGCAAGTCGCATCTCTGACGAAGGACTAGTATCTAGGATATATAAAGAATTCTCAAAACTCAAAAGAAAAATAAACACCCCAGCTAGAAAATGGGCAGAGGACACAAAGAGACATTTTAGCGAGGAGGTCGTCCGGACGGCATGCCGGCCCAGGAAGAGACAGACATCCGACGTCATGGCCACTGGGGACGTGCAAACTAACACCACATGGAGGCATCGCTATGCACCTATCAGAGTGGCTACAACAGTGACACCACCAAGTGCCGGGACTGGGGGGACTGGGGGGACTGGATCTCCTACCCACGGCGGGTAGGACTGGAAAATGGCGCGGCCACTCTGGAAAAGTCTGGCAGCGTCTTGTGAAAGTCGGCACACAGCTACTGGGCAACCGGGCGACCGCACTCCTCTTCGAGACATGCATGCTGAGGTTCACAGAAAACTATGCGCGTGTCTATACCAGCTTCCTCCTAGCAGCTCAAGAACGGCCACCCAGACGCCCTTCGGGTGAGGTTAGCCAGCCGTGGGGCGTCCACAGCCCGCGGGCATGAAAAGGAAGAGCGAGCAGGAATCCCCAGAGGATCGAGCCGTGGAAAAAGCCAGTCCCCGAAGGTTACACGCGGTATGATTCCCTTTATGTAACGTTCCTGAAATGATGAAATCACAGAAGCGAGGAGCAGAGCCCAGCTGCCAGGTGGGGAGGAGGGAAGCAGGTGCGAACAGAAGAAGGTGTGGAAGGAGAGATGTGCATCTGGCCCGTATTCCCGGAGCATCCCGGTGTGACATGCCCGTCGTCTGGTGAGACGTCACCGCCAGGGGAGCCGGGAAAAGGATACAAGGGTGATTTCTCACAGCTGCACGTGAATCCGGAATTCTCTCAGAATACAAGTTGACTTGAAAAACCACCACCACCACCCGTGGTCTCCACAGAGAAGCCCCCGACAATGCTCCTTTAGCCCAGGCTGGTTGGGCTGGCTGGGCCCACTCAGCTGTCCCAGAAGCAGGGGGGAGACCAGCCCCCTGCCCGGTGCAGAGCCCCAAGACTGCAGGTGCTCCACTCTGCTCCGGGCCTCCTGTCTGGCACATCACACTCACCTGGAGGGCGGGGGCCGGAAGACTCCTGTTTCTAAAGAGCTTGTGGGTCAGGGTCAGGCTGCTGCTGACGCAGGGACCCCAGTCTGAGAGCCCCGGAGATCCAGGGAGGAGGGGGCAGGGCAGGGGCCCCAGGAGGCCTCCTACATCACCCCCGAGACTTCTCTGCCACGGACGAGACCACAGACGGTTCCAGTTCCCCCTGAGCCTCCTGCACGCCTGGGTGCTTGGGTGTATGTGTGACTTCCTGCCAAACTGAGTCTGCTCTCCTCCCTGAGAAGACCCAGACTCTCCGAGTGGGGCACCCCACAACCTGCTGCTCCCCACAAATGGACAGGTGCCCTCTGAGTGGAGACCCTCCTCCCACTTCCTGGCCTTGAAGACAGAGCCAGGAAAACCGGTGCGGGCCCACGGGGCTTGTGCCCCAGTGCCAGCCGGAAGCCGGGACCCCTCGGCAGAACTGCCCTGGTTCTGGTTCTGCGCCCCATCTTTCTCCAGAAAACTCACCACTCAGGCCCCCTGCCCCAGGGCCTCAGAGCAGCTGTGCCCAGGCTCCTGCGTGCCAACCAAAGGCAGACGTTAATGTGGGTCAGCCTCTTCACTCCACCCTGTCCAGGCCGCTTGGTCACCCAGGGGCGGCACGCCCCATGACAAGCCACCTGACCCCAGGAGGGCAGGCCTACTCCATGGTCACAGAGCAGGGAGCCCATGGTTCCAGGGCGAGTCCCCAACCGGAGGGACACCAGGGTCAAATGGGCTCAGAGGAGGTAGAAATGACGGCTCCAGTGAGCGCGACGGCACAAGGTGGAGACTCAGGTGTTCTGGTGTCTGCAGGTCCTACCGCTCTACATGCGAGGTCCCAACACTGACCAGCTAACTAGAGTCGTCCGAACACCCAGGAAGGAGCATTTGTGAATGGCCCAGACACCAGACACATCAGAGACCAGCTACAGGGTTTCACTACTCTGAGCCTCGGTTTACAATGTGTAAAATGGGTACGTGGTAGCCACCCCAGGACTGAGGAAAGAGGAAGACACATGACTGCATTTATGCCAGCAGCCCTGACTGCTGTAGTGGAGGCAGCCACCAGTGGACACGCCATGGGGAAGCCTGGCTGCCCTTGGAGTCCTCCCCAGGCACACCCTGCCTGTCCTTCATCATCTCCTCCCCCCGCCCCCCCTCCCCGACTTCTCTTCCCAGCCAGTAACCAGCCCCTGGGCATGGCAGGTCCTCAAGGCCAGTATCCCACCAGGTGAGGCTAAGACCCTGCACGGATCCTGGCACCTCCCTTGAGCCTGGAGAGGCCCCCGCTGCTAGCAAGCCAGGGTCTGGTTGGTGAGTCTGTGCTCACTCTCTCTACATCCACCACCGGCTTACAGATCAAGTCACGTGTTCTGTGTAGGTCCCTGCGAAATCTTGAGATAAAACAAACGACTTACAGACGTGGCCATAGATGTTCTGCAACTATCAGGAAGAGAGCAGGGCAGGGAGGAAGCAAGGGGGGGGGGGGTAGGAGGGAGTAAAGGGGAGCAGGGCTGTGGGGAAAGGGGACCAGGACAGGGAGGAAGCAGGTCATGAGGGGGAGAAGGGAGGATGGCTGGGAGCAGCTCAGAGGGGGAAAGCGGAGGAGGAAGGGAGCAGGTCGGGGGAGCAATACACCCTCCCGCCTCAGCTTCGTGCGTCCCGTTTGGAAAGGGGTGTCCCCACGGAAGCCGCGGCCGGAGGCTGAAAGGTCTGCCAGTGTCGCCGGCCCGAAGCAGACCTGCGTGGGTCCCACGTCGCTGGACGGTGGGCGCGCACGGCCCAAGACAAGCCCGGAAGGCGAGCCCGCCGGCCAGAGCGCGGGGCGGAGGCGGCGGAGCCAGGTGGGGCGAGGGCCGGGGGTCACCCTCCGCGCGCAGGAGGTCGCCGGGGCCGCGCACACCCGTCGGGCGATCGGCCGGCTACCAGCCCCAACAAAGGCTCAGGTGAGGGTCTCCCGGCGCGCACGGGGTCGCTGGGCCCAAAACCGCGACGCGCACGCGGCAGGTGCGGCAGGTGGGCGCCGGGGCCGCCCCCAGCGCGGCCAGAGCCCCGGGGCAGAGGTGCCGCAGCGCCGGGCCCGGGGCGCCGCACCTGCCCACCGCGCGCACCTGCCGCACCTGCCGCCCCCGCCGCCCGCACCTGCCCGCCCGGCCCGCTCACCTGCGCCCGGCCCGGCCCGGCCCCTCGCCGCCGCGGCCCCCGGCCCGCGCCGCTCCATGCGCTCAGCCCGCCCTCCGCGCCGCCCGCCGCCCCGGGGCCGCGGCCGCCACCACCCGCGCCATCGCGCCGCCGCCCGCTCCGAGGGCACAATGGAGCCGCCGCGCCGCTCATGCATATGCATGACGCCGCGCGCCGGCCCCGCCCCCAGGCCAGAGCAGTGGAGCCCCGAGCCGGCACTCGGGCGGGGCTGCCGCGGGCCTGCGCGGGCCGGGGTGGCTGACCGAGTGGGGCCGAGCCGGGAGCGGGCGGGCAGCGCGGGCGGCGGGGGACCGTGACCGGCGACCCGCGCCCCCTCCACACCTTTCCGAACGCCGCGCCTGCGGAGCCTCCAAAGCTTCCTGCTCGCTGTCCGCCGGGGCGTGGCCAGATGGAGGGGCGGGGCCTGATGGAGTGGATGGGCCCGGGTGGCGGCGGGGACGGCTGATGGGCGGGGCCTGTCAGGGGGGGTGTCAGAGCCTGGCTGGGGGGCGGGGCCTGGTGGAGGTGGCCCGGCGGAGGGGCGGGGTCCAGCCGGAGGGGCGGGGCCTTGTAGAGTGGGGTGTGAGAACCAGACTGGAGGGCGGGGCCTGGCGGAGAGGGCACAACAGAATGGAGAGCGCTGCCGATAGGCGGGGCCTGTCAGAGGGGAGGGGTCCGGTAGGAGAGGCGGGGCCTGGTAGAGGGAGTTCAGAACCCGGCTGGGGTCGGGGCCTTGCTGAGAGCGGGGCCAGTCAGATGGGGGGGCAGGGCTGAGGGCGGGGCCTGGGCCTGTCAGACGCGGGGTATCATAGCCTGGCTAGGGGGCGGGGCCTGGCGGAGGGGGCCGGTGGAGGGGCGGGGCCTGGCTGGGGGCAGGGCCTGTCATGAAGGGCGGAGGCGGGAGGTGAACGGGGTCTCTTCAGGGGCGGGGCCTGGAGGAAAAGAGGGCCCGCCCACGCTGGACAGGTCGCTGTAGCGCCTTAGCCGATGAAGCGCCTTCTCTGATCTGCTGGTACCTTCCAAGTACTGTTCTCACTCTTTCAGTTGTCCGCTTTTTCCTATCCTTGCTTTAGTGACACCTCGTTCTCCTGAGTACTCATAATTAATCTTTTTTTATCGGGGGAGGGCCAGAGAGAGAGGGAGACACGGAATCCGAAGCAGGCTCCACGCTCCGAGCTGTCAGCACAGAGCCCGACACGGGGCTCGAACTGCCGCACCGCGAGATCATGACCTGAGCCAAAGCCGAACACTCAACCGACTGAGCCACCCAGGTGCCCCTCATCTTAGCTACTTTAAAAAGTATTTTTGAACAATTACTATGCACTGGGCAGTTCTTTATTTTAAAGTTTTAATTTATTTTGAGAGAGAGAGGAGCACAAGCAGAGAGGGGCAGAGAAGGAGGGAGAGAGAGTCTCAAGCAGGCTCTGTACTCCCAGCCAGAGCCTGTCATGGGTGGGGCTCGAACTCACAAACCGTGAGATCATGACCTGAGCCAAAACCAACAGTCAGATGCTTAACTAACTTATCCAGTCGGGTGCCCCAGAATTTCCTTCCTCTTTAAGACTGATAATATTTCATTGTATGGATGTTTGGCAATTTGTTTATTCATCCTTTGGTGGATGTGCCATGGCTTTTAACATTCTTCCCTCTAAGACTGTCTGAACCCTGTGCTGTTTTTCTTCTTCTATTTATTTAAAAACAATTTTTTTTTGTTAACGTTTATTCATTTTTGAGAGAGAGACAGAGTGCGAGTGGGAGAGGGGCAGAGAGAGAGGGAGACACAGAATCCAAAGCAGGCTCCCCCCTGGCGTGGGGTTCGAACCTATGAGCCATGAGATCATGATCCGAGCTGAAGCCAGACGCTCAACTGACTGAGCCATCCAGGAGCCCCTTTCTTCTTCTTTTAAATGTTTATTTGTTTTGAGAGAGAGAGAGAGAGAGTGTGTGGGCCAGCAGGTGAGGGGCAAAGAGAGAGGGACAGAGAAAGAACCCCACGTGGACTCCGTGCTGTCAGCACAGAGCTGGGTGTGGGGCTCGATCTCAAGAACATGAAGTCATGACCTGAGCCCAAATCAAGAGTAAGATGCCCGACCACCTGAGCTGCCCAGGCACCCTGGTGCTCTGTTCCTTCAGAGAACCATTTGTCAAATGGTGGACCTGTTTTGTGCCAGGCATTCATCTGGGCTCTGAACACTGGTCTGTCGACAGTGACCATGGCAGCAAGGACTCTCCAGCCCCAGTAGAGGGGACAAAAAGAAGCAGGTGACTCACCAAGTAACAATGCGTCCTTCAGGGAGAGGGTTAGGAAGAAAAATAAAGCCAGAGCAGGGGATGGGGAGTGCGATAGAATGGGGGAAGATTCTATGGAGAGTTGGCCCACATGAAGGGGGAGGCAGGCGCCAAGGGACCCTGACCCTCTTCTGCCTCCAGGAGGCCATGGGTTTGGGGGAGCTGCAGGCAGGTGTCTGGAGGAGGCCAGAAGGGCTGTACCAGGCCTCTGGGCCTGAGACTGGCATCTCTGTCATCTCCCCAGGGCAACAGCCGCCCCCCTCATCCTGGGAGATGCCATTTGGTGGCCACTCCCTTCTACATCGTGTTTTCATCTCTGACCATATGAACTGTTAAAAGAGTCTTCCTTATTTGCTGGGAAAAATATGCCCTCCCCAAACTTTTCTTCTGTGACTGCATAAAATGACAGTCCTCACTTTGGTATGTGACAGCTCTTCAGGGATTAGAAGAAACTTCTCATTGCCCCTGAATCTTGGGCTGGAGGACACAAGTAACTGATCCCTTAAGTGTTTCAGAGCCAATACAACAGGCCACTCCCTCCAGGCCACTCCCTCCCTCCACTCCCTCTGCTGGGCAATGCCCTTTTTAAATGTGACACCAAGTGGGGGACACAATACTCTAAGTGTGGCCTAAAGCTACATTTGCTTTTTAACTTGGGCCCTCGGTCTTTATGAATGGCTGCTAAACACACATAGCTTCACCTGTTCTTGACTTGCAAAACTGACTTTGAAAAGAAAAAACCTACCACTTCTTTGTATACGAGTATTTTATTCTGACTGTAGAAAATACAGAGGAACTTTTTTTTTTAATGTTTATTTATTTTTGAGAGAGAGACGGAGTGCAAACGGGGGAGGGGCAGAGAGAGAGGGAGACAGAATCCGAAGCAGGCTCCAGGCTCTGAGCTGTCAGCACAGAGCCTGACGCGGGGCTCGAACTCACAGAGCGTGAGATCATGACCTGAGCCCAAGTCAGACACTTAACCAATTGAGCCACTCAGGTGCTCCTAGAGGAACTTTCATAATAAATCGAAACCTTCACCATCCAAATGTTCAGCGTTAATCCCTGTTGATTTTTTGGTCTATTTTCTCTCAGATGGTTCTCCACATATCTGAGCACACGTGTGACTTTGCAGCCTTATTTTTCACTCCATCAACAGAAATGTTTCCCTTCTCGTAAATGTTTGAGCTTCCTAAAATCAATGCGAAGGTTTGTGCACCAGGATGTTGCACACAGGCAATTCCTGTAATATTGGACAACTGGATTCAAGCTGTGTTCGACCTTTCAAAACTTTTTACTGAGCTCCTCCTACTTGCCAGACATTGTTCTCAGCTGAAAATACGTCAGCAAGCGAGCGCAGGAAAACGTGTGGTGGCCAAGCGTCCATCTGTAAGCCCGGAGTCATGCTCATTAAGTACAGTACCCCCGCAGGCTGCAATTTAGGGAGCGCCCAAATAATGCTGTTGGAGCTGTTTAATTGTATGAGAAGACATTCACAATTCAATCTGCTAAGTAAAAAACCAGGATACAAAGTTGTGTATGATGACAGCATAGTTTCTTAAAACCATTCATGGAGCAGAAGATCTTCCCCAGGTGTAGAAAAGTACTTTGCAGTAAAGATGTGGCTCAAACACCCCCTTAACCAAATGAGTGACCAAGTCCGCAAGGCTGGGCGCGGGGCCGCTGACATCCGTGTGACTCGCGACCAGAAATGTTTAACCTGAACCTAATCATGACAAGGCCACGCGGGAGTCAGCCCCCAGCGCTGGTCTGACTCGGAAAACTCCAGAAAATCGGCCTGGGGAAATGGCCAGCAGAGGCCCCCGGGGCCGGGACCCTCGCCGCGACCTTGGGTGGGTGGGGAAGGCATGTGGCGACGCTGGGGCTCCCTGGGCGCGGGCTACAGGCGGGAAGGAAGGGGCTTGGCTGAGGACGGCCCTGGGGGACCCCTGCGGGGCCTGGGGACCGGAGGCCGGCCTAGAGGCCCCGGTGAGACCCGCCGAGAGGTGTGCAGCCGGAAGTGGAGGCACGTGGCAGAACCGTGGCGGGGCACGGGGGCAGGAGAGACACAGGCAGGAAGTGGATGGAGGGCGTGTTTGTAAGTGGTGCGCGCACTCCTCAAACCCCGCGATGCTGTAGCTGGCTGCCTCCGCCCAGGCCAGGGAACCCAGAGCCTCGGGGCACGATGGGCCGCGCACAGCGGCTTCCGGGAGTCCCCGCAGACCCGCGGGGTGACGGCAGGGGCTGTCGAGGTGGGCCGTGGCGCAGGACGGTGGTGTCTCCCAGGGACTTGGAGACGGGGACAGGGGACCGAGCTTTTTCTCAAGGGTGTCCTTGGCCGCTGGCGAGGAGCTGCAGGCCGCGCTGGGTGACCGGTCCTGGCGCAGGCACGGCAGGGTCACTGCGACGCGGCAGGTCGGCGCTCAGGGACTGCTCCCGGGGCACGGTCCTGTTTTCTTCTTGCAAGGGGTGCTTGGCGAGGAAACCCGCCCAGGCCCCACCCAGGCCTCCCGGCCCCCATCCCCAGACCCTGCCCACCCCACACCCCGTTCCACCCTATCCAGACCCCGCCTGACCTCGGACCCGGCCCAGGCCCCACCCCAGGCATCCCCAGACCCCACCCCACCCAGACCCCACCCAATCCCCAGGCCCTACCCCACCCCAGAGCTCACCTCACTCCAGACCCCATCCAAGCCTCACCCCAGGCCTCAGGGTCCCCGCCCCAGACCCCGCCCCACCCCGCCCCACCCCGCCCCTGCTCCACCCCGCCCCACCCAGGCCTCACCCCAGGCCTCGGGGGTGGGCCCCCATCCCGACTCCACCCCACCCCAGACTCCACCCCAGCCTCAGGCCCCGCCCCACCCGAGGCACCCTGGCCTCACCCCAGACCCCACCCCCAGGCTTAGCAAATTGTATTAGTTTTTAAAATAAATTTTTTTGTCATAAAAGTAATACATATTCATGTAAAAAATTAAAAATAAGCAAATAGAATAAATTTTACTGCAACTTCGTCTCCCCGAACAAAAATTATTTTTGGTGTACCTCCTTCCTGTATTCCATGTGTAAACTCTCTCGGGCAGCAGCAGAGACCACACGCACTTGTTCCCTACCCAGAGCTGGGCCTGACTCCGCCTTCTCCTGGGTCCCTGGGGGTCACCCGCCTCCACCTCCACCTACCTGCCCCAGCGTTCCTGTGTCTCAGTGGGGGCTGCCCCGTTGGCACAAGCAGGGTCTCCTGGGGGCTCCTGTGACCCATGACCAGCAAGACTCTCACTGTTACTGTTTGCTTCCCAAGCCCCCGACCCTTGGGGTCCGGCAAGGGGTGGACATCTGAAAGGTGAGGACAAAAGTCAGCTGCGTCCCTGTCTCTGCCGGCCACGGAGGCTCCCACGCCCACAGGGCAACACTCCAGCCCTGAGCCTCAGTGGGGGTGGGTGGGCAGCGGAGAGAAGGGCAGTGTCCACACTGTGTCCCCCAAGAGCCTGTGACACAGGACACACCCCCACCAAGATAGCACCTCTGGTGGCATCCACATCCTCCTGAAGCGTCTGCTCCTGGGCTCTTCAAACCTGTCTCCATTCACACATGCAGCTTGGCACCCGCCCCCTCTGCCTCTGTTTTCTTTCCCTACCATTGTCTACAGTGTACCTGTTCTTGGTCAATTCACCCAGCTCTGCCAGACATAGACCACTGTCCCCAGCTTCCTGCACGCTCTCCAGAGGGCCTGCTCGGGATTTCAGGAGCTAATTGAACTAACAGGGGACACAACCCGCGTCCCTGTCCAGCTGCACCTGCTACTGACCCAGTCCTCTCTTCCCTGGAGGTTGCTGCTTGCAGTGGGCAGATTAGTGGTCCCCAAAGACATGTCCATGTCCTCGTCCCCAGAGTTTGTGGACATCACTTCCTAGGACAAGAGGTGTGACCAAGGACTGGGAAAGGATTAGCCAGGTGGTCCTGAGAGGGTCAGGGAGAGAGAGACAAGGCGACTTTAGAGATAGACCCACAAACGGCGATGCAGCCATGGGCAGAGACAGGAGGTATGCGGCCAGCAGCCGAGGAAGTTGGAGGTGCCCGGAAGTGTCCTACCCCAGAGCCCCAGAGGGAGTGTGGCCCCACACACCCTGATTTCAGACTTTGGCCTCCAGACTGGGGAGAATGAACTGCTGTGATTTGGGGCCCCTGGTTTGTGGTCCCCTGTTAGGGTGTCTGTGGGGCCCGCTTCCTCTGTCTCCTCCCCTGCATCAGGTCCCTCAGCGCCTCCCACCAAAAACCGGGGACTCCCAGCCCTCGGGGACCTGTCTCCCTGCAGCCACCCTACTTTCTCCAGACTTGCTGTCCCCCACCGTCCCTGGGCAGTGGCCAGCCTGGGCTCAGTCCTCAGGGCTGCCCTCTGCAGTGACACGTGTGGCCCTGGAGCTTTGTCTTTCACGAATCTCCTGCCACCCTCGTCTGTCTCTTTTTGATTCTGGCCTCGGCATGTGCACAGGTGGTACTCCGGATCCTGCCCCAGGCCTGCTGATCCCACTCCTCCGGCAGGTCCTCCCGCACAGCCACCACCGTCCAAACCCCAGTTCTCAACATCATTTTAGTGGAGATACTGTTCAGCCGCTTGAAGTATACAATTCGGTGGCACTATGTGTATTCGGAATAGTGCCGCCATCGGCACAAGATGAGGACATCTGCATCCTCCGGGGAGAAATCCCGCTCCCGGGCGCTCACTCCCCAAGCCTCCCCCAGCCCCTGGCAACCAGCCGTCTACTTTCTGTCCCCTTGAATTTGACTGCTCTGGACATTTCCTACCTACGGTATCACACGGCATGCGGTCTTTCCTATCTGGCCGCCTCACTTACTGTTCCCAGGTTCTGCCGTGCTGTTGCAAGACCGCACTCCTGTTTGAGGCCGAGGACTGCTTGTCACGTGGATGGACAGGCCTTTGTACCCATCGGTTAAGGGGCATTTGGATTGTTTCTGCCTTTTGGCTATTATGAGTAATGCACGTACACGTTTCTGTGTGGACATGTTGTGGGTCATACGAGAACTCTAGGTTTAGCACGTGAGGCGCCACTGGATTGTCTTCCACAGTATCTTACGTTCCCACTAGTGCACGAGGGGTCCAGTTTTTCCACATCCTGTGTCTTACTCACTATAGTCATACTAGTGAATGTGAAGTGGCATCTCATTGTGTTTTTTTTTTCTTTGTAATTTTTTAAAATGTTTTATTTATTTTTGAGAGAGAGAGAGAGAGAGAGAGAGACAGAGCACGAGCAGGGGAGGAACAGAGAGAGAGGGAGACACAGAATCTGAAACAGGCTCCAGGCTCTGAGCTGTCAGCACAGAGCCCGACGCAGGGCTCAAACTCAGACCATGAGCTCATGAACTAAGCTGAAGCCGGACGCTCAACTGACTGAGCCACCCAGGTGCCCCTCATTGTGTGTGTGTGTGTGTGTTTTTTTAAAGTAACCTCTATGCCCAATATGGGGCTCAAACTCATGACCCCTGAGACCAAGAGTCACAAGCTCTTCCAACGGTGCCAGCCAGGCTCCCCCTATTGTGGTTTTGACTTGCGTTTCCCTGATGACTAATGATGTTGAACATCTTTAATGTGCCCATTACCTATTTCTATACTTTAATTAGTTGTTTTATCGAGTTGTAGGAATACTTTATATATTCTAGACACAAGTCCTTTATCAGATAGATGATGTGTAAATATTTTCTTTCACTCTGAGTTGCCTTTTTACTTTCTTGATGGTGTCTATTGACTTACAATTTTTAAAATGATGTCTAATATATATTTGTTATTTATGCTTTTTGTATCATATATAAAAAACTCATTGCCTAATTCAGGGTCACAAAGGTTTATACTAATGTTTTCTTCTAACAGTTGATAACTTTAGCTCTTACATTTATGTCTCTTTTTTAAAAAAATATTTACTTACTGGGGCGCCTGGGTGGCTCAGTCAGTTAAGCGTCCGACTTCGGCTCAGGTCATGATCTCACGGTCTGTGAGTTCAAGCCCCATGTCGGGCTCTGTGCTGACAGCTTGGAGCCTGGAGCCTGCTTCGGATTCTGTGTCTCCCTCTCTCTGCCCCCCCCCTGCTCATGCTCTCTCTCTGTCTCAAAAATAAATTAAAAAAAATAAAAAAAATTAAAAATATTTACTTATTTAGAGAATGAGCAGGGCGGGGGCGGGGGGCAGAGCGAGAGGGAGACAGAGAGAATCTCAAGCAGGATCCACACTGTCAGCTCGATGCAGAGCTGGAACTCACAAACCATGAGATCATGACATGACCTGAGCTGAAGTCGGATGCTTAACCAACTGAGCCACCCAGGCACCCCAGTGTTTATTTACTTTTGAGAGAGAGAGAGGGAGACCGTGAGCAGGGGAGGGGCAGAGAGAGAGGGAAGCAGAGGATCTAAAGTGGGCTCTGCACTGATAGCCTGATGTGGGGCTCGGTCTCATGAACTTCATATTTAAGAAGACAATAGATGCTAACGCCAAAGTGAAAGAAATGTTAGAATTATCTGACAGAGATTTTAAAGCCACCATCGTGAACATGCTTCAACACACACTTATGAACACTCTTGGAACAAATTTAAGAAACAGCCTCAATAAATAGAAGGTATGAAGAAGAGCCAAGTGGAAAATTTACAAGTACAAACACCATAACTGAAATTTAAAAACTCAATGGGTGGGCTTGCCGGCAGAATGGAGAGGGCAGAGGATGGCACAGCTGGAAGGAAGAACAACAGAAATGAACCCAGTCTGAACAACAGAGAGAAACTGACTGGAAAAACGAAACAAAACCGAGTTTAGGGACTTGTGGGACAAGAACAAAGGATCTAACGTTTGTTTTTATCAGCGTCCTGGAAGGAGAGGAGAAAGAGGGCAGCTGGAAGAGCACCTAAAGAAATAGTGTCTGAAAACACTCCAAATATGACGAAAGGCAAACACATACAGCTTCAAGAAGGTGAGCAAGTCCTAGAGTGGATAAACCCAAAGAGACCTATGCCGAGACATATCATAAGCAAACTTCTAAAAACTAAAGACTGAGAAACACTGTTCCATGCAGCAGGACAATTAATGTGACAGGATTTCTCATTGGAAACCAGGGAAGCCAGAAGGAAGTGACACATTTCCAAACACTAAAAGAAAAGAACTGCAAAAGCAGCAAAAATATTCTCAAGGAATGAAGAGGCAGCCAATACATTCTCAGATGTAGGGAAAGTAAGAGATTTGTCAGCGGCAGACCTACCCTAAAAGAATAGCTGAAACACGTTCTCTAAACAGAAGGGAAATGATAAAAGAAAGCACGTCTGACCATCAGAAAGGAAAAAACAACACAGACAGCAAACCATGTTTTTAAGTAAAATAGAACTGGGTCTTCTAAATTGTGTTTGGTGGTTGAAGCAGAACTTATAACACTGTCTGATGTGGTTCTAAATGTACACAAAGGAAATATTTAGGGCGATTATATTTTAAGTGGAAAGGGTAAAGGGATGTACAGGGAACTACATTTTCTAAAAAAATTTTTTTTACCATTTTAGTTTATTTTTGAGAGAGAGAGAGCACAAGTGGGGGAGGGACAGAGAGAGAGAGAGGAAGACACAGAATCCAAAGCAGGCTCCAGGCTCTGAGCTGTCAGCACAGAGCTCGACGTGGGGCTTGAACCCACAAACTGTGAGATCATGACCTGAGCTGAAGTCGGACGCTCAACCGACTAGCCACCCAGGCACCCCGGGAAATACATTTTCTGCACTTTACTTGAACTGTTAAAATGATGACTCCAATAGACTGTGACAAGTAACGTACACATTATGTCATACCTACAGCAACCACTAAGAAGCTATACCATAGACAAATACCAGTGGTCAAAAACACCACAGATAAATAAAAATGGAATTATAAAAAACATGGTAGTTCACAGAAAGGCAAGAAAAAAAGGATAGAAATTAAAAACAGGAAGAACAAACAGAAATTAAAAATAACATGGCATACTTAAGCTCTGACATAGTAACAATTACACTAAATGTAAATGGTCTGAATATACCAATTAAAAGATAAAGATTGGAAGAATGGATAAATATTACATGCTGTCTACCAGACTCTCACTTAAAAAATAACTTATAGGCAGGTTGAAAGTAAAAGAATGGAAAAAGATAAAGATATGCATATACCTGGAGATATTAAGCAAAGAAAAGCAGAGGTGGCTCTATTATCATCAGATAAAGTAGACTTCAGAGTAGAGAGAATTAATGGAGTCATAAATGAAAAAAGGGCCAATCTACCGAGAAGACACAGCAATCCTAAATGTCCATGTACCAAACAACAAAGCTACAAAATAAGTGAACAAAAAACTAAGAACGAAAGAAGAAAATGAGAAACCACAGCTGTACTTGGAGATTTCACCATCTCTCTCTCAACAACTATGGAAAACTAGAGAGAAAATCCATCATGATGTAGAAGGAGTCAACAACCATCAACCAACAGGATCTAATAGATATTGACGAGACACTTCGCCCAATGCACATTCCTTCCAAGTGCCAATGGAACACACACCAAGATGGACCATATCATGGGCCATAAAACAAATCTCAGTGAATTTGACACAACTGAAGTCATATAGAGTGCCTTTCTCTAGGGACAATGGAATCAACGCAATCAATAACAGAAAGAGAACAGGAAGCAACACATGTTTTAGAGAGGGAGTCTCAAGGGAAAACTTTTTCAATGTACCAAGTTCAATGAAAATGAAAAAATACAACATATCAAAATTTGCGAGCCACAGCTAACAGCAGTGCTGACAGGGAAATCTATGGAAGTAAATGCATTAATTAGAGATGAAGAAAAGTCTCAATTTAATAACCTACACTCTCACCCAAGAACCTAGAAAAAGAAGAGCAAGATAAACCCAAAGCAAGTAGAGGAATAAATAATAAAGACTATAAATCAGTGAACCAGAAACAGAAAAGCTAAGTAGAGAAAATTAATGAAACAAAAATCTGGTTTCTTGAAAAGATCAATAATGTTGGCCAATCCCTAGCAAGACTGGTAAAGAACGCAGAACGGACTCAAAGAAGCTATAGATTGATAGCTGCATAGAGAATAGAATCTTCATGGAAGAGTGTCCGTAACAAAATATTATCAATGTATAAAAGACATCACACATCGTGACCAAGCAGAGGTTCATCCAGGGATCCAAGGACAGTTCAATGTTCAAAAACCAACCAACATGACAGACTAATGAAGGAAAATCACATGATTGTGTCCATCACTGTCGGTAAAGCATTTGACAGAATTCAACACCATTTAGGATAAAAACTCCCAGAAAAATAAAAACAGAGGGGAACTTCCTAACCAGATAAAGAAGTCTACAAAGCACCTGCGGCTAACATCATACTTAATGCTGAAAGACTGAGCTCTTTCTCCCTGACTGAAAGCAAAGCAAGCCATCTGCTGTCACGGCCCTTGTCCAGCGTGGTGACGTGACTCCGGCCTGTGTGACAAGGCAAGAAAAGGGAATAAAAACCATGTCTATTGGAAAGGAAGAAATAAATGTCCCTATTTGGGGCTGCCAAACCCCGTTCTTAAGGCTAATCGTGATCTGGAGCCAAGGAGGCAGCAGGAAATCTGAACCCCCTCGTTCCCAAGGTGAAGAAGGTCCCAGCGTGGAGGGGAGAGCACAGCCTGAGACTCCCTCGGGTGGCCACAGCCGACCAGGGAGACGGCAGGAATACCCTGGGGCCGTGTGTCCAAGCCAAGGGCCACCAAAGGCAGGGGGACCCTGGGCTGGGGAGACGGGGCCTCTGCCTGCCCATCTGACCCCAGCAGACGGGGGGACGGGGAGAGGGAGGGGTTGAGGCCGGTGGTTATCCCAGGCACACAGGGGCTAACAGGCTGGGGCAGTGAAAGGGGGGCCCTGGGTGCAGGGGGTCACAAGGGACACATTTCCTTACACCGTGAGCGAGCTCTGGGGTACAGCGCACAGCACAGTGGTTGTAGTTAATGCGTATTTGAAAGTTTCTAAGGGAGTAAGTTTGAAAAGTTCTCGTCGTAAGAAAAACTAATTGTAAGTATGTATGGTACAGATGCTAGTAACATGGAACCACGTCATACACCTGGACTATAACGGCATGTATCAATTACCTCTCAATTAAGAAAAGGGCCCTGATGGGGCGCCTGGGGGGCTCAGTCAGTTGAGCGTCCAACTTCAGCTCAGGTCATGATCTCGTGATTTGTGGGTTTGAGCCCCGCGTGAGGCTCTGTGCTGACAGCTCGTAGCCTAGAGCCTGCTTCCGATTCTGTGTCTCCCTCTCGCTCTCCTTTCCCGCTCACACTGTCTCTTGCTTTCTCAAAAGTAAATAAACATTAAAAGAAAGAAAAGAAAAAGAAAAGGACTCTGAGGTGATGAGGTCATCAGGGCTGGGAGATGGGGGGTTATGTGACATGGGCTCTGAAGGGACAGTGGGAACTTGAGGTGGGGGTGTGGGCAGTGTGGCCCCAGACCGTTTTCTATTGTTCTGCTGGGTCTGGGCCCAATTGAATACTAGCTGACGGTGGGGGGTGGGGGGGGCGGAGCTCACTGTCCCACCTAATTTAGGGCAGAAATAGGTTCCACATTGATTCCAATTCCCTCTATTTCCACTGGAGAAGTTGGGTGGGCACCTCACCCCATACCTGCCTAAGATGGGTCAGGCGTCAGCCGCACCTGGGCCACACCCCCCCCCCCCAACCTCCTCCTTGCCCAGGTCACCTGTCCTGGGGCTGCAGCCCCCTCGGGTCCAGGCCCCCCAGCACAGCAAGGTTTCAAGCTGGTGCAGGTGTCCGAAGCGCCTCTCTGTCCAGAAACACCCCTCAGCAGGTTACTCACACTCGCCCTCCCCAAAGCCCTGTCGGAGCAGGCAGGATGCTCTTCTTTCGCGCAGAGGTAGGGGCGACCAAAGGGTGAGCAGACAGCCGCCCAGCGAGGTCTAAGCAGTGCCTCGTCAAAGCGCCCCCCAGCAGCTCTCACTCTACGTGCCAACCACAAGGTGGTGGCATCCAGAGGCGACATTCCTTCACCGCAGGCCTCCCAGGCTGCAACAAGTGGAGAGGGGACCCCAGGGAAGGGAAGGGGCTCCTGCCTCTCATTTTTTGCCTCCTTTAACCCTGATCCACCCTGCCGACTCCATCAGATGCAGTGCCCTGCTGGTCCTGTTGTCCTGACCCCACACCCAGCTCCGCCTGTGTGGCCAGTCACAACAGGGCTGGAGGACCCACGGCCAAGCCACAGGGAGCACACGGGACAACACGAAGAGATTCCAAGAGGCTTCAAGAACAAGGGACCCAAGTGTGTCCTAGAAGATGGGGTGGCCGTCAGCCCGTGTCCACACTCAGGCCTTTCCCTGAGCTCGCTCAGTGCTGGAACCTGCTGACCCCCCAGGAGGCAGAGGATGGTGTGCTGTGAGCCCAAGATGGTGGGGCTCTTGTCAAGAGGGGACACCGGGCCCCGGGGGTTCTGCACACATGGCTGGTTCCCCTGCAGAGGTTGTCCAGGGGCACAAACTCGTCGGGGAGCAGGCCGACCAGCCTGGGGTCTAAGGAGGGGCCACTGGGCACAATCTGTACCTGTGACACAGGGCCATGCAGTGAGAGGCTGCTTCCACGGCAGGATGGGGGTGGGGGGGGTGGGTGGGTAACAGAACCACACACAGACGGCCTGAGGGTAACTTCGTTTATGGGTCAAGCCAAATGCAATGCCAAGTTGTTTTTGTTTTTGTTTTTTTAACCAAAATAAATAAATCAGATTTGTCCCTGTGACGGGTGAGGGGAGCCGCCCCTGGCCCCGGACCTCCTGTACCCCCTGACCGGTTACGGCACGGCCCAGACAAGACCGCTTCCGTCTCCACAGCGTTGGCATTGGGAGAAGCGGGACACGAGGGTGGGCTGAGGGGGTGGGTGTGTGTGCGGGGGGCAGGCAGTGGCCACGTCCTGGCCTGGCCCAGAGCCCCGCATCCTGTGGCCTGGCCCCAGGTGGGTGCAGTGTGCACGGGCCCCACAAGCGGCCCAGGCCCCTCTCGAGGGCCAGAAGTGGATGCTGCAGAGAGCGGACCCGCCTTTTCTGTGCCAGGCCAGATGCAGGCCACCTCCCGCCCGCAGCCCCACCCAGCGCCTCGGTTCACCACGCAGTGGGGGCCCCAGTGGAGCCCTGCCCTCTCCCGCCGCTCTGGGGGTTGGGGTGGGTGGCGTGAGGCTGGGCCTGCAGTGCGAGAGGGCCGGGGCACAGCAGACCCTCCTGGGACACCCACAAGGGCCCCTCTCCACGCGGGATGCTCAGCCGGACAGAAGTCGCGGCACCTGGGGGGATCTGGCCTGGGGGGTGGCCAAGCACTGGGGGTATAGCAGCCTAACGTTAAGCGGGACAGGGTGTGCGGTGAGGTGGACAGCAGAGATGCGGACAGCGCTGAGGCACTATTCTTTAGTGGAGAAGCGAGGGGCGGCCGTGGCGTGGAGGGTGGCGGCTCAGGCGGCCTGGGCAGCGTCTACGAGAAGTTCTTGAAGGCGTCCAGGTCGAAGGCCGTGTCCAGGAGGCGCTGCAGCTCTGTCAGATGGGTCTTCTTGTTGCCAGTGGCCGGAGCCGCGGCTGGATCCCGGCCAGCGTACCTGCGGGGGGGAGGGGGGGTACCATGGGGGCACAGTGAGCCCAGAGCCCCAGCCCCCGCTGAGCCAGCTCCCAGGCCCCGCCCCCATTGCCCCCAAGGCAGCCAGTTCCCAGGGCCGCCCCCAACCCCTGCTCACCACACTGGCTTGGCACGGCTGATGGTGGTGCGCAGCCGCGGCTTCACATAGTCGTAGTAGCCCTGGTTCTTGTGCTCCTCCTGGCACCAGGCCAGCTCAGCGTTGGGGTACTTGCGCACCTCCTGCAGCAGCAGGTCGAAGGGGAACGGGGACAACTGCGGAATGAAGGGTTCCCGTCAGAGGGGATGGGGCCTCGGGCAAGGAGGGATGCTGGCCCCCACTGCAGTGCCATCTTCCCCCACCTGTTCGATCCTGGTGATGGCCACCTGCTCGGCCATGCCCCGGGCCTTCCGCTCGCGGGTGAGGTCATAGTACACCTTGCCGGTGCAGAAGAGAAGTCTCTGGACGTTTGCTGGGTTCTGAGCCGCCAGGCCGTCTTCTGGGATCACCCGCTGGAAGTTGGTTCCTACAAGAGAATCCCCACGGCCGGGGGTCCTCTCAGGACCTGGCCGAGGGCAGCCAGGGCCCGCTGCTGCTGCTCGTGCAGGAGCCGGGCCCCCGGGGCAGCCAAGCGAGAACACCAGCTCCGAATGAGCACCAGCCTGGGGGAGGGGGCCCTGGAATCGCTCCGGACCCAGAGAGCCTTGAGAAGCACATCGTGTGCAGTGCATAGTAGGCAAGGCCAGCCCCAGACAGCAAGCAACACCGGTTCCTTCCTCCCAACAGGAGGGCAACGAACTCTGCTCACTCGGCTCAGATTCCCCACGAGGTACAAACACCGAACCTTCCGCACAGCTGGAACACATACTCAGCTTTCCAGCGCTGGCCCGGCCAGGAGAACCAGACTGCCCTCTGGAAGGGGCATCCAGAAAAGGGTCTCACTTAGTGATACACACATGACACATGCACAATCGTGCTACAGGAACTTTGCCTGTGGAATATAGGCCAGATACAAAAAGCCCACCACGAGCACAAGACTTGGGGGTGACAGAGCTCTTCCTCTAAGACCAGGAAGAAGACAAGGACGCCCACGGCCACCACTCCTGCCCAATCTCATGCTGGAAGTCTCAGCCAGACCAGTGAGGGGAGAAAGGAAAATGAGAGGCCTCTGAACTGGAAAAGGAAAAGGTAAAACAATCGGTGTGTAGATGGCCAAAACCCTAGAGATTAGAATAAACCAACCCGGCAAAGTTGCAGGATAAAAACGTCCATACTCAGTGCTCAGTTGCATTTCTGCAGACTAACAACGACTAATCCAAACACGAACAAGAAAGCCCATGTGCACCAGCATCAACGGGATAACTGGAGACGGTGAGGACTTGGGATAAAAACTGTAAGGTGCTGCTGAAAAGCACTGAAGACACAAGTGAACGAAGACGCGTGTTCTGGGAGTCAGGCTTATTGCTATTCTGTAGTAACCTCCACACACCAAGAACCACAATTCAACAAGGCAAATAGCCTAACTCAAACTCAGGCGAAACCACGCACAGATGCTTATCCAAAGTGGACGCCCAGATAGCCAGCAGATGTGCGTGAGGGGGCTCAGCATCACTGTCACACAAGTGTAGAGACGAGCTCTGGCGGGCTGAATGTGAGATGGCGCGGCTGCTGTGGACAACAGTTCCTCAAAATCCCACGAACAGAATTACGTAGGCCCCTGCCTCGGGGATGCGCCTGAGTGAGTGGAAAGCAGACTCCAGAAGAGGCGTCTGTACACCCACGTCCACGGAAGCGTCACTCTCAACTGCTCGAACGTGGGAGCAACACCATGTGCACCAAAGGATGAACAGTCCACTCGAGCGGACCGCCCAGACAGGGTAGGTCAACAGCCACAGGGCAGAAACGGTCCCGGCACCTGCTCTGTGACGCCTGCGGGGCAAGGACGGGAGCACAAATGGCCAGACACAGGAGGACATGAGCTGCGCGGCTGCACCCGTGTGCAGGGCCCCTACAGGGTGACCCAGGCACAGCAGCAGGGTGGTAGCCACCGGGTCTGGGGGGGTTCAAACAGACTGGGGAGGCTTCACCTCGACTCAAGATGAAGGCAGCTGCCTGGCCCAGGGGCCTGGGGTCTCTGTGGGTCTCATGGCAGGTCCCCCTCCTCAGAGTGGGGGAGGTCTTAGCTGACTTGCTCTGCCACCTCTGAAGGAGGCCTGGGGCGCCCAGGCGAAGGCTGCAGACGGGGGCGGGGGCACAACACCCAAGCGCAAACTCTGGCTTCTGGGCCGTCGCGTTCGCTGGTGTGTGTGCAACGACCGCAGGAGACCGTCGCCACCCCACCCCCGGCACACCCACCTGAGAGCATCTCGTCGAAGCTGGTTCTGGCCTCGGGATGCCGCAGCAGGGACTTGGGGGTGAAGATGATGAGCTGGAATGGAGGAGCACAGGCCCGTGATGGGTCAGGCCCCATGGGGTCCAGAGGGAGGCCCACTGTGTGGCCAGGAGCCCCGCATCCACTCTCCCAGCTGCACTGAGTGCCGGCACCCTGGCCCTGGGCCCCCAGCCTCTCCTCGGGGTCCCCACCCACAGCCAGGCTCTGTGGACTGTGGGTCCTTCACACCCACTTCCCCTTTAACACCCCGCCCAGGAGCCCGCTCGCTGGGACCCTGCCTGGTGTAGCACCCACTATCCCCTACCCACAGGTCCATCCCCCTGCTGGGCAGGGGCCCTGGACTCCTGAGGCCCGGCCTCTGGGCAGGGACGCCCTGACTGACCGGCTTCCGGAAGGGCAGGAGGATCTGCCGCCGCAGCACATGGAAGAAGTTGCCGGGCGTGGAGCAGTTGACGACGATCCAGTTGCAGTCGTATAGCTGGTTTATGTCGAAGTTGGCTTCCTCCAGGTTCTGCAGCATGAGGGAGAGGCCCCAGCCCTGCCTCAGGCACCATGGCTGCCCTGGCAGGGTGCGCGCACGAGGGGACCCCACCAGGAGCTCTGGCAGCAGCCACACGCTCTCGTTGGGGTTCTGTGTCCTGTTCCCTCCCTCCCTCCCTCCCTCCGTCAGTCCTGAAATCACCAGAACTTTCCTCTACAGCATCTGCCTGAACCCATCTGCGCACAGCTGCTCCTTGCAGCCCCCGAGGCAGCACCCACAGCAGCAGGACAGAGCCTCTCACTCCGGGGTGGGGGTGGGGGGAGGGTGCTCTACTCACCGGTAGGACGTCCGGGTCGTCATTGCACATCTGCAGGAACCGCTCTGGCCGGGCAGAGGAATGTTCTGGACCCTGGAACCAGACACACAAGTTACAGGCAGAAGGTGTATTTGCAATGTCTCTTCCTTAACGGACTTGGGTCATTTCTGGTCTGAAAAACACCAACTTCCATCAACCTGCTGGCATTTCGACCCCTTTCCTGCCCCCAGAGCATGGAGGGGTGCTTCTGTGTCAGGACAGGGCCCACAGCCTGGCTCCACACGGCTCCTCCTGTGGGGCCTCGGCAGTGAGGACAGTCCTTCTAGGCCCAGGGCGGGGACAGGGAGGTGGCAGGGTGTTTGAGCCGGTGTGACCCGCACCGGCACCCCTGCTTCCCTCCAGAGGTGGAATGGGACCTACCACCTGCCCTGGGGGGTAGGGGGAAGCAGACTGCACCCTGGGCAGGAGGGAGGGTGGGAACTCACCATGCCCTCCATGCCGTGGGGCAGCAGCAGCACGATGCCGTTCTGCCGCACCCACTTGGCCTGTCCTGGGCAGATGAACTGGTCGATGATGCACTGGGCCGTGTTGTGGAAGTCACCAAACTGTGCCTCCCAGAGGACCAGGGCGTTGGGACTGGCCATGGCAAAACCCAGCTCGAAGCCTGCAGAGCGCAGAGGAGGAGGGAGGAGGGAGGAGAGCGGACCTGAGCCTACAGGCGGGCGGGCAAGGGCAGCAAGGGCTGGGCCTGAGGGCCGTGGCACTCACCCAGGACCCCGTACTCAGACAGCGAGCTGTTGCACACGGTGTAGGGAGCCTGGTTGGGCCAGAGGTGGTTCATGGGGATGCAGGTCTTCTTGTCCACGTTCTGGTCATGGAGCACGTGGTGGCGGTGGCTGGGGTGGAACAGCACAGGGTAGACGCGGGAGTTGCAGGGCGTTGGACCGATGAGGAGACCCAGGCAGTAACCCGTTCTCAGCCGAAGTGCCCCCATCGGAGCAGGGAAGGGGTGTGTCTGGGCCAACAACGGGACTGCATGGCTGCTTCCCAGTAGTGATTTTCTTCTCAGGATAAATGCCAGGGCCCTCCCCTTCCGTCCCCTGCACTTCACCGGGGCCACGAGATCACGCAGTTACCTAAAAGTGCCTCGCTCCACGTCCTGGCCACTCAGCCGGATGTGGATACCCTCCTTCAGGAGGGAGCCGAAAGCCATGTACTCCGCCAGGGCCCAGTCCACGGTCCTGTTCTTCACCAGCTCCCCACGTGTCTTCAGGATGCGGCTCAGCCCTGTAGAGACGACGCTCACCAGCTGCCCGTTATACCCCCTCGTGATGAGAGCTTGTGGTGTCTCCTCTGGCCCAGCCCCTGGGGTCCTGACTTGCCTCCCAGGGGGCAGAGGCTTCCTCACCTCCATGAATGGTGAAGTTCTCCACGGGCACGGAGCTGGCCACGTTCCCGATGTGCGTCAGAATGTCCTCTGTCAGGCCTGTGGGTGGGCAGGTCATGCTCCTCGGCTGCCCGTCCAGGGTGAAGAAGCCTATGATGGGAGGCCCAGCTGACGCACAGCCACCACCGTCCCGGAACCAAACTGTGGGCCCTGGGGGCGCTGTGGGGGTGGGTGAGGGGCGCATGGTGACGTCCCCGCTGCTTACCGGGCCAGGGGGAGTCTAGCCAGTGCTTGATGTGCAGGATCTTCTCGTCCTTGGACCTGGTGAAGGCCTCCTCGCAGATCTTGTCGTACTTGGAGATCTCCTCCTGGAGGGCGGGGCACAGCACAGCTGTTGGGGGAGCTGCACAACAGGCCCCAGGGTCCCCGTGTGCACAACCACTCAGAGGCCAGCGAGGAGCTGCCGTCCTTTTCTACGCCCAGCACCTTCTTCTCCAAGTCTGGGGAGCCCCCACCCCGACCCCGCTGGCTTCCTTGCAAACTGGCCCAGTTCATATGACTTCTAGCACCACTGGGAGAGGGGAGGCCCGCCGCGCCACCCCATCACCAGCCCTGACCTCCACACGGCCACCAAAGCCAGCCCTTCCTGCCTCTGTGCCCTGAGCATGGGCACGGGCCTCTCTTAACCTGTCAGGAGTGACCAGATCCACAACAGGCCCTTTACCTGCCCCCGCCCGCCCCCGGGCTCTCAGGACCCACCTCTTTTGTGAGCTCCCTGCAGCCGCAGGACAGTCAAGAAATGACAGTTGTAAATATTGCGCATGCTCTTACTTGGGGCCTCTGGCCGGCCGCACCTCATACTCACCTCGTACTCAGGCTGGTTGACCACGCCCTGGGACACCAGCAACTCCGCGTACTTCTGCAGCACTGGCTTCTGCTTGCGGATCTGCTTGTACATGAGCGGCTGCGTGAACATGGGCTCGTCCATCTCGTTGTGGCCATTGCGCCGGTAGCACACCTGGACACAGCCCAAGATGCCGGTGTCAGAAACACACAAGCGCCTGCCCCCAACTCCTGTGTGATGCCTCAGTGCACCTCCTCTAGAATTAGGGTCTATGTCTCCTTCACACCAGAGTTGCTCTGTCACAGGAGATGGAACAAGAGTGACCTGGGGACACCCTGGGATGAGACCCCAGCTACTTTCTTTCCCGGGCATGGCTCACCCAGGCTGGAGCCTCGGGAGCTCTGGGGAGGAGCGGCAAGGCGAACCTGCACCAGGGAGCCCGGCCGTTCTCTCCCTGGCGCAGACAGGGGTGGCTCACCAGGTCCACCACCACGTCCTTGTGGAATGTGCTCCTCCACTCGGCTGCCACCTTGCACACGTACATGACGGCCTCTGGGTCGTCCGCGTTCACGTGGAAAATGGGGGCATTCACGACGCGGGCCACGTCAGTGGGGTAGGGTGAGGAGCGGGCCATGCGCGGGTCTGTGGTGAAGCCGATCTGCAAGGGACACCCAGGCAGGGTGGGCAGAGCGCCATCAGCTGGCGGCCACCCGGCTGCACCAGCCCCACCAGGTCCCCAAGTACCTGTTTAGGGTTACTTATTTATTTATTTGTAAATTTACATCCTTATTTTTTTAATGTTTACTCATTTCTGAGAGAGAGAGAGAGCACGCGTGCGAGAGCGAGCGGGGGAGGGGCAGAGAAAGAGGGAGATACAGAATCCGAAGCAGGATCCAGGCTCCGAGTTGTCAGCACAGAGCCCGACCTGGAGCTCGAACTCACAAGCTGTGAGATCATGACCTAAGCCGAAGTCAGACACTCAACTGACTGAGCCCCACAGGAACCCCTAGGTCTTTAAAAAATTTTTTTGTTGTTTCTTATTCTATGAACAAAATTCACACGTGTTCAATATACAGTTTGGAAAACAGTATAAAAAAATGAAAAGTTAAACAAAGTTGTGTATCTTTCCACCAGCCAGTGGAAATATCTTGATGTTTTTCTTTGCACATGTACACATGTAACCTATGTTTAAAATTCTGAATGCTACTCTCTAACAGCCTATAATAACTAACCCTAACTTTACCGTAACCCCCACTTTTCCTCCTGAAGCATTCAGGGTTGAGTTGTAGAATTCCCATTTCCTAAAACAGGGACATGCCCTCACTAGCCTGAGCAGTTCCATGTCCTAAATACGTAACCTGACCCACGGTGTCCACACACACTGTGCCTGATGACCCACCTTTCTGCCCCCGGTCCAGCGTCCAATCCAGCACATCACCCCGTGCCAGTCTTGTCTCATCTGGAAGGCTCCCCACCTCCTCGGTTTTCCGAGGCACTGGCATTTGTCTATGTTGGTGGCCTGTGGTCAATCCGCTGTTGCTGGACACATTCTTACACAGGGTTGGTCCAGCAACATGGACTTCATGTGCGAACTCTCCCAGCAAAGAGAACTGAGGCACAGGGCGAGCACTGTGGACATTTCCGAACAGCAGTAAACTGCTCTTCAAAAGTGTGAGCATGCGTGTCTGTGCCCCACGCTCTTGCCAGCACAAATGAGTGCCCTGTGCTTCCTCTCACTGCACGGGGACTCTTTCTCTAAGACATCAGATATTCTAATGCTTATACGGCACTGCCTCCTATGGCTCTGCCAAAAGTTATGCAAAGGCTTCTATCGTCAGGCATATAGCTTATTTCCCACTCTTGTACCAACATGGTTTTGACACACACAGAAAAATATTTAGCTCCTGAAGCCTTCCTCAGGAGAGAATTTTAGAAGGTTGAACCTGAGGCACGTTCTTAGCAAGACAAGGGCCAGGACGGCAGCCAGTTCTCCTGCTACAGATCTTACCGACCCCACGCACGCCATCAACTGTGGCATCAGAATCAGTGAAGAGATTAAAGAAAACCCTTGCTAAACTGAAGCTCTTACAGAAGACTGGGCATCATTTATCACATGTTGCTTTCACATACTCTCCTTTATCACACTAGCTAAAGAGATGAGAAATAGAAACCGATGAGGATGTTAACTGATGACAGTTCTCATGGACACGTCTTCAACAGTCTCCTCGCCTGGGAAATGAGCACAGGGACTGGTGAGTTAGTGATCACAGCATGCGTGCCGTCTCTAGTGCCTCACAGGAAGGAAACTGCTCTGGAAGGTTAAGACCTCAGGCCCTCGGCTGCCCCCCACCCCAATGTCCGCCAGTTACTAGCTTCTGTGTCTTTAAGCACATACGGATGTGGGCACACACACGTGTGTGTGGAGACGGTGTGCTCTGTGGGTGTGCACGCACACAGACGTAGGGAGATAGGTGTTTACACACAATACCTTTCTGCACGTAACAGATCTTGTAGGTCATTTCAACAGTGTATGAAACAGTTGAAACAGTTTCACTGCGTGGTATTAATCACTTCGATAACTTAGGTCAGTGCTTATTCGTGGGCCAGGCACTATTCTGAGCATTTCATGTATATTAATTTTCATGCGTTAATTCATGTAAGCCGTATGACACACATGTGGGTACACCATAAATTATGTAACCAGCTCCCCATTGATCTAGGGATGGAAATTTTCATGTCTGGTCTTGTTGCATTAGCGATGTCTTTAAAGACATCGTGAGGGCACCAGTGGGAAGACCCCACTGACTGGAACTGCTGGTGTGAGAGCCAGAGACCCTGAGGTCAGCCCTGGCTGGAGCCCTGTCTCCCTCAGCCCTGCGGCTGGTCCCCAGCTGGAACAGAGCTGGTTGCTGAAGTTCTTCCTGTCACTCCACTGAGACCGGATTTCTGGTTGTTAGCACCCATGGTGCCGACTCTGCCGTCACATTCTTGCTGTGTGAATCATTCGCTCACAGGAAGGGAGCCCTCATGCTTCCTGGGCCTTCTATCTTCTGGGCTACACGGGCCCAGCTTCCTGGGAGGGTAGTTTCCAGACACTGCCATCCTAGGACACTCTCCCCTGGATCCGGCCTCAGGCAGGTGCAACCAGGATGCTTAGCTTTCTGTCACAAGAAGTCTGACACACCCAAGGCAAGGCCTACCTGTACCGTTTTTGTGTAACGTGATTCTTAAATCGGAATGTTATTAAATGTTTCTATTGCAGAGAAGGAGGGTTTCACCCCAGTGATTTAAGAAACCAGGAAGAGAGGCTACATTAAATCCAAAGCAAATAGAAAGAAAGGAACAACAAAGAGCAGAAATCAATGAACTAGAAAAACAGGAAAATACAGAAAATGCAATGAAGCCAAAGCTGTCCCTTTGGAAACAACAACCAATCTACAACCACAGCAATTGAAAACAAAAAGAGAAAAGACACGAATTATCAATATCAGGAATGAGATAAGGGATTCCAGGACAGATGCTAATAACAGAACATCACAAACTCTAAGAACACAAATTGTAATTGTACGACTTACATGAAAGAAATTACCATAGCTCACTCAAGAACAAACAGACCTGGAGAGTCTTACGTATACTAAAGAAATGGAATTTATACTTAAAAGAAATGTTCTCATAGGGACTTGCACTTCTGGAAGATGAAGGAGGTGAACCTTTCCCTATTCTTCCTACCAAGGACAATGGAAGCCCCAGGACATTATCTGTAGAGTAAACATAAAACTCTGAAGGTAGACAGAAGTCAGACTAGCCAGGGACCATAGGGCCCGAGGAGTGACTCAATGACAGGTCCCAGGACGTCTCCTCCTATACCCTGGGCTGGGTGCTGGAGCAGGTTGCTTGGCAACACCAGCAGGGGGAGCCTGGGTGGCTCAGTTGGGTAAGTGTCAGCCTTCTTGGTTTTGGCTCAGGTATGATCTGACGGTTCATGGGTTCGAGCCCCTCGCTGGGCTCTGTGTTGGCAGTGCAGAGGAGCGTGCTTGGGATCCTCTCTCTCTTTCACTCTCTGCTCCTCTCTTGCTTGCACGGTCTCTTGTCTCTCAAAATAAATAAACTAAAAAAACCCCCAAAAACAAAAAACAAAACACCAGCAGGCGCAGGCAGGAAAGCCAGAGGACCAAGACACTATTAGACAATTGCCACCCTGCTGCAGCCAGCCCACAGAAAACACCGTGGCCCTTCCCCACCCCCACCCAAGATGCCTAGGAGATGGGCCTCACAGAAGATTTAAGTAAGATCGGAGTCCCACAACAAAATGCTCAAAACATCCCAATGTCATTTGAAAACCAGTGGAATGTTACACCAACACCTGGGAAAACCTCATGGAGTAAGAGAAAGCAATCGGCAGTCAGCACCACGATGACACACGTTAGAATCACCTCACAAAGACATCACAAAAGATGTCAGGAACATGCCTGGCATGCGTGAAGTTCTGTAAATTCGATGAAATTACGAACATGCCTGGCATGCGTGAAAAAAATAAAAGCTCTCAGCAAAGACACAGGAGACATAAAGAGAACTAAGTGGAAGTTTAGAACTTAAAAGTAAAGGAAATTGGGGGAAAACCCTGAATATTGGTCTGTATAGTGGAACAGGGCAGAGAGGAAAGAATCAGTGACCTTGGGATCACCCCAAATCTCAAGAAATAGAGACTGAAGGGCACCATGAACAAAGCCTCAGGAAATGTGGGCTCTAACAACGTGTCTGACGTTGGTGCCGCTGGAGACCCAGAAAGAGGGGGTGGGGCTTAATAAACGTCTGAAGTAAGAGACACTGTCTGCAGAAATAAACATAAAAGAGGGGGTGAGAGATCTGTCCTCTGGAAACTGAGGACATTCTGATGAAAGACACTGATTATGACACAAATAGAAAGATATACCATGCTCATGGATTGGCAAAATAAATATTAAAATGTCCAAACTGCCCAAAGCCACCTACAAATTTAATTCAATCCCTATAGAAATACCAGTGGCATTTTTCACAGAAATAGAGCAACAAATCCTAAAATTTAGATGGAACTACAAGACCACGAAGAGCCAAAACAGTATTGAGAAGGAAGAACCAAGCTAGAGGCACCACATTCCCTGATTTCAAATGATACTACAAAGTGTAATGATCAAAACAGTGGTCCTGTCATAAAACCAGACACATAGACCAATGACAGAATGGAGAGCCCAGAAATAAACCCATGCCTCTATGGTCAATTAAGTTATGACAAAGGAGCCAAAAATATACAATGAGGAAAGGACAGTCTTTTCAACAAACGGCATTGGGAAAACTGCACGGCTACATGCAAAAGAATGAAACCAGACCACATTCTTCCATCACACACAAAATAAACTCAAAACAAAGACTTGAATGTAAGGCCTGAAAACCATAAAACTCCTGGAAGAAAACACAGGCTGCAAGCTCTTGGATGTTAGTCTTAGTGACTTTTTGGAAATGACACCAAAAGCAAAGAAAACAAAAGCAAAATCAACAACTGGGGCTCTATCAAACTAAAAGTTTCTGCACAGCGAAGGAAACCATTACCACAATGAGAAGGCAGCCATGGAATGGGAGAAAATATTTGCAAACTGTATATCAAATTGTATATATGGGATTCATACTCTAAATACATTAAGAACTGATACAACTCAGCAAAAAACAATCCAATTAAAAAACAGGCAGAGGACCTGCACAGATATTTCCCCAAAGAAGACATCCAGATGCCAACAGACACATGAAAACATGCTCCATATCACTCATCATCAGGAAAATACAAATCAAAACCACAATGAGATACCACCTCACACCTGTCTGAATGGCGAAAATCAACAACTCAGGAAGCAACAGGTGTTGGCGAGGATGCAGAGAAAGGGGAGCCCTCGTTCACTGCTGGTGGGAACGCAGACTGGTGCAGTCACTCCGGAAAACAGTACTGAGGTTCCTCAGAAAGTTAACAATGGAACTACCTTATGACCCAGTAATTCCACTTCTGCGTATTATCTGAAGAAAACAAAATCACTAATTCAAAAAGATACATGCACCGCTATGTTTACTGCAGATTTATTTACAATAGCCAAGACACGTAAACAATCCAGGTAGCCATCAACGGATGAATGGATAAAGAAGATGTAATATATATACAATGGAAAATTATTAGGAAATCAAAGAAGGAGGGGCGCCTGGGTGGCTCTGTCGGTTAAGTGTCCCACTTTGGCTCAGGTCATGATCTCGAGGTTCATGAATTTGAGCTCTGCATCAGGCTCTGTGCTGACAGCACAGAGCCTGCTTCCTATCCTCTGATCCTCTGCCCATCCTCGTCTCTCTGCCCCTCCCCTCCTGCTCTCAAAAATAAATAAACATAAAAAAAAAAACCCAAAAACAAATCAAAGAAAGAAATCTTGTCATCTGTGACAACACGCATGGACCTTGAGGGCATTTCGCTAAGTGAAATAAGTTGAAGACAAATACTGTATGAACTCCTTTGTATGCGGAATTTAAAACAAAACCAAACCCAAACTCATAGAGAACGTTTTGGTGGTTGCCAGAGGTGGGAGTGGGGAGGAGCATGGGTAAAAGGAGTGAAGGTGGTTTGGAAAAAAAGATACAATGTTTGAAAATTCCCCAAATTTGTCAAAAGATACAAATCTACAGATTCAAGCAGCTGAATGATGCCACGTCACGTGTCACGTGGGTGGGGGAAAGACGGTCTTCTTCACAGGTGGTGAGGTGTAAGGCAAGCCCCCCCTCCTTGCCTCACACGCAAAAGTTAACTTCAGGGGGTCACAGACATAAGAGCTTAGAGGGAAACAAAGGAGGAAAAGTACAAAACTTTCGGGCTTCAAAAAACAACTCAAGAAAGTGAAAAAGCCATAAAGTAAGAGGAAACATTTGCAAATCATTTATCTGATAAAGGGCTTGTATCCACAATATATGAAGAATTCTCACAACTCATAACAAAGAATCCAATTTACAAATGGGCAGAAAATCTTTGTGGATATTTCTCCAAAGATCTACAAATGGCCAATAAACACATGTGAAAATGCTCAACATCGTCAGTCATTAGGGAAATGCAAAAACCAGTTCACACCCTCTTTGATGGCTGAGACAGAAGGGAGACAGTAAGAAGTGTGAGAGAAGACCCGGGAAAGTGGGAGCCCTCAGACACTGTGGACGTGGGGAGAATGGCGGCCTCCTGGGAAAACAGTCTGTGGGGTCCTCCAGAGGGTACTCAGAGCTACCATGTGACCCCACAACCCCGCTCCTGGTACGTGCCACACAGAAGCCTGCGCCCGGAGCAGCGTTATGTGTATCAGCCAGGAGGTACGAACGGTCCAAATGTCCGTCAACAGACACGTGGGTGGACAGCACTTGACAAAGCCACAGGACAGCTATCCACGGCCATCACAAGGATGAAGTCCTGACTATGATGTGGCTAATGGCTGTGTAGGCCTGGGGAGCACGGGGGGCAAGCATGTGACACCTAAGAGACACAGAGTTTCTTCAGACAACGTGATGCTCCACAAGAGTGAGGACACCAGAAGCCGCTGTCTGCTGTGGGGATCCCAGCTCAGTAAAGCTGCTGAGACAGAGAAAACGTGGAGCAAAACCCCAACAGGGTGGATGGGAAGAAATCAGGTGCCATGCAATCGAGCCCTGAACGCAAAGACAAGGGAAAGGCCTTCCCATGGCCAACACTCTGGGCCACCAAGCCTCCTGCCGGCAAATTCCACTCAGTGTTTACAGAGGAAGTTAACACCCACTCTACACAGGCTTTTCCAGAAAACAGAAGATGAGGGAGAAGTTCCCAGCTTACTATATGAGGCCAGCGTTACCCTGCACAGCCAGACCAGGCCGACACGGCCAGAACACCACAGAGCCACGTGGTGTGTGAGCGGACACAAGAGTCCTATGCTCAGAGTGGATTCACTGTCCGCAAACCAGTTGACCATCTTCAGAGACGCAGAAAAGCATCTGCTAAGAAACACCAGCCCCTTGTGATAAATACTGCCTACAAACTGGGAACCGCCTGCAAAGGCACGGACAGAAAACCTACTGCAAGCACCACACTTAGCGGCCAAGACTGAGCACTTTTGTCCTAAATGGGGAACAAGGAAGGGACGTCTTCCCTCCCCACTCCACGCTCTGCTTACATCCTGGCCTCACAACAGGAAAGAGAAACACGAGGTGTTTACGTATGTAGGTTGGACACAAAGAAACAAAACGGTCGCCAAGACAGGGCTGTTAATACAGAAATTCCAAACTATCACAAAAAAATTAGTAAAAGCGAGTTTAATAAAGTTGTGGGATAAAAAACGCAAAACTGAACTCTATTTCTATATCCTAGTAACACCTGGATATTAAAGTGTTTAAAAAGTACCCTTTATGATAGCCCCCAAACAGTGAAATATTTAGGTGTCTCACAAAACACGTGCAGGATCTATACTTGGAGGATTACAAAATACCTAGACAGAAATTAAAAAGAATCAAAATAATGGAGAGATTTACATATTCTCAGATCAGAAGGCTCAGTGTTGTTGCAGCTGTGGCCCCTCCCTAGCGGACATACCTGCCAGCGCACTTCTAATCACAATACCAGAGCTTTGTGGAAACTGACAAGCTGCTTCTACAGTTTGGATGAAAAGGCTACCAACTTAGAAAAGCCAGAACAATGTGAAGAAGGAAGGAAGCCGGAGGACTCCCACGGCGGCCTCCAGACACACAGCAGAGCTACGTCATCAACGTGGTGTCAGCAGAAGGGACACACGCACATCAGTAGAAAAGAACAGAGGCAGAACAGACCTGCAGTCACGTGGTCAATTCATTTGACAGTCCTTTCCACAGACTGTACCGGAACAAGTGGATATCTACACCCACCTCGAAACTCCAAATACATCACAGACTACACCCTATAGAAAAGATGAAACTGTAAAACTTCTAGATGGGGGAAAATCTTCGTGACCTCGGCAAGGCAAAGTTTCTTTAGATCTGACATCAAAAACATGATCCAGGGGTGCCTGGGTGGCTCAGTCGGTTGAGCGTCTGACTTTGGCTCAGGTCATGCTTTCACAGTTCATGGATTTGAGCCCAGCGTCAGGCTCTGTGCTTTTGCAGGGTCCTTGGTCCCCCCTCCCCTTCCCCTGCTTGTGCCCTCTCTCTCAAAAATAAACAAACGTTAAAAAAAAAAAAAAAAGAAAAAAGACAATGCATTGTCCACATTCTTATAAAAAGACATGTATCTTTATAATCAGAAAAGAGCAACTATGCTAAAAAACTGACACACGCCACCCTAGGTAAGACTAATATGAGCACAAGGGCCCTTGGGAGGGTCTGACCACAAACCCGATGCTGTGGCCTCAGTGGTCTCTGCCACCAAGATGCAGAGGCTGCCTGGAGCCCGGGTTACCTGGTTGTTGACGACCACGTGGACGGTGCCGTGAGTTGTGTAGGACGGCAGGTCGCTCAGATGGAAGGTCTCGTACACGATGCCCTGGCCGGCGAAGGCAGCATCTCCATGCAGAAGGATGGACATGACCTATACACATGCAGAGAACACCCCAAATCTGACAGAGCCCCGACCACCACATCCACAAGGCACCCCAGAGACAGTCACTTGTCTGCTTTCCCAAAAATAATGTTTTTAAAAAATTTTTTTCTTAAACGTTTATTTATTTTCGAGAGACAGACAGAGCGTGAGCAGGGGAGGGGCAGAAAGAGAGAAGGAGACACAGAATCCAAAGGAGGCACCAGGCTCTGAGCTGTCAGCACAGAGCCCGACGTGGGGCTGGAACTCATGAACCGAACCGTGAGATCATGACCGTAGCCAGTCAGTGGCTCAAATGACTGAGCCACCCAGGCACTCCCCAAAATAACGTGTTTTGAGACCATTTCAGACTTAGAAGAAGTGGCAGAACACAAGACCCCCTAGACTCCTTCCAGTGTGTCTGCCCTGCATCTGCATACCTGTCACAGAGCCCACGGACCCCATGCTGAGCACAGCAGGTGGGACCCTCCACCAGGGCAGCAATGCAGGCCGGGCCTTGACCGGGAGCAGCCCATTGCCCCTCCTGTGTCCACAGCCCAGACAGGCCCGGGGTTCTGGGGTGCTTCATGAACAGGCTCAGGAATGGCGCCCTCTGTGCCAGGACACCTCAGCTGTGTCCCCCATTCACCCAGCCGTGTCCCCCGTTCACCCAACTGTGTCCCCCATTCACTCAGCATTTCCCCTGTGTCGTGAGAAAGGTCTCTGTGAGGACCTCAGTACCCCGCTCCTCATCAAACTCTGCCCGGCTGTGGTCGCTCCAGCGTGTGTTTGCTGGGGTTCCAGAAGAGCCTTCCCTTCTCACCCTTTACGTGTGCTACTGCAGGTTCAGGAAGCCCTAGTCCGTCTGGGAGGCACCACGGGCTCACAGAGCCCTAGTCTGTCCAGGAGACTATAAACGATTAGTGTGATAGTGACTCCGTGGCGCCCACCATCCCAGATTTGGCATGGGAGCCCCGTGCCATCTGGATGGGCTCCGTGGCTCCCGCGCCTCCTGCTCTCTGGCCGGGCGAGGTTCAGCCTCACGCTGCGTGGCCCCCGCACAGCCTGGAACCACATTTCTCTGGGAGCCTGCGTCCTTGAGCAGAGCACGGGATCCAAGATTAGTATTTGCACACAAGGGTGTCTCCTGGTGTCCGTGTCTCTGGCAGGATGGCAACACTGCCCCACGCCCTCCTCCCTGCATGTCTGTGAGCACCTCTTGCACCATGAGACACTGTTCCTGCCGCCTCGACATATCCCCAGTGCCCCTGCTCCTGACAGCCTCCCGTGTGTCTGTCCTCAGTGCCAGGAAGGGAAGGTCTGTGACGTCCTTCTTGGGGACAAAATCTAGATCTATTAAACAGAACCCTGCGTGTCCTGCCTCCAGATGCTCACGAGGACAGGGGGATGGCGGACATGGTGCTAGGTTTGTGCAGGGGCCTGCTTGGTGCAGCTGGGGGGAAGGTCACAGGAGCCCTCCTCCCGTCGTGCTGTCTCTCCTGAACTGGTAAAGCCACACGGCTGTCCCAGAGGCTCCTTCGGCGTGGTGCTGCTTGCTGACGCCACAGGTGCCCAGCGTTCCTGGTGTCTGACAGCCCCCGGTGTCCCACACGGACCCTGGCAGGAGCGGGTCTCAGGGCAGCCACCCCTCTACACCAGGGGCCGCTTTCCCACAAACACCCAAAGGGCCAATAGGGCCAGACTCTGCCTTGGTCACGCCTACAGAGGTTACATGACTGTTCTTAAATGCCGAGTGACATGGTGTAACAGACCCCAGCCCGGCATCCTCAGCGGAACAGAAACTGCAGACGGTGGGGTCTAGGTTCATGGCCGAGGCGGGTGCGGGCTCACGCCTGGGCAGCAGCGCTCCCCAAGACCGGAGCCTCTCCTGGCCGCACATCGCACGGCAGGACCTATCAGTGCCGTCGCCTGGAGCACGTTACCTGTGCCTGACAGCTTTTGCCTGTTTCCTTCCTCTCTAGGATGCTCCCAGCACTCCCACTGAGTGCTGCTTTGGGGACAAACGAGGACACCACACGGAGCTTCCTGCCATCTCACTCCCTGCTCGGCTCCCAACGCCCCAGCGAGTGTCCTAGCCCAGGACAACGGAAATGCTGGAGGCAATGGTCATGCTGGCCTCCTCCCCATCCCTCCCCGGCCACCCTATCCTTGCCGGTCCCAGGGGCTGCATGGGGTCCCTTTCCACCTGGAGTGTGTACGGCACCGCCCAGGCCCCTAAGCCCCTGGGTGTGGCCTTCACATCCTGCCCCTTGTCTGCAGGGCATCCGTCAGCACAGGAACCACTTCCTGTTGCCAATGCCTGGCCCAGACCCATCGCCGCTAACAATGTCCCTTGTCACCCTCTGCGTGTGGTACTAGTGAACCTATGGGATTTTGAATCACAGAACGCGGTAAACGAATGCTCGGCTCCACCTGTAATGAGCTTAACTCATGTAAAGGTTGCCCTGGGCCAGCGGCCCCGTCTGCCCTCAGTGCCCTCGACAGGCCTCTACTCTAGCCCGTCTTCATCTCCAGAGAAGGTCCTTTTTTGGAAGACCAGCTTCACCACAGACGTGATGGTGGCAGCGGCCCCTCCAGCCCAGCCCTGTGCTCACCACCTGGGAGGGAGCACTCTGAAGGCAGGCCTGGGTCACCATATACAGGTCCCTTGAGGTCCGCTCAGAATACTTTGTTAAATGCCAGAAACTCGAGGTCTGAGATACGACTGGGCCTGTGAGCCCATCCTGGCCGGCCCCCCACGGCCTTACCTTCTTGCCCTCTGTGTCCCCGCAGTAAAACTGCTCGGCCTTGGTCTTGCCCATCACCACAGGGTCTGCAGCCTCGAGGTGGGAGGGGTTGGCCACCAGTGACAGGGTGATGTTCCTGTCGGTCACGCGGTTGATGCGCCGGTGGTACATGCCCAGATGGTACTTCACGTCCCCGGAACCCTGACACACAAACAGCAGTCTTGGCTCTTGGAGGGAGGGGTTCAGGCTGCTGTGCTACATCCAGTCCTAGGACTCCCAACCTGCAAAGGTTCTTCCCAGGACGGCTCCCGCCCATGGCACCGGGAGGAGGTCCTCTGCCAAGGAGCACATCCTGGACCCCCAGCAGGAGGCCTGGGGGTTGTTGCTGGGCCTCTGACCTGTGGCCGTCCCTCTTTTCTCAGAGAGGACGGCTCCGGGCACGTCCTCTATGAGTGGGGTGGAGTGGGGTGGAGCCCCCACCCCTGGAGGCCGTCCTGAGAAACACACGGAGAGGGGATCCCATGTGGGCTGAGCTGCGCCAGACGTTTCTGGGAGAAAGTGGGGGCCTCACCTCATCGGCAGCCTCCAGCTTTGAATCGAACTGGCAGAAGATCTGCTCCAGCTCCTTCCTGATGACATTGGCAAGCACGTTCAGCCGCCCCCTGGGACACAGAGACCGGTGAGCGGGGATCAGCTGCTCTGGGCACCTCAGGCCACGGTGTGGCAGGAGGCAGGAAGGCGGAAAACAGGCCGCTGCCCATGGGGAACACTCCACTAGCCCCTTCGGCTGCGGCCCCACATGGTCGGGGATGGGGGAGGCTCATGGGGACGGTCACCGGGGCGGGCACCTGTGGGGCATCCCCATGATCACGTAGTCCACTCCATTCTCACTGGACTTGTCGATGATGGTCTTGAGCGCAGGAATCAGCACCTCACACCCCTCCAGACCAAAGCGCTTCTCGGATGACCACTTTCGCTGCAGGAAATCCTCAAACCTGGACAGGGACCGAGTCACCCCGAAGAGCCAGGTCACCTGGGCCAGTGCGGCTCGCAGGGCCTGCAGCCCCACCTCCTGCAGCGACCCCCTGCCCTGAGCGCAGCCCCCACCTGGTAGACCGCACGAGCCTGGCCAGCAAGGTCCGCTTCTCCTCGTTGGTGAACTGCATGATCCCCGGTGTCTCAAACTTCTGCCGGATCCACTGGCACTGCTCCAGGTCATTGATGAACATGAACTCCACCCCGATGTGCTGACAGTACGCCATCTGCTTCACACACACAGACCCCATCAAGGCTGCTTGCCCAGGGCCGCTGGCCGCCCACCCAGCTATGAGGCCAGAACAGATGCAGCAGAGCCGGCTGTGACCCAGGGCAGAGACCAGGGTGGCGCCAGGCCTGGGTCCACGGCCCCCTCTCGCTGCCAGTGTGGCCGCAAGGTGCTTCCTTGGGGTCACGCTGTGCCCACTAAGCAGGGAGGGGCAGCGATAACCATGGGGCCACAGTGCTTCCCTTTGTGGCAGGAGGACGGAGGCACCTGCCAGGGGACCGGACGACTCTGGGAAGATAGCCTCCCTGAGCCCAAGGTCAGACTGTGCCTGGTGCCAAAAGAAAGAAGGGACCACACTGTTGGTAGGTGATGGAGCTCAATGGCCACCTAAGATTTGCAGGTGCTTAGGTTTTAAATTCAACTTTTAATGACTGCCTCCTCTTGGGAAGGCCGGGTCCTACAGCAGCGTGCTTGCACACATTGCAAAGCAAAGGGCCCTGAACAGAGTGAACGCATCCCATCCACGGTGCAGACGTTGCCACTGGGAGGGAGGCCGTGTGTCCTGTGGGAAGCATGGGCTCCCTGGACAGGAAATGGTGGCGGGGGACACAGGAAGGCCAGGAGGGCCCAGCCTCAGGGTGGGGGGCCTGGGCCCAGGCCCGTCTGTATCCTCCACCAGTTCAGGGTGAGAGTAAACCCCAAATCAACATATGAGCTAAAGAAGAAAGCACCTGGTGTGGCAACAGGGCTATTTTATGAACCCCAAAACGTCTCCAACAGCCACACCGTCCAAGCACTCAGTACCAGGTTCTGTCTGTGCCCCATCGGTTTTTACAACAGATACGGAGCCTACTGGCACAGGGCAGGGCAGGGACATGCCCCAGGCCCTTTGATCCTGTCATCTGGAAGAGTGCGCATCTCTGCACACTGCTCCATGATTGTGAAACAAAGGAAGGTTTGCCCTGAACTCAAAATAACAGCCAAGCACTACACACGCCATCATGCTAGCCAGGAGGAGGACGACCTTGTCTGGGGATGAAGAGGAAGCGAGCTGGGGAGGGCCTTGGTGCTTCGGATCAGTTCATCAGCCAGGTCAATGAGGGTGTCTCAGTGATAACAGAGGGTGCAAGAAGTCCGGGGCTGGGGCTGCTGGGCCGCCCTCCCTGACTGCACGGTTAGCACTAGCTTCACGGTGCCAGGCTGACCCACAGAACATGTAACACAGCCCAAACAGAGTGCCTCTGAACATGAACCCTCCTCTCTCAGCTTCAAAAAGGTCTTCCTGGGGTCCCAATACGATCTTCAAGGCCCAGAGAGAGGGGGAGTGAGATGGAGGGGAGGGTAGGAGTTAAGAAGGGGGGGAGGGGAGAACAGGAAGGAAAAGGGGAAGGAAGGAGGGAAAGAGGAAGAGGGAGAGATGGAGAGGAAAGCAGAAGAAGGGGGGAAAGGGGACAGGGAGAGGGAAGAGGGAGGGGAAGGAGGAGGGGAGGGAGAGAGGGGGGAGAGGAGGGGGAAGGGGGAAAGATGGAGGGGAAAACAGAAGAAGGGGGGGAAGGGGAGAGGGAAGAGGGAGGGGAAGAGGGAGAGGAAGGAGAGGCAGGGAGAAGGGGAAAGGAGGGGGAGGGAGGGGGAAGAGGGAGAGATGGAGGGGAAAGCAGAGGAGGGAAGGGGAAGGGAGAAGGGGAGGGGCAGGGAGAGGAAGAGGGAGGGAGAGGAAGGAAGAAGGGGCTAGAGGGAACAGGAGGGGGACAAAGAGAAAAGAGGAAGGGGGACAGAGGGTGAGGGCAGGGGAGAGAAGGACGAGGGGGAGGAAGGGGGCAGGGAGAGAGGAGAAGGGATGGAGAAGGAAGAAGGGGGCAGGGGAGGGGAGGGGGAAGGAGGAGGCAGGGGAGCTCTGGGCACAGGTGGGAAGAGGGCAATGACAGGTGCCCCTGACACCTGCTCACACCTGTGGGGCATAATTTCCCTGAGGGAACACTTAGAAGATCAAAGGAAAGATCAGGCAGAAACTAGAAACGAGTGAGGTCAGTGTGGGTTGAGCTACTAACTGGGACATGTGGTTACTGGGACCTGGACGCAGTTTTGTTTTTCCCATTCCTGGCTCCATCCCCAGGAGAAACAGCAGCGAGTTTGAGGGGTGGTTCTCAGCCTCTCTCCCTAGAAACAGGTGCCGAGTGGCCCTGGCTGCAAGCAGATCGTATAGCCCTGGGGCCCCAGGCCTGGCCTGTGGTTCTGGCAGCGCACGTGCGCCAGCAACCTAGTGTGGACAGGCGTGCGTGAACGTCCGCACCACCGGCAGGCAGGCAGGTCTGCTCAAATGCCTGGCCACCATGAGCACAGCACTGGGGTGGGGATGTGGGCACCCTGGGGTTGGGACACGCTATGGTCAAGGTCCCACACCTTAAGAGTGGGCTCCTGGGCTGAAAGAGAGCCGTGGGGCTCTGCTCCCTCCCAACGCCGGGGTCAGGGCCACCGGGGACTCCAGCCTGAGGAGGTCAAGCACAGGGCTCTGAACATCTCCACTGTGCTCTGGCAGGGGAGGAGGGCTGAGCTCCCCACTGGAGACCATCTCTGTGAAGGGAAGGAGGGGCAGATGCACAGCATGAGCTCCTGTGCCGACTGGTTCAGTCCCCGCCTTCCGGAGAAACCGTCAACTCTGAGATGGCTGAGGTGCCTGCGGGCAGGGGTGCAGCATGCACAGGCTCATCTGGATGAGGACAGGTCTACAAGGGGTGCTGTTTCTGGGGTCTAGACCAGGAGAGTGCCTGGTCAGGAATGTCCCAGAGAAACACAACATGAGCACACATGGAATTAAAATTTTTCTAATAGTGCTGAATGAGTCCTCAGACCATGTAGTGAAGTATCAACACGTCAGGTCTTTAATACTAAAAGGTTACTCAGATCCTCTGTACACTTCCAGTGCTCAACCGCCACAGGTGGCTGCTGGCCGCGTGTGCACAGAGCGGGTCTATACACTGCAGTCAAGGTGCACATGGAGGAAGAGGAGGGACCAAAAGTCCATTGCCTTGGCCAATCCTGCCCACCCCTCCCTGATGTCCACCTTCCCTCACGCTTCCCCGTGCTCACCTGTCCCCCATGCCCACCCCTCCCTGATGCCTGTCTCGCCCCAATGTCCACCCCTCCCTGCCATGCTCACCCCTCCCCCATGCCCACCCTCCCTGAGGTCTACCCTTCCCCCCTCCCCACCCTTCCCTGTGCTCACCTGTCCCCCATGCCCACCCCTCCCTGATGCCCACCCCGCCCCAATGTCCACCCCTCCCTGCCATGCCCATCCCTCCCCCATGCCCACCCTCCCTGAGGTCTACCTTTCCCCCGCTCCCCTCCCTTCCCTGTGCTCACCTGTCCCCCATGCCCACCCCTCCCTGATGTCTACCCTTCCCCTCCCACCCTTCCCTCCCACACTCACCTGTCCCCCATGCCCACCCCTCCCCATGTCCACACCCTCATGCTGGCACCAGGTCACCAAGTTTCTATATTTTACCCCACAGCCTAGAAGTGACGAAGACCAAACTGAGGTGCTGATGCCATAGGCCACTTGTCACAAGTTAGACAATGTCACCAATAGACACTCAGACCTTTCTAAGCCACCGTAGCCACATGTGGTACCACTGAAAGGAGCATTTTGATCAGACCCCACCGGCTGGAGTTGGGTCCCCATTGTCACACCTGAGTCACAGGGCTGGGGCTCTGGCTCAGTGGATGCAGGTGTCAGTGGTGGTTCTAGGGCCCAGCCTGCAGACCCGCTGCCCGGTGTCCTTCAGCTGGGGATTCCAGGAACGCCAGGTGCCACCCGTGATTCAGAGCGTGCGTGCCAGGCAGCACCCCAGAAGGCTGCACAAACCCGCGGGGAGCCCACTGCGGAGTAGTTTTTTTCTCAGTCTGTCTGAATGGGCAGTGTCTGCATATGGAGCCTCCCCCCACCCTGTGTAGACCGCGGGGCTGGACACCAGCAGCCAACAGCAGAGCCCTGTGTAGTCCCAGTGTGTGTGTGTGTGTGTGTGTGTGTGTGTGTGTGTGTGTGTGCGCGCGCGCGCAGTGCCCAGCAGGCTGTGAGGCCCAGCCCCAGAAAGGAGAAGGAAAAGAAGAAAACCACAGAAGGACCCTGTCTGGGGTGGGGACCTGCCGGGTGGCCTGGGGCTCGTTCCCAACGGGGCCCAGAAGGTGGAACTTGTGCTCTGGGGGACCTCACACTCCTGAAGCAAGCCACTGAGCTTGGGACGCACAGAAATGCTTTTTCTCTTCTATGGTTGATTGTAAAAATAAAAAGCATGAATCTTTATCTACAAAATAGCAAAAATGCTCCCCGTTACCTTACATTAAAAAACAAACAAACAGAAAACAAGACAAACAACTGCCTCATCTGGAGGCCCTCCCCCACCCCCTGCCTGCCCCCACCCCATCTGGAAGCCCCTGTATGTTCAGGTTTGCAGCAGGTGCACTGGGTTTCTGTGCACGCACCCTGTGCCCCCTCACCTCCAGCCGCCGGATGATCTCCCGCAGAGGAAGCGCTGACTCCTGTCCCCCGATGAACGTGGTCGTGGGCAGGTGGAAGACCTTGTCCAAGTCAGACTCATCCAGCCCATAGAATCCTGCATGGTGAGGAGAGAGGGGCACAGCCACACGGGGGCCATAGTTTATGGAAAGGGGAAGGGACTCCCCAGGGGAGAGAAAAGAGAAGAGCAAAGGCATAAAAACCTCTGATATATATGAAAATAAGTAATGTCTTATAGCTAGGAACACAAACTTTAGCAACAAACAGCTGTAAACATTACTGGTGTGGTAGTTAAACAGGAAAAACGTCCATATTATGTGTGTACTAGTCCAGTGAACCAGTTTCTCATAATTTAGGAAGCACTGTACTTCAAGGTCCCAAAGACATAAATTTTGACTTAGAAAGGCACTGGGTAAGTTAATCAGAAAGCAAAAGAGAAGCAGTTAAGGGAGGAATTCAGGTAGACACTGAAGAACTGGTGTAGAATAGGGCCAGGACCTTTTGTGCAGAGGTGGCGGGCGGGGCTGGGGGGGCTGGGGGACCGGGGGACTGGGGCATGAGGGCACAGGCCGCGGCCGCCCTGGACGAAGGTGTCCCTCCTTTCTAGGAACCGCACATCTGCACCCATCCTGCAAGTGGAAGTGCACAGGTACCCCAGTACCACACCAGCAAGGACCTGCTGACTAACCGCTAGTATTTTCTACGTTGCCAACCACACAAGGCGCCTCTGTATCTGAAAGTGTATTTCAAACTGACAAAAACGTGAAGGGAGGGCTCTTTCTCAGGCATGACAGGCTTGTTTCGTGTCAAGGTAAGTGTCACGGGGAGGAGACCTGGCAGACTGTCGGGTAACACAGCAGGCAGGGTCACTTCACACCAGCATCCCAGATGCCAGGACGGACAGGGAAGCTCTACGCCAGCGCGCCGCGGTCTCTGTCACCTGGCTGTGCAAGGTCAGACTGTGTCCTGGTTTCTGCCTACCCAAGTGGCAACAAGACGCGACAGCCCAGTATAGGACTCAGGCAGTTGCCGGCAAATACGGTTGTGTGTCTGAACTGCTGGGAGGTTTGTAAAATTGTATATTTCCAGGCCCCATCCCCAGAGCTGACTCACTGGCGGCACATGGGCCAGGAGTCCCCCGGTGTTCCCATTCAAGCTGCCATGGGAACCACAGCCTTTATGTCTTTAACAATTCTGTACACGTTTTGTAAGACTTCAAAGCAAATTCTGTTTTTCAAACACTTTTTGCTTTTTTGCTGGCTTTTTCACGTGGGGGTGGCAATGGCAGCAGTGGTGTGGGTGACCCCATGCGTCCGTGTCCTGCCGCTATTCTACCAACAATGAGGACAGGTCATCGTATAGGTCCAGGGAGGCTCTGGGCATTCACAGCCCAGCGCGCGGCAGTCACGGGGGGCAGCCAAAGTCATTTGGGCGCGGGGAGAGGGGCATTCTCCCTAGCTGATGAAAACACCAGGCGTGGCTACTCTCGGGAACATTCTGACCCGGAGACCCTCAGCCTGCCATGACCTTTTAGCATAAGGTGCCCCTGGCCTCAGCACGGCTCTTTGCCTCCATCACCTAATCTGAACACTCTGGGGCTGTCCCAGTGAGCCTCTGCACGGCCAGCCCTGTTTCACGTGAGAAACGGAACCTCAGACACCTATTTCCAGGAAGGTGGAGCAGACATCTTCGTATCTCTTTCCCACTAACCGCAACTAGAAACCCAGACATCCTACATAAAATGTAAGACAATGTCAAAGGGTGGAGAAGAAGGCTGACCAGCCAGTGAGGTCCCCGGATTTGCTTCTGGGCTCCCATACCCCAGACGTGGGGCAAAGAACCAGAGATCTGTGAACTCCTGCAAATGCAGACAAAAAAAAGCCCCAATCAGAGACACTCTAAAGGGTCAGGAGAGGGGCAGCCGAGCAGGACAGAGAGCTTTGACAATGACAGCTCTATTCTACCCAAGCACACAGACCACACCCTTGCCAGGCTGCCATGCATGCCAATCTCTGGCCCCGTCCCAAGGCTTCAGGCCCAGGATGGAGCTCAGGCTTCACTCCCTCCAGGAGGTTGTGCACAAGCCCACTTCCCCATCTTAGTGTCAGCAGGGTCTGTGGGGACCGGGATGCGCACCCCAAGCTGGCAGTGAGGAGGCAGCCCCTCCCTGCCGCAGCAGTGTGCAGACGGGCCCTGCTGTCACAGAGCTCCGAGTGAGACTCCAAGTCTGGTAACACCCACACGTCCTGGTCTCAATAAAAGAATCCGTCACAACAAGAACACTGCAGACTGAATGAAGAAAGACAAGCAACAGACACCAGCAGCCGGTGGCATGGACGCTGGGGATTACCTGGCGGATGCTCCCCAGGAGCCGTCCTCAGACGACTTTGGTTAGCAATGAGAATGTGACAGAGACAGTGGGGAACCAAGTCTCTGCAAAGACTGGGGACGCCAAGAAGGACCAGATGGGAAATTCTGAAACTGCAAAATGCAATAGCCCTGAGTTAAAGCTGGCAGATAGGCTCAGGGGCAGAATTAGGGTCACAGGATTGGGGACCCTGAAAACAGAACAGTAGAAATGAAGTAATGTGAAAGAGAGAGAGAAAGCAGACTGGGGAATGAACGAAGAAAGCCCCGGAGACACGTGACATAAAACAAGAGACTGTGTTGTGCCCACGAATCCCAGAAGGGGAGGAGGGAGAGGGAAGCTGAAAAAAGGGACTTGGAAAATAATGGCTGAAATGCCCCAAACATGGCCACAGACTTCAACCCAAAGATTCAAGACGTAGTACGAACTCACACAAGAAACCCAAGTACGACCACGCCAAAACACGGCATAAACTTCTCAAAATTAAAGATGAAGAAAGAGTCTCAAAAGTAGCAGGAGTCCAGGACACCTCACCTGGAGGGAAAAACCACTTGCATGACTGAGGGTTTTGCATCAGGAACAAGGGGGAAGAGTGGGGTCCGCACACTTTTCCAGAGCATGAGGAAAGAGCTGTCTCCCTAGAACCCCATGTGCCGGGTTTAACACGCTTTAGGAACGAAGGGGAAATGGAGATATCCTCAGTTACAGGGAATGAAGAGAGTCTATCACCTAAGGAATAGCTATTGGAGGTGCTCTACAAAGAAAGGAGGTGATGTCAAAAGGGCTCTTAAACACTAGGAGGAAGCTAGGACACGGAAGGCAAAACACAGGCAAACAAACCAGATTTCCTTCTCCTCCTGGGTCTTCTAAGTTTGGTTTGATGTGATGCCAAACCTCTGACCTGCCTGATGTGGTTCTAAATGTAGGCAGAGTAAGTATTCAAGACAATTTTACTTTAAATGGGGAAGCTAAAGGGACGTACAGGGAGGTGCACTTTCTACACTTCACTTGAACTTGTAACATGGCGACACCAGTAGGTTATGGTAAGTTCTATATACATAATATCATACCTAGACAACCACAGAAAAGCAGAAAAAAACTACTAAAAACATGAAAATATGACCAAAAATACTATATATAAATAAAAGTGAAAAAAAAATTTTTTTTTTTAACATTTATTTATTTTTGAGACAGAGAGAGACAGAGCATGAACGGGGGAGGGTCAGAGAGAGAGGGAGACACAGAATCTGAAACAGACTCCAGGCTCTGAGCTGTCAGCACAGAGCCCGACGCGGGGCTTGAACTCACGGCCGCGAGATCATGACCTGAGCCGAAGACGGCCGCTTAACCGATTGAGCCACCCAGGCGCCCCAATAAAAGTGAAATTTTAAAATGTAGGCTTGGGGTACCTGGCTGGCTCAGTTAGAAGAACATGTGACTCTTGATCTCGGAGTTGTGAGTTCGAGCTCTATATTGGGTGTAGAGATTACTAAAAAACGTAAGTAAACGTTAATAAATAAATAAATAAAATATAGGCTTAAAAATCCATATGAAGTCAGGAAAAAGAGCCAAGAAATGAAAAAGAAGACAAACAGAAAAGAAAGAATAGGAAGTTAGACTTAAGCTCTAGCATAACAATAATTACATTAAATATAAATGACCTAAATACACCAATTAGAAGACAGAGATTGGCAGAGTGGATTAAAAATCAAACAAACAAAAAAACAGGACCCAACTATATGCTTGTCTAAGAAATCCACTTCGACTATAATCTTACGGGCAGATTAAAAGTAAAAGGATGAAAAAAGATATATCATATAAACCCAAGCAACAGCAGAAGTGGCTCTATTATTACCAGCTAAATTAGACATCACAACAAAGAAAGTTAATAGACACAGAGGGAGCATGACATAACGATAGGTCAATCCACCTAGAAAATACAGCAATCCTAATTGCACATGCACTCAACAGTGGAGCTACAAAATATATGCACCAAAAACTGAGGACCAAAAGGAGAAACAGAAACTCACAACTATAGTTGGAGACTTCAACTCTTCTCTCTCAGTAATTCATTGAAAAAGTAAATAGACAAGGATGTAGAAGGACTCAAGAACTATCGACCAACAGGATCTAATGGGCACTGACAGGACATTTCACCTATCAGTAGCAGGACACACGTTCTTTCTAAGTGCCCATGGAACTCAAGACAGACAACACCCTGGGCCATAAAAAATCCTCAACAAGTTTAGCGGAATTGAACAGAGTGCACCCTCTAACCACAAATGAGTCAAATTAGAAATCAGTAACAAAAAGACAAAAGGAATGTCTCCAAATTATTGGAAATGAAACAACATGACCCTAAATAATCCACAGAGCACAGAAGAAGTATTAAAGGGTATCAATACAATGACCTGAATGAAAAAGAAATACAACATATTGTGGGACAGCTAAATTTATAGTAGTAAACACACACATTAAAGAGAGAAAAAGTCTTAAGTCAGTAATATAAGCTCCAACCACAAGAACCTAGAAAAGGAGGGGGGAAACCCCACACAGAAAGCAGAAGGAAATAAAGATAAAAGAAATCAATTGAAATCAACTGAAATTGAAAATAGCAAACAACAGAGAAGAATCAGTGCAACAAGAAGCTGGTTCTTTGAAAAGATCAATAGCACTGACAAACCTTTAATAAGACTAACAAAGAAAAAGACAGAAATTACCAATATCAGGAATAAAAGCGGCTATCAATACAGACCCTGCAGAAATAAAAAAGATACTTAGGGAATACTACAAACAACTCTATACATGTACAATGTATACTTGACAACTCATATGAAATGAACCAGTTCTAGAACAATACAAACTGCATTACTCACCTGATATGAAACAGATAATTTGCAATATCTCTACCACTATTAAGGATATTGAATTCATAAATAAAAAGTTTCTGAAAAAGCAATCTCCAAACCCGATGGTTTTTTTTTGAGAATTCTAGAAAATGTTTAAGCACTTTTAAAAAATGTTTATTTATTTTTGAGAGAGAGGGGAGAGAGAATCCCAATCAGGTTCCGAGCTGTCAGTGCAGAGCCTGATATGGGGCTCGATTCCACAAACTGGGAGATCATGACCTGAGCTGAAATCAAGAGTCAGATGCTTAACCCACTGGGCCACCCAGGTGCCCCTCTACCGAATGTTTAAAAAAGAATGAACGCCAATATATGCAATCTCTTCCAAAACAGAAAACAGAAAAGAAAAAAAAAAAAAAAAAAAAAACACCTCATTTTATGAGGCTAGAATTACCCTGACACAAAGAGCAGACAAAGACAGCTGAAAAAGAAAATTACAGACGAATCTCCCTCATTAATACGAATACAAGAAATGCACAGTTGCAGGAATATGTATAAAAAATTATAACCAAGAGAAGTTTGTTCTAGCAATGCATGCTGGGTTCAATATTTGAAAATCAATCAATGTAATCTACCATACTCTCAGGTTAAAGAAGAAAAATCATACGATTGTATCAACAGATACAGAAAATTTTCACTCTTCCTCATAAATAACAATAAGCAAAAATAGGAATAGAAAGGAACTTCCTCAACTTGATAAAGAGCATCTACAAAAAAATCCGTGGCTAATATTATACTTGGTGATGAAAGACTGAAGGCTTTCCCCCTAAGACCAGAAACAAGGCAAATATGTACATTCTCAGCACTCTTACTCAACACAGTGCTCTAAGTTCTAGCTAGGGCAATTAGGCACGAAAAGGAAATAAAAGACACACGGATTGGAAAGGAAGAAATAATTGTTCCTATTGTCAGGTGACATGATTATCTACACAGAAAATCCTAAATACTCTACAAAAAAAAAAAAAAAAAAAAAGTCCTAGAATAAGCGAGCTCAGAAAGGCCACAGGATACAACATAAATGCAAAAATCAATTCTATTTCTAGATATTGGTAATGATACGTAGACACTAACATTAACAAGAAAAAAAGTCTTGGGTATAAATCTAACACAACACATACAGAACTGGTAAGCTGAAAACTACAAAAAGCTGATGAAAGAAATCAAAAAAGATCTACATAAATGGAGAGGCATACAACATTCATGGACTGGGAGGCAATGGAGTAAAGACAGAAAATCTCTTTAACCAAGCTGTAGGTTTAGCACCATCGTTACCAAAATGTCAGCAAGTCGCTCTGTAAACGCAGACAAGCCTTTTTTCAGATTTAAATGTAAAATGCAAACCTAGAAAAACCACTAGAAAAATACACAGGAGACAATCTTCAGGTTCGTAGGCTTGGCAACGAAAGCACAATCCATCAAAGGGAAAACTGACAAACCAGACCTCATCAGAATTTAAAAATTTGCCTCTCAAAAGACTCTATGAGCCAAAGAATGGGAACCACGTGAAGGTCCCTTAATGAGTAAGGAGTGGACACAACGGTGAGAGCCCACGGCAAGGGGTGCCGCTCAGCAAGGAGGGACAAGCTGGAGTGACAGAGTGGCCTGGATCAAACCTAGAAAATTCACGTTGACTGAAAAATGCCAAATCCAAAATGCGACGTATTATGGCTGCATTTGCATAACACCCTGAAATGATGAATCACAGAAATGGAGATCAGGGTGGTGGCTGCCAGGGGTTCCACGGGGTGGGATGGAGGGGAAGCAGTTGGGGCTGAGAAGGGCAGCAGGAAGGACCCGAGGTGACGTGTGGCCACACTGGCACGGGGGACCCCTGTGAACTCTTAGAGCTGCTGTGAATCTACAGCGATCTCACAAGTGCAATCAGGATGAGAGTCACAGCTATGGGACAATGGAGGAAAAAGAGACCCTCTGAGCGCCAGCTGGCATGGGTAAGACTGGCCACTGGTGGGGGGTGGGGGGGATGACGACAGGCAGATGGCCCCCAGCACCTCACTCTGGATTCCTCAAAGGCGCTTTGCCCAGAAGCACAGGTCACTGAGGATTCCTTACTCGATGAAGTACGTGTTTACAGTACTTCAGGTGTCCTTCACACACGGGAAGATCAAAGAGAGACCTTGTCCAAAATGCCCGGGAAGCAGAATCTGAAAGAATCCAGAGCCCCGTGGAAGGCACAGCACGGAAGGTGGTGAGGAGGAGCCGACATGCACAACATCGTGTGGCGTCAGGCCCCGCCGGCCCCGGCAGGAGCCACAGGCCACCTGCACCGGACAAGCCCAGCGAAGCAGCGGCCACAAACTCCAGGAGGTGAAAATGGACAGGGACAGAGACGACACAGAAGTGGCTCCCCCTGCTGGGTGACAGCCGAATGATGGGACAATCAACAGTCAACTTTCCCCAAATGGCATGCTGGGAAAAGTTGCACATCCTGCTGAAATGAAGTCCTCTGCTCAAGAAAGGGGAGAGGCTCGTTGTTTTCCTACCTCCTACGGTTAGCATTCGGAGTCGTTCCTTGAAAACTGCAAGGTCTGAGAGGCAGAGTGAGGTGGCGTGGGTGAGCGCAGGAGGAAAAAGACAGCAAGAGTTAGTTGAGGACCCAGACACCCCAACCCTGCACCATCACCATGGTCACGGGGAACACAGACACCATCACACAGACAGACACCAAAAGGGAACAGGGTGGGGCTTGGGGGCTGAGAGCTGCTGGGGTAAGTGTGGAAACCTCTCAGGAAGAGCAGGAGTGAGGGGATCCTGAGGGAGGGATGTGGGCCAGCCACCGCAGTAGCGGCAAGACATTCTCCCGACCCGTCCCGTCCTGTCTGGAAGAAGCAGCTGACACAGGCCTCTCCTGGGACGTCAGACCCACCCAACCCAGCTGGCTTTGGGAACAGAAAAGGAGAAGGCCTAATGTCTAGCATACCGTCCTCAGAATCCGGAACACCAGGCAACAGACCAGACCTACACCTCCAGACTCTGATGGGTCCTAGAGGACACATACAGGTCCTCGGTCCCCCCCCCTTGGCTAGACGGCAGAGCTGGGGGGGAGCCCAGCTGCAGAGAACCACCCAGGGGGCCTACACATGGCTCCCGCTGCAAGCTTTTCAGTGCTTGTACCGTTCCTGGCGCTTTCCAGGCCACTGGCGAAAACCCACACGTTCGTCTGGATGCACAGAGCACCTTTCTGACCCTGGTCACCCAGCAGGGGGCATGAGCCTGGGGAGGTTCGTGGCAGCGGGGCACCCAGGCCTGACGGTCACTGCAGCTGGTCCCTGCCCTGGGAGTGCAGAGGAAGGCCAGTGGATGCCGTCTTGGGGGCTGAGAGTGAAAACTCTGAGGCAGGGCAGGCAGGACCCCTGCTCTGGGTGGTAAGCCCCCCTCCCCACCCACAGGGACAGCAGCACCCAGCAAAGACCACAGAGCCGGTGGCTCTTAAGACAACAGATCGTCGAGTTCTGCACAGAAGTGCGGATACTCGGCTTGGGCAAGAATAAAGAATCTTCATTTTTCTCCTTCTATCCTCAGAATTAAGACACAGGACCACACCAGGCGGCCACCCCCACCCAACAGGGAAATGTAGGGGGCCACATCTGTTAACAATCTACAGGCAACACACGAAATGTCCTGAAATGTTTACATTTGTTCACTCTGTACTGGTTATGTGGACGTGTTCAGTTTCATCTGTACTTCTTTGTCTTTTTAAAATAAAACGTGAACAAAGACACCAGCTGAAGGTGAGTGGAGGGGCAGCGGCATTCTGGTTGTCATTTACAGAAAGTGCATGGGGGCCCTAGCTATCCACACGTGACACCACGCTGGACGTAGAGAGGCTGGGATTCAGCCATGGTGCCCCGGGGCGTCCAGCAGGACACCTCTGCAGGGCACGGCCCCTGTGGCCCTGGCTTGACTCCAGCCTGATTCCCAGCTCTTCACTCGGGTGTCTGGTGGCTCCGCACGCCACACATGGCAGTCCCTAAACATTAAGTGAATTGTTCTCTGTTGCTCTGAAATTAGGAAAGTTGACTAAAAAATCAACTCTATTTTAGTTATTCTCCCCGGCCATCAAGGGAGCACAACTGGCCCTGGGGGATGTGGAGTGGTGGAGCAGGTGGGGAGGACCAAGAGGACCAGGAGGATGGGCAGAGAGGCCCCATTGCTGGAGCAGGTGGGGAGGACCAGGAGGAACAGGAGTATGGGCAGGGAGGCCCCATCGCTGGAGCAGGTGGGGAGGACCAGGAGGATGGGCAGGGAAGCCCCATTACTGGAGCAGGTGGGGAGGACCAGGAGGACCAGGAGGATGGGCAGAGAGGCCCCATTGCTGGAGCAGGTGGGGAGGACCAGGAGGACGGGCAGGGAGGCCCCATCGCTGGAGCAGGTGGGGAGGACCAGGAGGACGGGCAGGGAGGTCCTGTCCCCCACTAATGCACTCAAGCATCAATGTTGCCGTGATCTTGCACTTCTGACTTGGCTCTGTAACTGCAGACATACCTCGCGTTGTTGGACTTCACAGACAGGATCCGTCTAACAAATTTTAGAAGTTGACACATTTGTGGCAACTTTGCACCAGCAAGTCTATGGGCCCTGTTTGTCCAACGTATTTGTGCACTCCCTGTCTCTGTGTCACATGGTGATTCTCACCGTTTCCAACTTTCCACTGTGACTGTGGTCTGGATGTGAGGAAGGCCGGACGGCACTTTTCAGCATAAGGTATTCCGAACTAAGGTGCGCACGTGGCCTTTACTCACAGTGCTCCACTGCACACTCACAGTGTGAACGCTTCTGTGCAAACGCGCAGGGAGCCAAAGCGCTCACGGGGCAGGCTTCAGTGTCACACCAATTTTCCTGTGCAGGTCTGGAGCTGAGCTCGAGGGGGCTCCAGCCACGTCCCCCCCGCCCCACCCCAGCCCTGCACTGAACTCAAATGTGAACAATGGTGGCAAACAGGAGCAGCGCCATGAGGTTCTTCCCTGCTCTTTACAGATTTTGTCTCGGGCCCCCTTTAATTGTGTTTAAATCTCACACCAAGGCAGAACCGCACACAGGCGAGGCAACGTGGCTGCGTCCACAGTCCGTAGCGAAGATGGCAATGCCCCGACGCCACAGGACTCTCTATCTAGACCTTTCCATCCGTCACACCCTGATCCATCTTTCCCACCAAGCAGAAGAGGTCTCACTAGGAAACCCAATCCTGTCTGCACCCCCCACGGTCTCCCCTGGGGTTCAAGGTGGACCGTGTGCCGGGGCATCTCAGGTCAGCGCTCCGGACTCTCCTCCACAGACGTGGGGTTGACGGTACAACTTGACACAGATGAACATGCGTTACTGGGGCCCACCTGGGACACCTGGCTCCCCGCAAAAGGTGGGAAAAGGTGCCCCGTTCCCAGTAATCACCTACCCAACTGTGGCCTCATTCAGAAACTGTACCAACATTAGTGTAAATTTAAAATCGTAGTTAAAATAATCATGTCCTCAACAACGTTCCTGCCACACTGGCGGTGTTGTGTGCGCCACATCCGGCATAACCCTGGAGCCCTGGCTGTCCAGGAGCACTGTTGGCCACAGAGCCTGCTGGGACGGGTATGAGCCTGGCTACTGGTATCTGTTTATTCAGGTGCTGGAAGGCACGAGACGGTAGGGTACAGACCCTAGGCCAGCATTTCCCCTTCTCAATACTGGCCAAGGGGCAAGAGCTTCGTGGAAACTATTTCACATAATCCACTTTCTTTAAAATAAAAAAACAACTCTGAGTGGACACGAGCCATGCCGGCACCGCACACGAGTTCAGCACGGGACACCGCGTGCTGTCTGCCTCCGGGGCCCACGCCTGCCCAGCGCTGTGCCCCCTCCCACGTGATTCTTCAGCAGAACGTACTCTCAAACATGTGTGGAGCGAGCTTCTCCCCAGCCTCGGTTTCCCCATAAGAGAATGGACAAATTGTGCTCACCTCCACAAGGAGAGGTCAGCCTGGAGGAGGTGCGAGAGGGTCCCAGGCCCAGGGAAGCTGCCGCGTGACCGGGTGGTGCGTCCCCAAGACCTCCACGTGGAACGTGCAGGCCACCCTACTCCGGCTGTGGCTCTGGGCTCCCTCACCACTCCTGACTCCGGTGTGACCCCAGGCTGCCTGCCCGCTCAGTTGCTCTCATTGTGACCACGAGGTCTGACAGCTACTTACGTCAGAAGACTGCTAAGCACCGCACTAGCTCATACTCCCACGGAGCTCAGGAAGCTCCAGGCAGCATTCTAACGAGTTTATCTAATTCTGCAACAGCCTCACGGATGAGGAGATGGAGGTGCACAGCCGCTCCCACCAAGGGGGCTGGTGCTGAGGCCAGGCCCGTAGCCCAGAGGAGACCATGGGCATGTTAGCGCCTGTGTCTGGGTCCATGAGCAGCGGTCAGGCTGGACGGGCTGTTTTCCTGAAGACCTGCACGTGCCAAACTGACATTCCTGCAGATTTATTTCCAGTGTTTGCACGTAAAGCAAGAACTCAGCACAACTATTCCGTGCTGATGCTCAACTTCACACAAGCACAAATGCCCAGGGACACTATTCTAAGATGGAATATTAAGGGGAGGCCACAGCAGCCCAGAAAGAACTGGAAAGCATGATGCAAGCCCTGCCCCGACCCCCACCTCTGCCCCGGGCCAGTGCTGTGAACAGACACCGAAGAGTCCACAGGCTTCCCACCCTGCACAGACCAGCCAGGGGACCTGTAAGCATCCTGTGCCGGAGCCCGCAGGATGCAGCTGGGTCCTGGCCTGACCAGCCTCACATGGGGCAGAGCAGAGCTGCGCGCCCCCCTCCCTGCAGTGATAATGAGAGCCCAGAACCAGCAGGAAAGGTCCACTTTAATACCAAGCACCCTGCCAGCACGGATGCCCCCAGACGGGATGCGGTGTCAGGTGGGAGATGGCAGCCCCCACCTCCCGCGTCTGGGAACACTAGCCTCCGAGGCCCTCACTGGTCTCTGGGAGAGAGGCCCCAGGCCCCCAGCTGGCCCCGGGCGGCTCGCCTGCCTTCCACACCTGGAGGGGACTCCCTGGGGAGGAGTGGAGGCGCCAGCCAGGGCTTCAGGACAGGCAAGCATTGGTAGAGTAGGGCCTGAGTGCTGCAGGGTGGCGAGGAAAGGGAGGAAGCCCTGCACCCCCAGCAGCGTTTCTCCAGTGGAGACAGCAGCGATTCGGTCTGAAACCTAGCCTACGGGGTGCCGGGACACTACGGTGCGGGAGACCGTTACTCGAGGAGGTGGGTTCCGTCCCCCCGATAGGGCAGTGTTAGGCAGGTAGGCAATTGTCAGTTTTAGTAGCATGCACGGTGTGTCTGTGGACGCCTGGCCATTTCGAGATCAGTCACGTCTCAGCACAGGTTAGTGGCACAGTGACCAAGAGCAGATTAACTGGAGGAAGCAGCTGCAGGGTGAACCCAGCGCCCTGTGCTGCGCGGTGGCAAAGGAAGGGTGGGGACGCGTGACAGCAAGTGCCCGAGCGCCACACACACGCCTCCCTGCACGCCGGGACACCTTCCAAAGTTTCCTCGGTGTGATCACCAGCATTTACGGATTGACAGCCAGCGCACAGAACGGACCTGCCCGCTACAGGCAGCCATGTCTCGTGCCCAGGAGCACAGCGCGTGCCCACGGCCCCAAGAAGAGTCCCTGGAGGGGTGGAGGCCGCACTGCACCGGGATCTGGACACCCAGCCGGCAGAGCTGGCCTCCGGCATGTCTTCTGACCTGCCTGCCCAGCGAGGCCATCTTTTCCTCTGTGCCACAAACCTTTTCTGCCCCAAATTTTACTCTCCAATTTTGAGACCCAGACAATTGAGCTCACACTGTCTGGCTGAAAAGCTGGGATAAACGTAACTCGTCCCAAACGCACTAAATATTGAGTGATCAGAACGAAGGAAACTTCAGAGTCTCTCCCTGGTGCCTGAAGACACCCTGGCTGCCACAGATGTGACACCGGGCGGCGGCGCGGCGCTGGCCGCCCCCAGACCCTCACCAAGTTTGTCTGTGGATGAGATAATGTCAGCGGGCACGGAGGAGTCCAGGTCGGCATCCAAAATTCCCAGGGGGTCCAGCTGCGCTACATGGTGCCCTCGTATCTACGAGCGGGCCAGCGAGGGAGGGGTCACACACAAGAGGACAGGAGAAAAAAAAGAGGGAAGGGGTAAAAAAAAGTAAAATTACATTAAAATTAGCGTTTACAGACGCATTCTCACCCACGTTTGAAGACACAGTTACCGGAGCACCATCAAAATTTACACAACTAATGCCGAGAGGATCAAGCTTTGCAATGTGGTGACCCCTGACCTGGAAGCAATAACACAGGCAGGCGTTAGCAGGACCCGGGCTGTGGGGGATGTTACACCTGGTCCAACCTGAACCCAAAACAACAAGATTAGTCATCATCGTGAAGCACGCTTGTGCTCACGGATGAACCTGGCGGTTCAGAGATTAGTTTTGGGGAGCCCTGCTGCCCCCTGGGTAAGTGGAGCGGGACATGCTGGGTGCTCACTCCCACGTGAAGCCACACAGTTCAGCACCTCTGCACCCTGAGAGGGGATGAGCAGGTGCTGGCCCAGAGTTGGGGGGGGCAGTGGCCACTGGGGGTCTGCCCTACACCCAGCCGGGCCCGCCGAGAGGCACAGGGCCTTCCCATCTGATCCCAACTGCCCGAGGAGCAAGAGAAGGAAGAAAATCCCTCCCAGTTTTAAGTCTTGACTGTTTCGCCCACGATTGTGTGCTAGCTCTTTGTGAAGGGGTGGCTGCTGGGGGGACATGGGACCAGGTGACATTACTAAGGCTGCAGGAGGCAGGCGACAGTCAGAAGCCACCCAATATGCCTCTTTCAACTGAACAATGCTGGAGAACATTGCTGGCCACTGGCTCGGAGTTTCTCCGTCTGCTCGCCAGGACCCACTACCCTCCCCTGCACCACCTGCCCCAGCCGTGTCGTCTCTTGGGAGACAGAACACGGATGAGGAGACTGCAGCAAGCCCAGGTGCCAAGGACCCCCAGAGGGACACCCTGGGTGCTTAGGGACCTCGGGAGGGACACCCCGGGTGTCTAGGGGCCCCCAGAGGGACACCCCAGGCCTGACTTCTCCTATCCTTCTCGGGGCTACCCTCAGAACAGGTGCTCAGGTTTGAATTCTGGGCTCTTCCCCGTCAGGTGGAGAAATGTCAGGGGAGCCCCACTTGCCCTGACACTCCCTTCAGTGGTGCTGATCACCAACTGGAACATTCCTGGACACTGCTCCACCCTCACATGTCTGCGGGCTCAGTTTCTGTCTCTGCGGGTTCGTTTTCTCTTGTCGTATCCGGGCACTGGCGACTGAGAAGGGGCACACCCCGCCTGGTCACTGCTCCCTCCCGGTGGCTAGGACCCCGCCCCACCCCCCAGCCATGACCTTCTTTCCCTGCCCACAAGCTCTTCTTGCCAACTTATGGGAAGAAATGAGGAGCTGTTCACATCTGCAAACAGGGTCAGACTGTCCTGGCTCCTTCCATCTTGGCACATCTCAGGTGTGCTCCCCAGGCCCCCGGGCAGGGAGGGTGTGTCTCAGGGTTGGGGGGGTGCTAGTCATAGGACAGTTCACGCGGAGCGCCCGGTGTCACAGATGTGCCACCGCTCGGCCGGCGCCCTACCTGGTAGGCTCTGATGAGCGACTGCACTGCCAGGTGGTCCTCCACCAACTTGTCCACGTTGGGCTGGGCTTCCACCAGGGGCTGCACTCTGGCCACGGTGGACAGCGAGCCTGGGCTCAGGGGGAGCGGGCTCTGGTAGGCGGTGCCTGGGGGCGCTCCAGCATTGGTGTTTCGGAAAAAAATGTCCCATGACTAAAGACAAACAAAGAACTCACGTTATCCCGATCACTTAGACACAGGACTCATCTTTAGCCCAAAGGAGCTCTGTTTTTGGCAGGCAAGTCCCATCCTGGGGGGGCTGATGTGCTCCTCCGCTGGACGGCCTGATCCCAGGCCTGAAGTATGGGGCCTTGCTCCCAGCATCCCCGCAGGACACCCCTCCTCACCCCCACCCCAAGATGCGGAGGACTTGAGGCTGCCCTGCCATCAAAACCCCAAAGGCCCAACGTCGCCCAGCAATGCCACACCCCAGTGACATGCCGAGTGTCTCTGTGGCAGGCTGCCCGGGGCGGGCAGGTGAACACGGGCCTTCCCACCCCATCTGCCCCTGGTCCGGTTATCGCGAAGACCAGAGCTCCTGGCCCTGGCCTGCAGCTCTACAGCTGCCCCCACGAGACCATTTGAGGGGGAAGGGGCATCCTAAGTGCGTCTCCAAACCCCAGAGACTGGGCACGGCCTTGGGGGCCCAGGCTGGCTTTGCTCATGCTCGTGTCCCCAGGTGCAAAATGGAACCAGGGCCTGTAAGGAGCCGGGAGCTTGTACTGGGCAGCCTGCCGGGCTCCCTCACCGGACCCTAGACAAACAGTCTTGTTGGTAATTCAGAAGGGCGACTCTGGAGCTAAGGGCCCAGGGAGCGAGCTCAGAGAGGGGACCTGGTGTGTTGGCCCTGACATCCTGGTGAGCCTCCTGACTTGCTGGGCTCGGTTTATCTGTGAGAGGAAGACACAAGTACTTCTCACAGGTCTGCTGTAAAGATCAACTCACGTGGGGAAAGACGCTCACACATGACCTGCAGGCAGTTTCCTCCAGGCACATGTGAGCCACCTCATCTACTTCTTCCTCCTACATTTGCTTATCCCGTGTTTGGATGGTCCAATTTCTGATCTGCATAGATACCACGAACTAGAATAATTTATCATCTCATGCAAAGGTATGAGGCTTAAAGTAAATATTTTAGAGGTCAGGGAGATGAAAACTCAGTAAAATTCCTGTAGAGAAAAGAACACTATTGAAAAGTGGCAAATTCAGAAACACGAGAACACTGTCTTTCCTGTCGGCCACACATACTCCAGTTTCCAAGATTCTTCTGTCAGTAAGCTCTGATTTAGACTCGTGGAAAGTCTGGACAGGAGGAATGTCGCTGGACTTTTGTGCTTGTCCTCCCAGGAAGAGCTACCAGGACCATTTCTGGAGTGGCTTGGCTGGGGCTCGGTGGGCAGCGAGTGGGTCTGTTGGGGCGCGGGCTGACACTGGTCCTCGCCGTCTTCTGGCTTTCTCAGAAGGGCTCTTCAGTGCTGTTCAGGGCACAGACCTACTGAGTCCATGGCCCCTCAGTGGCCGCTCACAAGCTCATCACCGGTGTTACCGGCTCACTGTGCTGGCCCAGAGCACCGCCTCCTGCAGGACAGTCTGGCTTCTCCCTACAGCCACTTTTGAGGGAGCTTTGCAGAATGTTTAAACCATGCTACAATAAGAACATATTCCTTTTGTATTCAGAAAAATTGGTTTTTAGGGGCACCTGGGTGGCTCAGTAGGTTAAGTGTCTGACTCTTGACTTCGGCTCAGGTAATGATCTCAGGGTTCGTGGGTTCAAGCCCCGCATCGGGCTCTGTGCTGACAGTGTGGAGCCTGCTTGGGGTTTTCTCACTCTCTCTCTCAAAAGAAACACACTTAAAATAAAAAAATTAATTAAAAAAAAAATCAAACCAGAAACGAGATGACTGTCCAACACGGAGTTGTATACTTTATGTGATTTAGAACTCAGTAACAATTCTAAAATGCTTTAACTGTTTTTACCTTTCTGGTTAAGCTGGAGTGTGCCAGCTGACGGTGGGAGGGAAGTGTGGCTCTCTGGGGGCACCTGCCTTAATACCGACACAAAAGCACCTTGTGGCATGAAACCTGAGGCCGGATGCCCTGTGCAATCCAGGACTCAGAGGCCCAGGGCCACCCCCCTCCCCTTTCCAACATCGTCCCGCTACTATGCTGGCCCTTCTGACACGTGTCCACCAGAGAAGGCAGCTGCCTTAGTCTCTGGAGGGAAAGAGAGGCCACCTCAGTGTGGACTCCTCGGGGAGGATGAGGCTGCCCTCCCCACCCTCTCATCCCCACTGCTTGGCACCCACTTGATTCCTTACAAGGACACCCCCCCCCCAACTTCTGACCTCGTGGAGCTTTGCCACCAGGTCTCAGGGAGCCCCTGCATTTGGGGAGTGGCTGTGGCCCAGGGCTCTCCCTGACCTGAAAGAAGCCCCCTGCCTGAGACGGCAGCAGCAGCCAGGCAAGAACCACCGGCACGCGGCCCTGAGCAGCGGGGACCCAGGTTGGCGGGCAACCCCAAGTACACGGCCCTGCTCACCCGTCCCCCTCCCCCCCCCGCCAAGCAGATGACGAAATGAAAGGCCTCTCCAGCAGACACCGAGGGCGCAGCTGGGAGACAAAGGCTGTGGGGGCCCGTCCAGCCTGGGCCCTGAGAAAGGGGGCGATCACCATCATTGGGCCTCCTCTCTCTGACCTTCTTTTGTGCTCAGAATACAACTCTAGGTGACTTTCAACTGGCCGAGGACAAACGTACGGCCACGAACCCTGCTCGCACTGGAGGCGGTCAGAAGAAACTGGTTGGTGGCAGTCCTACAGAAAGCAGGGAGCCAGCACCCGCTCCCCTGGTGCTCACCCCCAACACCCGGCCAGGCTGGGCACCTGCCCTCACGTGACCCGCCCAAGGACAGCAGCCCGGGAGGCCGTGCACACCTGCAAACCCGCTGCCGCGCTGCCACTCATGTTGGTCAGACCTCAGAAAAGTCTGCCTGAAAGTGGAGGGCGCGTCTTGTCCCTCTAGTGCTTTCTGTTCCCTGAGGAGCCTCTTTCTCTCTCTCTCTCTCACCTCCGCCCGCCCGTTCCAGACTGGGGCCCTTTGCCACCACCTGGAGAGAGAGCTTCCTATCTGACAAGCACAGCCCTCACACGCACACACCTGGATGGCAGGTTTTACAGACCTGTGCGCGGACAGGTGACCATGAGGCTGCAGCACTGGTCAGGGGCGCCCCTCCCCTCCTTGAGGAGGAAGCTTCCAGAAAAGGATGCCTGTGCCTGCCCACAGGCTCCTTGAGTCTGAAGGTATGAGGCTGATGTGCCATCAAGGCAGGTGGCCCCAAGCTCTTGTCAAGAAAAACCCTGTCCATGTTGGCCACCTCAGTGAAGTTCTCTTTTTCTCTGAGCCAGACTCATCCCTAACGATCGCGTGCTCTTGTGTGGATGCCCCAGTCCACGGCGCAGGGACTTGTGCCTCTAGCAGTCACTCGGGTGACCCAGCAAGGAGTGAGGAGAAAGCACAGGTCTCTGAACACCTCGAGAAACAAGCTGAGCCGAACTGGCTTCTGTCTGGGGTCTGGAGAGTGGCCTCCGGTGGCCAGTAATGGATACCCAGTCCTCTGCCCACCGCTGGAGGAAGTGGTGGCCTGAGGGGGATACGAAAAGGCGCCAGCTTCTCCTCCTGCCAGGACCAGAGGGTTCCCATGACCTTCTCCCTGCACGTGAACACTCTTCCCAAAGGCACACGGGACGCACACACAAGGTGAGCACTTTACTCCAAAGTCTGGTCCCGTGGTCACACCAAGGCAGCCTCATGCAGTGTCCCGGAAGCCTGGGGCCAGGGGGATGACTGTGGGAAGCCCTCCCTTCTCTCAGGAGCAGCAGGCACAGGTGCGGAGGTGAGAAGAGACGGTGCTTGGGGGACGGCTGGTATGAGGAGCCCAAGGAGAGGACCCGAGGGACGTGCCGGAGACAAGACCAGAGAAAGGGCTGGAGCCAGCAGGGGCTGTGTGGGAAGGGGGCATAGCCATCAGTGGAGCTGTGGGGCTGAGACCACCACCAAAACACGGTACATTCTGAATGTAAACGAGTGGAATATTCTGGTCAAAATGAACCCACGATTCTTAAATTTTAGGTAATTGAAGCTCTGTCCCAAAAGCCATGGCACCCACATTCCCCCAATTTCCCATAGACCTGCCAGGCACTCCCTGCAGTCCCAACGTTCTGAGAGCAAGCAGAGGAACGTGCAAGGCTGCAAACAGGTCCCTGTTCCTCTGCAATGTCCCCAGGCTTTGCACACAGTAGGTGCTCAACTGAGATAAATCAGGTTCAGACTCCTTCACAGGCTGAGTCCGGCAAGTGTGCTGTTAGCTGTGGTGCCAGGTGGGGGGTCAGGTGAGGTGCCAAGTGGGGGGGTTGGATGGGGGGTCAGGCGTGGTGCCAGGTGAGTGCCAGGTGGGGGTCAGGTGGGGTGTCAGGTGGGAGGTTAGATGGGGGTCAGGTGAGGTGCCAGGTGGGGGGTCAGCTGTAGACACCTGCAGCCTCCAGAGTCCAGAGGCCCCACCTCAGCTCAGAGAAGGTGCTGGCACTGGTCAGCATAGGACTGCTCACCAGCAACATGGGTGTGAGCAGGTCAGTGAGGCAAGTGGACTCTGCCCTAAATTATTCAGTCAGCAGATCACAAGCGCCTCTGGGCCTAGTTCCCGGCTGTGGAGTTCATGCCAGAGGCCATTCAAGGAGCTTTGGTCTCGGAAGGGTGGCACACGTGCTACCTGGCACCCTTCTGCTGTTGGGAAGGAAGGCCCCCATAGCGTGTGACCGAAGGGCCCTGTGGCGACAAGCCTGTCTCAGGGAAGCGGCTTGAGCAGTGTGGGTGCCCGACGCCTCGCCTGCAAGTGTGAGGAGCATGTCTGGCACTTGCACACCTGCTCATGCTTTGAAAAGCAGCAGGATACTTGGATTTGTTGCAGAAGCTGTTGATCAACACTGACCACGGGCGCGACTGATGCTGATTCTGGCCACCAAATCGTACGCCTCTGGGTTCTAGGGTGACCAGACCGTTTCCCCTTTTCCAAAGTCCCCTTCAGACGCTGCTCCACTGGGGGGCGCCATGCACCTGCATGCCACACCCTGGTCTGGCACATGTTGTCACCTGATGCCACCACCACCCTCTGCTGGCATCCTGCCAAGGACCCTGCTGTAAAGCCAGCTTGGGGAGTGTGGGTGAGGCAGCCTCTGGCCACCTCGGAACGGACCGAACCCTAGGCTCAAAGGCCACCACGAGGCTGATGATCTAGTGACCCACAGTCATTGGGGTTGGACCCAGCATGTTCACAGACAACCGCGTTACTAAGTTCCAATGTTAACAATGTTTAGCTGCTACAAACATGAAACTTGGGGCATTAAGTGACCAGTGGCCATCCTGAAACAAGGGTTTGGCTGCTTCAGGCTAATCCCTACAGACATGCAGCAGCAGCTCCCCAAGCTAAGGGTGGCACTGGGGCCAGCAGGTGCTGCTCCCAGGCTCCTGTCCTCCCCAGCCCCCTGCACACGGGCTCTGTGGGCTCAGGAAGTGTGCTGGTGGCCCTGTGTTATTTCCTAAGCATCCAGGGGACTGTGCACAGCAGCCCAGCCATGGCGTGGGTGTACATGCAAAGGCTGCCCTGGACGGTTCCCACACCCACCTTGAAGTGCTCTATCTGTGCCAGACACTGGGTCCCGGCCTTCCTCGAATACACTGTGTATGCCTGCCCTCCGGTGGGGCTCTGACCCCTCCATCCAGGGACACTGTGTCTGGAAGGCAAGGACTGACCACGCACTGGGGTCGGGAACTGCCTTGCCACCGTGGAACACTTCATAATAGAAGCCGCTAAAACTGGGGGTTCTGCTTGGGACTTCCTCGGTTACAGAGACTGAAAGAATTTATGTGCAGTCAGAGCACAGCACAGGGGAGGGAACATCTCTGGGCAGGCTCTGCCACCATCTCTCCAGAGGGCGCATGAGCAAAATGCCAGCAACCACCCAAGACCAGCCAAGGACAGTGCCCTCTGCTCTGCCCGTGGACTCCGCGGACGGTGACAGGCCTTTGCCTGAGGGACTGAAGGCGGCAGTCCCTCCAGACAGTGATGGTGGGTCCTCCCAGGCCTGCAGCACGTCCCCTTGTGGGCTCTGAGTCCCGGGCTCACTTCCAACCCCTGAGAGCCCGAGGATCTTCAGACTCCTCGGGGCTTCGCTCATCACAGCCCACCCAGGAGAGGCGGCACCTGGCCTGGGCGTACAGGGCCCTGCAGGGTCCCAACAGCCGTCCCCGCCCCCCCCCCCCCCGCCGTCCTCAGGCTGATGTACGCATAAGGGAAGGCACTACTCCTGCTTCTCACTCTTCGCACGTGCTCACTTTGTCCTTGGACTGAACCATGCAGGTGGAAAGCCCCTTGAATACCAAGGTCAGGAAAAGCACTCCACCTGTTTGGTTAACTTAATACACAAAGCCACTACGGCTGAGGCTCGCAGCCTCCCTCACCAAAATCCCACAAAGCGCTCCAAGGACCTTCAACATAGGTGTCCCCCCGCCCCCAGGGGCCAGCCCACGGTTCTCCAAGCACAGCCCGGGATGGTTCAAAACCACAGAGCGAGCAGGCACATGTCACCATGAATTGGGGGCTGTGTTTTTCCCTGCTGGTCTGGTTCACTCACAGAAAACGACAGGACTGTGTTTTATGAGCGTGGAAGAGGCAGAGCTATCCAGGCCAGAAGGGGGGCACGACCGAGCCCCGAGAGGTGGGACCGAGTCTGGAGACTCCGCCTCGGTGCGGTGACCACGCTGGACCAGAGCTGTCATTACACTTGGAGCCGACCCAGGAATGGCATAAGAAACGGATGTGGTTATGAAAAGAGGAAGACGGCATTTAGGAAGTGGGCCGAGGCCACCAGAAGGCCTGGTGGGGGAAGCAATCTCCGAGGCTGTGGGGGGCCCAGCGAGCACAGGCCTGGTGGGTCTCCCGCCAGCACCAGGGCTGACGTTGTTCTGTGTGTGGGTGGGCACGTGCCTCCGTGCACAAATGGGGCCTGGCAAGGGCTCAGGGGCTCCCAATGCCTGCCTGTCTGACACATGAATGGGGCAATCTGCCTTTGGTTCTATGCGTTTCTGAGACATAAACGAAAGATGCTGCCATCTGACTTGTCCCCAGAATGGCTGAGACCCCATGAGGGAGGCTTCGTAGGCTGACATCACAAGCCCCAGCTGGGGGTTCCTAGGGCTTCAGGTGGTGAGCTGTGCCTGGAAAGGTGTGGAGGACTGGAGGGGACAGTGGGGGAGGCCGCAGCAGGGGGCACAGGGGGGCTGGGGGCCCCTGCAGCCCGTACGGGCGCCGTCGGGGCCAGCCACTGACCTGGGCACCAGCAGCATGAGGGGCTTGCGACTCCAAATTGCTCAATTACTTTACCAATTTCCACAATTAGACATTTCAAAATAGAAGTGGTCTTTAAAAACGGGTATGACAACCAACCGTAAGTTACGAAGGCAGCTGGCTGAGGCTGAGGATTAGGTGTTAGAGAATTATCTTGTTAACTTTGTTAGGTGTGGTTAGGAAGACATCCCTGTGTTGGTTAGAGCCATGTGGAAATGACTCAGGTCTGGATCTGCCTTCAGACTCTCCCAGCCACCCCCGCCCCCGCCCCTGCCCCCAAGAAACCAACCAGCACAAATGAGTGGGGAAGGAAGAGGTTTAAGGCCTAGCAAACTGTAGAGTGCCGTTGAAGGTGGATGTGGGTCTCCTCACAGAGGCTCACTTCGTACTCTTCTCTCTACAGGAAATGTTACAGAAGTAATCAGAAAGCTAAGTACAGTAGGGCAGGGAGGGGAGATGCTAAGCTTGTGCTGTTCCTGCTGAATACGAACAAGTTCTGTGCCAACGGAGGAGGGGACAGAAGCAGCCCTCAGGACAAGGAGGCCGCACCCCACAACAACGCACAAGTGGGGGATCAGAGGCACTCAGTTTAAACCTGAAAATCTAATTGTCATTTCTTCCTGAACCATGGGTTCTAAAACACGAGAACAAATGAGGCATTCTTAACGTAGTCAATTATTTCTGAGGACTTCTGTAGTCGCTGATGCCTCTAAAATCTGGTGAAAGTTCCAGATTGTGTCTCTGAAACAGCACGCACACAGGTATGGGGCCTCCAAGGAAACCTGGAGAAGTGATCAATTCCACAGGGTAGGGATGGTGGACGAGGACACACCCACTGACGTGCGCCCCCTGAAGAACCCTGGCAACAGAAACTAGCATGTAAAATCGGACCCGGGGATGATAGCCTGTGCGTACTCTCTCATTAAACTGAAAAGTCCCTTTCTGGCATCCTCCATGTCTCTGTGGCATCTCCATGTGGTGATCGCTCTGGCCTGCAGGGTCCAAGGGCCATGCCCCTCCTGAATTCCCCCCAAAACCCCGGCCCCACGGCACCTGTGCCTGTCAGTGGACCTGTCGGTGTGCTGTCCTCCCCAGGATGGACGGGCACCATGGCCACCCCTTCCCGGCCTGAGAACCTCTGAGGGGCTTCCTTGAAACCATGTGGTAAAAACACTTTCCAAGAACAGGTGGGGTGCAGAGGACTTTGAGGGCAGTGGAAACACTGGGATACCATGGGAAACCATGACAGAGATACATGTCACTTGGCACCTGTCCCAACCCTCAGAACACATACCACCACGAGGGGCCTTTGGGCAAAGAAGACGTGTCAGCGTGGGTTCCCCAGCCTGATAAATGTCGTAACCCCAGCATGTGTGCCGATGGTAGGGGAGACCGGGCATGGGGGCCGGGGGTACATGGGGAATCCCTATACCTGACCCTCAATTTTTCTGCTGAACCAAAAGCTGGTCTAAAGAGTAAGTCCCAGGGGTCCACAGGGCCTCAGCTGGCCTAAGACCAGTCCTGTTACTGGTGATGATGAGTGGGAATGAAATCAGGGGGCTCCCCTACAGCCCAGACTGCACGCACTACTTCTTGGATCCTCAAAAAAGTCCTTAAAAAAAAACCCCCAAACCAGTAATAATCAAAGACGCCTGGGTGGCTCAGTCGGTTGAGCGTCCGACTTCGGCTCAGGTCATGATCTTGTGGTTCGTGAGTTCAAGCCCCGTGTCAGGCTCTGTGCTGACAGCTCAGAGCCTGGAGCCTGCTTCGGATTCTGTTTCTCTTTCTCTGTGCCCCTCCCCTGCTCATGCTATCAAAAATAAAGATTAAAAAGGATTTTGGAAAAAAACCCAGTAATAATCATAATGATATTAACTCAAACTACTGACAACAATAGCAAACCTAATAGAAAAAAAATTTTTTTCAAGGAAAACTGGCCCCATTTAGGCGTCATGGTTTACAATCAGATCCCCATAAAAACTTTCTCAAGAAGCTTCCGGCAGGAGCCGTGGTGCCATGTCAGCCCCACTTGTCTGTGCTCTGTGCCGGAGCCACGGTGCGCTTCCCAACTGCAATGCAGTCCGAGGCCAGGCACTGGTGTGGATGCTCCTGAGCCTGGGCCCGTCAGCACACATACAAGACGTGGCTAGTTCCACGAAGAGGTTGTGTTTGGGGAAAGGAAGGCAGAGGGACAGGCTGGGGCACCAGACGACTGTCCGACCTGACCCCTCCAGAGCGCACCGCGCACACCTGTCTGCAGAGTGCCTGCCAGCCGGCCAGGCACGGCCATTCCTACAGCGCACTTGTGGGCAGTCTTTGTCTGCAGGCCAGGGAACACCTACTCTTAAGGAAACCAGGCTTCACCTTGTTCAGGGAGCCAGTGGCCTCCAGGTTGGTAGGGAATGACTGGCTGGGTGCCCTGAGCAGTGAGGTCAGACCAGGAGGGCATTCGCAACGAAACAGGGCCGGCGGCTGTGGCAGTCACATGAACGTATCCAACCTTACACACCACTAACATTTCAGGGTAAAGCGGATTCTCGGGGGCCTGATGGAAGCAGGCTGCCTTCTGATAATGAGACCCTAAGATTCACAAGTGAGGAAGGGGCGAGGCCGGCAGCGCATGGCAGCCAGGCTCCGTCGGGCACTTCCTCTGCACAGGCCCTGAGCACCTCACACGCACTGTCTCCGCCAAACCTCCCCCGGCCTGCATCGGGGCACGACGGCAACCTGGGGACCCACCACCCTCTGGTTCCTACCGTGGGACCGCCGCCCAATGTGAACACAAGAAATGGTGTCAGAACCAGTCAAGTTTAGAGGCCAGGCCTGCCCTGTGGGCGGACTCATGCACACGGGTGACCGGGAGGACGTGCCTCACAGGCAACAGAAGTACATCAGAAAGAAGCCTGCAGGGAATTCACTTCCAGATACAGGAGGAAAAACACGGCACGCTAACTGGAAATGCCATTTGCGCAGAAACCAATGTGATGATTCTGAGGTGCTCCTGGCATGACGGGACTGGGGAGCATCCAACGGGGTCGCCGCTCTGGCCGCGGCCTGTCTCCACTGTCTGTGTCCTGCAGCGTCGTCGGGGAGATGCTGGAGGTGGAGCACGTCCTTCTCACACCCTCGCAGGGCAGATGGGCCTTCTGTTCCCAGGAGCAAGTCTCAAGTGCGTGGCTTGTCAAGGGGAGGGAAGCGCTCCTCCGGTGGTGTGGCGGTCGTGGTCAGGCCGATGTGGAGGACTCCGGTCGGTGGGGCTCCCAGCCGCCTGCCTTCCCAAGGGCTCCTCAGCACACTGGCACTTACCTGGATGCCCAGCCAATGGCAGGCCGAGACACCAAACACAGGAAGATGTCTGCTCGGAGCCTTACCTTGTGTACGCTTTTGGGGTTTTCCAGCCACGCATAGTACATTTCCTCCACATAGTTGGAGCTAGTCCCGCTGAGGAAGGGCTCAGCAGCAACGGGGGCGGTATAGCCCCGAACCTGCCCGAACGTCCTAGCTGCGGCCGGTCTGTTTTGTGAAAACGTCCTCACAGTCTGGGAGGCCGTCAAAGGCCTCAACTTAGCAGCACAAGTCCTTAAGTGAAACATTCTCGTCCCGAAGCCTCTCGCGAGCGTCTGCACAAGAAAGGGAAGAGAAGTCAGGAAGTGTTTTAGCGAACAAGGCCACCAGGAAAGACTGGCGGACACACCAGGGACCCTGCGCCCCGCCCCAGTGCCCAGGCCCGCGCTTGACATGACACCGAGGGGGAGACGCAGCTTCGGTCTCATAGGAGGGAAGCGAAGCAACGATCGACATGTGATACTTGTCAAGTCTGTGCATCGTGTGACACAATCACAGAAAAGGCAACAAGGATTATTCAATGGGATTAGATCAGGATTAATTACAAAGCGAGAAAGACATTTTCTTTTTTTGTTAAAAAATTTTTTTAGTGTTTATTTTTGAGAGAGAGAGAGACAGACAGACAGACAGACAGAGTGTGAGTGGGGTAGGGTAGAGAGAGAGGGAGACACAGAATCTGGAGCAGGCTCTGAGCTGTCAGCACAGAGCCTGACATGGGGCTCGAACTCATAGACTGTGAGATCATGACCTGAGCCAAAGTCGGACGCTCAACTGACTGAGCCACCCAGGTGCCCTGAGAAAAACATTTTCTAATCTATCCTGGAACTACTGAGCACCTGCTGGACCCAGAGTGCTCTGGAAAGTACAGAGAAACTAGAAAAACACTGTGTTCACCCTCAAATAATTTATCTTGAGGCAGAAGAGAAAACAATCATAAAAGAATCAGTAGAAGGAAAGACAGAGGTGGAAAAGTGTGGAAGGGGCCCAGAGGAAGAGCAAGAATTGTCTGATGAAAGACAGGGAGGGTGGGGTGAGCCGGGCAGGACCGCACGGAGGATCCTGACACCCCACACACAGCAAGGCCATGTTTCACAAGCACTGGGTGGGGGGGAGGCAAGGGGGTTCTGCCAGGGGAGTGAGTGGCTCTAACAAAGGTTCAAAAGGAAAGTACGCACAGCCATGGTTAAAGAGATGTCTACCTGCCCTGTGCCGCTAGACGGTCAGCAATGAGACACGACAGGACTCCACGAACCCCACAAACCCCCTAGAAGCCAGGTGCCAGCTCCTCTACTTATGGACTGCCTTTCTGAGTTTCAGTTTCTTTCTTGAAAGAAAGTCCCCAAGGTCACAGGGCCATCAACAGCAGAGCCAGGATGCAAACCCTGTCTTCCTGTTCTGCCTGGCCCTTCAGTGGCTGGAGAGGAAGGGAGAGGCCGGGGCGGGAGGGCAGGGAATCCGGGAGGGAGGGGGGAGAAGGGGCCACTTACTTGCTTCTGATCTGAGTGGACCTTGTGCTTGGCGGTCATAGTGCTTGACGGTCATAATTTTACTAAGCTTAACGTGTATACCTGTCCAACACAGCCACACTACAAAAGCAGCTGTATCCACCAGACCATGCGAGAGCCAGACTGTTCCCAGGGTACCCTGAACCACTTGCAGCCATGTCTAAGAACCCTGCGTGTCTGAGGGCAGGGGCCCTATGCTGTCCTCCTCCCAAGAATCCTAGCTGCCCAGGGGCACCTCTATTCAGACCCCGGAGACCCCAGGAGGGCGGGAGGCAAGGCTCACCGCAGCCCCCTGTCCAGGGCTGCCCTGTGTGCTGCTGGCCTAACACATCACTCACGCCAGAGCCTCAAAGTAGGTGCCCTGGCTGGAGTCATGCACCACCCCCCACCTACCAGAGGGAGATCCAAGCTCTGAAATGTGCTGAGAATTCCCCAGAAATACATGTTGAGTAAACTACCCTCTGTACTGTTTACAAGAACTCTTCCTCTTGGCCCCAACACGATCAGAGTACACATAAGGCCTGTGATGGAGAGGGCACCCAGCCGGCTTTGTGGCTTGGAAGAGACAGGTCAGCAAAAGGAAAAAGCAGGGGGGGTGCCTGGCTGGCTAAACCAGTGGAGCATGTGACTCTTGATCTCGCGGTTGAGAGTTTAAGCCCCACGTTGAGTGTAGGTATTAATTAATTCAAAAAAAAAAAAAAAAAAAAGGAAAAAGCAGAACATGTGCTCTGAAAACCAACAACAAATGAAAACTTGCCCATTGAAAATTAAAGATGGACGGGGGTGCGTGGGTGGCTCAGTTGGTTAAGCATCCGACTCTTGATCTCAGCTCAGGTCATGATCTCACAGTTTGTGGGATCGAGCCCTCTGTTGGGCTCTGTGCTGATAGACAGCGTGGAGCCTGCTTGGGATTCTCTCTCTCTCTCTGCCCCTCCCCCGCTCATGTGCTCTCTCTCTCTGTAAAATAATTAAAAAAAATTTTTTTAAAGATAGACAGGCCATGTATTTTGAACATGGCCCCAGAATGCAATCGTAGCCTGTGTTTTGTTTTCACTCAAGTCGCACGTTCCACATTCAGCCGGCAGGTCTCCCGGCCCCTTGCCCCTCGCTCATTCACAAACATGTCAAGGCAGACCAGCACCTTCACACACAGTGATGGCAGAAAGCATGCCTGCTGCTCTGGACATCAGTCTTCTTTCTCTTATTTACGTCCAGAGGAAAGTGCTCATGTCTCCCCTCTGGTGTTGCTGCCCTCTGGACCTCCAGAACCACGCAACCGTCTCTGAGTCGGGCTCTCCTCCAGGAACACAGCAGTCTCACTTGCATTCACTGTCATCATTCAGCTGCCGTGGTGCCCAATTATACAAGGACCACACTGACAATCACAAAACCACTCGTTTCTTCTGTTCCACCTCAAGTTGTCCTTCCAATCCCACGTGCAAATGAACCGTGTTCTCTAGCTGTCTGCAGTCACAGAGTCTGCTGCCCAGTGCAGTGACTGGGGCAGATTGCAAGCATCAAACTTCCCTCGAGATGACTCATCACAAAGACTGTCTGTCAGCATATTGCTCGGGACCCCTTACCTCCACCCCAGGGTAACCAGGAGCAGCTGTTCTCTGTCCACAATCTGATGGATCCAGAGCAGACCCTGGGGTTACATTCAGACTTTGGAAGAATCAGTTTCCGTCCTTCCAATTCCAAAGTCAACTGTAAGAATAGCGTGTTCTTTGCTAGAGACATTCAATTGTTCAAACACTTTCATGAAACCTTTGGGCTGTCCCAGAAGTCCAAGTGTTCTGACTTTCATTTGGATGAGTATTTCTATTTCACAAAGGTGCCAAAAAATTCTATGGGGAAAAAGTAGTCTTTTCAACCGATGGTGCTGGGACAAGTGGGGTTCCACAAATAAAAGAACAAAATTGGACCCTATCTCACACCATATCCAAAATTAACTCAAAATGGACAAAGACCCAAACAGAAGAACTAAAAAACTGTAAGACCCTTGGAAGTTTCATAATTTCCAAGTTAAAATGGAGTAAATCTTTGTGGCCTTGAGTCAAGTAATGGATTATTAGTTAGGATACCAAAAGTACAAACAAATGAAAAAACAGATAAATTGGACTTCATCAAAATAAAAGCCACGGTTTGTTGTCACAGGACACCAACAAGAGAGAGGAAACACAAACAGAATAGGAAAACATATGTACAAATCATATGATTACGTACAGAATACGTGAAAAAAAACCCTCTTTTTAAAAATGTTTATTTTTGAGAGAGAGAGAGGGACAGAATGTGAGTGCAGGAGGGGCAGAGAGAGAGAGGGAGACACAGAATCTGAAGCGGGCTCCAGGCTCTGAGCTGTCAGCACAGAGTCTGATACGAGGCTCAAACCCACAGACCATGAGATCATGACTTGAGCAAGTCAGATGCTTAACCTCCTGAGCTGCCCAGGCGCCCCCCAAAAAACACCTCTTGTAATTCAATAGTAAAGGGAAATATAACTAAATCAAAAATCTAACAAAGGATATGAACAATTTTCCAAAGAAGATATACAAATAGCCAATAAGCACATTAAAAGTTGTTCGAAATCATCATTCATTAGGAAACTTCACATCAAAACTGTAAGAGACCGCTTCGCGCAAGGAGACTAGGTATAATCAGAGAGAAAATCAGTGTTGAAGACGTGGAGGAACTGGAGCCCCCTGCACCGCTGGTGGGAACAGAAGCTGGTGTAGCCATCGTGGAAAACAGTTTGGCAGGTCCTCAAAGAGTTAAACAGAAAGTCACCATATGACTCAGCAATTCCACTCCTAGATACATAATGGAGAGAAACGAAAACATATGTGTACACAAACATTTGTATGTGAGTGTTCACAGTGGCATTATTCATACTAGCCCCAAAATGTAATAGAATGGGCAATAAAAAGGAAGGAAATACTGTTATGTGCTGCAACACAGACAAACTTCGAGAATGTGAAGAAAATCATCCACAGAAAACATACTGTGATTTCACTCCTGTAAAACGTTCAGAAAGCCTGCGGGTGGCTGCCCAGGGCTGGGGGACGGCAGGTGGGGCCGAGTGCACACACGGCTGCTGATGGGTGTGCAGTTTTTTAGTTTGGGGGGGTGGTGCGGTGAAGATGCTCCATGACTAGATTGTACTGATGGTTACACAACCTTCTAACATACTGGAGAATTCCCCATCGTAAAACTTCAACGGGTGAATTGTATGGTATATGAATTGTGCCAAAAGTTGTTTCAAAAAGAACTATGGGGCGCCTGGGTGGCTCAGTCAGTAAGCGTCCGACTTCAGCTCAGGTCATGATCTCGTGGTTCATGAGTTCGAGCCCCGCGGCGGGCTCTGTGCTGACAGCTCAGAGCCTGGAGCCTGCTTCAGATTCTGGGTCTCCCTCTCTCTTTGCTCCTCCCCCACTCACACTCTGTCTCTCTCTCAAAAATAAACATTAAAAAAAAATTTAAAAAAAAAGAACTATGTCTAAGAAAAAATAAAAGTGAGTCTACCAGTATCAAAGTGACACTACTTGTGACCCATAATTTCAAGACGCAGGTCTAAACCTGTCCACTTGAAAAAACAACATTTAAGATAAACACAAACCAAAGCAAACTTTGTTTTTAAGGGTTCAATCTACTGCCCCTCAGAACCTACATGCTGATGTTAGACAGGACTTTATCTGTGCCTGGACCTTCCCCAGCTGGGCACACACTTTACCCAAGGCCACCTCCCCATACACAGAGTGGAGAGATAAACTGACTCCTGATGCCTATCAGGGTCACGTCAGCTGGGCAGGGGTGCAATTAGAGAGGCAAGGTCTAGCAAGCACAGGCTGGGCAGTTCCTCAGGAAAGGAGTCCCAGGAAAGGAGCACGCGATCACGATGTGATCGTTCCCTGTGCATGTTACTGACAGCAGTTTTAAAAGCATAACAACTTATCTTGAAAACGTTCCCCATTCTCTTCTGTTAATGGTTTTGGATGCAGGAAGATTCAGGTAACGAATCAAGAAGACAACGCATGCTACGTGCCTGCACGGCCACCTTTATCGTACTACCCGCAGCTGGACACAGACAGAAACGTGCACAGAGAGCACAGACATCAACTGTCCCCTCGCTGGCAGACAATCTCAAAGAACTCAAGTCTTTTACTTGGGAAGCCTCATCCAGCAACAAAATGAGGGACAGGGAGGTAGTGAGGAGCACTTTTCAGTGCAAAGGACTCTTGTCGGTACCAGGTAGAAACGATGGTCAGCCCACAGGACACACGGGCAAAGTGACCACGTTGCTGTGCAAGCCTCAGGCACATCGCAGGCTCTGCATTTAGGCTCTTCTGCCATCAGGTGTGTTCCCTGGCATCGCTTTTTGTGATTATGATGCAGAAGTGAAAATACTTTTGCACACTTTAAAACTATTCTATGACTAAAGAATTACAACTTACCGGCAGGAAAAAGACCAACTCATCTCTCTTAAAAACCAAGTTCCCAAGGTGCAAGGTTCCCAGATTACCATGGAGTGGGCAACTGACCAGGTTGCTGGGAGAGACTTCCACCTCCGAGGTCAGAACCCCCACCAGGTTTCGGGGCGCCTTCACCCAGACTGCCACTGTGCGGTGCTCTGGGGTGCGGCCAAGCAGGCATCCTTCAATGACCAGAGTATAAATGATTAAGTATTTATTAAAGCAAGGCTATTTATCAATATTTATTAAACATTTTAAAGGTACATAAAGGACTTGTTTCTCACTAAATGCAGCCAAAGAAATAAGACATTACACTTAAACCCAACAAAACAGGAGTGGAAAGGGATCTGGGGGCTCGAAAAGATACAGCATCAAGTCCTCAACTTTCTTTCTGCCTCACGTATCCCAGACTAGGTGCTGAAGAAGCTGGCAATCCAGAAATGCCGACTGATGGAAACAGAAGCCCCTGCTCTCTCTGATCAAAGGACAGACATTTCTAGACAATAACTGCTCTACTGCAGCCTGCAGCTAACCCCACAGAAAACACTGTGGCCCACCACTACCCCAACTGATGGTGTCAGAGAAGATCCGGGGCTTCCATCCCCACCGGATGACCCCCACCAGGTCCATGGAGGCCAGGAAGGGGCCTGCAGTCCACCTGTACCCTCAGCAACAGGGCAGCACCCCTCCTTTCCCACGCAGGGTTGAATCACAAAGGCCTACTGGGGAACGTTTACCCACACAGCAATAACAAGGAGTCCCTCCCTGCAGACACCAAGGAGGCTGGGTGGGGAGCCTGGATTCCACCCTTGCCCAGCAGTAATGAGGCGGCACCCACTGACACCCAGCAGTGTCAGCAGAAGCCTGTGTTCAGACATTTAAGATCCAGAGTCTCACATACAGAACACCCAAAATGTCCAAAATTTAACCAAAGATCACTCATCACAACAAAAAGCAGGGTGATCTCAACCAAAACAAAAAAGGACAATCTATAGACACCAAGAAGACAGACCTGTTAGAAATATCTGGCAAAGACTTTAAAGGAGCCCAGCCTCAAAACACTTCCTTGAGCAACTATGAACAAGTTTGAAAACAAGTAAAAAAAAAAAGAAATTAAAAGCCTCAACAAAGAAAGAGAAGACATAAAGAAGAACCAAATGGAAATTCAGAACTCAAAAATAACCAAAATAAAAAAATCTGATGGGTTAAATTGCAGAATGAAAGGACAGAAGAAACTCAGAGAACGTGAAGATAGAACAAAAAAAAGTCCTCAGGTTGAACAGTAAATACAGACTGAAAGAAAAATGAACAGCATCTCAGTGACATGTAGGACTATCATACAAGATTTAATGATGAATGTGAATGCCATCATATTAATGATGACATGTAAATGTCATCAGAATCTCAAGAGAAAAAGAAAGAGGGAGGGGTGGAAGGAGTATTCAAAGAAATAATGGCAAAAATTTCTCAAATTTGGCAAAAGACAACCACCTAGAGATTTGAGAAGCTGGGTGAACCCCAAAAAGAATAAACCCAAAGAAATCCACTGTAAGACACACTATAATCAAACTTGAATAGAAAAAAAATTTTTTTAGTGTTTATTTTTGACAGAGAGAGAGAGAGACAGACAGACAGAGCATGAATGGGGGAGGGGCAGAGAGAGAGGGAGACACAGAATCTGAAGCGGGCTCCAGGCTCTGAGCTGTCAGCACAGAGCTCAACATGGGGCTTGAACTCACAGACTGCGAGATCATGACCTGAGCCGAAGTCAGACGCTCAACCGACTGAGCCACCCAGTCACCCCCCCAAAATTTTTTAATGTTTATTCTTGAAAGAGGGAGAGGGAGAGAGAGAGAGAGAGAGAGAGAGAGAGAGGCAGAGAGAGAGACACAGAATCAGAAGCAGGCTCCAGGCTGAGCTGTCAGTACAGAGCCTGACATGAGGCTCGAACTCACTAACTGTGAGATTATGACCTGAGCTGAAGTCGGACGCTTAACCCAGGCGCCCCCCTAATCAAACTTGAAAACTACAAACAATTTGAACAGCGTATTTCTCACCAGAAACTATGGAGGCCAAGAGAAAGTGGCACAATTCGTTTCAAGTGCTGAAGGAAAATCATTGTCAACCCAGAATTCTATGTCCAGTGAGAATATTCTTCAGGAATGAAAAGGGAATCAAGACATTCTCAGATGATGAAAAACTAAGAGACGATAGGCAGACCTACCTAAGTGAATGGCTAAATGAAATTCTCTAAAGAGAAATGAAATGATAAAATGAGGAATCGTCCTTTAACAAGACTATCTAACATCTAAGTGGTTAGGTCAGCTGACCAAAGCTTCATGCCTGCTTTTTTATCCAATCTGAAAATCTCCACCTTTTAATTACCTAATGAATCATGTTTTAGAACATTTACATTTGATGTGATTTTTGATATGGTTTAGGTTAAATCTATCATCTTGTTTTTTGTTTTTTATTTGTTCTATTTGTTCTCGTTTTCTTTTTCTGTTTTCTTTTGTGTTAAGTATGTTTTATCATTCCATTTTATCTCTCTTGTTGGCTTATTGTATCTCTTTGCCTGTCAGTGATTGCTAGTGCAGTATCCTAAACTACACATACACATACGTACAGATGTACAAAAAGATCTACACCATACTATAATAAAAAAAAAAAGAATCCTCCAACATCATGAAATAACAAAGAATAACATATGGGTAAATATAATTTCTTTCTCCTCTTGAATCTTCTAATTCTGTATAATGGATGAAGCAAAAATTGCAATATGTCTGATGTGATTCTAAACATACGTAGAGGTAATACTTGAGACAATTTTAAATGAGGGAAGGGTAAAGAAATGTAAATGGAGGCACGCTTTCTACACTTCACTCAAACTGATAAAATGGTAACACCAACAGACTGTGATAAATTGTGTACATATAATACCCTGCCAATCACTAAGAAGGCCATATAAAGAGACATTCTCAAAATCAGCGTTTATAAGTAAAAGTAGAATTTTGACATGTGTTCAAATAATCTGCAAGAAGTCAGGAAAAAGAAAGCAGAGAAACAAAAAATAAAGAAGATTAAAAAAATGACAGGCTCAGGGCACCTGGGTGGCTCAGTTGGTTGAGCGTCCTACTTGGCCTCAGGTCATGACCTCACGGTCTGTGAGTTCAAGCCCCGTCTCGGGCTCTGTGCTGACAACTCAGAGCCTAGAGCCTGCTTCGGATTCTGTGTCTCCCTCTCTCTCTGCCCCTTCCCCACTCATGCTCTCTCTCTCTCTCTCTCTGTCAAAAATAAATAAACATTAAAAAAAAATGACAAGCTCAACTCCTAATATACCAACAATTACATAAAACGATCTAAATACAGCAATTAGAAGACACTGATTGGCAAAGTGAGTAAAACAGGATCCACCTATATGCATGTCTACAAGAAACTCAAGTCAAACAAAATTATATAGAATAATTGAAAGCAAAGAGATGAAAAATTACATATCATGCAAATGTTAATCAAAGGAAAGCCGAAGTGCTATGTTGTCAAAGTAGACATCAGAGCCAAGAAAATCTGGAGACAGAGACATTATACGATGATAACAGGTCAATCTACTAAGAAGATACTGCATGCATCAAACAACGTAAGGGTAAAATATGTGAATCAAACTACTAAAAAGATGACAAACCCACAATTATAATTGGAGACTTCCAACTTCCAATGCCCTCTTTCATCAAGAGGTAGAACAGCTAGACATTAGATCACAAGTATATAGAGGAATTTGGCAGAAGTACAAACTACCACAATTAACCCAATATAAAATGATTTTACAACCCCACAACTATTGAAGAAATGTAATGTATAATTAAAAATCTTAAAAAGTAATTTTCTGGCCTAGATGGTTTCACTGGGGAATCCTACCAAATGTTCAGAGATTAATTAATTCCAATCCTACACAATCTCCTCCAGAAAATATGAGAAACCAATTCATTTTATGAAACTGATATTTCCCTGAAACCAAACCCAAAGACAGTACAAAAAAAAAAAAAAAAAATGCTTCAAAGTAATATTCCTCATGAGTACAGATGAAAAAAAAAATCCTTAACAAAATTCAGCAAATAGAATCAAGGAATGTATAAACACAATTATACTCCATGACCTAGTGGGGCTCATTCCAGGAATGTAAGGTTGGTTCCATATTCAGAAAAACAACATAATCTATCATACTGACAAGCTAGAAAAGAAAAATCACAGGAGGGGCACCTGGGGGGCTCAGTCGGTTAAGCGTCCAACTCCGGTTCAGGGTCATGATCTCACAGTTTGTGGGTTTGAGCCCCACGTCAGGCTCTGTGCTGACAGCTTGGAGCCTGGAGCCTGCTTCGGATTCTGTGTCTCCCTCTCTCCCTGCCCTTTCCCCATTCACACTCTGTCTCTCTCTCTCAAAAATAAAATAAACATTAAAAATTTTTTAAATCACGTGATCATATCAATAGACGCAGATAAAACATTTCACAAAATTCAACAGCTAGTTATGATAAAAACCCTCAGAACAGTAGCAGAAGGGAATGTCAATTTGATACAGCACATCCACAAAAGCCTACAACTGACATTATACATAACAGTGAAAGACTGAATACTTCTTTCTAAAGTTTTTTTTTAACGTTTATTTATTTTTTTGAGAAGAGACAGAGCATGAGCAGGGGAGGAGAAAGAGGGAGACAAAGAATCTGAAACAGGCTCCAGGCTCCGATCTGTCAGCACAGAGCCCGACGCGGGGCTCAAACTCACAGACCGCGAGATCATGACCTGAGTCAAAGTCAGACGCTTAACCGACTGAGCCACCCAGGCGCCCCTCTGAATACTTCTTTCTAAATTTTTTTTTTTTTTAACGTTTATTTATTTTTGAGACAGAGAGACAGAGCATGAACAGGGGCGGGGCAGAGAGAGAGGGAGACACAGAATCTGAAACAGGCTCCAGGCTCTGAGCGGTCAGCACAGAGCCCGACGTGGGGCTCGAACTCACGGACCGTGAGATCATGACCTGAGCCGAAGTCGGACGCTTAACCGACCAAGCCACCCAGGCGCCCTTGAATACTTCTTTCTAAAACCGGGAGCAACACCGCGGAGGACGTCTATGCTCATGCCTGCTACTCAGCACAGTACTGAGAACGGCAGCCAGAACAAAAACGCAAAACAAGAAACTAAAAAGCATACAGATTAGAGATTAGGGAAGAATACTATATCTGTTTGCATATGGACATGGTTGTCTTGATATAAAATCTCCAGGAATCTACAAAATCACAGAACCAACAAGTGAATTTGGCAGGATCATAAAATACTAGACGAACATACAAAAATCATTAACATTTCTATATGCTCTTAACACAAGAAAACCAAACCTTTTAAAAAAAGAAATATTAGGGGTGCCTGGGTGGCTCTATCAGTTTAGCATCCAAGTCTTGATTTTGGCTCAGGTTGTGGGATCGAGTCCCTCATCAGGCTCCAGGCTGAGCATGGAGCCTGAGATTCTTTCTCTCTCCTCCTCTGTCCCTCTCTCCCAATTCATATGCACATGTTCTCTCTCTAAAGAAAAAAAAATAAATAAAATGTTAGAAAGGATTATTTAGTGTAAGTCTAACAAAACAAGTGCAGGACCTGTATGCTAAACACTACAAAACACTGATGAAAGAAATAAAAAAATCTAAATAAATGGAAAGACACACTGTTCATAGATGGGAACACTGAACACGGGAAAGATTTTGATCATCTCCAAACTGATATATAGACACAACACAATTCCTATCAAAATCCCAATCTACCTAATTTCAAGATTTATTATATAGCTACAGTAATCATAAACCATGAGGTATCGATGGACCAAAAGTCCAATGGGACAGAACAGAGAACTCTGAAACAGACCCACATAAACACAACAAATTTCTGACAAAAATGCCAAAGCAATTCAACAGAAGAAGTCTTTTCAACAAATGGTATTGGTTGGCAACCAATGAACGGTATTCACAGGCAACCCCACCTGAAAAATAAAACAAAAAAAAACACCTCAAACTAGACCTCACACCTTATTTGGAAATTAATTCAAAATGAATCAGAGATTTAAATGCACAACACAAAACTATGGAACTTACAGAAAAGTACCTAAGAGAAACCCTTCAGGAACTAGAGCTAAGCAGAGTCCTTAATTTTGACACCAAAAGCATGATCCATAAAATGCAAAATTGATAAACTGGACTGCATCAAAATGAAAAACTTTTCCTCTGCAAAAGATCCTGTTAAGAAAATAAAAAGATAAGCTACAGATTAGGAGAAAAATATCTGCAAATCACGTGTCTAACAAAGGACTGGAGTATATATAAGGAATTCTCCAAACTCAACATTACAAAAAAAAAATCTATCATAAAATGGGTAAAAGACTCCAAAAAAGGCATAACTCAAGAAGATATACGGACGGCAAGGAAGCACATGGGAAAATGTATGACGTCACTAACCATCAGGGAAATGTAAATTAGAACCTCAATGACACATTACTACACGTCTATTAAAATGGCTAAAATAAAAAAACAGTATCATCCTGATGTGCTGGCAAGGATGTGGAAAAAGTGGATCTCAAATACACTACTAGTGGGAAGGTAAAATGGTATAGCCACTTGGAAAAACTTGGCTATTTCTTAAAACAGTAAAAACGCAACCACTCTATGTCCTAGTAATTGCACTCCTAGGCATTTGTCCCAGAGAAACAAAAACTTATGTTCACATGAAAACTTGCATATGAATGTTTATGGCAGCCGTATTCATAACTGCCAGAGAATGGAAACAACTCAGACGTCCTTTATTGCATGAGTCAACTGTGGTACATCCACAGCCTGAAAGGAACTACTGATCCAGGCGACAAGCTGCATGCACCTGCAGAGAATCATGAGTAGGAAAAAATCAATCCCAAAAGGCTACATACTGTGATTCTCTTTACATAACATGCTTTGTTTGCCAAAATCATAGAAATGGAGAGATTAGTAGTTGCCAGTAGCTAAGGACACAGAGGCAGGAGGGAACAGGTGTGGCTGTAAGAAGGCAACAGGAGGGATCCTTGTGACTACGGAAATAGTCCATATCTTCACTGTTATCCGTGCCATTATCTGGCTGTGATATCATACTATAGTTGTTGCAAAATGTTATCACTCGAAGAACGGGGTAAAGGAACACTGGGATCTCTCTGTACTATCTGCTGTAACTGCATGTAATATGTTTATGTGTACAATTCTCCAAACATATCTCAATAATTATACGGTTATCCCCAAATAAAAAACTATCTACAAATTTAAAAGGTAGATGGTACATTTTTTTTTAATGGGGCAGTGAGACCAGTTAAAAGTAGATCTGATATGCACATAAGCACAGATATATGAACATATGATATACATGTGATATGCATTTAATAAATATGGCAAATATTTGCCATTTAATAAACTGTGCAAATTTAAATGAAACCAACAGAAATTCATGTTTCTGAAACTATTTTTTTTTTTTAATTTACTAATTTTGAGAGAGAAAGCGTGCACACATGGGGGAAGAGCAGAGAGAGGGAGAGAGAGAAACCTAAGCAGCCTCCATGCCGTCAGCGCAGAATCTGACCCGGGGCTGGATCCCATGACTGTGAGATCACAATGTGGGCTGAAATCAAGAGTCAGATGCTTAACTAATTGAGCCACCCAGGTACCCCTGAAATTAGGTTTTAAAAGTAACTGAACTGTGATGGTTGCATAACTGTGAATACACTACAAATTGTTTAGTCATATACTTTAAATGAGTGAACTGCACGGTGCGTGTGAACTGTGTCTCCATAGAGGTGTGTGTAAAAGAAAAAACTGAAATGTGGAAAGCACTCTTAATCATCAGGAAACTCTGATCTTTCTCCAACGTTCCACGATCCTCAGCTAATTGGCAAAGCTAGAATAGTATTGCATGTTCTCATATGAAGTGTGTCCTCACAAAAACACCGGTTTGACTATTGTAGCTCCCACCACTGTGCAAACAAGGTTTCATTCCAGGCCACTTGTCCTGAAGCTGCTCAGAGCTGTCAGCCTGGCAGCAAGCGTCCAGTCCCTGCTTCACAGGACAGGACTGCAGAACGAGGCACGGAGGAGCACCAAGACAGACATCACACCTCTCCCCCCCATGCTGCAAGTTTTCTACTACATTCTAGTACAGGTTACACTTCTGTCAGGCAGCTTCGCAAAGGGGAGGTGGCAAAGGACTAGCGTGCTGCTCCAAGAAATGTGCATCACCTCAACACGGGCTATCAAACCTCCTGAAGAAGGATGAATACCAAGGGGTGCGGCAAGGAGATTCGCAGGGAACAGAATGGATGTGGTGGGGTGGTGATGTTGGGAGGTGTCACCCTGAGAGCACAGGGAGAAGGAGGGGTATTATGGAGTAATGAGTACAGGGTGTGCTGTAGGGTGATCTCCCCAGGGTGTTACCTTAGTTAGGAGTGCAGGGAGAAGGATGGGTGTGGTGGGTGGGGTGCTAAGGACAGAGGGGTACTGAGTACACGGGTGTTGAGGGCAGAGGAGTACTGAGTACACGGGGTGCTGTAGGGTGATCTCTCCAGGGTGTGCAGGGAGGATGGGTGTGGCAGTGTGCTGAGGATGGAGGAGTACTGACTACACAGGGAGCTGAAGAAATTAAGGACTCTCAAGGGTGTCAACCCAGGAGCACAGGGAGAAAAATGGGTGTGGTGAGGTACTGCATAGGGCAAGTACTGAGTACAGGGTGCTGCAGGGTGATCTGCTCGACTGTCACCCCAGGGGCTCAGGGAAGATAGGTGAGACAGGGTACTGAGTACACCGGGTGCTGCAAACATTAAATATGCTCAGAGACCTCCTCAGGAGTGCAAAGAGAATGGGTTTGGCGGGGTACTGAGCACATAGGGTGCTGGTCCACTCGAGGACATCATCCTAGCCATGCAAGGAAGATGGGTGTGGTGGGGTACTAAGATGGGTCCTGAATATACAGGGTGCCGGGGAAGTCTGCTCAAGGGCGTCTCCCCAGGAACAGGGGAGGATGGGTGTGGCGGGGTACTGAGTCCGGAGACGTACTGAGCACGAGGGGTGCTGAGCAGGGTAAACACATTCTAGGGCGTCTCCCCAGCGGCGCCCGCAGCTAGAACAGGGGCGGACCCCGCACAGGCTCTGGCGTGGAGCACGGGCCCGGCGCCCTCAAGCCGTCCCATCAAGGGCGCGCCACCCTTCCGTCCGCGCAGAGGACAGAGACGGGAGGCTCCCTCGTGACGCCTCCTCGACCTTGGGGGTCACCCCAGTCTGGCGCCCGTTCCCTCACATCCGCCGCGCGTCCCGCCCCCCCCCCCCCGCCCGCCTCAGCCAATCGCGCGTCGCTCCGCGCCCCCCGCGACGCCCGCGCGCGCCCGCACCCGCCAATCTCTGCCTGTCAGGCGGCGCTCGCCGCGCCAATGGCTGTCACGCCCGTCCGTCAGGTCCCGTCCCGCCCACCTCCCTCCGTCAGCCCTGCTCCATCCGGCTTCACTCCCTGTCACCGCAGCGCCAGTGACAACGAGGACGCGGCGCCCTCGCCCTCTGCTGCATCCCCCGCCTCCTACCCAAGGGCGCGGGTCTTCTCGCACCGGGCCAGGCCCGGGGGCAGCGCGCGCTTACCTGTCCTCTGCTCAGCTCCACCCGAATGAGGCGCCGACACCCCACTCCGGGGCACCAAACTCTTGACCCCGCCCTGGCGTGTGGCGTCAGCACGCAGCCCCGCCCCTGGAGGAGAAGGCCCACCCCTGCCGCCTGGGCGTCATAGAGGCGCGCCGGCGTTGCTGCAGCGCATGCCAGTGGCTTGTGGTGGGCGGGGCGGGTTCGGGTGCTGCTGAGCGCTGGGTTTTGCGCGTGCCCAGTAGTGTCACCGGCGGTGGGCTCCCTGCGGGGGTTGGCATGGTCCGAGCGGAAGGAGACGGTTGGACGGCAGGCCTCGGCGCGTCGCGAGTGGATGTTGAGGCCGTCGTGGACGTGAAGGCTTCTCACAGGGGCGGCGGGGCGCTGGACTCTGCTCTGCGCCCCCCCCCCCCCCAGAAGGCTTCCGCGGGGTCGTCGTCCTGGCAAGACAGGAAAAGTGCGTGCCCATTCTCCGGAGCGGGAAGTCGTGCAGGGCTCCTCCTCGGAGGCCGCGGGCGGGGGACGTTGCCCGGTCTCGGAGCGGGATCCCGCGGACCTGCAGTACTGCTGAAGTGTGGCAGGGCGTGCAGACCCCCGGCTGGGAAGGTCAGCCCCTCGCAGCTCTGCGCGCTGACCGCTGCCAACGGGAAGCCTCCTCTCCCGGGCACGGGTCTGCACGTCCCTCCCCCACCCCCCTGTCCCCGTGTCCACAGGTCGCGGACCTTAGGCCCAACACTTTTGGAGGGCAGAAATAGAGAGCTAGAGTATAAACGGCTTTGACCATAGCCCTGTGCAGTACGTTACGTCCCCATCGCTCCGTTAGCTTATAACCGAAAGTCTAGGTCTCCTAATCCCCTTCACGTACTGTGCCTGCTCCCCACCCCCTCTACACGGCTGGTAGCCAACAGCACCTTTCCTGTGCCTCGGTGATGTTGAACATCTTTTCAAGTGCCTGTTGGCTGGTTTTAGCTTTTATGTTTAGGTGGTTTATCCATTTTGAGTTAATTTTTGTGTTTGGTGTGTCGTAGGGGTCCAGCTTCTTATGAACTCAGGCTGTTCCAGCACCAGCTGTTGAAAAGAGGATTCTTTTCCGTTGAATGGACTTGGCACCCTTTTTGAAAATCAGTTGGCCATATAAGTTGGGTTTGTTTCTGGACTCTTCAGTTCTATTCCGTGGGTCTGTCTTTATGCCACGGCCACGTTGTTTTGATTACTGTAGCTTTGTAGTATTGGACTCCTTAAGTGTGAGTTCTCCAACTTCATTCCACTTTTTCAAGATTGTTTTGGCTATTTGGGACCCCTTCTAATCCATATAAATTTAAGGATTTTCTACTTCTGCAAGAAAAAAAAAACCCCAAAACTTGGAATTTTGATAGGGACTGTGCTGAATTGGTGGACCACTTTGGGTAGTACTGAGATCCTAACTCAGTTAAGTCTTGCAGTCCATGGGCTCTTGCCATTTATTTGTGTTAATTTCCTTTAGCTATATTTTTAGTTTTCTTCTTAAAAATTTTTGTTAAATGTTTGTTTATTTTTGAGAGAGAGAGAGAGAGAGCGTGAGCAGGGGAGGAACAGAGAGGAAGACAAAGAATCTGAAGAAGGCTCCAGGCTCCAAGCTGTCAGCACAGAGTGAACTCACTAACCCTGAGATCATGATCTGAGCTGAAGTTGGGGGGTTAACCGACTGAGCCACCCAGGTGCCCCTATTTTTAGTTTTCGTCTGCAAGCCTTTTTTACCTTGGTTATTTCTAGTGTGTGTGTTTTTGGATGCACTTGTAGGTGGACTTGCCATCTTAGCCCCCTTTCCTGGTTGTTCGTTACTAGCATGTTGATTTTTGTGTACTGATACTGTGGCCTGCAGCTTCACTGAATTCATTATTTGCTCTGGTAACTTTCTCTTGGATTCTTTGGGATTTTTTTCATACATAAGATCATGTCATCTGTGAACATATGTTTTCTTCCTTTCCAGCTTGCATGCCTTATGTTTCTTGTCTGATTGATCTGTCTGGAACACCCAGTACAATCTTGAATAGCAGCAGTGAAAGTGGAAATCCTTGTCTTGTTCTTGATCTTAGGGGGAGAGCTTTAAGTCTGTCGTCATTGAAAATGGTGTTTGCTGTGGGATTTCTGCAGATGTCCTTTATCATGTTGAGGAAGTTCCTTTCTATTCCTAGTTCTGAGTGTTTTTGATAATGAAAGGGTGTTTGATTTTGTTAAATGCCTTTTCTGCATCAGTGGAGGCAATCATGTGTTTTTCTCCCTTTCATTTTATTACTGTGATTTATTACATTGGTTTTCTTATGTTGAACCACCCTCACATGCATGGGATAAATCCTACTTGGTCGTGATGTATAATCCTCTTAATATGTTGGATTTGCTAGTATTTTGTTGAAGTGTTTTCATTTATATTCCTAAGTGAAGTTGGTCTAATTTTCTATTATTGTGGTATTTTCTCTGTTTCAGTGTAATGCTGGCCTCATGGAATGAGTTAGGAAGTGTTCCCTCCTCAGTTTGTTGGGAGAGTTTAAGTAGGATTGGTGATAATTCTCTAAATATTTGGTAGAATTCAGCAGTGAGGCCATCTGGTCCTGGGCTTCTTCTTAATCTTGTGTGTTTCTAGTAGTTTCCTCTAAATCACCTTACTTGGTGTGACGTTGTTCAGTATTCTCTCCTTTTTATTTCTGAAAAGTCCTTGGAAATGTCTCTGCTTCCCGTTTCTGATTTTAGTGACTGAGGTCTTCTTTCTTTTTCTTTGTCAGTCTAACTAAAGGTTTGTCAATTTTGTTGATCTTTTCAAAGAACCGGCTTTTGCTTGCATTGACTATTGTTTTTCTATTCTGTTTTATTTATCTCTATTTAAATTTTTATTCTTTTTGCTAGCTTTGGGTTTAGTGTTTTTTGTTTTTTTGTTTTTCCTTCTTTAGTTTCTCAGCATTAGCTTAGGCTCTTGATTTGATGTCTTTGGTTTTAGTTTTTTTTAATGTTTATTTATTTTTGAGGGGGGGGCAGGGGATCTGAAGCAGGCCCTGTGCTGACAGCCAAGAGCTTGATGCACTCAAGAGCTGTGAGGTCATGACCTGAGCCAAAGTGGGACGCTTAACCAACTGAGCCACCCAGGCACCCCGCTTTGGTTTTAATGTAGACATTTACAGCTATAAATTTTTCCTCTGTGCACTGCCTTCACTGCATCCTCTGGCCTCTGCTCAGTGTGCTTTCTCATCAAGTATACTTCTGGCAGTCGTTCAACAAGTGTTTATACCAGTCTGGCCCTAGGTTCTGGGCATAAGAGGTGAACTCAGGAGAAAGGCAGGAACTGTGTTGTCACAGAGCTGACATTCTAGGACAAACCAACAAGCTAGCGATTGACAGCAGCTTAAATCCATCAAATGGATTGAGGGTGGTGGTACCTGCAGTTTAGTTTTTAAATTCTATTGTATTATATAGGGGACGTACTCCTATGGTTCAGAAATGAGTAAGATATTAAAAGGTCCAGTTTGCGAAGTCTCTCTTGCACCCTGTCACCATCCACTTCAATGCCTGCTGACCTGCCAGATCCCATCCCTGCCAGGGGTAGCTCTGTATTTGTTGGATTTATCATCTTGGGGTAGACACCAGAGGTGGAGGGAATCCAGGGGCTCGGGGAGTGGCCATTCAGCAACCCGGAAAGTATTTCTATATTTTGACCTGTACATCCATACCAGTGTGTATTGGCCGAATACTCGTGTTACTCTAAGTGACTACTAATGCTGGAATCTTCTATGGAGTCTTCCAATGTTTTCCAGCCACTCCCTACTCTCTTTGGCATCTTGCTTTCCTAACTTAGGAATACATCACAGGTGTCTTTCTGTATCAGCTCATAGAGCACATCCTCACCTTGCCAGTTGCAAAACTGTGAAGCGTGGTTTTGGTGGGGATGGCGCATCTCTGTTCCATGTGGCATTGGCCAGGGCAGTCGCCCTGGGATGGGAGTATCCCAACACGGTGTCCTCCCAGTGACTGGTGGCTGCTTGAGGTGCACTGAGCCTCATGCCTCCTGGGTTCCCAGGGAGGGGAAGCAGGAGCCGCAAGGCCTCTGAGGAGGGCTCAGGCCCAGGGCCCACACAGCTTCCCTGCACTGCTGCACGCACTGAGTCTGCAGGACAAGCCACCGGCCAGTGGAGGTCCCTGTGAGTGGAGACGCGCTCCACCTCTTCACAGGCAGAGCGGCGTGCAGACACGGGGGTGGCGGGTGGTGGGGAGGTTGGCACAGGTCACAGCAGATATGCTAGCACACAGGTCCCATGACGGCTTACACACCTTCTGTCATTGTGCATCTCTAGTTCTCTCCTTTCAGTAGTTTTCAAGTACGACCCCCCCCTCCCCGCCCCACATTTCTATCTCGTCTTGACTTCGGTTGTTAGAAGGTAGACACCACTCGCTCCAGCTTCTGAACTTCCTTATTGTTTGCTCACACTGCCCTTGAACTCTTGAGTTTCCTGTGAACTGGAAGATAGGACAGAAGACCTGATTTAGATGAACCATTACTTACAACAACATTCTGATCCTTTGATCCCTTGATGAGCCTGTGTTTGGCAGTGATCATTTGCTGCCTGGACAGGATGAAAATCTTAAAATAGGAATTAGATCAAGGTATTCTTCACTCAGAATCCCCTACAGGCTCTCGGTTCTTGTTTGCCAAAGTCCTTAAAGTGGCCTGACAGGCCCACCCGATTCTCCCACCCCCAGTTATGACCTCATTTTCTCATACCCCATCCCCCACACCTAATCCTCCTGCCACACTGGCCCCCTTAACCTTCTCATACCCCACACCAGCCTTGGGGCTCTTGCTCTTTCTTCAGGTATCCATGTGACCTGCCCCCGAGGGCCTCTCTCACATGGCGCCTTCTCAGTGATCCTTCTTTGGCCGCTCCATTGTACCCCACCCAGCCTCTAACCAGACACCTTCTACGTTGGTCTCCTGTGGCTGCCATAACCAGTCACCACAAACATGGTGGTTTAAAACAACAGAAATTGGGGCACCTGGATGGCACAGTGGGTTAAGCGTTCAATTTTTGATTTTGGCTCAGGTCCTGACCTCGCAGTTCGTGGGTTCCAGCCCTGCATTGGGCTCTGTGCTGACAATGCAGGTCCTCCTTGGGATTCTCTCTCTCCCTCTCTCTTTGCCCCTCCCCTGCTCATGTTCTCTCTCTCTCTCAAAAAAACAAAAAATAAATAAATAAATGAATGAATGAATGAATGAATGAAGCAAACTGGAAACTTACTCTCACGATTCCAGAGAGCACAAGTCCAAAATCAAGATGTCAGCTGATTTGTGCTCCCTCCAGAGGCTCTAGGACAGATTTTCTTGTTTCTCCCTCAGTTTCTGGTGGCTCCAGCCATTCCTTGGCTTGTGGCCACACCCCTGCGGCTTCTGCCTTTGTGATCACACGTCTGCTTCCTTTTCTCTGTGTAGCTCTCTCTTTTTAAGTGTGCAGTTCAGTGACATAGTGTTGTCAAACCATTCTCCAAAACTTTTCATCTTGCAAATCAGAATCTGTCCATCAGACAACTCCCCATCCTCCCCTGCCCCCAGCCCCAGCACCCAGCATTCTTCTCTGTCTCTACTAATTTGACTACTTTAGATAGCCTCTTGTAAGTGGAATCATACAGCATCCATCTTTTGTGACAGGCTTACCTAACATAACGTCCTCAAGGTTCACCCATGTGGTAACATTGAAGAATTCCCTTCCTTTTTAAGGCTGAATGATATTTCATGGTGTGTATATACCATGTTTTCTCTCTCGTCTGCTTGTCCGTTGATGGACTTTTGGGTCACCTCTACTCTTGGCCACTGTGAGCAGTGCTGCTGTGAGCCTGGGCGTGCCCAGTGCCTTTCCAAGATCCTGCCTTCATCACGTTTAGAGATCTACCCAGCAGGGGGATTGTTGGGTCATTGGGCAGTTCTGGTTTTAATTTCTTGAGGTACCTGCATATTATTTTCCATAGTGGTTGTACCATTCACAAAGCCACACAGAGCTCACAGGGGCTCTGATTTCTTCACATCCTCACCAACATTTGTTTTGTTTTATAGCAGCCTTCCTACGGGTATGTGGGTATCTCTGTATCTTTTATAAAGACACTTGTCATTGGACTTAGGGCCCACATGAATAAGCATCAAGATCCTTAAGTACATTTGGAAAGACTCCCCAAGTAAGGTCACATTCATAGCTTCCAGGGATTCAAACACAGATGACATTCAGCCCCTGCATTCCTTAACAGCTTCCCTCCTTTATTTTTCCACTTGACACTGACCACCAGCTGACAGGCTATATGTTATTTATTGAAGGGCAATAATCAAAATAAATCCACAAGGACAAGGATTTTTGTTTTCACCGTTGTGTCCCCAGGGCTTAGAATAGTGTGTCTCCAGGGGTGCCTGGGTGGCTCAGTGAGTGAAGCGTCCAACTTCAGCTCAGGTCATGATCTCATGGTTCATGGGTTTGAGCCCCACATTGGGCTCTGTGCTGAAGCTCAGAGCCTGGAGTCTGCTTGGTATTCTGTGTCTCCCTCTCTGCCCTTCCCCAGCTCACACTGTCTCTCTCTCAAAAATAAACATAAAAAAAAAAAAAGGTAAGTGCGTCTGGCACAATTAGCTGCTCTTAGATATTGGTTGAGTGAGGGGGTAGCTAGTTTAGGTAAATGTTGGCAGAAATTGCCACACCACCTTTGAGGAGAAGTTTTTGGGCCTGGGGATTTAGATTTAGATTACCTAACTTAGATTTTCTCCTGTGGGTAATGCTGTCTCTTTAAGATTACCCGTTACTTAGGACAAAGTTTAGGGTTTGTCTTTATGAAAAGAAAGCCCACAAGAGGTACCTGGGAGGCTCAATCCATTAAGCGTCTGACTCTTGATTTCAGCTCAGGTCACGATTTCACGGTTCGGTTCATGAACTTGAGCCCCACATTAGGCTCTGCGCTGACAGGGAGGAGTCTGCTTGGGATTCTCTCCCTCTCTCTGCTCCTCCCTTGTGTGAGCATGTGTGCGCTCTCTCAAAATAAACTTTAAAAAATGCACAAAATTAGAAATGTAAATTCCATTTCTCACTCAAAATCAAAAGCGAGGAACCCACTTAAGACTACCAGAACTGTGTTAAAAGGGCTTAGAGAAACTGGATGTCTTATGAGGCAATTTGAGTATCTTTCAAAAGGAGTAGTGATTGTCATGTATGCAGAACATTTAGTTTTACTGAAAATCCTCCCAGGTTCTGGATTTAATGGTTTACAGGATGTAGCAGTGACAGACGCTTGTCAAATGACATGTGAAGATGCAACCAGCCAAATCCACGATGTCCAACGATGCAGGTGCTTTAGTACATAAATGGCACCATCATCATCAACAGCAGAGACGGAGGGGAGTTGTTCCATATTAAAAGACATTATCATGAATGCAGTGGGTTTACCTTGTTTGGATCCTGATTAAACAATCTCAAGTTTTCTGAGACAATGGGGAAACTTATCATATGCTAAGTATTAGAGGGCATTAAAGAATTGTGTTTAATTTTGTAAAGTCCTTGTCAGAGACACACCCTGAAGTACTGATGGGTGAACCGCAGAAGGCGGTGTTACTAGATGTAAACACGCCTCATGGCCCTGCTCGTTCTGAGTTTTTCTCATTCTCTAGCCCAGATTCTCGCCAGTTTGCACCAGCTCGTTCAAGGAAAGGACAAGAGAGAGCCGCAACAGCAGGCAGGGAGAGTCCTGTAACCCGAAGCCTGGCCCGAGATTTGACCGGAGGTCAGACTGCCCAACGTGGCCAGAGTGTGTTCACTGTCCGTTCCATTAGACAGAAATGAGCCACATACTATATTTAAAAACCTGGAGGTTTCATGCCAAACCCAAATTTCCAGGTTCAGAAGAAGAGAGATTTAAAAAGAGGCTTTGGGTCCTCCCCCACTAGAGCTCCCTGGGAGGCCCTGCCTTGCCGACCGCGTTCTTTAATCCCCAGGAGTGTTGCTGCCCAGCTCGGCAAGGACGGTATTGCAGGGTTTCTTTGTGTTTAGCAGGAAGGCGCTCAGCACAACCGCGCTAGGCCCCAGGTGTACCTCCCAGCGGCCCGACAGCCCGAATCCAGGTCACGCACGTCCCAAATCTTCACCTTGGGGACAGCGAGCAGTCCACAGGCTGAGAAAACCACGGGAACTGCGGGTACAAAACGAGGCCGTCGCCACATCTCACCCCGCAGGCCCAGGGTCCAGTAAAATCTTGACTAAGGGACCCTTGTCGCCATCAGTCCCCGCACCCGCTCAGCCAGTGTCTCCGACGCAAGGGTCGGGAAACGTCGGCACAACCGCGGGTCACGCCAGAGCCCCACTAGCTCCAGCTGCCCCTACCCTTTCCCCCGCGCGGGACGGGGCCCCAGCTCCTTCCCCGGGGCCGGGCCCTCGGCCTGTGCTCGCGACGCCCCCCACGCAGGCGGGACCCGACGCCAGGCGAAGAGTCGGGGAGCGAGCGAATCAGCGCGTGAGCGCTCTGACCCAGGCTGCGCAGCGTCTCTTGGAAGTGGGGCGCAGGAGTGCGCGTGCGCACAGGAGGGCGCGCTAGGTAGATGTCGAGGAGAGCAACATCTCCGGGGAAGCGGGAAGGGGCCCCGGGCGTCCCCCGCATGCGCATTCTCCTCTTCGGCCGTGCTGCGCGGCCTGGAAGACCCATGGACCCGGACGGACGCAGGGCCGGCGTCACAGCGCATGCGCACTTTGCGTCTGGCCCCGCTGCGGCGCCGGGACTGGGGCGCAGGCGCGCGCGTGCGCGGCGGGCCGAGGGCGTTCGTTGGCAGGTGTCCGGGCGGGTGGCGGCGGGCGATGGGACGACCGGCGCTGCTGCTGCTCGCGCTGTGCGCAGCTGGCGCCCGGGGCCTCTACTTCCACATCGGCGAGACCGAGAAGCGCTGCTTCATCGAGGAGATCCCCGACGAGACCATGGTCATCGGTCAGGCGGGGCGAGGGAGGACAGGGCCCTGCGTGTCCCCCAGACGCGGTCACGGCGCCCCGCGGAGCGTGGGAGTCGCGCGGAGCAGGCGGGTCGTGACGGCTCTGTCTGCTCCGCAGGGAACTACCGCACCCAGATGTGGGACAAGCAGAAGGAAGTCTTTCTGCCCTCGACCCCGGGCCTGGGCATGCACGTGGAGGTGAAGGATCCCGAAGGCAAGGTAGGGCCCCCGCTGGCCGTGCTCAGGCTGGGGCAGGGGCGCTTTGCAGACTCCGTCGGGCTTCCTTCGCTAGAGCTGTCTGGGACGCGCGGAGCTCAGAGGACGTGAGCGTGCCCTGGGACAGGTGACAGTACAGGTAGGGGCTCTCTCTGTCCTGTTGCAGGTGGTGCTGTCCCGGCAGTATGGCTCGGAGGGCCGCTTCACCTTTACTTCCCACACTCCTGGTGACCACCAGATCTGCCTGCATTCCAACTCCACCAGGATGTCCCTCTTTGCTGGCGGCAGACTGGTAAGAGAATGTTCTGTTTGGCCACAGCTCGGAATCTTGAGTTTGATTTTGTCAAGTTTTGAGTTCATGACCATTGTTGTTTGTGACACTTTGTGACACGGTCACAGGGAGACAGACACAGCACTCCTATCCCACAGCCAGGGACCAGAGGAGGTTTTGTAGCCTGGAACAGAGTCGGAGGCCCCCTGGGCTCAGACACTGTAACCTCAGAGGGTTACTGACCTTAGGACCCTGGGGCGCTCACCCCGTCTCTTTGTAGCGTGTGCACCTAGACATCCAGGGTGGGGAGCATGCCAACAACTACCCGGAGATTGCCGCCAAGGATAAACTGACAGAACTGCAGCTCCGAGCTCGACAGCTACTTGATCAGGTGGAGCAGATCCAGAAGGAGCAGGATTACCAGAGGGTAAGCACGTGACTGTACTGGGACATGGCTGCTGACCTTTGTACCCTCTGTGCCTACTGGAAGTTTCTGCCTGGGGCCTCTCCTACTTGGGGGATCAGCTGACACGGGGGAGTATCGGTCTCCATAGCCGTCTTCAAGCTTTGTAGACCAAGCGAAGAGAGGACAGTCCCCAGTCTAGCAGTAGCTGTTGCCTGCCCAGCAGGGATGCTTGCGGAGGGCAGCATGCCACCCTGGGGCCACTGCCAGTGGGATCAGGGGCGGTATTTCAGAAGGCACTTGGTCCTGAAGTTCAATCCTGTGCAGGAGGGAGGAGCCTAACAATAGCCGGCAACGTTTCCCCTGTGCCTCTAACCCACCTCTGTTGTCTCGCGCAGTATCGTGAGGAGCGCTTCCGTCTTACCAGCGAGAGCACCAACCAGAGGGTCCTGTGGTGGTCAATTGCTCAGACGGTCATCCTCATCCTCACTGGAATCTGGCAGATGCGTCACCTCAAAAGCTTCTTTGAGGCCAAGAAGCTGGTGTAGTATCCTCTCCGTCCGATCCTCCCGTCACATCAATTTTTGGTACTTTCCCCACCTGATAACTTCTCCACCTGGATTTTGAGGGAAAAAAAATGAAAAAAGACCACAAGCCACATTGTTTCCATGGCAACAAAGCATTCACGTCAGCCACTTGTGCACACTGGTTTTCAAGGACCCAGGACGTTGGTCTGAGTTTCCAAAGGTCCATTTGGGGTCTGTTTGGAGTCGGAACTGACCCGGGACTAAGTCTTGGGTCTGGGATTCCCCCCATCCTGGCACAAAAAGAGCAAGTGAAAAAGTGTCTGCTACCACTTTAGTTTCTCTCTTTCTATTTCTGCAGTAGGCAGCTGAAACGCCCGGCCAGGGGCGGCCCTGCCTCCCTATTCCCTTGTTAGTCCTGGGTTTGCTCAGTGGCTTTGTGAATGTAAATAGGGCAGAGGCCTCAGAGAATTGTAATGTTTTTCTATATATTAGAACTATTTTTTGATAAATTATATATATTTTACTTCCTAGTTGAAGTGTTCCTGCCTGTGTTTGACTAGGTGAAAACACCCATGCAGCTTCCCCTACGCTGTTTCTCCGAACAGTTTTAAGGGCCGCAGCAGCTCACAGACATTATAGATGCTCTCACGGCCTCCCCAGGCGCCTGGGCAGAGACTTCCCTGAGGCACCTGCGATTTCCATCACGCAGGGTTTCTGAGAGTGAGGCAGTCACAGAGCTAGCACCGGCGGGGCCCTCCTACTCTCTTCTTTTCACTTTGATTTAAGCCGTGGTAAATGTTTTTTTTGCAGGAGCCACGTTTGGTTCTTCACACAGATTTTTCCAGTGAAATAAAATGTGTTGTAGTAGCTGTGTTTGAAATGAAGTAAGAGGTGGTGAGCAGAGGGGAGGCACGAAAGGAAGTGGAAGAAAGGCCCTTGGCCTTGCTGGCTCCCGTGCTGTCCCACAGTGGGCTTCAGTGTGGCCTCATTCTGCAGGGGTTTGGCCGGATGGGTGTCCATGGGTGTGGAACGGACAGGGCAGTTGCTCAGCCACTCACAGAGGTCGGCCACACAGGCCCATCAGCAGGGAATCGCGCAAGCAGATGAACTGCCTGTTTCTTAGCCCCTGGAATCTTTTACAGATCTTAGTACACTGTCCCCCTGTTGTAGTAAACTTGCCCATTCTTGGCTTTTTCTTTCATGGTTTTATTTATTACATGCACTTGTTCATTTAACATATTATTTGACCCACAGAACTAAATCTTTTTCTCTGCATCCCATACTATTCCACATGTGTTCATGTTTTTAATCATAAAAACACATGCAAGTTTGTTTTCTAGGCTTTGTCATTCAATATGTGTAATCATATTTAAAATTAAGTGTTTCTCCTGTTTCTGATTCTGGATGGTTGTGTAACAGTCCAGTAAGTGAACTACTGTAACTGACTTCTCTAAAATTTCTTTGAATACTTAAAATTAGTTTTCAATTTTTAAAAAAATATTTACTTATTTTGGGGAGAGTGCCAGCAGGGGTGGAACAGGGAGAGGGACAGAGGATCCAAAGTGGGCTCTGTACTGATAGGCTGACAGCAGCGAGCCCAGTGTCGGGCTATAACTCACAAACTGTGAGATCATGTCCTGAGCCAAAGTCAGGTGCTCAACCAACTGAGCCCCCCAGGTGCTCCTAGTTTAAAATTTTCTTAGGTGAAAATTAACACAGGGAAAAAGAGGTGGCCCTGGAACTTGTTAGCCACGCGGACCTCTGGCTTGGGGCGCCTGGGGACTAAGGGATGTGGCTGGGACTGTGGCTGTTCTGCTGGAGCCCGGGCTGAGGGAGGGCAGAAGACTACAGCTAAGAACCAGAGCAGGCTTCCAGTCTGTCCACTACAGACACAGTCAAGTGGATCTTGGTTATGCCAGTAGGTCTGTGAGTTCTGGGTTTCTTCTGTGACGTTTTGAAAGGAAGGGGCATGGACCACTGATGGGGCAGGTCAATGAAAGATGATGGGCCAGCAAGTGGTGGCTGTGGAGAGGAGGATCTTCGTGCTGGTGTGTGACATTCACATACCTTGTGGTCTATGAAAGGTTTTTTGTTTTTGGGTTTTTTTTTTTAGAAAACAAGTTTGGCTAGATTCAGGGAAATCTGATTTTCTTCACAATACTACCCTGATTACATTCTGAAATTCTTCCTTTCTTAGTATGACATCCTTAACCACAAAAAAAAAAAAACAAAAAAACAAAAAAAAACGGTAGGGGGAGAGGCCTGGTCTCCAGCTCTGGGCAAAGGAAAATGAAGGTTGCTATTAACTAGGGAGATTATTTTGGGTTATCTGGGTGAGTCCAGTGGCATCATAAGGTTCATTGAAAGTGGAGGCAAAAGACAGCGATGAGACGTGAGGACTCAACCCACCATTGCTGGCGCTGAGGATGAAGGAAGTGGACCCCCAGGCAAGCAGGGCAAAGCAAATAATTATCTGAGTCTGCAGAAGCAAATGCAGTGTTGCCAAAGTTATTTCAGCCTGGTGAGACCCGTAAGAGTGAACTACAGAACCATAGGACAATAGTTGTGTTGTTTTATGCTAAGTTTATGCTGATTTGTTACAGCAGCAGTAGGGAATACAGGTGGCCACGAGAATCCTTATTTTTAACCACGTTGTGCAGGTAACTGATGGGCAGCCACATTAGGGAACTCCAGGCCGGCCGACCTTCTTCTATGACTCATGCTAGTCGTTTTTCCAGCCCTCATCCCAGTACGGCCTAGGTGCTGCAGCCTGTCCGTCCTATGGAGTGCCTCGGGGCCTTGAGCCCTTGTGCTGGTGCACGCAGGGTCACACGTTTTCTCTGCAAGCCGCCACCCCCTGCTCGGTTCCCACTGCAACCTGGACTCCACCGACGCCGCAGGTGCCGAGAAGGTGGCCTCAAGCGCGGCGGCCCGGGGGCAGGCGGAGCGCACACACCGCGGCCCGGGAGCGGGTTTGGGGGGGCCCCCTCCCCGGCGGGGGGTGCACACAGGCAGGCCCCGACGCTAGTCTCCCGGTGGAGGCAGTGCGGGCGGGACTCCTAGGGCGAGGCTGACAGAGGCAGCGCTACCTGAAGGTGGACCCACAGGCAACGACTGCGGACAGGAGGCGTGTCCGGGCCCTTGGTGGGCGGGCGGAGGCGGGCACCGGCGACCACGCAGCCCCGCCTCCGTCGCCGGAACACCCGCCCGGCCGGGCCTGAGGATGAGGCTCCGCCTGCGACCCCGGACCCTGCGCACGGCCGCAGCCGCACAGCCCAGCCGGAACGCCGGAAACCCAGGCCGCAGCACTTCCGGGGGGGGGGGGGGGTGCGGCCCATGCGCAGTCGCGCTCTGACTGCGGTGCGTTTGCGCTGGCGTCGCAGAGAGGCGGCATGGCGGACCCAGAGGTGCTGGGCTTCGAGCACATGGGTCTGGACCCCCGGCTCCTGCAGGTACCAGGGAGGGCTGAGGAGCCGGGCCGACGGGGCAGGGGCGGCCACAGCGCCGCGCGCCGCCTGAGCCGCGCCTCGTGTCTCCTAGGCCGTCGCCGACCTGGGCTGGTCGCGCCCCACGCTGATCCAGGAGAAGGCCATCCCGCTGGCCCTGGAGGGGAAGGACCTCCTGGCTCGGGCGCGCACGGGCTCGGGGAAGACGGCCGCTTACGCCATTCCGATGTTGCAGCTGCTGCTCCACAGGAAGGCGGTGGGTCGGGGCGGGAGCCCGAGGGGCGGGAGGGGCGTGCCTGGTGCTGGTCCGCGCACTGGGCTGCAACCGAGGTTGCCTGGCCCCGGCCCAGGCGCTGCCAGCGTTGTTCTTTGCGTAGAGGTTGCATCACATTCCCTTCTCTGTGCCACGGAGAGCGGGCACCTTTCCCGGTTCTGCTTAACTCACGTGAACCTCTAGCGTTTAAGTAACTTTGTAACCGCAAAGTAAGTTGCCGTTCGTGAGGGTCGGCGCCTGCGGAAAGAGCATTCCGTTCTGAGAAGAATACAAGTGAGCGAGGGCTTGATGAGGACACAGCCAGGTGGTTATGGGGAAGCCCCCACGGTTGGGTCAGATTGCCCGGAAGAGACGGAGGAAAGGAAAGCAAAGCGTCCGATGGCTCTGCGGCCGCGGGCTGGCCCGCTGAAGTCTGACGTTTGTGCTCTTGCAGACTGGCCCCGCGGTAGAGCAGGCTGTGAGAGGGCTCGTGCTGGTGCCCACCAAGGAGCTGGCGCGGCAGGCCCGGTCCATGGTTCAGCAGCTGGCTGCCTACTGCGCTCGGGACATCCGGGTGGCAGATGTCTCTGCTGCTGAAGACTCAGCCTCTCAGAGGTAGGTGAGAGAAGCAGGGCCGTGGAGGAATGAAGGGCATGGGCCTGGGGGGCTAAGGGGGGGGGGGGGTTATGCAGTCATGAGGAGGAGCAGGCAGGGGTGAGGCCCCAGCTGCTCCCTTCTCTCCCATACTGAGGTGTTGCCTGCCTGCAGAGCTGTGCTGATGGAGAAGCCCGATATAGTAGTGGGGACCCCGTCTCGCATCTTAAACCACTTGCAGCAAGACAGCTTGACCCTGAGAGACTCCCTGGAGCTGCTGGTGGTGGACGAGGCTGACCTTCTCTTCTCCTTTGGTTTTGAGGAGGAACTCAAGAGTCTGCTCTGGTAAGGAGGACGCGTGGGGTGGGAACAGGCTCCAGGGCCTGGAGCAGGGGGCCAGTGCTTCACCTGCTACACTTGGTGGCTCGGAGCTGGAGTCTGACAGGTTCTGCTTTGTTCCAGTCACTTGCCCCGGATTTATCAGGCTCTTCTGATGTCAGCTACTTTCAACGAGGACGTGCAGGCCCTCAAGGAGCTGGTATTGCATAACCCGGTAAGGGCCCTGCAGTACCAGCTGGAGCCGCTGATGTGAAACTCCCTTCTCGAAGGAGCTCTTTGGTATCTCGGGTGGGACAGTTGTTAGGGCGTGAGCCTCTCTGGTTCTGAGGCGCTAGAGGCCGGTGGTCGTTAACACGCTGTCTGCTACAGACAACCATGCAGATGTCCACTGGGGTGGTTCAAGGTATGAGCAGGGACCCCCAAGGGTCAGAAAGGCTGCTTTGAGCAGCATGGCCGAAGCTCTCACCTTATGGGAGCTGGACTCTTCTGAAAGGTCACTGCCGTAGGGCTTTCCTCCTGAGGGCCATCCCTCATGTTGTGTTTCTCTGTCACGTGCCTCTAGCGCATCGTAGTCTTGTGTCCTCCACCCACACGACGGTTAGGGTGCGTTGAATTGTCATGACACCCAGATGAAGGGGACGCAGGGTGCCCTGGCTCACACTTTTGTGCCCTGGTTGGCCAGCAGCTTGCGGTAGCTGACCTGACCGCGGGCCGCGGGGCCGTCTTCCCTAGGTTACTCTCAAGCTGCAGGAGTCCCAGCTGCCAGGGCCAGACCAGTTAAAGCAGTTTCAGGTGGTCTGTGAGACCGAGGAGGACAAGTTCCTGCTGCTGTATGCCCTGCTCAAGCTCTCGCTGATCCGGGGCAAGTCCCTGCTGTTTGTCAACACGCTGGAGAGGAGTTACAGGCTGCGCCTGTTCCTGGAGCAGTTTGGCATCCCCGCCTGCGTGCTCAACGGGGAGCTGCCACTGCGCTCCAGGTGGGCCACGCCACCCCCCAGCTGAGATGCGCCCGAGGGGGTTGGTGGGGGTGGGCGCGGCTGGCGTTCTCTCTTAAGCACAAAGTAGAGGCCTGGCTGTGGGCCTGACTGATCTTCGCTGACTTTCCCTGTCACAACTCCTGCCGTCGCTTTGTCTTCAGCTGAGGCTGTTGAGGCACGACAGTTGAGCAGGAACAGAGTTGGAGAGGAGGAAAGTGTCAGGGTGGTGGTTACGATGATGTCAGGGTGGGAGGGGGACTCTAGCTGCCTCCTGGGCCCGACGCTTCCTCTGCCCTCGGGCCACAGGTGCCACATCATCTCACAGTTCAACCAAGGCTTCTACGACTGTGTCATAGCAACCGACACCGAAGTTCTGGGAGCCCTGGTTAAGGGCAAGCGTCGAGGCAAGGGCCCCAAGGGAGACAGGTGAGTGCTGGTCTCTCTTCCCAGCCCCTGCAGGGAGTCTGGTGTTCAGGCCTGCGGGTCCACAGAAGAGGGGTGAAGGGTGCACCTGCACGCGCCCCAGGGCAGCGGTAAGGGCCAAACTTGGCTTGTTGGTGGGCCGTCCTGTGCTGGGTGTGTGTCTGTGATGGGTGAGGAGTAGGTTCCCCAAGGGAACATGAGCCTAACAGACTCCAGGTGTGGCTCTCGGATCGCTTTGTGATGCAGTGAGTCTGCCCTGCCCCCCCCCCCCCCCCCCCCCCCCCCCCCCCCCCCCCCCCCGCGCTGAGGTCAGGGTGAAAGGTTTGGCCGCCGCCACTACCCTAGGTCCTGAAACAGTACCAATTCTAGGGTTTTAAACCCATTAGGGTTTTATCATTTCTTATCAAGCTTTATTGAGAGATGTTGCGAATTAAAAGGCTTGAGAGGCTGGAGATCGCTGGTCTGGAGGGAGGAGGAGGTCAGTCTGACACTAGGATGTCTCCCCACAGGGCTTCTGATCCGGAGGCCGGCGTGGCCCGGGGCATAGACTTCCACCACGTGTGCGCTGTGCTCAACTTTGATCTGCCCCCTACCCCTGAAGCCTACATTCATCGGGCTGGCAGGTAGGAGAGCCGGGGCCTGGCGGGCAGGCAGTAGGCCTCGGGCTGGAGATTGATGCCGGGCCACGTGTCCTTGCAGGACGGCGCGTGCCAACAACCCAGGCATGGTTTTGACCTTCGTGCTGCCCGCTGAGCAATCGCACCTCGACACGATCGAGGAGCTTCTGTGTGGAGGTGAGAGCCCAGCCCTCCTCTCCAGCCACACCTCAGACCCAGTGGTGGGGATGGCAGCGGGGACACCAGCGTGGGCAGTAGCACCCCTGCTCGGCCCTGCTCTGCTCGGCCCTGCCCTGCCCCTCCCTCCTGCTCCACCTTCTCACACTCAGGGTGGCAGGCGGCATCCCCCACAGATGAGCAAGCTGAGGTCCAGAGCTGTCGGGCAGGTGGTCAGAGTCACGTTTATTGTCTGATTCAAGGGGCAGAAGGACCAAGGGAGGGGAGGGGGTTTGGAGAAAAGGGAGGGGGCTGGTGGTGTCCCAGGAGAGGACTTTGGGAGAGGAGGCTACGCGGGGTGTCCTTCCCTGACCCCCAGGTAGCCCAGCCGTGGTCTGGGCTCCTCTGTCTTCGAGGTTACGTTGCAGCAGCGTAGCTGGCAACTTTCCAGGCCGAGGGGCAGGCTGTGCAAGGGGCGTGGCTGGGGCTGCCCTCCAGCCAGGAGGTTCTGTAAGGAGGTCCGGACAGGGCTTCTGTGCAGCCTCATTGCTGCCTGTGTTGGGGGTGCGGGAAAGACACCATTCACCACGTGGCATTAAGCCTGTGGGCTCGTGCAGAAGATGGGCCGGGGCACCGCTTGGCAGGCATGTGAGGGGTGCGTTGTGCCCTGGCTTCTTCAGCTGGCACGCTGGTTTGTCACGGACGCTGAGTGTCCCAGCGTGGCCATTCCTGCTCAGAACGGGGCGTGGCTGCAGGTGGTGGTGTTCTGTGCTGCCCTTTGCTTTTGCTGCTCTTATGGCGAGAGTGGGTAGGTGGGCAGGTTGCAAGGCTGAGGATGTGTCTGGCACCCAGGGGATGATGGGTTGCCCCAGTCACAGTGTCCTGGAGCAGCTGTTGTGGGCCATCCACAAGACTCTGGTTTCTCGCTGTACATGCACGTCACGGGGAAGCAGTGGGCTGGGCTCTGCGCTGCTTCGCCCCAGGGAGGGGTTACAAGGGGCTCTGAGCAGGTGACCCCCCAGTAGACCCACCCTGAACCTTCAGCCCAGGGGACCCTCTGTGCTGTTCTCTCCACAGAGAACGAGGCCCCTGTCCTGCTGCCCTACCAGTTCCGCATGGAGGAGATCGAGGGCTTCCGCTATCGCTGCAGGGTGAGTGGAACGTGGGGTGGGGGGAGGGGGGTCCATTCCTCAGGGACCTGGGTCAGACCCCTGCTGCTGAATGCTGGACATGAGGGAAGATTGGGCAGCCTCGCCGTCCTGACCTCTGGTGTGCACACCCAGGACGCCATGCGCTCAGTGACAAAACAGGCCATTCGAGAGGCAAGGTTGAAGGAGATCAAGGAGGAACTTCTGCATTCAGAGAGGCTCAAGGTGAGGGCCGGTGGGGGGAGGACTCGGCCTCTGTGGGGGACACGTGGCTCTGAGCAGGGAGCACATGGGGCGCAGCTGCTCACAGGAGGGCCTCAGAAGGAAGAGTGAGCCTGCTGTTCGCCCGTGTCCCTTGCAGACATACTTCGAAGACAACCCCCGGGACCTCCAGCTGCTGCGGCACGATCTGCCTTTGCACCCTGCCGTGGTGAAGCCCCACCTGGGCCACGTCCCTGACTACCTAGGTGAGCGCGTACCCCTGTGTGGGCAGGGGCGGGGACCCCATGCTGCAGGCACTGGCAGAGGCCGCACCCAGGCCCAGCAGCACCATCCCAGCCGCTGGTTATGCAGCAGGGCCAGTGTGGAAGGGGGTCATGGCAGGAGGTGAAGCGGGGGTGGGGGATTGGGGAACAGGCCTGTCTGAGCCTCATGGGGACCAGAGATGCCCAGGTTACCGTCATGTCAGGAATGGACCATGAGCTCGGCTTCTGGGGTACAGTCAAGGCCAAAATTCAACCAGGTGGTCCAAGTGTCTGGTTTTCTTTGTGCAGCCGTAATCCTGGTAATGGTGTCCGGTGTGTGGTGTCTCTGGTAACAAGCACATGTGTTTTTGTGCTGAACTTGCTGAAGACAGGTTAAGGGGGAAGGGCCAGTAAGAGTTGGCCCTCTCAAGCCCGTGGGTGTGCAGGAAAGGCTTGGGCCAGCAGCACAGAAGGATTCAGAACATGGGAAGGTGCCACAGAGACTGGTGGAGTGGGTTCCCCAGGACTGACCTGGAGGGACTGGTGAGGGCCAGGTTCTCTAAAGACTGGAGGGACTGGTGGGGGCCGAATTCCCCAGGACTGATCTGGAGGGATTGGTGGGGGCCGAGTTCCCCAGGACTGACCTTCAGGGATTGGTGGGGGCCAGGTTCCCAAGGACTGACCTAAAGAGATTGGTGGGGGCCAGGTTCCCCAAGGACTGACCTGGAGACGTTGTTGAAGGCCAGGTTCCTCAAGGACTGACCTGGAGAGATTGGTGGGGGCCAGGTTCCCCAAGGACTGAACTGGAAGGACCGAATTCCCCAGGCCTGATCTGGAGGGACTGGTGGGGGCCAGGTTCTCCAAAGACTGGAGGGACTGTGGGGGCCAAATTCCCCAGGACTGATCTGGAGGGATTGGTGGGGGCCAAGTTCCCCAGGACTGACCTTCAGGGATTAGTGGGGGCCGGGTTCCCCAAGGACTGACGTGGAGGCATTGGTGGGGGCTGGGTTCCCCAAGGACTGACCTAGAGGGATTGGTGGGGGCCAAGTTCCCCAAGGACTGACCTGGAGGGACTGGTGGCGGCCGGGTTCCCCAAAGACCTGGAGGGATTGGTGGAGGCTGGGTTCCCAAGGACTGAACTGGAGGGATTGGTGGGGGCCAGGTTCCCAAGGACTGACCCGGAGGGATTGGTGGGGGCCAGGTTCCCTAAGGACTGACCTAGAGAGACAGGGAGAAGGGGGTGAGGGAACCCTGTCCTGCATCCCACAGGAGCAAAGTCTTTGGTAAGAGTGTGTGGCGGGGAGCCTAGGGGGCCAGGTGAGGTGGGAGAGGGCGGCAGTGGGATATGGAGGCCTGTGGGGATTGGGTGGGTGCCCTGCCAAGGTCAGGTGGTGGTGAGGTCAGAGGCCAAGGATCACAGCACGTGGCAGCAGTGACCATGTGGCCTGGTGGGTGTAGGAAGGATGTGAGGGAAGGGCTCTGGTTGGGTATGAATTTGTAATAACAGACCACATGTGAAGAAGTTACACGTGGGCTTTTTTTCTGTTTCAGAAGTATCTTTGCCTTAAAAATGCATGTGATTTTGTCTTTCTGCCACGTTCTTAACGCAGCAAACAAACACAGTCGGGGAGGGACTTAACCTGTGTCTTTGCAATCTCGTCCCAGAACACAGCCACCCTCGCAGCCCTGGGCACGTGGTGGGAGGCAGCGGGTGCTCCTGGGCCCCTTGGACATAGGGGCAGATTGGAGCCAGCCCGCCGGTCACAGGGGACGTGGGTGGGCAGGTGGGCTACGTGCAGGGGTGGTGGCAGCCATGGGGTCTATGTGTCTTTTAGTCCCTCCTGCTCTGCGTGGTCTTGTCCACCCTCCCAAGAAGCGGAAGAAGCTGGCCTCTAAGAAGGCCAAGGTCAAGGTAAGTTTTCTGGGTCCTTGGTGATGCTGCAGGGCTCTCCTACCTTGTTCCGTTGTCCTAGGGGTGTACATGTCCCTTGCCCTTGGGAGGTGGGGGAAGGGCCCTGAGAACTCGGCCCATGCTCTTGGGCTGCGGGTTAGTCGTGGGGGCAGACACTCCCTGGGCTGCTTGCCAGCAGCTTCAAGAACACAGGAGGGTCTGCTCTGCCCCCGCTGCCCACCCTGTCTAGCGGGGACCACGCCTCCCATCTCTCCCAGTCTGTCTCCGCTGAACCCAATTTCCTGGCTAACCCGTGACTTTGCCCCGCAGAAGGCACGGACCCGGAACCCACTGCGCAGCTTCAGGCACAGAGAGGAGAGACGTAGGCCCACCGCTGTGCCTCCCTGAGGCTGTGCGTGCAGCCTCTGGTCTTGGGGATGCGTTCTGGGGCTGAGCAGGGAGCGGAGGCCAGCTTCCCGTCCTGGATGGTCTGGATGGTGGGGCAGGCAGCGCCGTGGTGGTGCTGGTTCCTGGTGCCACCAGGCTGCCACTTTGTTCCTTGACAGAATAAGGATTCTGGCTGGCCTGGCCTGTGCTTCCTCTCTGTGTGAAGGTATGCTCATCCCTGGAAACCTTGGGAATTAAACCGCATCCAGGAGGCGGCGCCTGGCTCTCTGCCTGCTGCGTGTGGTACCTGCCGGGCCAGCAGAGGTCAGCCGTGCGGCGCTGTGACCCACCTCGCCTGGGTCTCTGGCCCAACCACTGCCGCGCCCAGGACTTGGAATGACCCTGCTCCCCTGGAGCACCACAAGGAGGCGGGCCTTCCCAGCCGTGAGCCCCACACCTCCCCCTCCAAGCCTGGTTGTGTCGTAAATGCCTCCCGGAGGCAGGGAGCCCAGGGAGTCGTCACGGGGTGTGCATGTGCAGCGTTCCAGGCTCTCCACCCAGCCAGAAGGCCCCAGAAGGAGCAGATCCCAGCGTCTGCTGCTGTCCAAAGGCAGGGGGTCTCCCTCGTGCCATGTCCTGGTGTGACTGTCACCTGCTGTGGGCCTTGTGAGGCCGGGCTGGTTGGGAGAGAACATAGGGCAGCGAGGAAGCTGTGTCTTTGCTTCCTGTGAGGGTGTGGTGGCGCTTGGGGTTGCTGGGGCTTGACCTTTCCTGCTGCTGTTGCATTTGAGGGTTTCTGAGGTGTGCTGGTGGGGCTCTGTGAGCGAGCCCGGGGGGCCACTGGGGTTCCAACTGGCCTGAAGCTGCTTTATGAGGCGGGGAGGAGCCGAGGCCTGGCTCTGAGCACAGGAGGGCCCTGGGTGTTCTGGGCTGCCTACGAGGGCACAGCAGCCTTCTCCCCGAGGTTCCCTGTCCCTCTGACCCTACCACCTCCACATGCTCCTGGCCAGTGAGCTTGCAGCTTGGATCCAGGTGCAGGAGGGTTTGGGTCCAAGGGGACTGCCCTGGGCCTGGTCCCCACTTGGGGACAGAGCTGAGGCTGTACACCTGTTGTCTTCAACAAGCTCTGGAGAAGGCCGGTCCCCATTCCCAGGTGGGAAGCAGGGTTCAGAAGTTCCCGGTGCACTGAGCTTACGGGGCAAGTGAGGGCTGGTGGATGGGATGTGGGCCCTGTGCTGGCCCAGCGGCCACCCCAGTGGAGGAACAGCTGGCCTGGCCAGCACTCTCACCACCACGGGGCAGGTGCCGTCTGAGGCATGTGGGAGCTGGGCTGTGCCGACGCACCCCTCCCTGAGCTAGAATGTCAGCCAGCTGGGGCAGTGGAGAGAGTGGGGCGTCCCTGCACCCTGACACCACAGAGGGTCATCTAGTCCCCACCCCACCCTGGGGATAGGCCTTGCTGTGTCCATTTACTTAATTTACATGTGGGGAAACTTAATTTACATTCTGGGGCTAGACTTGTCCACCCAATGTGTGTCTAAACCAGAGCCAGACAGGCCCTAGGGATGTGGGCGTGTGGGAGGACACCCTGGACCTAGAAGGGGTGGGGTGGGGTGGGGTGAGCCTGCTATAAGCCTGAAGCATAAGGCTCACAGCCGAAAGGTCGGCAGAGTGCAGGGACCATGTCACCTCAAGCCGGCAGTCACACCCACACGGATGCCTGAGTGGGTGCTTCTGGGAGGTGGGAATCTGCTCTTAACTGCACCCGAGCCGCAAACCACACACTTGCTGGGACCTGCCAGGTGCAGGGGTGGGGTGGGGGGCTGGGCAGCGCACTGACTGAGACAGACCTGACTGGAAACAGCCTGTGGGATCCTGACGCATCTGAGAGCAAAAAGGAAACAAAGTGGTGTCTTCAAATAGGGAAAGGCTGAGGAAGTAATTTATTTCTGAGATAAGAGTCCTATGCTAAGTGCTGAGAAGGTGGAGGGAGGAGCAGGTGGTTTTGGAGCAGAGGAGCTTCCGGATCAGATAGCCAAGGGGCGGTGGAGATAAAGGAGGGAAGAACACTGTGCTCCTAGAAACCTCTGGACCCAGAGTGTTTCCAGCTAACTGATACCCATCTGCTGCGGGCCAGTGACTCAGGGGAACGCGTTCCAGGCACTTTGGTCCCTAGGGGCAGGGTCCCTGAGAGGTAGGGGCAGTCCAGTGGGGTACGTGCAGGGAGACGCCCCTGCCAAATGCTGGCCTCTGTCCTGCAGGAGGAAGTGCTGGGGTGCCCTGTTTCTGTCTGTCACAGCAATTTGTGCATGCACAAGGGGGTGGTGCTCACGCACCTGCATGGGGAGTGGGCCAGGCACCACTGGACAGATGCCTCTCGGGACATTAGAGTTCAGTGTCTGCTCACCCACGAGCCCACCAGCAGTCCGTCCACTGAGCAGAGTAGGCACATGGGCAGGGGCTCTTTGTGACACCGCGGTGCGCCGGCCCAGCTGGCTTCCAGGGGGGGACCTTGCCTCTCTTGGTTTCCCCCTGCGTCTCTGTGAGTGGAGTGAAGTGACCCATCCAGTGTTCCTGTGTGGGACATGCCCACGGGGGCTCTGCACACAGCACCCCTCCCCTCACTTCTGCGGACACCTGAGGCACAGGCTTCCCCTTACGATGCAGGGATGCAGGTCTGAGCCAGCAGGTCTCGGGCAGGGCCTGTGGCTCTGTGTTCCTCACGACCTTCCTGCCAGGGGAGGCTGATGGTGCTGGGCTCAAGACCCCTTGAGAGGTGAGCTTTCATGTCTATGCACCTATCCCATTCTACAGATGGGGAAACTGAGGCTCAGAGAAAAGCCAGGCCAGTGGCACCTGGCTGAGGGACAGACTGGGCTGGTGTTGGGATCTGCGGACCCCACTCTGGAACCCCAGGTGAGAGAGCTCAGTTTGAGTCCTGTCCCATCCCTTGTCGAGCCTGATCATCTGTAACATACGTGATGAGGGCTGTCACTTTTTAGCATAAGTGTGTCCCATGCAATGTGTGTGATCTACAAAATTATCCATTGTCTGAAATTCAGATCTACCTGGCTGACCTTTTTTTTGAATTTTTAAAAAAAATTTTATTTATGAGAGATTGAACACAAGCAGGGGAGGGGCAGAGAGAGGGAGACACAGAATCTGAAGCAGGCTCCAGGCTGCAAGCTGTCAGCACAGAGCCCAACTTGGGGCTCGAACTCATGAACTGTGAGATCGTAACCTGAGTCAAAGTTGGATGCTTAACCGAGCCACCCAGGTGCCCTTGACCTTTTCTAAATTTGGAAGTTCCCTTGCTGGAGCACAGCCTTGTCCAGCAAGCCCTCCTGACTCCCCGCCTGAGCTGGCCACCCTCCTCTGTGTCTCTAGTACGGACTTGGTCGTCCTGCTGTCCACCTTGGGATGCGAGACCCAGAGGTAGGGGCTCGACTAAGGGACTGTCCTGGTGCCAGAGGCTCCTGACTGTTTACAATGAAAAGTGAAAGGAAAGGATGTACCGACCGGGCTGGACTCTGCCCTCTGACATAGTGGGTTGGACGCACCTTGTGTGTCCCCTCCGTGACTCAGGGCAGAGATCATGGGGCTTCCCCAGCCTGGGGCTGGCTGCCAAGCTGTTGGGTATCTATCTAGTGACGTCAGGCCCACCCCCGCCTGCCCTTGCCCATTCCCTGGATGGGGGCTGTGGGACCCCTGGCTGGTGACCTGCTTCAGGTCCCTTCGCCGCCAAACTCAGCTCCAGATTAGAAAGTGCAGGGGGAGTGCCAACAGAGACCACTATAGAAGGGCTACCATGAAGTTGCCTAGCCAGCTCCAAGGGCTGGGAAGGACACGAGGAGCCACATGCTTGTCAAGTAGAGACTAGGCATCAGGGGTCAGCTTTCCGGGCCTTGTCCTCACTCAGCCTGGGTGCCTGAACTCCAAGCCCTGTTTGGTGGTCTGACTTCTGTGTTCTCAGCCCTGCCCACATCTTGTCACGTTAACATCTAAGGTCTTCTTTTGCCAGATCCTGGAGATGGGCCAGGGGTGCCCATGGAGGCAGCAGTGAGGGATGGATTGTCCTAGCTGCCCGTCCAGGGAGTCCTCGGGAAGGACCTGAGGTCTGTCCATGTAAGGGTTCTATAAAGCAGACAGCTGGCCTCGCTGCTGGCCCTTCCCCACATCAGCAGTGGCCTTGGAGGAGCGGGCTTCCTCCTGAGATGCTGGTGCCTTCCCCATGGGCAAGTGGGAACAAAAGAGCAGACAGCCTGAGCTCTCGAGCTTCTGCAGCTGTCAGTCCTGACTGCTGCTGAGCTCCAGGGACAAAGGATCTAATCTGTCCACTGAAATGTCTTGATGGGACCCTTATGTGTGTTCAGGATCCCTGTACCCAGGAACCAGGAAGTCAGCCTCCAGGAGCAGGACACACACAGAGAAGGCAGCCAACCAAGTGCCATGCTGGGTGGAGCAGGGGAAGCCTGCTGGAGTCTGGGTGGTGGGTTGTTTTGTTTGTTTAATTTTTTTTTAACGTTTATTATCGAGAGACAGAGTGTGGGCAGGGGAGGGGTAGAGAGAGAGGAAGACACAGAATCCGAAGCAGGCTCCAGGCTCCGAGCTGTCAGCACAGAGCCCAACGTGGGGCTCAAACTCACAGACTGAGATCATGACCTGAGCTGAAGTCTGATGCTCAACCGACTGAACCCCCCCAGGGGCCCCTTGTCTGTTTTTAAGTTGGGTGAGTTCCTTGGTTATTTTAGGAGTTCTTTATATATTCTGGATACTAATTCCTTATCAGATATGTTTTTGATACTTTGCAAATGTTTTCTCCCATTCTGTGGGTTACCATTGCACTCTCTTGATGGTGTCCTTCGATGCACAAAGGACTTCAACTGTGATGAATTCTAATTTATTTACTGTTCCTTTGGCCTGTGCTTTTGCTATAGCATCAAAACCATCGCTGAATTCAACATCGTGAAGAATTTCCTCTAAATTTTCTTCTAAGAGTTTTATAGTGGGAAGCTTGGGTGGCTCAGTTAGTTAAGCATCCAACTTTGGCTCGGCTCATGATCTCACGGTTCAGGGGTTCAAGCCCCACGTCCAGCTCTGTGCTGACAACTCAGAGCCTGGAGCCTGCTTTAGATTTTGTGTCTCCTTCTGTCTCTCTGCCCCTCCCCCTCTCACTCGTGCTCACTCGCTCTCTCAAAAATAAACACTAAAAATTTAAAAAAGTTTTATACTTTTACCTCTTGAGAGTTTGGTCCATTTTTTTTTTTTTTTTTTAAGTTTATTCATTTTGAGAGACTGTGAGTGGGAGAGGGGCAGAGAGAGAATCCCAATCAGGGTCTGCACTGTTAGCATGGAGCCTGATGCAATCTCATGAACCTCGATATCATGACCTGAACCGAAAGCAAGAGTCAGATGCTTAACCAGCTAAGGCACCCAGGCGTCCCTGGTCTGCTTTTTAAAAATGTTGATTTACTTTTGAGAAAGAGGGAGTCAGTGGAAAAGGGGCAGACAAAGAGAGACAGAATTCCAAGTAGGCCCTACACTGTCAGCACAGAGCCTGACACAGGGTTCAAACCCACAAACTGCAACATTGTGATCTGAGCCGAAATTGGATGCTTAAGCTACTACTGAGCCACCAGGCACACCAATTTGGTGTATTTTGAGTTCGTTTTTGTGTACGGTGACAGGTAAGGGTCCAACCTTACTCTTTTGCATGTGGACATCCAGCTTTCCCTGCACCATGTGACGGAAAGCCTGTCCCTGGTCTATACATCCGTCCTTCCAGTACCACACTCGTCTTGAGGACTGTGACTTTGTAGGCATTGTTGAAACAGGAAGTGTTAGTTTTCCAACTTTGCTCTTTTTGTCAAGATTGTTTGGATATTTGGGGCCCCTCAAGTATCCGTATGCATTTCTGCAAAAGTGTCGTTGGGATTCTGATAGGAATCGCACTGAATCTGTAGATTGCTTTGGGGTAGTATGGACATCTCGGCAACACAAGCTCTACTGGTTCACGAACCTGAGATGTCCTTCCCTCCTTTGTGTCTCCTTTCATCTCTCCGCAATGTTTGGTAGTTTTCAGTGTACAAGTCCACCACCGCCTTGGATTTATCCCTGAGCAGTGTATTCTTTTTGAGCCTATTGCAAATGGAATTCTTTTATTAATTCTCTTTTCAGATTGCTCATTGTGTGTGAAAATGCAGCTGATTTTTGTGTAACTGATTTTTTATCCTGCCCTTTGCTGAATTCATTTATCCTGCCCTAGTAACTTTCTTGTAGCTTCTTTGAGATTTTCTACATATAGGATGATGTGACCTGTGAATAGAGATAGTTTTACTTCATTTTCTCCAGTTTGGACGCCTTCTGTTTCTTTTTCTGTCTACCTGATCAGACTGGAACATCCAGGACGATGTCAAATAGCAGTGCTGAGAGGCATCCTTGGCTTGTTCCTGGTCTTGGGGAAACATTCAGCTGCTCATCATGGTGTGTGATGTTTGCTCTGGGATTTTCATGGATGTCCTTTATCATGTTAAAGAAGTTCACTTCTATTCCTAATGTTTTTGATGACAAAAAGGTGTTTGATTTTGTCAGATAGCTTGTGTGCGTCATCTGAGAGAACCATGTGGCTTTTCCCCTTTGTTCTAGTAAGGTGACAATGTCATACTGATTGATTTCCTTATGTTGAACTGTCTTCGCATTCATGGGATGAATTCCGCTTTGTCATGACATACAATCCTCTCAACGTGCTATTGGATTTGGTTTGCTAATTCTTTGTTGATGATTTTTGCATCTGTGTTTATAAGGGATCTTGATCTAATGTTCTTTTCTTGTAATGTTTTTGTCTGGCTTTGGTACCAGTGTAATGCTGGCCTCATAGAATGGATTAGAAAGTGTTCCCTCCTCCTCAGTTTGTTGGAACAGTTTAAGTAGGATTGGTGATAATTCTTTTTGAGGGAGGGGCAGAGAGAGAGAGGGAGACACAGAATCCGAAGCAGGCTCCAGGCTCCAAGCTGTCAGCACAGAGCCCGACACAGAGCTCGCACTGCAGGCCACAAGATCATGATCTGAGCTGAAGTCGGATGCTCAACCCACTGAGCCATCCAGGTGCCCCTGTTGTTGTTTTATCAACATTTCTGAGGGGAATCAAGAGCTTGGATGGGGTGCCTGGGTGGCTCAGTAGATTGAGCACTTCGGCTCAGGTTATGATCTCACGGTCCGTGGGTTCAAACCCCACATCAGGCTCTGTGCTGACAGCTCAGAGCCTGGAGCCTGCTTTGGATTCTGTGTCTCCATCTCTCTCTGCTCCTCCCCTGCTTGTGCTCTTTCAAAAATAAATAAATGTTTAAGAATTTTTAAAAACAAAATGTTTAAAAAAAAAGACTAAGGCATTTTAAAGAATGATAAGCTTATGTTTGGGGGCACACACTGTATAAAGGTGTAATTTTGCATTAACAACTGCAAGAGGTAGGGACACAGTTATAAAGAAGCAGAGATCTTGTATATTACTTGCAATTAATCTGGGATAAATTCAAATCTGTTATAATTTTAGAATGTTAAATGTAATCCCCATGGCAACCACAAAGAAAACAGCTATGGAATGTACGCAGAAGGAAATGAGAGAGGAATTTAAACATTTCACTATAAAATAAGAAAATGAAGGACAAAAAGCTACAGGATATATGAAAAACAAATGACACAAGGGCAGAAGTAAGTCCCTCCTTTTTAAATTACTAAATTTAAAGTAACTACTTTCAATGTAAATGAGTTAAACTCTTCCATGAAACATCAAAAGTTGGCAGAATGGGTAAGAAAACCCGATCCAGCCCTGTGCTGTCTACAGGAGACTCCCGTGAGATTCAAATACACCCACAAGTTGAAAGTGACAGGATGGAGAATGATATTCCATGCAAATGAAAGAAAGGAGGGGTGCCTATAGGCATTGGTATACTGTTACAGTATACCATATTATGTATATCAGTATACTGGTAGCACACAAAATAGGCTCTGCATCAAAAAGATTATAAGAGACAAAGAAGGACATTGTATATTAATAAAAAGGTCAGTACAGGAAAAGTGTGTGTAAACATTTATGCACCTAATGACAGACCATCAAAATCTATGAAGGGAAAATTAATAGAATTGAAAAGAGAATTAGGAATTCCTACAGCAAGAGTAGGAGAGTCCATGGCTCCCTCGTACGATAATGGATAGGACACCCAGACATAAGTAAGGAAATAGCACGAACAACACAATAAGCCAACTGGATCTAATGGACAAATACAAAGCACTCTGCCTGCCAGCAACAAAATACACATTTTTCTCAAATATATATGCAGTTAGTCCACAAATTAAATCTCCACATTTAAGAAATAATTATCATCGGACATACATTCTCTGATCACAACTGGATAAAGTTAGAAAGCAGAAACAGAAAACTGTAAAGCTCAAACTTGTAGAAATTATACATCACGCTCATAAAAACATCACGCAATGGCCCAAGGAATGAATCACAAAATAAGTCAGAAAATACTTAAGGATGAATGAAAATGAAAACACAGCATACCAGAACTTAACAGCATGCAGTGAAAGCAGTTACTGAGGGGGAAAGTTATGATTCATAAATGTTTACATTTTTAAAAAGATCTCAAATCATCATCCTACCTCTATAACTTAAGGTGCTAGAAAAAGAGGAAGAAACAAAACTCAAAGCTAGCAGGATGAAGGAAATCATAAAGATCAATGAAACAGTAGGAAAACAGCAAAGAAAATTAATGAACCCTAAAGTTGGTTCTTCAAAAAGATCAACAACATTGACAAACCTCTAGCTAGGTTGACTAAAGAAAGAAAGAAGCCTCCAATGACTAAAGTCAAATGAAATCTGGGACAAATACTGCCAATTCTACAGATATATAGTGTTAATAATAGAGCACAGTGAACAATTGTGTGGCAACAAATTGAGTAACCCAGATAAAATAGATTCCTAGAAACACAAAACCTATCGAGACAGAATCACGAAAGATTAGACAATCTGAATAGACCTCCACTGCAAGGAGATTGAAGCATTAATAAAAAATCTTGGGCCGCCTTGGGGGCTCAGTCGCTTAAGCATCTGACTCTCAGTTTTGGATCAGGTAATGATCTCATGGTTTGGGAGTTCGAGCCCCACATCAGGCTTGGTGCTGATGGTGTGAAACCTGCTTGGGAGTCTCTCTCTCTCATTCTCTCTCTCCTTCCCTCCTCCCCACCCCACTCGCTGATGGTGCTCTCTCTCTCTCTCTCAAAATAAATAAACTTAAAAAAAAATCTTCCAGGGCACCTGGGTGGCTCAGTTAAGTGTCTGACTTTGGCTCAGGTCGTGATCTCGTGTTCGTGGGTTTGAGCCTCACATCAGGCTCTGTGCTGACAGCTCAGAGCCTGGACCCTGCTTCAGATTCTGTGTTTCCCCCTCTCTCTGCCCCTCCCCTGCTCGTGTTCTCTCAAAAATAAATAAACATTAAAAAATTAAAAAAAAAATCTTCCAACAAAGGAAAGCCCTGGTCCCAAAGGCTTCACGGGCGAATTCTACCAAACATTTAAAGAAAAGTTAACACCAATACTCCTCAAATTTGTCTAAAAAATTGAAGAGGAGGGAACACTTTTGATTTATTTTAAGAAGCCAGCATTACCTTGATACCAAAGCCAGACAAAGACACTACAAGAAAAGGATATCCCTTGGGAATATTGATGCAAAAAATCTTCAACAAAATACTAGCAAATAAATGGCAGTACATGTTAACAGGATTAAACACCATGACTAAGTAGGATTTATTGAGAAATGCAAGGATGTTTCATCATACAAAGATCAAGCCATGTAATATGCCACATCAACTAAATGTAGAGGAAAAGCCCACAGGATCATCTCAGTTGATGGAGAAAGGCATTTGACAAAATCCAACATGCTTTCATGATAAAAATGTGCAACAAACCATAAGTGAAAGGAATCCCTCAACAAAATGAAAGTCATCTATGAATAACCCACAGCAAATATACTCAGTGGTGAGAGACTAAGAGCTTTTCCTGTAAGACCAGGAAGAAGGTGGACAGATGCCCATGTTCACCGCTTCTATACAACCTTGTGCTGGAATTCTCAGCCAGAGCAGGGAGTAGAGAAGAAGAAGAAAAGCATCCGAACTGGAAAGGAAGAAGTAAAATGATCTCTGCTTGTGGATGATGTGGTCTTATATAAAAAACCCTAAAGACAAGGGGCGCCTGGGTGGCTCAGTTGGTTAAGCATCCACTTCAGCTCAGGTCATGATCTCACAGCTTGTGAGTTGAGCCCTGCATTGAGCTCTGTGCTGACAGCTCAGAGCCTGGAGTGGTTTTGGATTCTGTCTCCCTCTCTCTCTGCCCCTCCCTCATTCTCTCTCTCTCTCTCTCTCTCTCTCTCTCTCTCTCTCTCTCTCTCTCTTTCAAAAGTAAATAAACTTTAAAATTAAAAAAAATAAAATTAAAAAAAAAATCTAAAGACTTCACAAAAATACCTGTTGGAACAAATAAATTTAGCAAAGTTGCAAAATCACACAACAATCAGTTGTATTTCTATACAAGAACAATGAACAATCTGATAAAGAAATTGAGAAAAATAGTTTCATTTGCAATAGCATCAAAAGAAATAAGATATTTAGGAATTAACTTCATTGAGGAAGTGAATGATCTATACACTGAAAATGAGAACGCATTGGTAAAAGAAATTAAAGGAGATGTAAATATGGAACAGAATCCAGTGTTCATGGACAGGTTGGAATAATATTGTTATCCAAAGTGAGCTACTGATTTAATGCATCCCTATCAAAATCCCAAAGTCATATTTTGTAGAAACAGAAAAAATCTATCCTAAAACTCATAGTGGAACCTCAAGAGACCTCAAGTAACCAATGAAACAAAACAAAAACAAACTTGGAAAAAGAACAGTTTGAGGACATCACATTTCCTGATTTCAAAACTTACCACAAAAATAGAGTAATCAAGACAGTGGTGCTGCCTTAAGATGGACATATAGACTGTGGATAGAATGAACAGCCCATAAGTAATCCCTTGCAAATAAGGTGAAATGACTTTTGACAAGGTAGCCAAGGCAATCTTTTCATGAAATGCTTGGAAAAGTATACATCCACTCTGTGAACTAATGAACAAAGTTGGACCCGTACTAACACAAGAATTAGTTCAAAATGGATCAAAGACGAAACAGCTCAAACTATGAAACTCTTGGAAGAAACAAAAGCTTTGTGACATTGGATCTGTCGGTGATTCATTGGCTATGACACCAAAAGCACAGTTAGCAAATCAGCAAATTTGACTTCATGAAAAATTTTAAATCTTACGTGTCAAAGGTCATTATCAAGAGAGTAAAAAGGCAAGCTACAGAATGGGAGAAAATATTTGCAAACTACGTATCTGATAAAGGATTAATACCCAGATTTTATGACAGCTAAATTCAACAACAAATAATAATTTAAAAAACACCCAGTCTGATTACAAAATGAGCAAAGATTTTGAATAGACATTTCTCCAAGGAAGATGTAGGAATGACCAATAAGCACATGAAAAGATTCTCAGCATCACTGATCATCAGGGAAATAATCAAAACCCAGTGAGATACTACATCACACTCATCAAGATGGCTGCCATTGAAACAACAGGAAACCACGTGGAAAATTTGAAGATCGAGGACCTGAATGTCCCCGTGCACTGTTGGTGAGAATATAAAATGGCGCAGCCACTGTGGAAAACAGTATGCTGGTTCCTCACAAAATTAAAAATAGAATCACTGTATGACCTGGCAATTCCACGTCTAGAACTGTACCCCAAAGATTTGAAACAGGATCTGGAAGAGATGTTGCACACCCATATCCATAACATTATTCACAGTGGCCCAAACACAGAAGCACCCCAAGTGTCCATCAATGGATGGTTGGATAAGCAGTGTGTGGTGTGTCCACAGAGCAGAATATCACTCAGCCTTTAAAAAGGAACTTCTGGCACCTGCTACTACATGGACAAATCTTGAGGATGTGATGTTGCGTGAAATAAGCCAATCACAGGAAAGACAAGTACTGTGTGATTCCCTTCATGTGAGGTGCATGCAGTGGCCAAAATCGGACAGATAGAAAGCAGAACAGCGGTCGCCAGGGGCTGGGGGAGTCAGGGTTTGGCAGGGACAGGAGTTCATATTCACAGGATGGACGACGTCAGTGGCTGCACAATGGAGCACACATACATAATACACTGAACTGTGTGCTTATAGATGGGTAAGACAGGAATGTTTGTGTTATGTGTCTTTTGTTTTTAAGTTTTTAAAAATGTTTATTTTTGAGAGAGAAACACGGAGCATGAGCAGGGGAGGGGCAGAGAGAGAGGGAGACACAGAATCTGAAGCAGGCTCCAGGCTCTGAGCTGTCAGCACAGGGCCTGACTCGGGGCTCGAACTCAGGAACTGCGAGATCATGACCTGAGCCGAAGTCGGACGCTCAACCGACTGAGTCCCCCAGGCGCCCCCAGGCTGTGTGTCTTTTGCCATGCAGAATAGCATCTGTGCAAAGAGCTGTGGCTGTCGGGGGTTTGAAGGGCGAGTAACAGGTGGAGCATGGGGTTTTTGGGCAGAGAGACTATTCTGTATGATAGGATAGTGGTCACATTTCACTGCGTATCTGTAACATCCCCCAGAGTATTGAGACAAGAGCCAACTCTAAAGTAAGCCACGGACTTGAGTTGATAATAACATGTCACTATGGGGTAATCAATTGTGGCGGATATGCCCCACAAATGTAAGAGTAACAGGGGCTGTGGGGAAGTGATGGGTCTACAGGAGCTCCTGTACTTTCTGCTCACTTTTTTTATTTGCAAACATGAGACTGCTCAAAGAAAATGACACCTATGTAAAAAGAAAAGACCTTCACGTGGGCCAGAATCAGGTCCCAGGGCCACCGCCAGCTACAGAGGAGCCTGGGAGAGCAGAGGACACAGTCCTTAGCAAATAGTGGCAGGGTTTGGACAACAGGGAAGATGAAGGCTGCCCTGAGGTGACCGGACCCCTGGTCTTCCCCTGCAGGCTGGCCACCATGTGGGCTGGTCAGTGCACAGCACACACACCCAGCCAGGTGTCATGGCCGCAGCCAAAGGCTGGCTGAGCATCACGGCCTCACCCCTGGACCTTGCAGCAAGCCAGCAGTGCAGGACCGGGACAGACTCTGCCAGGCATCCACCAGACCCGACCCCGTGAGGCTTCCTTGCAGGCAGCTGGCACCTCCCACCCCTGTTACCCCCGTTCACTCCTGTCCAGCCTGAGCAGGCACACCCCTCTCCCTGGAAACAAAGGAGAGCGGGAAACGAGGTGTCATCTTACTGACTCTGTCAAGTCTGACAACATGCAATAGACGGTGAAGGTGAGGCCGCTGACTGGGTTGCTGGCATCTGTGGGAAGCATTTCAGTCCTGGGGGTTCAGTCATCTGAGCCCTAAACCGCATACCATGAAGCAAGAGTGGTAATCACTCGACGTGTTCTAGATTAGTGCACAGGAAGAGCTCCTGGGCCGTGCACTTAGCACGCACCTGCTACGCTGGCGCACTAGCCTCATCTCTAGGGTCTCGGTTTACATCAATGTGGAGTCGAGGAAAATAGAGTTGGGCATGAAGACATTAACCCAAAACTAATGGGATGCCTGGCCTCCGGCTCCTGGAGACTGGATCTGTCACTCTGTAGGACACAAGCCAGAGGGAATGCGCTGATCAGAGGGAAGGATGCGTGGGGGATGTGTGCTCAAAGAAGAAAGAGTGGCAGTCAAGAGCGAACATACACGCTCACAACTCAGATCTGGGTGGCAGTGTGACCTCAGAGATGCTGAGGTGGGATTGTGGAGAGCAAGTTCATCTGCTCAGAGCCCAGGTCTGCTTTCACCCTGGGTGTGTTTCAGGGAAGACCTCAGACCACGCATCTGGGCTCCGCCTCTTTGGGCCTCCCCCCTCCCTGCCCCCTGCCTCTGTGGGCCTCCCCCCCACCCCACTGCCTCTGCGAGCCTCCTTCACTTCTGCATGGCTCTTCCGTCTCTGGGGGCCTCCATCTGCCAGCCTCTGCTGGGACACAACTAGGACTAAGGGGGCAGTGGCTCCACACACCAGAGAAGCCTGGGGCTAAAGCTGCCACAGGTCCCCAACCGGCCACTGGAGGAGATGCGGTATGTGCCCCACAGTCTCCAGGAGTCCCTGGCAAGCCCCGGGGTGCCCATGTGGCTTCCTGCCCTTTCCCCGTCCCTGCTGGTGCCATGTGGGGTCACCTCTCAGTAAACTATTTGCAGGGAAATCCCTGTCTCGGGTGGGCTTCTTGGGGAGGGTGCGCAGGAGCAGGGACAGAGACCCCAAGTGGGGCTGGGGTCTCAGCATCTGGCAGCAGGTGTACAGGGGGCTGGGCCCACAGGGAACTGGATGGCGGCCGGCAGCCATCACAGCCCCGGGCTGGGCCGGATTCTTCCCCGACCTGTGGCTGACTCAGGGCCTGGGGAGGGGCCTGAGCCCCCTCAGCTTGTCTGGCTTGTCGGCTTGCGTGGCTCCTCTGAGTCAGGCCAGGGTCCATGAAATACGTTTCCTTCCTGCTGTGCGGAGGCGGGCGGGCGATAGGAGTCGCTCCCCACAGGCTCCCTTATCAGCTCAGCCTTGGCATGGGGGCCAAGGTCTGGCCCATCTGGTGATAGGGAGAGCCCGGGGGAGGGAGAGAAGGTGTCTGCTGCACACCTGGGGCTCCCGCTGACACTCTGCCCCTGTAGGGACAGTAGAGAGGGGGACGAGATGGGAGAGCCGGGCAGGCGGAGGAGGGCTGTGGCTGTCACATCTGGGACCTCTAGGACTGTCAGACCCCTCGGGAGATGGTCTGCCCCCTCCACCCAGAGGAGGGGCTTTGTCACTGGTCACTCCACCCATAACAGTCCCCTCTGTTATCAGACTGTTAATATTAATTAACTGTTGCTAAGCTTGACAGTGCAAAGGTGTGTCCCAGCCGGAGCTGGCTGGCTCCCAGGAGGGGGCTGAGAGAGAGGGGCTCTGGGCTGGGCTGGGTGAGGGGGGGCAGGCTGTGGCGAGCAGGGGTTCTGGGGGCCAGTCCTTGCTTTGGGAAGCGGATGAAGGGAGACCCCAGCGCCTCCCCGGGAGGCTCGTGGAGAGGGTGGGACTCAGGTGGGAGGGCAGGAGAAGGTGGATCATTAACCAGCTGGGAGCTGTGGGGCTCAGCCCCATTGGTCCCTGACCAGTCAGGTCAGGCCCTCCCCAATGGGGACGCTGCCTTGCTGAGCACCCCCAGGTTAAGTGTATGTGCTGCCTGGACCGGCATTGTGTATCCCCAGGAGCCAGCCCTCAGCTGTCCCTGTGGCCTGGCCCCTCTCCCCTAGACGCCTTCCCAGAGCCAGGATGGCAGAGGCCGGACTGAGGGGCTGGCTGCTATGGGCCCTGCTCCTGCACTCGGTGAGTCCCGGTGCCAGTGGTCACCCCTCCACTGTTGCCCGCAGGACTGTCGGGCAGGGGGCTGCTTGGCCACAGTGAGGAGGGCCTGACTCTGAGGGGCTGGTCTGTGGATAGATGAGGGACCCCAGGCGCCCCACAAGAGGAGTGTGGGCGGGGGTCCTGGGTGGCCCATAGCTCAGGGTCATGGGGTGAGGTGGACACGAGTGCTGGGGATGGGGGATGCCTGTGTGCCTCCCATCCTTGGTGCCCGCGGATGTCCTGGCCTCAGGTGGCCAGTGGAGGGACGAAGGAGGGTCCCATCGTGGGATGCCTTTGGAGTGGGCTGGGGGTGCATGGGAATTACCCAATGAGGGTTGAACGCTAGGTGGGGAGGAGTTTCTGGGCTCTGGCACGTCTGGGGGGGGGGCGGCTGAAGGCTGTCAGCCCCAAGCAGGTGAGGGAAGGTCTGCACAGAATCTCCCAGAGGGGCCCTGGGCCCCCAGATGCAGCCTGCAGCCCCCCAACCTGTCGTGGCTGCCGTTTCTCAGCAGGACTAGGTGGCAGCCTCCAAGGGTGTCCCCGCCCCGCTCCGCCGTTCTCCCCACCTGTTTCCTCACCCTCCGGCGTGACCTTGCTAAATGCAGGTCTGCCGGCCACCTCCCTCTCCTCAGTAACCCCATCACTTGGGACACAGGCCTGGCTTGTCCGGTCATCACGCCCCGAAAACTGCGGGAGTGCCCGTCCCTCCCCAGGTCCCCGGGCTGTGCACCCCATGCCCGCCCCTGCCCCGAGGCCATCCGCTGCGAGTGGCACTGGGCCCCATGGTGATGGCATCCTGCCGCAGGCCCGGGCCGAGCTGTACACACCCATCCACCGGTCTGGCTACTGCGCCTTCTACGACGAGTGTGGCAAGAACCCAGAGCTGTCCGGAGGCCTGGCTCCCCTGGCCAACGTGTCCTGCCTGTCCAACACACCCGCCCGCCTCCTGGCCGGCGAGCACCTGGCCCTCCTGCGGCGCATCTGTCCCCGCCTGTACGCTGGCCCCGACACCACCTACGCTTGCTGCTCCGCCAAGCAGCTGGTGTCCCTGGAGGCGAGCCTGGCGGTCACCAAGGCGCTCCTCGCACGCTGCCCCGCCTGCACCGACAACTTCGTGAGCCTGCACTGCCACAACACCTGCAGCCCCAACCAGAGCCTGTTCGTCAACGTGACGCGCGTGGCCCGGCGCGGGGACGGCCGGCCGCCAGCTGTAGTGGCCTACGAGGCCTTCTACCAGAGCAGCTTCGCCAGGCGGACCTACGACTCATGCAGCCGGGTGCGTGTCCCTGCGGCGGCCACGCTGGCTGTGGGCACCATGTGTGGCGTTTATGGCTCCGCCCTCTGCAACGCTCAGCGCTGGCTCAACTTCCAGGGGGACACAGGAAACGGCCTGGCCCCCCTGGACATCACCTTCTACCTCTTGGAGCCTGGTCAGACGCCGGGGAGTGGGGTGCAGCTTCTGAACGGGGAGGTGGCGCCATGCAATGAGTCCCAGGCAGACGGCGCAGCCGCCTGCTCCTGCCAAGACTGCGCCGCCTCGTGCCCCGCCATCGCCCGGCCCCAGGCCCTGGACGCCACCTTCTACATGGGCCGGATGGCAGGTGGGCTGGCCCTCGTCATCGCCCTCTGCTCGGCCTTTGCTGTACTTACCGCCTTCCTGGTGGGGCCCCGCCTGGCCTCCCGCTGGGGCAAGGGCAAGATGCGGGACCCCACAGTGGGCACCAGCCTCTCCGACAAACTGAGCCTGTCCACGCATAGCCTCCTCAGCCGGTGCTTCCAGGGCTGGGGCACGTGGGTGGCCTCATGGCCGCTGAGCGTCCTGCTGGTGTCCATCGCCGTGGTGGTGGCCTTTTCAGGAGGCCTGGCCTTCATGGAGCTGACCACGGACCCCGTGGAGCTGTGGTCGGCCCCCAGCAGCCAGGCCCGGAGAGAGAAGGAGTTTCATGACCAGCATTTCGGCCCCTTCTTGCGGACCAACCAGGTGATCCTGACGGCACCCACACGGCCTGGCTCCAGCTACAACTCCCTGCTGCTGGGGCCCAAGAACTTCAGTGGGGTTCTGGCCCCCGACGTCCTGCTGGAGGTGCTGGAGCTGCAGGAGACACTGCGACACCTGCAGGTGTGGTCGCCCGAGGAGCAGCGCAATGTGTCGCTGCAGGACGTGTGCTTCGCGCCCCTCAACCCGCACAACACCAGCCTCTCCGACTGTTGCGTGAACAGCCTCTTGCAGTATTTCCAGAATAATCGCACGCGCCTGCTGCTCACGGCCAACCAGACGCTGACCGGGCAGACCTCTCAAGTGGACTGGAGGGACCACTTTCTCTACTGCGCTAAGTGAGTCCTCGCTGTCTGGCCCTGGAGAGGGAGGGGGACTGCCAGGTACAGCGGGGCTTGGCCCGGCCCCTGGGGTCCTGTGTGGCCCCGCGTCTCTGTCTCAGGGGCTGCAACACACCCTTCCTCTCCACACTCCTCCCTGCCACCCCCGCCGTGGCTCCCACTGGCTGGCGTGGGTTGGCGCGTGGCCGTCATGGCCTCCCTGGTTCTGACCCCGCTCAGACAGAGCAGTTGCCTCCTTGCTTTTCTTTCTTTGAGTGTGATGGAGCGATGTGATTTGTGTGCGTCCATGCAGGCCCCAGCACCGCAGGGTCACCCAGCAGGGGCTGGGTGCCCCTGTGCAGGGTGCAGCCACACACCGTGGTAATCTTGGGGTCTGGTCCCCAGCTGCCTCCACTCTGCTGTGCTGCAAATGAGACAGCAGTGAGACTGCTGGGCCTTGGGATTGAGAGTGAAGGCTCACCTGGGAGGGCAACGGGTGAGCGGGCAGTGGCCGAGGCTCCCTGAGATTATAGTGCGCAGAGGTCCACAATGCCTGGTCTGGGCCTGCTGACACTGTCACAAGAGACCAAATACCCCTGTTTGCTCTGGCCCAGGTAGAGGCTATGTCTACTGACATCCACCACATGATGAGACAACAGTAACAAGCCCCATTACATGTCAACATGAATAGCATACAAAATAACTGTATTTTCCAAACAAGAAGAGTCAGTGATAAGAGTGACATTGTTTTACATCTTTACAGATCTCTTTGTTGTCTTGTTTAATGGGGGATAGCTGGCTTCTGGCTTCTGCGTGTGGCCTGCTGGCTGGGGCCGTAGTGAGAATCTCTGATGTCACGCCCATGTGGCCGGACGAGGGGGGAGCATCGTGAGAGCCTCCCCACGTACTTGGTTGTTTTCTTTGATATACACCCAAACACAGTATGTGGTTTTTCCTAAATGTTAGTTACGATATGGACTCTGAAGGCACATCAGCGGACTGTCTCTATCCCTTATACCCGATGGCAAATGAAGGGGAAAAGGCGGAAAGCATCTTATGTTATTATGAGATTGGTTTTGACCTTGCAGACCCTCGAAAGGGTGTCTAAGACTCCCGGGCCCTGACACCGCACTGAGAACCACTGGATTAGGTGAGGGACCCAGGGTTCCACCCTTCGGGCCGCTTCCCAGAGTCAGTGTCTTGGTCCTGGCTGGCCCTCAGAACTGGCGAGTCAGGGAAGGAGCTCTGTCCCCAGGTCCAGTCCTTGTGTTGGCATTATTTTGATTTTGGATGTTCACAACATCTCTGGGGTGGTCTGATTATCTCCATTCCAGAGACAGGAAAACTGAGGGCCAGGGGTGTGGTGAGCTGCTCAAGGTCACATAGCAACCGGCATGCCCAGGATAGCTGGTGACCCACGTGCTCACTCACAAAGACCACTTTGTCCGGGTACCCGACACGCACTTGCAGGAAGGCTCAGTAGAGACATGTCCAAGGGGTCTGGGCTAGTAATTTGTGCACAGAAAGGAAGATCTGGTCTCAGGGCCTGGGGGTTCCAGGCTGGCCAGGGGACAGGCTGAGCACTGCAAGGCTGTCTTGTAGGAGTGGAGCTTGTGCCAGATTCCCAGGGCTAAGTCCTGGTGACCCCCGGCAGTCCACATGTGTGACGCTCATGGACTTGCCTTGTCTGGGATGCGGTCTCGAGCCTGCAGAGTCAGCAGGTGTGAAGGGAGAGCTCACACAGCCCTGATCACAGAGCTCTGCTCCACTCTGGGTCAGGCTGAGGGAAATTTTTTGGGGAAAAGTGGTTCTGACCATGGGTCAGGGGACAGTGCTGGAAGTCTGGGGCTGGCAATGGGCACGGGGCCAGGAAAGGTCCTTCCTTCTCCCCCCAGTGCCCCTCTCACCTTCAAGGATGGCACAGCCCTAGCCCTGAGCTGCATGGCTGACTACGGGGGCCCTGTCTTCCCTTTTCTTGCTGTGGGGGGCTACAGAGGTAAGCCGGGTGGCTCTGGGGAAGGCCAGCAAGGAGGCAATATGGGGCAGGGACGGTGGGTGGGAGGGTGGGAATACTGATGGGCTCTCACTGCCTGGGGTGGCCAGGCTTGTGGGGGGCTGGCTGGGGCCAAAGAACTGCTACCTTTTTCATCTTCTCCCAGCCTGCTCAGGCCCTCTGGTTCTGTGCCTGAGTTCACAGGCTTGCCCTTGGCTAAAAGAGGGAAGTGGGGTGGAGGGGTAAAACAATGACTTGGATATGGACGGTTGGGGAGGGAAGAAGCGGTGCTGCTAGAGGTGGGGGGGGGGCCGGGGTGAGGCTGGAGGGGGAAGGGGAGCAGGGGTGAGGCTGGAGTGGGGGAATGGAGCTGGAGTGAGCAGAGGTGAGGCCAGAAGGAGGGAGGTGAGCAGGGGTGAGGCTGGAGTGGGGAGGGGAGCAGGGGTGAGGAAGGAGGGTGGCTGAACATTTCTTATCCCAGGGAAAGACTACTCTGAGGCAGAGGCCCTGATCATGACCTTCTCCCTTAACAACTACGCCTCTGGGGACCCCCGGCTGGCACAGGCAAAGCTCTGGGAGGGGGCCTTCTTGGAGGAGATGAGAGCTTTCCAGCAGCGGACAGCCGGCAGGTTCCAGGTCACATTCATGGCGGAGGTAGGCTTCAGGCTCCCTGCCTCTGGAGGGGCGGGCGACCCAGGTGGCTTTGATGGGTCACCGTGTCCCCCTCCTGGACCCCCCCACCCCGGGCGACCCTGGGCCTGCAGCTGCCCACGAGGAAGACAGGACCCAGCGGCCTGGCTGGGCTCACGGAGCCCTCAGGTCAGCGGGGCTGGGGGGTGTGCATCCACAGCGCTCCCTGGAGGACGAGATCAATCGCACCACGGCCCAGGACCTGCCGGTCTTTGGGGTCAGCTACATTGTCATCTTCCTGTACATCTCCCTGGCCCTGGGCAGCTACTCCAGCTGGCGCCGGGTGGCGGTAAGGATCTGGAGGGGCCCAGTAGGGTGGGCTGGCCTGTCGGGGCATCCAGAACCTTCCACAGAGCAACCTGTAGACACCCCCGCAGTGGCTCCCCAAGGAGTGATACTTCTGCTCAAAAGGCCTCGTGATCGATTCCCATCCTCCTGGGGCAGGACCTGTGCTGGGGGATGCAGGAACGCAGAGACCCCCAGCACGCCTGCCCCAGGCCCACCACCCTTCTCCAGCTCGGGGTGGGGGGCACCTGGGGCAGCTGAGGAGACTGAACCCCGCTCCATTGCAGGTGGATGCCAAGGCCACGCTGGGCCTGGGCGGGGTGGCCGTGGTGCTGGGAGCGGTCACGGCGGCCATGGGCTTCTTCTCGTACCTGGGCGTCCCCTCCTCCCTGGTGATCCTGCAGGTGGTGCCTTTCCTGGTGCTGGCCGTGGGTGCTGACAACATCTTTATCCTAGTGCTCGAGTACCAGGTGAGAGGGCGGGGCTCTCCTCTTCTCGCAGACCCAGCCTTGTACGGGTTTGGGCCTCTGGCGCACTCCTCTTCTGCACCAGCATTCGTGTCAACAGTCTGTGCAAAACGGAGCATCCCGTATCTTGCACACACGTGCGTTCCTACCGCGTGTGCCTCCTTGCCCTGTGCTGAATGTCATGCGGCACTACTCGGCCTCCTCTGTAGCAGTCCACGGACATGCAATCCCCGTGGATTTGGCCTCTCCCACTGGTGCACTTTTAGGGACCCAGGGATGTATTGGAAGGAGTGTGCCGTGCATGGCCTGGAACACGCCAAGCACGTCTCCCGGCCAGACCCTGAGAAGCAGGGTGTTCGCAGGGTCTGCTCCTCACTGGTGGGGGGGGGCCTTCCTGCCAGGGCTGTGCCCTCCCTGCTGGCCCTGGACGCTGTCCCTGGTGTCCCCACACAGAGGCTGCCACGGAGGCCTGGAGAGCGGCGAGAGGACCACATCGGCCGCGCACTGGGCAGGGTGGCCCCCAGCATGCTGCTCTGCAGCCTGTCTGAGGCCATCTGCTTCTTTCTCGGTGAGGCTGGGCAGCCACTCCCCACCGGGGTGGTGCGTGTGGATGGCCCCTTCCCTCCACTGCGGCAGCAGATGCCGCGCCCTGAGATTTACCCCTGCACCCCCAGGGGCCCTGACCCCCATGCCAGCGGTGAGGACCTTCGCCCTGACCTCCGGCTTGGCTGTCATCCTGGACTTTCTGCTGCAGGTGTCGGCCTTCGTGGCCCTGCTGTCTCTGGACAGTAGGCGGCAGGAGGTAGGTCTGGGGCAGGACCCGGGACCCGCCCGGCAGAGCGGGCTCACAGAGCGGGGCTGGGTGCAGGGATGGCATGTGGGGCTGTGTGGGCCATGCAGTCTCTAGGACCCCACGGAGAAGCAAGTTTGGTTTGATAACTTAGGGGAATAGGATCAAATCTGCAAGGTACAAAGGGCCAAGAAAAGCTAGAAATGAGATGTTGAGAGGGACAGTGCAAAGTGTGGTGGTGTTTCATCACCATGGAAAGTAAATGTTGAGAACACAGCACGCTGGCATGTCCCCCCACCCTGCGCCCCTGCAGGCCTCCAGGATGGATGTGTGCTGCTGTGCTGGCGCTCGGGAGCTGCCCCCCCCGGGCCAAAGTGAGGGGCTCCTGCTGCGATTTTTCCGTAAGGTCTACGTCCCACTCCTGCTGCACCGGGTCACACGTGTGGTTGTGGTGAGTGGAGCGGGAGGGTCTGCCTGCCCGCAGGGACCTTGAGCTCGCCCGTGTGTGGGGCAGTTGGGACGCCATCGGCCCAGCTCCAGAGTGCCCCCCCTGCCCCCCCGCCCCCCCACAGCTGCTGCTGTTCACGGGCCTGTTTGGAGCCGGGCTGTACCTCATGTGCCAGGCCAGTGTGGGGCTGGATCAGGAGCTGGCCCTTCCCAAGGTGAGCTGTGCCCTGTGACCTCCGCTTGGTGGCCCAGGGTTCAGGGGGGTCAGGGCACACCCCTGGGGGCCAGGTGTGGGCGGGGGGACCTGGTAGGCAGTGTGGGACTGTTCACAACGGGGACCCGGGAGAGCAGCTGAGCCGGTGTGTGGATGCACAGGGGCGGCGCCAGCCCCAAGGCTCCTGGGGGGCAGAAGCAGGCCACGGGGGGCTGGCCGTGTGGGGCGAGCGTCCAGGCAGAGTGACTGACGGCTCACCTCATGCCTGCCCTGTGCTGGCACACCACCTCCTCGGGCCCGGGAGACACAGAAGGTCAGGGGCTCTGTGGAGGGTAAGACCTCCATGGCTGGAGGGGCCAGATGGCCTTGCGAGTGGAAGAGAGGCATGCGAAGGATCTGAGGAAGACGGCAACGAGGGTGACCACACCGGCTCCCCCTGCCCTACCCACCTTGGTACCCACCGTGTCCTCTCTGTCTCTGTGGACCGGACCCCTCTCAGGACCCCCCCCCTTCAGTGCGTGTCCTTCTGTGTCTGGCTCCTTCCACTCGGCGTCAGGTTCTCCGGTGTCAGAGCATCCTTTCCTGTCAAGGCTGACGATGCTCACACATTTATGCGCGCGTGCGCGCACACACACACACACACACACACACACACACACACACACTCTGCATTGTCTTTACCCCTTGTCTCTGCACAAGGCTTCCTTCCTGTCTCAGTGTTTGTAATGAGGCTGCTGCAGACGCAGGTGCACAGAGATCTCTCTCCAAACCTGCATTCCATTCTTCCGGGTGTGTTCCCAGAGGGGGAACTGCTGGGCCACGTGATAACGCTAACTGTAATTTATTTTTAACTTTATTTATTTATTTTGAGAGAGAGAGAAAGAGCACGAGCAGGGGAGGGGCACAGAGAGAGGGAGACAGAATCTGAAGCAGGCTTCAGGCTCTGAGCTGTCAGCACAGCCTGATGAAGGGCTCGAACCCACCAACTGTGAGATCATGACCCAAGCTGAAGTCGGACACTTAACCGACTGAGCCACCCAGGCACCCCCACCCCCCTTTTTGATAGTACCATCCTGCCCGGTGTGAAGGGGCATCTCACTGACGTTTTGATTTGCATTTCCCAGATAATCAGTGATGCTGAGCATCTTTCCATATGTTTATTGGCTATTTGTGTGTCTTCTTTGGAGAAGTGTGTGTTTAAGTCTTTTGTTCATTTTTTATCAGATTGGTTGTTTTTGTTTGTTTGTCTCTTTGCTCAGTTTTGGGAATTCTCTAGATATCCTGAGTATTTTTAATCAGATACATGATTGGCAAATGTCTTTTCCACTTCTGTTGGTTGCCTTTCTACTCTATCAGAAATGTCTTTTGATGAACAGAAGTTTTCAATTCTCACAGCACCTGGCTGTCCCAGTCGGAGTGTGCAACTCTTGATCTCAGGGTTGTGAGTTCAGGCCCTGCGCTGGGAGTAGCGATTACTTAAAAATAAAACCTTTTAAAAAACTTTTTAAAGTTTTCATCAATTCCAATTTGCCTATTTTTCCATTTGTTACCCAGGCTTCTGGGGTCATTCAAGAAATAATCACCAAACCCAGTATCTGGAAGGTTTCCCCTGTGCTTTCCTCTCCAGGAGTTACAAATTCAGCCCTTAAGTGTTGGGTCCATTGGAGTTAATTTTTGTGCATAGTTATGTATATTTTTGAAGGTCCGACTTCATTCTTTTGTGTGTAGATGTCCCGTGTCCCCAGCAGCAAGCGTTGAAGAGACTCCCCTTCCCCACAGAATGGTCTTGGCACCCTTGTCAGAGTCTATGTTGCCATACACGCAAGGGTTTACATCTGGGCTGTCTTCTGTCCCATCGGTCTGTGTGTCTGTCTTTATGCTAGCACCTCACTGCTTAGATTACTGTGCTTTTGTGGTCAGTTTTGAGATCAGGAAATGTGAGTCCTCCAACTTTTATTCTTTTTAAAGATTATTTTGGCTCTTTGGAGTCCCTTATGAATTTTAAGATGAATTTTTCTATTTCTGTAAGAAACGTCATTGGGATCTTGATAGCATCACACTGAAGCTGGAGGCTCCTTGGTGGCCTGGATAATATTCATCCTCCCAGCTGGTGGGCACAGGCATCTCCCCATTTATTTGTGTCTTAATTTCTTTCTGAGATGTGGCATGGCTGTCAGCATGCGGGTCTTTCACACCCTCGGTAAAGTTAATCCCTAAGTATTTTATTCGCTTTATGCTCTTATAACTGCACTTCCCTTGGCTTCCTTTTTGGGTTATTCATTGTTCATGTATAGAAATGAAATTGATTCTTGCGTATTGATCTCGTAACTTGCCACTTTGCTGAATTTCTTTACCAGTTTTAAGGGGTTTTTTGGTGGAATGTTAGTTTTATATACATACCATCATGTCATCTATGAACAGAATTTTTCCTGTATTTCTCCTTCTCTCCAGCTCTGGAATTTGTTCCTGGTCTCCGTTTTATGTCTTCTATTTGGTGGTCTTTCCACTTTGTTCATACTTTCTTTTCTTGACTTTGTCCGTATCTTATTTTGGCTGTGTAAGCATTCCCAAGACAGATGTTTTAAAGTTTCTGTCTGATTCTGTCTGTTCTTTCTCAAGATCATCTGTTGATTAGTTTTTGTTCCTAGGTATGGGCCACACTTTGATTCTTTGTGTGTCTTGCGATTTTTTTTGTTGTTGAAAAACACACAGTTGAGTTGTATCATACGGTAACTCTGAAGATCAGATTCTCCTCCCTTCTCTAAGGTTTGCTTTTTTTTCCCCCCAAATGTGACGTTGCTGTGTCTGTGTCCAGGAGATTAGCCTGTGGTATAAAATTAAAGTCTGATGAGCCTGTGCCTTTCCCTGGTAATGTGCGGTGACTTCGGTATTTGCGTTTGAATGTCCTATTCCTTAAATGGCTGGCTCCCCAAAGGAGAAAAAGGGGAAACATGAAGCGCAAAATAAGCCAGTCACTTGCCATTTAAATATCCTGGCATTCGGGCCAGCTGGAGGCGGGGGAGGCCACGGTACAGCCTGACTCTGCACCACCGAGATCAGAAGCTCAGTGACCGGCAATCAGAATGCAAATCTGCCATGTATAGAGTGTGGGGTCCTTATGTCCCACACTGGACCCTGCAAGCGGTATACAAACTGCCCCTGAGACACCTGCATGTGCTGGGAGCTGAAGGTGTTGACATGAAGCACAGTTCACCATCCAGGCCTTTCCCTGGAAGCTGCGAGCCCTCAACTGCCCCCAGGGCTGCAGACCCCATCAGACAGGTTGTGCAGTTGTGTCTAGGTTGGGGGCGGGGGTGGACTCCTGGCATCTTGTACTCCGTCTTCTCTTCCAGTGCTCAGAGGTTTTGGGAGAAAGGAACAGGCCATGCAGGTGCCTGGCACACCGCCTGTCTCCATGTGCACACGCCTGTGGGCTGTGCTGGAAGGGAGATAATAGGAAGGGATCATGTTACACGTGCATGCATGTTTGTATGCCTGTCAGAGTGTATTCACGTGGGGCGGAGTATGTCGCTCTGTGTGTGTACTGGTGATTAGGATACAATGCGCACACGCACCTCTGTGAGCACGTCTCTATGAGCAGGTGTGCCCATGTGTGTACCTCCTGCACACACTTTTGTGAGTGTGTACGGACCTCTGTGAGCATGAGCTGGATCGTGCCCCTGGGTGTGCGGCAGACCTCCGTGAGCACCAGCTGGAGTGCACCCCTGGGGTGAATCTGGCCCCAGCCTCACTGGCCGTCCTCTGTTCCAGGACTCCTACCTGCTCGACTATTTCCTCTTTCTGAACCGCTACTTTGAGGTCGGGGCTCCAGTCTACTTCGTCACCACTGGAGGCTACAACTTCTCCAGCGAGGCGGGAATGAATGCCATTTGCTCGAGCGCAGGATGCGACAGCTTCTCCTTAACCCAGAAGATACAGTTCGCCACTGAGTTCCCCGATGAGTGAGTGGCCAGCTGCCCCCTCCTGACTCTCCGAGGAAGCCCAGTACCTTGGGGCCAGCAGAAGAACTGCCCACCTGGTCCTCCCACCCCAGCCTCCTCTCCATGTGCCCTCAGGTCTTACCTGGCCATCCCTGCCTCTTCCTGGGTGGATGACTTCATTGACTGGCTGACCCCGTCCTCCTGCTGCCGCCTGTATGCCTTTGGTGCCAACAAAGACAAATTCTGCCCCTCGACTGTTAGTGAGTGCAGGGCCTCTGGGGGCTCATGGCCTACCTAACACAGCTTGGGGAAACTGAGGCAAGAGAGGAGCGGACTGGCGAGGCCCTTTTGCAGGGTTGATCGGGGTGGGGGTGTGGGCTCAGAGCACACGTGTGGGTGACCACGCCCCACTGTGCAGGCGCCCCCTGAGTGGTGATCTCTGGGCACACCAATGCTTGAGGGTGGTGGGTGGTGGAGGGCCAGGTTAGCATGTGGCTCTGGTCCCAGAGCAGCTGCGCTTGTAGGGGAAGTGGGGAGGCCCAAGGGGGTTGTTTCTTTGCCCTGCACATCTCTTCCTCACCTGCCTACAGCTGCCAGTAGTTTCCACAGCCCTGTCCTACAGAGACAAGGGCAGACCCCCCCAGACCACACGTGTCACGTGGCTGTTGGGTGGTGGAAGTATGTGGGGACCTTGGTGGGAATGGAGCCAGAGGGGGGGTGATGCCTCTGCTCAGAGCCCCCGCTCTCTTTGCAGACTCCCTGGCCTGCTTGAAGAGCTGTGTGAACTTCACTCTGGGCCCCGTCCGGCCATCAGTGGACCAGTTCCACAAATACCTGCCCTGGTTCCTGGAGGACCCACCCAACATCAAGTGTCCCAAAGGGTAAGCCTTGGGGTGGGTGCTGGCAGGGGACGTTCCCCAGTGTGGCCGTGGCCTTGATGAAGCCTTTGCTCTGACTTTCTGGCAGTGGACTGGCAGCGTATAGCACCTCCGTGGATTTGGGACCTGGTAACCAAGTTTTAGGTAAGCGTGACCTCACCTGGCAGGGAAGACCAGAGTCAGCTGTTCCCAGGGCAGTGGCAGGGGTGGGGAGGGGGGGTCCCTGCAAGCCCCGGGGAAGAGCCTCTCAGCCTCCAGTCTTCTCTCCTCCCTCCTCCATGGGGGCTTTGGGCCTGCCCTGGCCCTGTCCTCAGAGGTCATGTTACCTGGCTCCACGTTCTCAGACTTCACCCTGTGTGCCCTGCTTTTTTCTCCCCCATGCCCTGCCCCAAATCCTCAGTCGGTGAGACATTCACGGACTCTCACCAGTTGGTGCCGCACCAAGCCACTCACACCCCTTCCTCACATGCACAAATCACGCCCAGAGGCGGTCACCTGGTTAAGCGAATGGCTATTGCACCTGCCCAGGGGTCACCCACAGCACAGCCCTGTCAGGTGAACCACTTGCAGGGTTCTGTCTCCCTTTCTGGATCTTCCCTCTAGGAAGACGCACATCGAAAAAGTAATTGAATTAATCTGAAACATCCGATGCATGTTTTGAAACCCCGGACAACAGCATCTGGGTTTATCCTGGTGTCTTTAGGCTGTGCCCGTGGCAGTCAGGCCGGGTGGGCCTCCCACAGGGGTGCAACCCCCAAAGGCAGGGCCCCTCGCTCACAAGTTAAGAATTCCATCCTGGTGGCTGCCCAGCCCCATCCCCCAAGTGTCCCTGGGGTTTGAGGGCGCCTGCAGTGACCTTGACCTTCCTTGGCCCTGTGGGGGCGCAGCCTCGAGGTTCATGGCCTACCACAAGCCGCTGCGGAACTCACAGGATTACACGGAGGCCCTGCGGGCGGCACGCGCACTGGCGGCCAACATCACCGCCCACCTGCGGCAGGTGCCGGGCACCGACCCAGCCTTCGAGGTCTTCCCCTACACGTGAGGCCTGTGGCAGGGGTGGGAGGGTCCCTGGGGAGCTTGGAGCCTGAGCCGGAGGCGGGAAGTGGCGCGCCCCCGGCGGCAGTGACAGCGCTCCGCTGCCCCGCCCACAGGATCACCAACGTGTTCTACGAGCAGTACCTGACGGTGGTCCCCGAGGGCCTCTTCATGCTCGCCATGTGCCTGCTGCCCACGTTCGCCGTCTGCTGCCTGCTGCTGGGCATGGACCTGCGCTCCGGCCTCCTCAACCTGTTCTCCATCGTCATGATCCTCGTGGACACCGTGGGCTTCATGGCCCTGTGGGGCATCAGCTACAACGCCGTGTCCCTCATCAACCTGGTCACGGTAATGCGCCACGCCGGACACTCTGCTTCCTTCCAGAGACCCCACGCTCCGGCCCTCGCACGCCTAACGCCCCTCTCTGCCCCCAGGCGGTGGGCATCTCCGTGGAGTTTGTGTCCCACATCACCCGCGCCTTTGCCATCAGCACCCGGCTCACCCGGCTGGAGAGGGCCAAGGAGGCCACGATCTTCATGGGCAGCGCGGTGAGTGGGCCAGCCACCCCCCTGCAGTTCCCGTCCCCCCCCACCCTGTGCTCCCATCTCACGGGGCCTGTGACCCCCAGGTGTTCGCGGGCGTGGCCATGACCAACCTGCCGGGCATCCTCGTCCTGGGCCTGGCCAAGGCGCAGCTCATCCAGATCTTCTTCTTCCGCCTCAACCTCCTCATCACCCTGCTGGGCCTGTTGCATGGCCTGGTCTTCCTGCCAGTCGTCCTCAGCTTCGTGGGTGAGTGCCCAGAGGCCTTCCCGCACCTGCTGGCCTGCAGCACAGCAGGGCCCCTCCCCCACCCACTCCCAGCAGTCCCAACCCAGGGGCCCTCCCCCACCCACTCCCAGCAGTCCCAACCCAGGGGGCCCTCCCCCACCCACTCCCAGCAGTCCCAACCCAGGGGGCCCTCCCCCACCCCCGCACCATCTCCTGCCCAGCACATGGCCTCCCTGATCTTGGGCCTCTGGGGCTGTTCCTCTGCAGGGCCTGACGTTAATGTGGCTCTAGTGCTGGAGCAGAAGATGGAGGAGGCCGCCAGGGCCAGGGTGGCCTCCTGCCTGACCCACCAGGCCCCAACATCCACAGCCAGCAGCACCTACATCAACCATGGCTTTGAACATCCTGCCAAGAGCATGGGTGGTGCTGTCGGTTCTCTGTCCCGCGGTGGGCAGGAGTTCTGAGGAGGCTGGAGCTCCTATCCTGGCTCACCAGCCCTGACTCCTGGGGCTGTGCAGCTTCCCTAATGGGGGTCCCTTCACCCGTCCTCCCACTCAGGGCCTAGGAGAGGCAGTGGCCATGGGAGTGCCCGAGGTGGGTGGTTGGTCTCTGGCCACCAGGTGGGACCCAGGAGGACAAGATTAGGATGAAGGAGGCATGTGGCAGCGTGGGTGTGGTCTGTTCCTGTCTCTTGAAGTTGACGTATGTCTTTCCGGAGCAGGTTTTTACACTCTAATTCCGTGTCTATATGTGAACAGAGATAGAGTATCATTCCACGTTTAAACGTCTTCCGTAAATGACTTGACACATCCCTTCACGAGCTTCCCCCATGCCCCGTGCATTTTGCATTTATTCACGTTGGTCCCTGTGGGCCAGTCACTGCGACTGCTCTGGATTATTCCATTGCATGAATGAGCACGATTGCTTTATTTTTAAAGGTTTCATTTTTAATCCCTCCACCCACTGTGGGGCTCGAACTCACAACCCTGAGATCAAGAGTCAGGTGCTCCACCGACTGAGCTGGCCTGGCCCCACGAACACCATGATTCTGTCCGTTCCCTGCTGGTGGGCAGATTGGTCCCAGTTGTTTTCCAGTACAGCGCCAATCACTTCTGTGGAATCTCCAAATCCCCAAATCTCTGAAAACTGCGTTTGCTTTTTTTCTCTTGTACATTTGGGACAATCTCATTGGACCAGATGAGAGGTGTTTATTTACACCTTTACGACTGGGGTCCTTACATCCTTTGTCTCCTTGATGTGAGCGGTCAGATATTTTGGCACATTTGTGACTTTGTGTGCTGTGTGCGGCCCCGGGCCCTGATGGGGGGTAATATCTAAGGCAGCGTAAGCATCAAATTACTTTCCTAAAAACCTTCTAAATTCTGAAATTCATCACACCAAGGGAATCTCAGGTGCAGAAGATGAAACTCTGTGAGGCTGAGCAGGCATTGATGTGTCTGTGGGTGTGGGAGAGCTGCCTGGAGGCAGTGTCGCCGAGGGACTGCAGGGGACCCACAGCTGCCTCTGGAAAGCGCTGCCCTATTCACACCCCACCCGCCGGCCTCAGTGAGGGGCCTCCCTCCCCGTACCAACAACACTGTATGTCCACTTGCTCTTTGGGGGAAAGGGTAGCATTGTGGGTGATCATCATTTTTAAATACATTTTTCAAAAGAAACCTTTTTACAATTTTAGAATAGTTTTAGATTTACAGGAAAATTACAAAGATAGTACAGAAAGTTCCTGCATACTTCACGTCCAGTTCCCTATCAATATATTAGTATGGTACATTTGTCAATATACAATTAATAAACCAGTATTGATAATTACTACTAAAGTCTACACTTTTATTTAGATTTCCTTAGTTTTTATCTAGTGTCCCTTTTTCTGTTCCAGGATCCTGTCCAGGAGAGCATGTGACATTTAGTTGTTACGTCTCCTTAGGCTCTTGGCTGTGACAGTTTGTTAGACTTGTTTTTGATGACCTTGACGGTTTCGAGGAGGACTGGTCGGGCATTTTGTAGAATGTCTGTCCCTCTAACGGGATTTGTCTGGTGTTTTTCTCCCGATTAGACCAAGGTTATGGGTTTTTGGCAGGGAGACCTCAGAGGTGCAGCACCCTTCTCGGCACACGTAAGGGGTGCACACTGTCCCCATGACTTCCCACCATTGGCATTGAGTCTCCTCATCTGGCCAAGGTCATGTCTGCCTGGCATCTCTTCCACAGTTATCCTTTGCCCCTGTCCACACTGTCCGTGCTGTGCATCTTGGAGGGAAGTCACTCTGCACAGCCTACACTTAGGGAGTGGGGAGTTACGTCCCACCTTCTGGAGGGTGGAGTATTTACATAAATTTGGAACTCTTCTTAACAGAAAGATTGTCTATTCTCCTGCATCTACTTATTTATTTAGTATGACATATACAGTATGGACTCGTGGATATTCATTTTTGTGCTTTGCGTTCTAATATGGCACTACTTTATTTTCTTGCTCAGATCGCACCAGCTTGGGCTATCGGGAGTTTTTTTTTTTTTTAAGTTTTATTTATTTATTTGAGAGAGACAGAGACAGCGTGAGCAGGGAAGGGGCACGCAGAGAGGGAGAGAGGATCCCAAGCAGGCTCTGTGCTGCCAGTGCAGATCCTGATGCGGCGCTCGAACCCACAAAACTGTGAGATCATGACCTGAGCCAAAACCAAGAATTGGACGCTTTACCAACTGAGCCCCCCAGGCGCCCCCCCCCCAGGGGGCTCCTGTTGGCTCCTGTCCCTTGTCACACCTCCAGCATGGAGGGTTTTCCCATTTTGAGCACTTACCTTGCTTTCTGGCACTACGAGTTGGTCCAGGCTCAGCTTGTATATTTTCTGCCTCGGTCCTAGAATCAGTCATTTCTCCAAGGAGCCCTGGCCCTTCTACTGGAGATGGGATTAGAACCTAGGATCTGGTGTTCCATGTGTGTTTTTCTGCTGGGGCATTGTTGCTGTTGGGCTCTCTCAGCTGAGACAACAAGGAAATATACGTGTGTGTGAACCCACACATATATGTACACATTTCTTAAAAAAAGTTTTTTTAAATGTTTTTGAGAGAGAGAGCGAGTGAGTGTATGAGCGGGGCAGGAGCAGAGACAGAGGGAGACACAGAATCCGAAGCAGGCTCCAGGCTCTGAGCTGTCAGCACAGAGCCCGACGCTCGGCTCTAACCCACGAATGGTAAGATCATGCATGACCTGAGCCAAAGTCGGACACTTAAGCGACTGAGCCCCCCAGGCGCCCCTATATGTACACATTTCTAGAAATATTCCTATACGTAGCCATCTATAGCTGTGTTAAGCTAAATTGGAGTTCCTGCTGATGCCTTCAGGGGGAATTCATCACCTCAGGAATACTTCTAGACTTCTCCCTTGCTTCTCTGTAACCTCTCCTGCCAACAGCAAGAAGCCTGGCTTTACCCCCAACTCGATCTGCCTAATTGTTGCCTTCCACTGTATATGCTTAGTGTTTTCAGAGATGACAGCCCACACTGCCATGGCAAACAGCTGTAGAGCGAAGCGGCCCTTTTTCATTCCTTTTGCCCTTTGTCTTAGACTCCATTCATTTCCAAAGTCACTTAGGTCAGAGTGTTTTCCTACCATCCTCCTCACTGCTTCTTACATTTGTAACACAGTTCGATTGTTTTGTCACGTTCTGCATTCCAGTCTGGTGTTACAAAACCATGCATATAAAAGATCCATTCAAAGTGCAGGACATACCATGGGTATGGATATTGTTTCAGATTATGTATTACCACTGTTGAGAAACTACCACCTGTTCAATTTTGGTTTAAAAAAATACTTTTATTTGAAAAGACAATTAAAATATTCCTCTCATTTCCAATTACAATCTGTGTGAGACTGGGTTTCTTCGTATTTTTCAATCAAAACAACATATTGCAATTCAGTGAATGCAAAAGATGTGAGAATCTTGGTGTCTTCAATTAAGCCAGACATTAAAGAGATTTGCAGAAATGTAAAACTATGCTACGCTTCTTGCTATACTTCATTGCTTTGAAGAACATTATTTCCTCACAAAAATGTTAACATGTGGGGGTGCCCGGGTGGCTTAGCCCGTTAAAAGTCCAACTCATTTGATTTTAGCTCAGGTCATGATCTCGTGGTCATGTGATCAAGCCCCCAGTTGGGCTCTGCGCTGAGCATGGAGCCTGCTTAAGATTATCTCTCTCCCTCTCTCCTTTTCCCTCCCCTGCTTGAGCTCTCTCTCTCTCTCTCTCTCAAAAATAAACATTAGGAAAATGATAACACACTATGGTAACTATAAGCACAACCCACATCAAAGGTCTTTGGAGTCTTCAATAAATGTTTAATTTTTTAAGTTTATTTTGAGGGGGGGGGAATCCCAAAAGTTTAAAAGTTTATTTTGAGAGAGAGTCCTCGCTGTCAGTGTGGGCTCTCACAAACCGTGAGACCACGACCTGAGCTGAAATCCAGTGGTATGCTTAGCCGACTGAGCCACCCAGATTCCCCTGGAGTGTAAATGACTCAAAGAGGTTTCAGGACCATTGCCCTAGGGTGATTTATCTGGTTCTGGTTCTGACTTTATTTACAATTAATTGGAGCCCGTTGACTCTGAAGATAGGTGTTCATTTGTAGACCTTAGTCCAGTTGTCATGGAAATCATTTGTATCCAGTAGAAAAGGTAACCTACGGTTTTATTTTGCGGGATACCGGCCAGCTTTGTACCCATCCTAACGATCTTACTCGGTTTCCTCGAAGTGTTTATGAATACCTGCTTCCTGCCAATACTCTTGGGACCGGCTTTACCACATTACTGGTTACTTGGTTAACTCGATAGTCCTCCGGCGTATGTTCATCGGGTACCTGAACGAGGATTATAGTGACAGACACTGAGGACACGATGCACGCCGCGCGTGTTCACAGATTCTGCCACACTCGCGTCCACACGTCGCGCTCGCTCGGCCTGCACGTCACTGGGAGCCTGACACACCGCCAGCCCCATCCAGGCCGACCCGCCAGCCTCCCCGCAGGCAAGGGGCGGTGCCCCGCCCACCTCGTGACGACACAGGGGATCACGTGACGCTGCCCGGACAGAACCTCTTCCGCCCGCTTGCAACATGGCTGCCGGGCGCTCTCGGTCCTGCCGTCCCGGGCCTTCCCGCGCCTAGCGGCCACTTAGGGACCCAAGACCGCCCCTTGGCGGGGCCGCCTGGGAGAGCCGGCCGGGAGGCGGGGCGGGGCCCTCGGCGGGGACGCTCCGCTGCCGCCCGACCCGGCCCGGCCGCGGGGGGCTGGAGCGAGCGCGGACCGGAAGTCGCGCCGAGCGGCGGAGCCGTTAGCGCAGCGTGCCGGAAGTGGCCGTGGGCCGGCGTCCGGGCCGCGCCCGCAGTGAGCAGAGTCCCTCCGGCCGGCGACGCCATGGAGCCCGGAGCGGCCGAGCTGTACGACCAGGCCCTGCTGGGCATCCTGCAGCACGTGGGCAACGTCCAGGACTTCCTGCGAGTGCTCTTCGGCTTCCTCTACCGCAAGACCGACTTCTACCGCCTGCTGCGCCATCCGTCCGACCGAATGGGCTTCCCGCCCGGGGCGGCGCAGGCCCTGGTCCTGCAGGTAACGCGCGGCGGGCGGCTCGGACACGGGGCCGGGTGGGGGTGGGGGCGGCGGAGCCCGGCCTCAGTTTCCCCTCCGGCGCCCCCCCCCCCCCCCCCCCCCCCCCCCGGACCAGCCTCCCGCGGCCGCGCCTGCGAGTAAGCCGAGGCGCCGTTCGGGTGTCGAGTTACCGTCCCGCGGGAGCGAGCCTGGCTCGGCGTTCGGGGCGCTTGGAGGTGCCAGGACGGCCCGGCAGGGAGGGGGGCCGAGCGGGACGCCCCGGGGACACCTGTGCGCCCCACAGGCACGACGCGTGGAGGCGGGAGGGGGGCCGCGGAGTCGGCGGTTCGAGGCCGTGTTCGCCGTCCTCCTCTCACGTGGGGGCGAACTCGCTGAGCGCTGGACGGGCGTCGAAGTCGACCGGGTGCCCAGGAGCGTCCCCGTAGTAAGCAGGTGCTACACCGCAGTTGCCGCAGGCATTGGAGGCGCACAGTCCGAGTGCACGGCTCCGAGTCTCCTGTGACGTCTTCCTTCCTGTCGGGGAGACAGAGCACAGACAGGGACAGAACTGTGTGAGGCCGGTTGTGTGACAAAGCCCATTGCCAGGAAGGGGTCAGAGACGTGGTGTGGAAATCAGGAAAAGGTCTTGTAGGGGAGGTGGGGTTTTTGATGGGATTGGAAGCAGGTCTTCAGCCAAGCGTTGAGCCTGGGTAGATGGAAATGCTGGTAATACCTCCCTGCGCTTTACAGATTGTGTACAGCCTGAGCGAGTGGTCAGGCCGTTACTTTCTCGGTGGAGTGTCCAGTGGTCAGGCTGTGACTTTCTTGGTGCTCCTGTGGAGAAGCGAAAGCTTAGGCTGTTTGAGTGACTACTGAAGATGAATCGGCGGTGTTGGTACTCTGGGTCGGAACTGAGGCTGTTTCTCGTGCCTTCGGTGGCTGAGTGCCATCTGGGTGATCAGAGGACCGTCAGAGATGGTTTCTGGCAGACTCCTGAGGGTAGCTTATCACTTTCATGCAAACCCCAGGGAAACAGGGTTGAATTTTATGTGAGATGAGGGTGCCACTGGAACTTATCGTAGAGCTGGAACGCGGAACTTCATCTTTATGGGTCCAGATCTTAACATAGAGCGGGAAGACTGTTGTTTGGGGTGACAGTAGCTTGCAGAAAAGATGTGGAGGAGAAAGGAACACTTACTGAGCAGCGGGTATGTACTGGTTAGCGTGCTGGGTGTTAACCTTGTTTAGTCCCAATATCCTGAAAGGTGGGTCTTTGCCCTTGTCTCACACACGAATTGGCAGAGGGAATTCATTTTTCTAGTAACAGGTATGAAGTATGTCCGTACCTGGTGAGCAGTGTAAGGAAGAGGAGGTGGGGAGGGAGGAGTCACAGATGACCCGTGGTTTCAAACTTGGAATAATCATGCACTAATTGAACTGTCCCCTGAGTTTAGGGGGAAAAGCTTAGTTTCAGACAAGTTAGGATTGAGATTGCAGACAGGAGTCCCTGCTGGCAGGCTCTGGAACCACGGAATGGAGGAACCAGAGTGGTTTGAGGGGAAGAGAAGAGCCGAAGGTGGAGGGCAGCATTTTGAGGGGTGTCTCCAGTGAAGGGATGGGAGAAGCAGGAGGCTGCCGAGCAGCAGTAAGGGAGGGGAGGAAGTGGGCAGGGCAGTACCCAGGGGACACTTCCTAGTGATGGTTAAGAGGAGCGGTGTTTCTGCAGTTTGTTCCCAGCAGTCAGCAATGCCTGAGGGACTCTGAAGAAGCAGATGTTTCCAGGGCATTTTGTTGGGTGGGTGGGGGTGAATCCTGGGGGGACTGTTCTGGCCACAGAGGCATTTGGCAGGAGACTCGTGAGTTCAGTGTTGGATGGGAGTTCTGTTGTGGGTGGGACATTAAGATGCTGAGTCCCACTGAGTAACTTGCTGTGGCACGGTGTTCCTTCCTGGTGTTGTGTCCTCCTGACCCCCCATCCCTGCTCGTTTGCCTCTTAGGGGTTTTCTTCCCTGTACCTGACTTGATGGCAAGAGACCCCTTCCTGTGGCCACCCACCTGAGGTGGGTGGTTGGAGTCTGTCCTGAACATAGGCAAGCAGGGCTTGGATGGGAGTGCTGGGGTGCTCCATTCTGGAACTTGAAAGTGTCCTGATATATTGAGGTTGGACTGTTGGTGTGATGCACGATTCTTTCTCCTAATTCTAAGGGTTTGGCCAGCCTGGGTGCAGAGCTTGAGGGATGACCTTCAGCAGGAAAGATGCATGTGCAAGTTGTATTCCTTGCCGTGATATTTTAGTGTATTTTTTGTTTGTTTGTTTATTTACTTAGCATGCGTGTGAGAGGGAGAGAGGGAGAGAATCCCAAGCCGACTCTGCGCTGTCAGCACAGAGCCCTAAGTGGGGCTCCATCCCACGAACCCTGAGGTCATGACCTGAGCCAAGATCAAGAGTCGGACACTCAACTGACTGAGCCACCCAGACGTCCCTTTTATGTGTTTTAAGAACAAAATAGTTTACAGTGACACTTCATTCATTTGATACTTTTTGCTTTTCTTGGGTCCAGTTTGAGAAGCCTGCTTAGTAGAAGGTCTCTTGCCCCAGAATCAGGAGAGCCTCCCCACTTGTCCTCACCGGACCTGCTGGGAGGGTCGTCTCCTCTCTGTCAGTAGAGAAGTGGATTGGAGGTCACAGACCTCTCCTCCAGCTCCACGGTGCTGTGGTCATACAGCAGGCGCCTGGGTCCGTAACAACCGGAGCCAAGGACAGGGGAGGCGGGTGGCAGGTTAGAGGAGGTAGGGGGCTGAGTCAGCAGAGGTGGTGGATGCAGCGAGGAGTACCAGACCCAGGGGCCGGGGAGGTCCTGGGGGGTGAGGAGACAGAGTCCTTGCTGTTCCTTTTGTGAAGTTAGGATGAGGGTCTCGGGTGTCCGGGGCTGTATGGCTGTGAGGGTGAAGTCAGGTGTTGCAAGCACGGGTGTGAAATGTTGTCGGGCTCAGGTTCTCTGAAGGAGTAGAAATGGGTCTGGAATCGTTGCCTTGTTTCAGCCTTAGGGTTTCACTTCTTTCTGCCGACGTGGCCTTTTGACGTCAGTGTTCTTGTAATATTTTTATTTTCCTCTTTCACTGGCAGGACTCAGACAAGGCACTTACCTCCTCTGAGCTTAGTGTTTCCTCATGTTGGAAATGTCAGTGCTGTCTTCCTCACAGCATCTTCGGGAAGGTTTTGGGGAATCCGAAAGCATTTGGCAAAGTTCAGTAGTTAGAGACCTTTTGTTTTGTCTTCCTGCTCAGCACATGGAACGTGAAACATGATTATTTAACGTATGTCTGCATTCCTGTCCTTTGGAAAGGGACTCCGACCTGCTTCTGACCATTCTTCAAGAGCAGTTTTAGGTTCAAGGCAAATTGAAGGGGAAAGTACAGAGGTTTCCCATGTACTTCCTGTCCCCTCAGCCTCCCCCATTACCTGCATCCCCACCAGATGGTGCCTGTGGTACAGTCGATGCACCTGTGTTTCGTGTCAGACTACCCAAACCATAGTTGGCTTTAGGGTTCAGTCTTAGTGATGTCATTTTATGAGGTAGGGACAAGTGTTTAACTGGTGTCCGTCACACAGAGTATTTTTCATGCCGGGAAAATCTGCCATGTTCCACTCATTCCTCCCTCCTGCCCCGTTCGTGGCAACCACTGAACTTTTTACTGTCCCGTGGTTTTGTCTTTTCCAGAATGTCATAGAGTTGGAATCCTACAGAACATGTATGGGCTTTTTTGATTGGTATCTTTCACTTGGTGATATGATATAAGTTTCCTTCTCATCTCTTTACGGCTCCATAGCTCATTTCTTCCTAGTGCTGAGTAATACTCCACTGTCTGGACAGACCGCCATGTGGTATCCATTCACCTACTGAGGGACATTCTAGTTGCTCCCAGGTCGTGGCAGCTACGACTGAGGTTTCTGTGTGGCCCTGTGGGGAGCAGGGCTGCTAGCTGGGCCCCTCCAACCTCCCAGGGAGGCTCTCCCAGTCTTCCCGCCTCCAGTTGCCAGAGGAGCAACCCCCCCCCCCCATGGCCCCACCCCTCGGAGCTCTGGTCTTGCCCCTTGTAGCCCCCAGGGTAACACGTGCCTTTTCTTCAAGGTCTACCCAAGCCCCTTCCTTCCAAGGAACTTCCTAGATTTCCGAGACCTGGAGCGAGCATCTGTGCGCCCACGGCGAGGTACCACAGCGGTTCCTCACGGTCTCCTGGTGGCGCTGTCGTGGACGGGTCTGTGCTAGCCATGTTGGAAGTTGTGTGCGCCCTTGAAAGGTGCATACGAAATGCCATGTTTCTTGTGTGCTCTTCGGGTGGAGAGTCCCAGCACTTGTGTGGGTGTGACTGTCCCAGAAAAGAGTAGGGGCTGGTCCTCATACCAGAATGTTGAGTTCGTAGAGGGTAGGAGCTGTTACTTGGATTTTTTGTGTTCCTTGTTCATTGTAGACACGGCGTGGTTATCTGGGGGATGAAATTCCCACGTTTTTTAAGAGCCATACCCCTTCCACCTGTGCATTGTGGGAAGACTGCAGCTGTCTGGTGACTCTGCTGTACTGAGTGGGTTCAACTTGATTTCCTGTCTTCTCTTCTCGAGTCTGAATTGTTGGCGTCTTTACAGCTCTTGCTACCAGGACAGTGTCTTCTTCCCGTGGCAAGCAGGTCTCACCGGGGGCTGTAAAAAGAACTAAGGACAGGTGAGACCATTTAGTTACGTGTCCTTTAGACCCAGAAGTTGACCAGTGGGCGCATAGGTGCCATGAGCGTTGGCTTACCTGGTTTCCCTTCTGCGCGTTTGGAACTCCTGTTAGAGATTCCTTCACGGCAGCTCCTGGTGAAGTTGAAGTGCGTTTGTGATTTGCCAGGGGGAGCACGTCTGTGGTCTACTAGTTTTCCATTCTCTACTTACCACGTTTGACCACCTTTGCATGGCATGTGTGGCCCAGTACCGGTGGGGAAACTCACGGCCAGTTTGCTGTTCGATTGTAGGTGTTCACAGCCTTTGAGCACATGGCGCGCCAGGATGACGAGAAGAGGAGGAAGGAGCTGGAGGAGAAGGCCAGGAGGAAGGAGGCGGAGGAGGCTGCGGTGGCCGCAGCCGAGCAGGAGCCAGTGCCAGCCGCGGGGCAGGAGGTGGAGGTCGGCCCCAGCACAGACCCCGGGCCTCCAGGACCACCAGGACCCCGGGACGCTGAGCCGGCGGTGGCCCCCAGCTCGGTGGAGGCAGAGCCTGCGGGAGCGTGTGCAGGTGCCACGCAGGCTGCGAAAGGGCCACCAGCCCTTCCCAGGTAAGAATTCCTCCTTTGCGGTTTCTTTCTTGCTTGATATCCGGTGGGTGGCATGGTCATCCCTGGTTCCTGCTTGGTACCACACCAACTCTCCACGTTTAGGTCCCAAGCTGCGGTGCGTCCCAGTAGTGTGCCCATGTGGGGCAGGAGGCCAATCTGCTTCTGTCCTCGTCCTCTTGTCCTCTGCATAAGGCGGGGCTGTGATCCACCCCACTTGTGCAGCCGGTTGAGAGCTAGAGCCAGAATGAGAGCACCGGGCTCCCAGATTCAACCCGCCTGTGTGGAGGCTGTGTTTTGGTGCTGTGGGGACATGTGCCCACTGTGTACCTGGAGTCCCCTGGAAGATGGCCATGTCGTGAGTGGGGTGGTTGGCAAGTAGCCAACCTGTGTGTCAGCTTTCTCCCCTGTGGAGCAGAGGTGATAATGCAGCACCTGTCTCAAAGTCCTCTGTGACTGTCACTTGAGCCTGGGGTCTTGCAGCCTGTGTGTGACCATGCTGGAATCCCCCCCCCCCCCCACGACCATACTCTTCTCCCTTTCCAGGGGCTCTATTTCCTGGCGCTGAGCAGGGCTACACCGTGTGAAGATCTGGCGCCTCCTTGTGTGCAAGCGAGGTGGTGGCAACGGCTGCTTCTGGCCTCCTCTGTTCTAGCACAGTCCGCCTCTGTCCCTTCTCCCCCGTAACTGCTCCATGCTCTTCCCTCTCGTTGCACTCTCTGCTGCAAGTGAGAGGGTCTGTGAATGGAGCTCTTCGGTAACGGTGACAAGCAAAGCAGACAGCCTGTGGCGACACAAAATGTAGGGTAGGGAGGGTTTGTTCCATGAGATTAGGTGGGCGAGACTACGGGGTCGTGACAGCCGTACTAGGTAGTGGTGCTCACGGTCAGCAGTTGTCGGGGCAAGCCTGTTGATGAAGATGAGCAGTTCTTGCAGGTGGATCTTGGGTCAGAAAGGGGCAAGATGGGGGGCGCCTGGGTGGCTCAGTCGGTTAAGCATCTGACTTTGGCTCAGGTCATGGTCTTGCGGTTTGTGGGTTCGAGCCCTGCGTTGGGCTCTGTGCTGACAGCTCGGAGCCTGGAGCCTGCTTCGGATTCTGTGTCTCCTCCTCTCTCTGCCCCTCCCATGCTCGTGCTCTATTTCTGACGGTCTCTCAATAATAAACATTTAAAAAATTAAAAAAAAAAGAAAAGGGGGCAAAATGGGGCCTCGGGCCTGGAAGTGGAGGGGTCTTGGCAGAGAGTCACGAGGTCTGGCCGTTTCCTTCCTCCTCTAACGTTTCCTGTAGTGCAAATCTGCTGGAGATGAATTCCGTCAGCTTTTATTGGTTTGCAAATGTCTTTCTTTGATGCTGATTTCTGAGAATACTTCCGTGGTGTGTAGAATTCCAGATAACTTTTTTTCTTCAGTGTTTTAAAGAATGTCATTTCATTATTTTGTTGTCTTGTGATGAGAAGTGAGTGAGTATTCTCTGTTCCCCTTGGTGGGTCCCCTCTCCCAGGTGCTTTTAAGATATTTATCACTAGTTTCAGGATCTGATTATAACCTCCTGCGGTGTGGTGTTCTCCGTGTTTGTACCCTGGGGGTTTCTCAGCTGCCTTCTGCCTCTGTTGCATTTACCCCCTTCTAAGATCCTTAGTGCCTCCTTTGGAACAGTGTCTAACTCCCTGTCTTCACATTTACTCGTTTCTCCTTTTTAGTGTCTAACCTTCAGTTAAATTCATCAGCACGCTTTTTATTTTCCAGCTCTCCAAATTCCTATTCATTCTTTTTTATGGCCTTGATCTCTACCTTCATTGTTTTTCTCTAAACACATTCCATATCTCATAAACATGATAGCTGTGTAAAGCCTTTATCTGCCAATTCCATCATCTCTGATTTCTTGGTTTGTTATTGGCTGTTTGCTATTGCTTTCTCCTGATTTGGGATTACATTTTCCCGCTTCTTGACATATCTGGTAATTTTTTACTGGATGCCTGACGTTGATGTTATGTAGCTGCATCTCTGGATTTTGTTTTCTTCCTTTAAAGAGTGCCAAGTTTTGTTCTCATTTTTTTTTTTTTTTTTTAGGTTTATTTACTTGAGAGAGAGATAAGGAAAGAATCCCAAGCAGGCTCTGATGCAAGGCTCTGACTCAGGGCTCCATCCCAAGAACCATGAGATTGTGACCTGAGCTGAAACAGAGTCCAGGACCATTAACCAAGCTACCCAGCCGCCCCTGTCCTCACAGTTATTTATCACAGATTAGTATGATTTTTCAGAAGCATGTTTTTCAGCTTTGTTGGGGGCGTGTCTAGAGCACCTCTTATTCCAGGGCTATTTCGGTCCCTGTCGGGGTCACACTCCAGGGGCGCCTGTTTCCCAGAAGCTGTGTTCCCTCCCTGTTGGGGTTGCGCTCATGTGGGGACAGTTGACTGTTTGGCAAAGACTCAGAGGGACCCTGGGCAGTTTTCTGAGTCTTTCTGTGTGTAGCTGCCTGCTTCCTATGGTCTTTGCATAAAATGTTTGGGTATCAGAATGAAGACTGAGCGTACAGAGTTACTCATGTTTATAGACTGTCTTAAAAAAGGTGACCGATGTGGGTGTCGTGATGGCCTGTTTTACGTGGTGGCCTGGAGGGCCCCATCCCAGGGTTCGCTGTGGGGCATTCTGTAGAGGTCATTGGCGCCCGTAACCACTGGACTCCAGGTGAGGGACATCATCCTTGGTGACCTGAGTGGGTCTTATCAGTGAGGTGAAGCGCACTGGAAGCAAGGCAGAGGCTTCCCCGAAGCAGGAGACATTCACACCGTGGAACAGCTTTGCCCCATTCCCAGAGAGCCTGCTTGTGGCCTGCCAGCCACCACAGCTACGTGAGCCCGTTCCTCGCGGGACTCTCCGAGTGTCTGCATGGCGTGCTGCTGGTCATGTCTTTGTGGATGAACCCTGCTGCACACAGATACTCCTGTCGTATGATGTTATGTGAGAAAAGCAGTTTTCAGTGTGATGCCGAATTTGAAAAACGTGAAGTTATACGCATGCAGAGAACACAGCCTGTGAGGGGATAAATGGTGAGTCCTGGTTATCAGAGAGTGGTGGTTTGGGCTTTTATTATCATCTTTCCCCCCTTACCGTATCTTCTAAGTTCCTACAATGAGCATACATTTTGTTTTACTAAATTTTTTATCTCATTTTTAAAAATAATTCAAAAGCTTTTTTTTTTTTTTAATTTTTTTTTTTTTTAACATTTATTTATTTTTGAGACAGAGAGAGACAGAGCATGAACAGGGGAGGGGCAGAGAGAGAGGGAGACACAGAATCTGAAGCAGGCTCCAGGCTCTGAGCTGTCAGCACAGAGCCTGACGCGGGGCTCGAACTCACGGACCGCAAGATCGTGACCTGAGCCGAAGTCGGCCGCTTAACCGACTGAGCCACCCAGGCGCCCCCCAAAAAGCTTTTTTAAAAGAGGGGATTTGTTTTTAATTTGTGGGTTAGGGTTCGAATGGCTGCTTCATTCACATGTTGAGACCCTATTTTTCTGTTCTTGAACCTACAAGTTGTATTCTGGGCTGGAATCAGCCTGAGTTGTGCGAGTTGCGCACCAGTGTGGGTACAGAGTGAAGACTGGGGTGTGTTCCGGGATCCTTGGCCTCGTGCCGCAGGACCAACCCTTCCAAGGATGGGCACCTTCTTCGCCTTCAGGTCCTAACTGGCTTTCCGTGAGCAGATCAGGAAGTTGTGGCTCCCACGTCTCTCATTGGAGCGGAGCCGCAGCGCTGTGGCAGTCCTGGGGAAGGAATGGAAAGCCACCCTTTCCCGGTTCTGCCATTAGTGGCACCCCACGTCCTTCCGGTCAGTGCTCAAGATCGCTTGTCCTATAAACTGTAGCTCTCTGGGGTTGTGCTGAGTAGTGTAATGACACAGGGGCCCTGCCCAGTGTGGGCCGTCTGTTCACAAGCAAGTCACCTGCACTCTGGGTCTGAGCTGGCTGATTTCTGCTCCTCCTGTTTGCCACCCGTGTGCTGGCAGTCCTGCCCGGATTGGCAGTGATGACGGCAGACTCTCCCTTCTCTGGTTGGACAGGAAAGTCACATATACACTTACTGACTTAAACAGATTCAGCATAGGCACCAGGGAAAAACCAAGTAAGAGAGTGAAAACCTACATCTTTGTGTCTTATGTGTGTATGTTTGTCATCAGCTATTGGTTGTGGATGGTAGAGGGATGTTTTGTCTTGCTGTGATGTAGTTCACCCCGCAGCACAGTTTGCTCGTTGGCAGTAGTTCCTGACTTCTGCAGGTGTGGTCTTGTGAGCGCCATCGTGCTTCAGACAGGGTCCCACCCAGTCCCCCATCTGGACCTATGCCAACCACGGGTCTGTTCTTTTTTTAAATTTTTTTTAATATTTGTTTATTTTTGAGAAAGAGAGGCAGAGCACGAGAAGGGGAGGGGCAGAGAGAGAGGGAGACACAGAATCCGAAGCAGGCTCCACGCTTTGAGCTGTCAGCACAGAGCCCAACACACAAGCTGTGAGATCATGACCTGAGCCGAAGTCAGATGCTTAACCAACTGAGCCAGCCAGGCGTCTCCATGGGTCTGTTTTCTTCCCCCCAATTTTTGCAGTCTTATGTTTTTGTCTGTAATTGTATACTGATTTTCATCTTAAAGCCACACATATGGGGTTTTTTTGGTGAATGAGGGGTTATTTGAGGGAAACTTGAATTGGACCTAATTTTCCCGTGGCTGTGAATTTCATTCTTGATGCTGCCCTGCTGTCATTGTCAGGACCTTTCCAGTGAAGTTCAGGAATGCCCCTCCCCGCTGCTTAAAGTGCTCAGTTCTTTAGCGGAGAGAGGGCGTTTGGGCACACAGATGTCCTTGTGCACACAGCAGCTTAGCATTGAGAACATGTCTGTGTCTGCAAGGAGCGTCCACAGTAAAGACACTGGAGGAGGTGCTGCCCGAGTCCTGGCGTTTGCCCCGTGCGTGGCCCTGTGCCCTGGGCTCAGAGGACTCCTGGGGTGCTGGGCAGCTTTCAGAAATGCCGCCCGCATCACTGGTGCTGTGAAAGGACAGGGGCTGAATTCCAGTAGCATCAAAGGCCTGTGAGGCCCCTCTCGGAGCCCTGGGGGGCTCCCCTCTTGCATTCCGGGTCTGGGGTCTCCTGTAGCCCCCCTCTTGGCCAGCAGGTGGCGCTGTAGGTAATGCAGTGATAGTTGCATTGGCTGGTGCTGGCGAGCCTACAGTAATCCGCAGAGGCTGTGCCTTGTCTGGCTTTTGCCTTTAGAAGTCACAAACAGAACTCTTTAAAAGAGAAGAAAATAAAGGAATAATTATCAGGGAGTAAATGATCACTTGGAAATAGTGTCTCTGCCCTTAGAGCTGTGCCTGGATGAGGGACAGGGTGCTCCCAGGCTGCCCATGTTGAGGGTGGTGTGTGCCCCGGGAGCATCCAGGCCATCCTTCCCTGCGCAGGAAGCACTCCACTGAGTGGTGGGGGGTTGGGGGGAGGGGGTCTCCTGGAAGAGTGTGGTGCGCTGGATAGCTGCTTGCTGCGGTCCCTGGTTTTGATGGCATGGCCCTTGTGTCCTGTTGTGGGACAGATCCAGGTGCTTCCTAGGATGGGGACGGAGTCATTTGGAGGAGAGCTTTCAGGTTTCCTAGCAGCACTCTTGGCAGTTGCTTTGTTTCTGTCCCGGTTTGGCTGCCCCCAGACCCGGGCGCAGCCCCCTGTTCCTCCGTGCTCCCATCCACGCCCACCCTCAGCAGAGCCTCCTGGCCGTCTGTCCTCATCTCACGGTCCACTCAACGCTGGTGGTTCCGCCGTGTTTCAGCGTTGGGCAGCAGCCTGCTGGACATGTGAGCTGAGCCCGACAGGTGTACTGACTTGGTTTCATAGCGTGTTTCCTGTGGTCTCGTGCCCTAGGGGTGCTGCTTCCTGCCGGGGCATCCACTCCTGATGAGCTGGCTTCTTGGCTTTGTCTCTAAACGGGTCCTTTGTTGGCTCTGGCCTCTCCAGGTGCCCGTGGCAGGAGGCCCCTTGCCAGAGTCACATGGACATGCCAGAACACCACCCCACAACACCACCCCGTGTAGCCGCCCTGTTGGCTGCATCACACCTGCTGAACGCGGATCCCCACACATAGTGAGCGGGCACGAGCTTCTGCGAACAGTATTCCTTCTCTCACACGAGCCACCTGTCTCTCTCTCCGGCCCATCTGGGGTGGACGCTGCTGTCGCCCTCCAACCATTCGCTCTGAAACTGCCCCTTCTCTGAGCCCCCCCTCACGTGCCCTCCACAGGGTATGAGTTCTCCAAATCCAGAGAGTCTGATTCAGGTTGTTGGTTACAAGTACTTTTTTTCTTTCTAGAAGCTGCAGTTTTGTCTTTGTTTTGCAGTTAATTTCTAGCTTACAGGCTTCATCTTTAGAAGAGGTTGGCCTGCACATCTTAGAACAGTGACTTGTACTGAGTGCGTTGGGTACTGAAACTGTGTGGGAAAAGTGACCTTGCATCCTGGCCTGTGGGGTGGAGGCCAGGGGGAGCGCATCTGTGTGTTGGGGGGAGGCTTGTGGAAACCCGGGGAGCTCGTCCCCCTGGAAGTCTGCTGATTTTTACAGATAGAGGGATTGGGATGTAAGTGCCGAAGATTTGCTTAAAACCTTGCGGTTAGAAGGCAGGGCCAGTGTCAGTGGGACTTGAAGCCTTAAGTACTTGGTGCTCTCCAAGGCCTGAACTTGGATGTGTTTGCTTTGCTGTGTTAAGAAAAAAGTAGCTGGGGCACTTGGGTGGCTCAGTCAGTTGAGCGCCAGACTTCGGTTCAGGTCATGATCTCACAGCTTGTGAGTTCAAGCCCTGTGTCAGGCTCTGTGCTGACAGCTCAGAGCCTGGAGCCTGCTTTGGATTCTGTGTCTCCCTCTCTCTCTGCTCCTCTCCTGCCTGTGCTCTGTCTCTCTCTCTCTCTCAAAAATAAATTAAAAAAAAAAAAAATGAAAAAAGAAAAAAAGCAGCTATTACCAGATCTGAGAAATACTTTTCAGAAGTAAAACAACCAGCTTGTAGTTAAACATATTTCTAGAACATTAAAGAATGTAACGTTTTATGCTAGCTGCTTTTTTTTTTCATTGAAAAGGAAATATATGCACCTTGCCAAAAACGCATCAGGTAGAATTTAAACACGGAGGAGAGCAGACAGCGTGTCGTAAGGAACCCACACACACTTGTTGCCGGCCACCAGCCTCAGCACCTGACATGGCCCCCTGTGGAGTCATTTTAAAACAAATTCTGGGGCACCTGGGTATCTCAGTCCCTTATGTATCCAATTCTTTTGATCTCAGCTCAGGTTGTGATCTTGCAGTCGGGGGATTGAGCTCCGCATTGGGCTCTGTGCTGAGCTTGGAGCCTGCTCAGGATTCTCTCTCTCTCCTCCCTTGCCCCTCCCCTGCTGGCGTGTGTGCTCTTGCTCACAAAATAAATGAAAACAACAAAAAGCAAATTCCACTTCATCTGTCAATATTTTCAACTAGTGTTTAAATTTCCAGCTTTATTCTATGCCCTACTTTAATAATAAAGATTTGTTTAAATCTGTAAATAAGGCTCCAGCCACATACCATTTGTAGCTGACCTACTTATTTTATTTTCTCACAGCTGATTTGTTAAAAAAAAAAAAAAAGAATCAGGGCACTCAGCTGGCTCAGTTGGTGGAGAACTTAGCTCTTGATCTCGGGGTCATGGGTTCAAGCCCCATGTTGGGCATAGAGTGCACCTAAAAATAGCAAACAGGTTGTTGGTATGTTGTTTCCCGCTAACTGATTGTTATAGGGTGAAGTAAATTGGTAGTTACGTTTTGGGTGAACGTTTTGGAAAGTTACAAGAGTGTGTAGTGGAAATGAGTTCTCCCTAATAGGAACCATTGTCCATACTTTCTTTTGTGAAATGCGCATGTTCTCTACAACTTTTATTTTTTACGTTTACATGTATACATATGTCTGTGTTGTGTCCCTCATCACATATGCTGTGCTGCATGTGGACTTTCTGTTTCACCTGCAAGCGTGCTGGGGTCTCCCTGCTGCCAGGCGCTCGTCTCGCTTGGGGGCTCTGTTGTGTCCTCACGGCCCCCACGTCACGCAGGTGAGGACCCGCCCGAGCTAGGGCTGCGTTGGAGATAAGCAGAACCTGGGTTTGCCTTTGGCGGGGAGGGCAGTGTTCCACTACACAACCCACAGCCCTGCTGTCGCGTAGCCCTCCCCGCTCCCCAGCTTGTCCTTGAAATCACTTGTATTTGGGGCTTTTAAAGCTGACTCCTGGACCCACCCCTACTGATCTGATTGAATTGCCCTTGGTGGGAAAGGTGGGGGGGAAGCATGTGTCGTGATTTTCAGAAGCTTTCCAGGTGACTCTGTTGCCAGGTTTTTCTCCTGACTGCCTTCAAGTATTCCACCTGGTGGGTGTAGCGTCACTAACCAGGGACCCCGTGGGGAGTGTAATTAGGTGGTTTCCGGTCTGCTTCCGTCACCGATGATGCTGCTGCTGCAATGAATACGCTGTGCGTGTTTCTTGGAAAATGTGTATGAATATCTGTTGGATGAATTCCCGGGACAGGAGTTACTGGGTCAGAGGGTGCAGTGTGTGTAACTGTGACGGGTATTGCCGTATTGGCCCCAGAGAGAGTACCAGTTTTCCCACTGCCAGGCTCTCGGTGGCGCCTGACCCACCCCGGACGCCCACCGAGGCCCTGGCTCGCCGCTTGGCCACTCTCGCTTTGTTGCGTTGCTTTATCTGACACATGTTGGGTTCTGATTGGCTTTGTGTATGTCGCTGTGTTTTTTTTTCCTTTTCCGTTCTGTTTACTCACAGGTATTAAACGCTTTGTTTTATTTGTTTGCCAGGACTAGGCTATTTTGTTTACCAGCACTTTATTATAACACGTTTTCGCACGTGGTGGACTAGGGGTTTATCTCCCTGTCCCCTGCCCACCGACCCCCCAGCTTTTCTGGAAAAATTTTCCATGTAAAATTCTGTTGAAATCTTCATTGAAATACATTAAATTTATGTTTTACATTAGAGGTAATTGACATTTTTACATTATTGAGTCTTTTTGTTTGAGAACAGGCTATGTCTTCATTACTCGTTCTGTTTTATGTTCCCCTGTATTACATCAGTGTAGTAAGACTTTGTCTTCTCTGGCTGACGTCATTGTAAAAATACAGCGTATGACACAGGGAACATGTGAAGTATGTGTTAACTGACTGTTATCACTGAGGCTTCCAGGCAGTGGTAGGCTGTTAGTATGTAAGGTTTTAGAGAGGCAGAAGTCAGAGGTGGATTTTCCACTGCAGAGAGCAGTTGGCGCCCTTAACCTCTGCATGGTTCAGGAATACAGAATAGTTAGTATCTATTTCTTAATAACAACTGTATTTAGTAATAACTTATATACATTTTTAACATTTAGAATTTTAAATGCTCCTGCATTTTTTCTCGCCCTTGAAATTTGCCCAACGCACCTGGAAGGATGGGGCTGATGGTTGCTGAGGGAAGAGCAAGAGGGGCTGGTCCTGGGGGCTTCGGGTTGGGCCAGGGCTGCTTTGGGTCTGAGGGGCTGAAAGCCGTGTAGGGGCAGCCTGGCCTGGTACAGCGATTCAGCAGTTCCACACATCATCAGTGCTCATCATGACCAGTGCCCTCCTTAGTCTCCATCAGCAGTTTCCCCTTTGCCCCATTGACTTCCCCTCTGGTGGCCAGCAGTATGTTCTCTGTAGTTAAGAGTCTGTTTCTCGGTTTGTCTCTCTCTCTGTTTCTTTTGCTTGTTTTATTTTTTAAATTCCACATATGAGTTAAATCACGGTATTCGTTTTTCTCTGACTTATTTTGCTTCGCATTATATTCTCTAGATCCATCCCTGTTGTTGCAAGTGGTTAAGATTTCATTCTTTTTTATGGCCGAATAATAGTCCATCGTGTATATATATCTCATCTTTATCCGTTCATCCATCAATAGACACTTGGCTTATTCACATAATTTGGCTATTGTAAATATGCTGCAGTAAACATAGGAGTGCATATATCTTTTCAAATTAGTGTTTTCATAGTCTTTGGGTAAATTCCAAGTAGTGGAATTACCGGTTCACATTTCTATTTTTAATTTGTTGAGGAACTTCTATACTCTCTTCCAGAGTGGCCGCACCAGTTTGCCTTCCCACCAGCAGTGCGTGAGGGTTCCTTTTTCTGCACATCCTCACCATGTTTTTTTGTCTTTTTGATACTAGCCATTATGACAGGTGTGACATGGGATCTCATCATGGTTTTGATTTGTATTTCCTTGATGATGAGTGATGTTGAGCATCTTTTCATGTGTCTGTTGGCCATCTGGAGGTCATCTTTGGGGAAATATCTGTTCATGTCTTCTGCCTATTTTTAATTAGATTGTTTGATTTTGAGGTGTTGGTTTGTATAAGTTCTTTATATATCTTGGACACTAATCCTTTATCTGAGATGTTATTTGCAAATATCTCTTCCCATTTTATATGTTTTCTTTTAGATTTGATTCTTTTGCTGTGCAGAAACTTTTAATTTTGATGAAGTCCCAATAGTTCATTTTTGCTTTTATTTCCCATGGCTCAGGGGACATATCTAAAAAAATGTTGCTATGGCTGATGTTGGAGAAATTACTACCTGTGCTCTCCTCTGGGATTTTTTTTTTTTTTTAAGCTTATTTATTTATTTTGAGACACAGAAAGAAAATGTGAGCAGGAAAGGGGCAGAGAGAGAATCCCAGGCAGGCTCCACGCTGATAGCAGAGAGCTCATTGCAGGCCTTGAACTCAGAAACTGTGGGATCATGACCTGAGCTGAAATGGAGTCAGATGCTTAAGCAACTGAGCCACATACGCGCCCCCCTCCTTCAGACTTTTGATGGTTTCTATCTCACATTTAGATCTTCCATCGTTTTGAATTTATTTTTGTGTATGGTGTAAGAAAGTGGTCCTGGTTCATTCTTCGGCATGTGCTGTGCAGTTCTCCCAGCACCATTTGTTGAAGAGACTTTTTCCAATTATATATAGTTTACCACTTTGTTGAAGATTAATTGACCATATAATTGTGGATTTATTTCTGGTTTTCTGTTTTGTTCCACTGCTCTGTGTGTCTGTTTTTGTGCCACTACCACACTGTCCTGACTACGGCTTTGTAATATAATTTGGAAGTCTGGAATTGTGTTGCCTCCAGTTTTGTTTTTCTTTTTCAGGATTGCTTTGGCTCTTTGGAGTCTTTTGTGGTTCCACACAAGTTTTAGGATTGTTTTGTTCTAGCTCTGTGAAAAACACTGTTGGTATTTTGTTGGGGATCGCATTTAACGTGTAGATTGCTTTGGGTAGTATGGACATTTTAACAGTGTTTGTTCTTCTAATCCAGGAGCATGGAATGTCTTTCCGTGTGTTAGTACTGTCTTCAGTTTCTTCCATCAGTGTTTCATGGTTTTCAGAGTACAGGTCTTTCACCTCTTTGGTTAGGTTTATTCTTAGATATTTTATTATTTTCAGTGCAATTGTAAATGGGATTGTTTCCTTAATTTGTCTTTCTGCTGCTTCATTATTAGTGTATAGAAATGCAACCGATTTTTGTACGTTGATTCTGTATTCTGAGACTTTACTGGATGTGTTAGTTCTAGTGTTTTTTTTGGTGGAGTCTTGCGGGGTTTCTATATAGAGTACCATATCACCTACAAAAAGAAGTTTGACTTCTCCTCGCTGCATTGGATGTCTTTTATTTCTTTGTGTTGTCAGATTGCTGAGGCTAGGACTTCCAGTACTATGTTGAATAGAAGTGGTGACCATGGACATCCCTGTCATGTTCCTGAACTTAGGGGAAAAGCTCTCAGTTTTTCCCTACTGAGTATGATATTCTCTGAGGGTTTTTCCTATGATGGCCTTTATCATGTTGAGTTATGTTCCCTCTAAATCTACTTCATTGAGGGTTTTTATCAACAAACGGATGTTGTACTTGGTCAAAGGCTTTTTCTGCATTCATTGAAATAATAATATGGTTTTTGTCCTTGCTCTTAGGATGTGATTTGTGAACAGTGAACCACCCTTGAATCCTGGGAATAAATCCCATGTGATGGTGGCGAATGATTTTTTTTAATGTACTGTTGGATTTCATCTGCTAGTATTTTATTGGGAATTTTTGCATCTGTCTTTGTCAGTGATAATGGTCTGTAGCTCTCTTTTTTAGTGGGGTCTCCTCTGGTTTTGGAATCAGGGTACTGCTGTTGGCTCTGTGGGTCTTGTCCACTCTGTGTCCTGTCGCCTGGAGCATACCTGGCACATAGTTGGCACTCATACCAGTTGAGCCAATGAATGATTCCGGTTTAAAGTCACTTTAGAACATGATAAACCCTTGAGCTTGAGCACATCTGATGGATGCCATGACCTAGTAACGCTCGGCTTCCCTCGAGTTTTCAGAGTAATGGCGCTTGCCTTACGCCTGCTCTCTTTCTCCTGTCGTCTTTTATGGCAACTCTGTGTTCTTCAGGCCCCCTGCTGGGCCCGGAAGCCTTTGTGGCATTTCCCGGAGAGCCTCCCTGGTGGCATGAGCCGCAGCAGGCCAGCGCCCTGGACGGTGCGCCAGGGGGCCCGTCTGCACAGGCCTCAGGCTTGTGAGCCTTCCCTCGGGAGCAGGAGCTATCTGGCCTGCATGCGTCCTCCTGGAAGTGGCGTCCTCTCAGAAGCCCACAGTGGGTGGCAGGCAGAGTTGGAGCGTCCAGGGGGTGCTGACAGAGGGTGCGTGGCAGCCTGGTCGCGCCCCTTGCCGCGAGGACCCACGGAGGAGGCCCTGTCGGATGGCCATGCTGTGAGCCAGGCCTGGAGGCCTGGGTCTGGGGCGGCGGAGCAAGGCCAGCGGGCGCTCTCCTGCTGCTTGTTTCGAGGTCTCTGAAAACACTTTGTATTTTTAGATTATTCAGATTTGCTGAGAAACCTGTTACAAAGATCTTACAGAGAGTTCCCACATCCCCAGATGCCAGTGTCTTCTGTGAGTGGGGGCTGCCCAGGGCTCATCTGAAGGCCGCCTTCCCACATCGCCCCTGGTCCCCGCCCGGCTGCCACCCTGGTCCTCACTCCCCTGGCGCCCGGAGCAGCTACTGCTGAGGTCCCAGGCTGGCTTGTGCAGGTGTCCATGGGGCTGTCCTGCGGAACAGCTTCTCCCCCCTCCCTGCTCTCTCAGCTGTCCGTGCGCTTGTGTGGACGCGTCTTCACTGGTGTCCGCCTCTGGTTCTTTTGCTCAGGGTGCCCCATCCTGTGGACTTGTCCTGTTGACACGTTTTCATGGTTTCTGAGCATGTGTCCGTGTTGTCACGCCATGCGGTGTGCAGATCCTCCTGCACGGTTCCAGAACCGGGAGCTGGAGCCAGGCCTGTTCATGCCCGTTGCCTGGTCTGGATTTTGTCACCCGCTGAAACCGTCCTCAGCTTTTCACTTCCCGATCACAGCCCACGTTCCCTTTTGTGAATTGTATGGTGCGGACTGGAGGAAAATGCATTCACATGCCAGTCCCATGTTGCTCAGCCGCTGGCCTCTGGGCCACTGTTTCCCCGCATGCACTGGGGGGGAAGCCGTTGGCTTCCTGGCTCACCCGAGGGGCGTGTGAGGCAGTGCTCGGGCGTGGGAACCTGGCTGGGCCCGCCGCTCTCTCTCAGTGGTGCTTGTGCACCGAGCGTGTGGGTCCTTTCGTCTCTCTTCAGGAGCGCCAGCCCAGGGGGTCTGCTGACCGGAGGCGGTGGAGACGGGTGGCGTGTCATGGTCCCTGATTGTATGAATGGTGCTGTTTTCCTTGGGTGGCACCGTCGTGTTGCAGGGTGGGAAGGAGCTGCTTCCCTGCAGGGGTGTGGTGTGGCTGACAGTGGGCGGAGCCTGGGGGGTGGTCAGCCAGGGGCTACAGGGGTGTGGTGTGGCTGATAGCAGGTGCAGCCTGGGGGTTGGCGAGGGGACATTGGAAGGAAGGCAGCCAGTGCCCTTAGGTGTCCACGGCAGCGGCCCCAAGTCCCCATGTGCTTGCATAGCATCTTCAAGGAGGGGGGGTGTCATGCTCCCTTCCTGGCACCTGTAGGGTGGGGGACAGGGGGTCTGGGTTGCTCCCCCAACTGGTCCCAGTGCCCTGCCCGGGCCATCCCTCTGTCCATACCCTCCCCCCCCCCCCCCCCCCCCAGCGTCCCTGTGCAGTCAGACTCCCTGAGAGCTTTGTCTGCTCCAGTGCTCCGCAGTAAGTGGGCGGTGGGACTAGCTGTGACCTAGAAACACCTGAGCGTTTTCCAGGAGGCCCCCGGGAAGCAGAACACAGGAGGAGGATGTCATTTCTGATGCTTGTGCCCTCTCCCAGGAGAGCAGACTTCGGGTCCTTGTTTCCTCTTGTGGCCGTGACCCAGTGCCTGCGCCCCGGCACGGTGGGTACTGCACAGGGTGGGCGTGGCAATGACGGACTTCCTGACCTGCTCCCGGGTGACTGCCCACCCTGCGCCCTAAACAGGAGGATCTCTGAGGAAAACAGGTCCCAGGCTCTCGGAACAACAAAAGCAGCAGAGCCTGCGTCAGAGTCAGGAAGAAGGGGAGCAGTCACCCCCCACAAGGGCCCACAAATGTGGTGCGGTCCCCTCTCTGGCGGGTCAGCACGGCCCTCTCTGGTGACAGGGTCCTCTGTGGAATGTCAGGGCCATGGGGAAGGGCTCCGCCGAGCGTGGTCCTGGGACGAGACTCTGCGGGCCTGGCAGCCCGTCCCGGCTGCGGGCCTGTCTGTGCCAGCATCGTGTCCCCGCTCTGGATCTCTGCTTGAGCGCCTGGGGTTTTGCTGCTGTAGCCCTTATTTAGATCTGTTTCCATGGTAGCTCTCCAGCCTTGGAGCTTCCTTTTTCCTGAAACATAGGTTTTTGTTGGCAATTTGGAAATGCTGCCTGCAGATACTTGAAGGGGCCGTGGTGGTGGAAGAGGGGGTGCAGTGGGGCTCTGTCTGCTTCACTGGGACCCCTGCCTCTGTCTCTCCATGGAGAGGCCTTTTGGGAGACGCGTGAGGGCACAGGATGCCGATGCCTCCCCTGCTCGCCACGGGTTCTGCATTCTGGACCAGCTTTGGGCTCCATGCCTGAGTGAGCAGGTGTGGTTCTTACACCCCTGCCCGCACGGGGCCTCCCCCCGTGCCATCTGCATCTCTGCTGCCCACGGTACGTCTTGCACGAGCATCCCCATCGACCTTGATGCTGCGTGTCCTCCAGGGTGGGTGCCCAGTGTCCTCTGCTGGGCTGTGCTCCACGACCTGGCCTTCTTCCGGAATTCTGGCAGGGTGGGGACTATACAGATGACCACAAGGTCTCCAGAAGTGACCCGTACTCATTGGGGGAAACTTGGAGATACGTATTTAAACAAGACAAAAGGATTAAAAGCGCCTCTGACACTGGTAATGACCGTTATGTGTTCTCTGGTTGCTGGGTCGTGCCCGGCTGGGCCCCCACTGAATGTCGGCCCCTCTGTCCTGCAGACACTCAAGAGTTAAAGCTTTCTGGTGTAGATGTGAGTTATCTGTCTGCACCCTTACCCCGGGGGTCCTGGGATAGAGTGATGCGTTCCCGCATCAACTGGACCACGGGGCCTTTTCTTTCCCATTTAGCCTGCTCTCCCCTTGAGGGGCACTTGTCTGGAGAAGCCTAAAGTAGATTTCATCTAGAAAGTAGATTTCTTTGCAATTTGTCATGATCTTTCCTTGACACAGGTGATGAAGCCGCTCCTGTGCAACTGTAGATGCACTTGTGGTCACAGTGCTCCCACCCGTGAAGGTGTGGACTTAAGAGAGCATAGTGGTTCTAAGACAGCCGTGGATGCTTTTGAGTCTGTGTCCCTCCCCGGTGTCACTTGGCACATGTGGTCTGCCTGCTGCAGTGTCCTGGGCGTCACTGCTCCCTGTGGGATCCTGTGCCCTCTCCTTTCCGGGAAGCCGGCTCTTCTCAGGGTTCAGGGAACCATGGCCATGCGTTCCAAGTTCCCGGGAGTGCTGTGAATGCTGTCTCCTTTCTGTGGCGGTGCTGTCTCGTGTCTCTGGGGTGACCTGGGCAGGGGGGGGGTCTGTGCCGGCTGTGGTTCTGTGGCAGCGGAGCCCCCGACACCAGGCATCTGTCCTCCCAGCTGGGCCTCATGCTCCCTGCTCCGGAGCTGGGCTTGGAGCCTTTCCCCCACTGTCACCTGCTCGTTCCCTTGAGTGTATAAACTGGCTGCCCCATACACACGTGTACACACGTGCAAACATGTCTGTGAACCCGGCAGGCCCTCACCTCTTAGGTTTCCTGCCTGCTCTGCCCCTCACACTCTGCCTTCTTTGCACACCCTCTCCACTCTCTGAGCTCAGACCTTCCTGGGCAGTGTCCTCTACTGTCCCTCCTCTGTTGGGGAGTCTCTGTGGGGACTTCCCTGGGCCTGCCTTGTGCAGTGGGGGCTCCTTCCTCTCCTCCAAGGCAGCCCCTCCTGTGCCCTTGCTCTCGTTCCATTGTCCTCTTGCACATGGGCTGTGCACGTTCTTGTGCGTGAGTGTCACTTAAGCTTGAGGCGTGAGGCCTGCAGCCCAGGGTCCAGGCCATGTTCTCAGGTTGTCAGGCACCGAGAGTATCACCCTGCCTGGCCTGTGCTGGCTCTTACCTCCCTAGAGGAGGGGGACCCTGACGCTGCCTCTGCCCATCCACTTGGCAGGGTCCCCGCGGCAGCCCTTCCCTAAGTGAGCCATGTGTCCGCTCTTCGCCACACTCTGCGTCGTGGGGACTGTCCTCAGTGTCTTGCAGCTGTGACAATGGGGTTGAGCCCCGTGTCTGTCGGGTGTCTCCTGACTAACTGTGAGCTACCTGGGAGGGGTCCAGGGAGACAGGCCCCCTGAGCCAGCCTGCTGCGCAACACGCATCTGCGGGTGTGGTTGTGAAGTCCCGGCCGATGGCATTTGTACAGGCCAAGCACTGCCACAGATGACCACCTGGAACAAGGTGTTTCTCAATGAGAAATGACTGGAAGCTTCCCCAGGCCCCCCATTTCTCCCACTGCCCCCCAGGTGCTACATTTGTGCACCCCGTTCTGGTAGATGGGCCCCCCAGCCCCCTGTGTGGACGGCTGTGCACACGCGTGTGTGGCAGTCTGTCCCCACCAGGGGACCACGCTGCCAGGGGAGCGCGCTACACTGTCCGAGTTGTACTGGCCCGAGAGGGGCGCGTGAGGTTCGAGTGTTTAGTTCTATCGCGCATGAGGTGTTGTGTTTCTGTGCATCAAAGGGCCCTGATATCTCTTTCTGAGAGTGCTCCTTATGTCTTCCGTCCATTTTCTGTGGGACCTTCTTATCTTGTACTTCGGTTTTTAAGAGCTTTCCGTACATACTGGGGAAATTCGATCTTCATCTGTGATGTATTTTTCTCCAGTTTGTCTGTTTTTATTTAAATTTTTTTTTTAAATGTTTTTATTTATTTTTGAGACAGAGACAGAGCATGAGCAGGGGAGAGGCAGAGAAAGAGAGGGAGACACAGAATCTGAAGCAGGCTCCAGGCTCCGAGCTGTCAGCACAGAGCCCGACGCGGGGCTCGAACTCATGGAGTGTGAGATCATGACCTGAGCTGAAGTCAGACGCTCAACCGACTGAGCCACCCAGGGGCCCCTATTTAAAATTTTTTAAACTATTCATTTATTCATTTTTGAGAGAGAGAGAGACAGAGCATGAGAGAAAGAGAGACAGAGCATGAGAGAGAGAGAGACATGAGCATGGGAGGAGCAGAGAGAGGAGGAGACACAGAATCTGAAGCAGGTTCCAGGCTCCAAGTTGTCAGCACAGAGTCCGATACAGGGCTCGAACTCACAAACTGTGAGATCGTGACCTGAGCTGAAGTCAGACACTTAACTGAGCCACCCAGGTGCCCCTAATTTGTCTGTTTTTATTTGTCTGATACTGCTTGTGATAGTTTTTTCTCCAAGCAAAGGTGTTTAACATTTAAAATGCTATAAAATTCATCCTACCTTTATTTTCTTTTGTGTCTGGGTTTTGAGTTAGAAAGGTTTCCCTACACTGAGGTTATGAAGGATTTCACCCATTTTCCCATTTTGTGCTTTATTTTATGATTCTGTGAAAGTGACCTGGTGTGGTGTCACTTTTCTGTTCATTCCTGCAATCCGTGTGCTGTGTGTGTGTGTGTGTGTGTGTGTGTGTGCACGCGCGTGTGTGTGCCTGTGATCTGTGTGCTGTGTGTGCTGTTTGTGTGTGTACGTGCTGTGTGTGTGTGTCTGTGTGTGCACGTGCACTGTGTGTCTGTGTGCTGTGTGTGCTGTGTGTGTGTGTGCTGTGTCTGCGCTGTGTGTGTGCTGTGTTTTGTGTGTCTCTGTGTGTGTCTGTGTGCTGTGTGTGTGTATCTGTGCGTGTCTGTGTGCTGTGTGTGTCTCTGTGTGTGTGTGTGTCTGTGTGCTGTATGTGTCTCTGTGTATGTGCATGTGTGTGTGTGCTGTGTGTCTGTGTGTATGTGTCTCTGTGTGTGTGTGTCTGTGTGCTGTGTGCGTGTGTGTGTGAGCCCCATGTTGCCGTTGGCCTGACACACTTGTTAGGAATCGTGTGGACCTCCCTGAGGCTGGCCGGGCCACCGCGCTCCCCTGTCCATCTGGGTCGGGCTGTGTGCCCACGGACCAGCCCTTGTACCAGTGCACGTCTCTGCTGCATGAGTGGAGGGTCCTGCCGGCTGGTCCGAGGTCTTCAGTCCAGAGGCCGTGAAGCAGTGTGAACGGTACCTGTCCTTCCCTGAGCCGCTGCATCTTCTGAGCCCTGCGGACACTGCTCCTCTGCGCTCGGAGGGCCGGCTGGCAGGTGGCTCTGTCCGCAGGGAAGAGCTGGTTGTGTAGACCCCACGGCAGCGTCCTTCCTTAGGTCTTGTTTTGCCGTGGACACCTGTGTGTTTATCTCTAAGGGTGGTTCTCCTGCAGGCGGCTTAGTGTCTGTTTAGGATGTGAACACAAGGTTTCCTTGTAAACTACCCTCTTAGGCCTGCCCGCCCAGTGCTCCTTTTTTATAAGGAATAGTTTGCAGCACTGCCCTTCCCACCTTGAGGTCGGGCCCCTGCGCAGTCACCAGAGCAGTGCTACACCTGTGTGAGTTTCTGGAGGGCGGGAGACTTTTCGCAGAGCCCAGAATTGAACACATTTGCATGCAGATGTGTGCCTGCAAAAGTCACGCTGTGGTGAGCCGCGTGAGAAATGTTAGGGTTTCTGTCTATGCTGAGATTATCTGTACACAGGCTTCTGCCTACTGGTGTCTGGGGTGTGCGTGGGGGTGTGGGGCAGAGGACAGCGCCCGGGGCCCTGGAATCGCCTGCTCCCTCCAGGCCCCTGGCGCTCGGCAGCGCCCGTCGGCTGGGACGCGCATGGGGAGCAACCTGCTTCAGGGTCCTGTGCTCCATGGGGAGTGAAGGCAGTAGGTCCACTGGTGAATTCCTACTTAGAAATGTCCCCCGAGACACAGTGTGCAGGCACTTCCGTAGCGGGCATGCTGAGGGTGCTGAGGACGCAGTCCAGAGCCTGGATGGTAAGCTTTTCGTGCGAAATTTCACAGCAGTTCACGGAATGTGGTGTTTGTAAGCAGAATGGGTCTGGCTGTTTGATGAAGTCACTTTATACGTCCTCAAGGAGGCAGAGGTAAGACACGTGTCTCTGTGTCTCCCTCTCCCCTGTGTGTCCATGCGTGTCCATGCAGACCCGTGGCTCAGGGCTGTGGGAGAACTCTGCCTTTGCCCCCACGCTGCTTGTATTCTTGGTCCACTGTGCTGAGTACCTCCCTGGGACACCACCTGCTTGGCGGTTGGGTCTGAGCACCAGGCTGTTGCTGTGGAAGCCCCATCGTCACCTGCTCATCGCACCGCTGGGCAGCTTCCTTGTGGCCCTCAGCAGCTGCCACATCCCTCTGTCTGGGCTTGGTTCCCGGGCTTCCCTGTGTCCTTCCGTTCCGGGCACCGGGGGCAGGGGGGTAGCGGGAGATGTAGGAAGGGCTCACCTCAAGGTGGGACAGACAGACAACCTCAGTCTGGCCCGCGGGCCATCCAACACTCTTCCTTGCCACTTCCTTCCACTGAAGGTGTGCTGGGGAGGCCCTGGGGAGCCACGTGGGGTGGGTGGGTGGGGTCCAGAAGGAGCAGGTGCAGCCGAGGGAAAGAGTGACGGCGCACTTCACATGGGCTCGGAGGAGACCGTGCTCTTCCAACAGAGCAAACGGGAGGCCCTCCCAGTGGGCTTCATGGGAGGTGTGGTGGCCATGCCTAAGCAGCGGTGACCTTCCCCGGAGCGTGCTGTGCTCTGTGTGGTGTCGCGAGCTGTGGTTCTCTTGCACCCGGGCCTTTTCCCCCCAAAGTTGGAGCATCGTCTCTGTCTCGCCTTTATTTTCTCAGTGTACTCCTAGTCTCTTCTCCCGTGTCCTTGGTGCGGGACAGGAGTCACCAGGCCACAGTGCTCAGAGGTGTTTTCTTCTGATGGCAGGCTTTTGTCTTGGCCAGTGTGGCTTAGGTGGTAGTGGTATCACCTGCACTGCCAGTTCTTGAAAAGGGCCTGTGGTCGTGGTCTGCTCTCTGCAGATGGGCTGTGGGCAGGCGGGGGTGGGGGGGGGTGGGGGAACAGCACGTGGCTTGAGACGGCACCCATGCACGTGTGGTGGCTCCTTACACTTTGTCCTGCGTCCGTTGGAAGAGAGCTGACATGTCCTGCACAGTGACTTGCCCTCAATGTTTGCTTCTGTTCATTACTCCAGGGCCTGGAATCTGGCTGCTGCCCTTCGGGCCAGTTTTACAAATAAAACTTAGCATGTCTTCTTACGCACCACTTTCCTTTTTCCAGTTGGTCCACTGCATCCTGGGGAGGATTTTCCAAACAGTGTCTTGTCTTGGGTGATTTCCTTTGTGCTACAATGTAGCAGTTTCTGCCTCCCTTCAGTTGTGGGGTGGATGTACCCTTCTGTCACCTACGGAAGGACTCCAGACTGTTCTCTAATATTGTTTGATTCCTTTAAAATGAACACCACTGTGACCAACTTCTGTTTTATAACCTTGAGCTCTTCAGTTGGTATCCCAGTGAAACTGCGTGTTAACCTGAAGACTGTCACTGGCTTAGTCTTATTAACTCTGCTACTGAAAGCTGGTGGTGTATCGTTGCATTGTTTGTGGCTCCCATTTCCCTCCTTTCCCCTTATATTCAGTTACTGACAGTTCCCCTGCAGAATTAGGTACAGATTTCTTGTGTCCTGAGTTCAGTTAATACCCAGATATTTATTGTTTGTGCTGGGTTTAGGAATGGTATCTTTTCTACTATGTGTTACAGCTTGTGACGGTTAGGAAAGTGGTTAATTATAAAAGTAATAATAAAAGCAGGTTTTAGAAAATTTGGAAAACAAAATTTCTCTGGTTTCATCATTATTAGTATCTTGTTAGATGTCCAATTAAAAAATTATATTTGCTATATATTAAAAATTATAAAATAATTTATATATAAAATAAAAAAAAATTTTAATGTTTATTTTTGAGAGAGAGAGAGAGACAGCGTGAGTGGGTAGGGGCAGAGAGAGAGGGAGACACATAATCTGAAACAGGCTTCAGGCTCCGAGCTGTCAGTACAGAGCCCAACGTGAGGCTTGAAGCCACAAACTGTGAGATCATGACCTGAGCTGAAGTCGGACGCTTAACCAATGAGCCACCCAGGTGCCCTAGATCATTTTAATATTAAAAACTACTTGGCTGTTGTAACAGGTGAGTTTTAAGTACGTATGCATAAAAATAAATTCTCCTAATTCTGTAGCTAATGTTACACACCACAGAGAATATCCTCACACAGGTTTTAGAAATGGGGACATAATCGTCCACATACTGTAAAAGTACTTACTGTCGGGTACAGTTCAGTGTTTAGTGTATCTGTAAGGCTGCCCAGCCATCACACGGCCTCATTCCAGCCATCGTTCTTACCCCAAAAAGAACTCCCCTCCCCATTTCCTCCCTAACCTCCCGTCCCTAGGCAACCACCAGCTTACTTTCTCCATAGTTTTGTCAGTTCTGGCATTTTGTGTACTTGGAATCAAGCAATCTGTGGCCTTGGTGTCTGGCTTCTTTCACTCAACATAGTGTTTTCCAGGTTCATCTGTATTTGTAGCAAGTATCAGGGCCTCATTCCTTTTGTTGGTCAAAACCTCATTGTACGGATGGACCACACTTTGTTTACTAGGTCATCAGTTAATGGACACTTGGGTTGTCTGTTATGAATAGTGGTGCTGTGAATATCTGTGTACATGTTTCTGTGTGGACACACGCTTTTGTTTCTCTTCAGCATATACCTGGGGGTGGATTGCAGAATCATACAGTAGCTCTGCGTTTGACCTTTTGAGGAACCATCAGAGTTTTCCACAGCCGCTCCAGCCTTGCATACCAGTACCGTGAGGGGGTTCCCATTTCTCTGCAGCCTTGCCGATGCTGGTGATTATCTGTCTTTTTTGTCTTGATGGTTTAGATTTGCATTTTCCAGTGACTAAAAATGTTGCACATGTTTTGCATGTGCTTATTGACTGCATATCATCTTTGGAGAAATGCCTATTCAGGCCATTCACTCATTTTTAATTGGGTTATCATTTTACTGTTAGATGGAAGAGTTCTTTATATATACCGGACACTAGGCCCTTATCAGATAAATGACTTGTCAGTATTTTCTCCCATTCTGTGGGTTCCCATTTCTCTTTCTTGACAACGATCTTTGATGCACAGAAGTTTTTAATTTTGATGAGGTCTGATTTATCTAGTTTTTCTTTAGTTGCATATGCTTGTGGTATCGTATTTAAGAAACCATTGCCTACCCCAAGATCACAGTGATTTACTTTTGTATTTTCTTCTAAGAGTTTTATAATTTTAGCTCTTGCAATCTCTGACCCTTCTGAGTTCGTTTCTGTGTGTCTGAGGTTGTGGTTCAACCTCAGTGTTTTGCATGTGGGTATCCACTTGTCCTAGCATCACAAATGGACTTGGTTTCCCTGTTGAGAAGCAGTTGGCCGTGAACTTGAGAGTGCGTGTTTGGGCCTTCAGTTCTATTCTGTTGCCTCTCCATCATGTCTGTCCTCATGCGGGTACCACGCTGTCGTGGCTGTCGAGGCTTGCTACAAGCTTTGAGGTTAGGAAGTGTGAGTCTTGCTGTTGGTTTTCCTTTTTTAGGATTGTTTTGGCTATTCTGCCCTTGCATTTCCATATAGATTTTAGGGTCAGCTTGTCGGTTTCTGCACAGAAGCCTGTTGGGGGGTATTGACAGGTACTCATTTACGCACTGGCTGTAGATGAGTTCGGGGAGTTACCGCTTACCAGTATTTAAATTTTCTAGTCCATGAACTTATGAGGCCTTTCTGTTTTAGTTGTTTATCTTCAGTTCTTTTCACCATGTTTTGCTGTTTTTGGAGATTAACTTTTTTGTGAGGGGTTTTTGCTGTTAAATTTATTCCTAAGCATTTTATTCTTTTTCTAAATTTTACTTATTTAAGTAATCTCTGCACCTGACTTGGGGCTTGAACTCATGACCTTGAGATTAGGAATTGGATGCTCAACCAACTGAGCCATTCAGGTGCCCCTGGAATTGTTTTCTTCTTAGATTGTTCATTGCTACTGTGTAGAAATGCAATTAATTTTTACATATTGGTTTTGTAAGCTGTAACTTTGCTTAACTCATCAACTGTAAGTAGTAGGCTCTTTTAAAAACAATTTTTTTTAATGTTTATTTTTGAGAGAGAGCAAGAGCATGAACAGGGGAGGGGCAGAGAGAGGGAGACACAGAATCTGAAGCAGGCTCCAGGCTCTGAGCTGTCAGCACAGAGCCCGATGTGGGGCTTGAACTCTTGAACTGCGGGATCATGACCAGAGCTGAAGTCAGTGCTTAACCGACTGAGCCACCCAGGTGCCTGAAAGTATTTAGTAGGCTTTTAAGGATTTAATGTATTTATGCAAGGCCATATTATCTGCAAATAGAGTTTTACTTTTTCCTTCCAATCTAAGTGTCTTACTTGTTTATTTTCTTGCCCAGTCACCCTGCCCGGTACCTCCAGCAAAGTACTGGATGGGAGTGGTCACAGCGGCCCCTTGTCTGTTCCCCAGTCGTGGGGACAGTGCCCAAACTCCAGTTAAGTGTGATGGGAGCTGGGGCCCTTGCTCTTCCCATGTCTCATTCAAGAACATCCTCCAGCACCTTCAGTGGAAGCGACCATGACAGGAGGCTGTTGACATCTCACCACCTTACTGATTTCCTGGGATTAAGGGCATCTGGGGATAAGGGACTTTTAGTTTGACAGGCGGGCGGTCTGCCCATCACCCAGTGGGGCTCCAGTGCACAATGAAGGAAGCCTCCCGGGAACCACGCAGGCCATCGGAGCTTCGCGTGTGTGAGGCGACTGTGTCTTTGGGGTATTGGGGTGGTGGTGACCTCCCAGGGACTTGGCCGTCACTTGGACTCTTGCTCCCGGTGGGCCCCGGAGCATGTAGGTGCAGCTCTGGGTCAGACCCCAGGCGCCTGTCAGCCTGTGGGGGCATGTCCTGTGTCTCCACTGACACTCCTTAAATTCTTTCTGCTTTTCCTTTCCCCTTTATTTTCTTTATCTTCATTTAGTTTTTCTGTTTTTCAGGAACTGTATTGCCAGCTCCAGTGTCCCAGCTGCTTTCTTTTATATTCTGTCATTTTAGTTTTTTTTTTTTTCTTTTTTAACATTTACTTATTATTGAGAGACTGAGAGAGACAGAGCGTGAGTGGTAGAGGGGCAGAGAGAGAGAGGGAGACACAGAACCCGAAGTGGCTCCAGGCTCTGAGCTGTCCACACAGAGCCTGATGCGGGGCTCAAACCCACCAACTGTGAGATCATGACCTGAGCCGAAGTTGGAGCTTAACTGACTGAACCACCCAGGTGCCCCTGGTTTTGTTTTGTTTTTTTCCCCTGGGAAACTCATGCATGATTCCCTCCACTGTAGCTGCGGGTCCTTGTGTTGGGTTGGCTTTTTCTTTGTGGTCATGCCTCCGTCCCACAGTATGTGTTTTCTGAGTGGGATTGTAGCTGCTGCTCTCGTTTCACAGCTGCAGGGTCATCTTACGGGCGGGCGGATGCACACAGGAGGACGGAGACACGTGTGGGTGCATCTGTACCTCCAGTGCTGTGTGGAAGAAACCCTGGGTCGTGTGGCTGGGACGGCCGCCTCTTCCTGGACACACTCCTCGCCCCTGCCAGTACTGACCCCACCTTTCTGCTCCTTATGGAGCCTTGGAGCTTCTGTGGTGTAAATTGGTTGCTTTGTAAGTTTGTTTTTCAATTCAGAAAAGAGTTCCTAAAACTTTGTTTTTACTTTGGGATAACAGAGTTTGACCTGAGAATTCCTGACTTAATTTTTAAATTTTAAAGCCTGAGTTAAAACCTTTCCTATTCTTGGATGGGTCTTGTTTCTATATTTGGAGGTAGGAAGGTTTCTGCATGAAATTTCTCATGCATCTGTCTTGAGAACACCTGTCGTGTTTGAGATGAGAGCAAATCCAGGCAAATTTAAAACCACGGCTTATTGCAAGAAAATGGACTCTTGGGGCTTTTGCATGAAGGAATCTCCCCTCCGCCGAGCACGCTGTTTGTGAACATGTGTTAGTGCGGAGAAGATGTTCATGTAAGGGAACCCTGTCGTTTATCATTTGCGTTAGAGAACGGTGCTGGCGGCTGTCCTTCCTTCTGAACTGCTGTGAGCAGTGTGTCCTTGTCTGGATGCTTCCACTTGTGTGTGCTCCTTTGTTCACGGATGGGGAAGGGGGTGCCCAGCGTCTGCGTTTCCTAATAGTCCGTTCCTGCAGCGGCTCACATCGCTCTTCCTGGGTCATGGTCCCCGTGCAGACAGGGACCAGGTGACACGGCTGCTGGGAGAGGGCGGAGGCAGTGGGATCGGGCCGGCACGTCCCCCCTCTTGATGCCAGGTGCTCAGCTCCCTGGGCCTGGTGTGCTGATGTCACCTGTCCGGAGCCCTCCTGTGGTGCTGCTGCTGGTAGCATCTTGGGAAGGGTGGGGGGCTGGCCGCGGGGCACATGGGCTGCGATGTGCAGGTGCAGTGCAGGGCTGGCAAGAAGTGGGTGTGAGGGCCAGGCAGAAGGATGGGGCCACATGCGTCGTGTGATGGGGACCTGAGCATTCCTGCAGCAGTGGGCACACTAGGTGGGACTGCTCCTTCCACGGGTAGGGAAGGGGTGTGCGGTGACGGGAGGTGATGACAAACAGGTCCGTAGACTTGCTGGCTGCAGGGCCACCTACTGGTGTGTCCCTGGCCTTCTGTGCTCCCGCGGACCCCATGAGCTGGCCTGGTCTCCCTTCCCACCCCGCCCTGTGTGCGCTTCCCCTGCTCGGGTCACCCATCCCGGGTGTCCCAGCGTTCACCAGTATGGGATGGGCCGCCCCTGCTGGGTGTCAGGATGAGCAGAGGGTGGGCTGTGTGTGCCTGAGGCTCGCCCGTCCACCCTGACGTTTTTGCTTTCACCCCGCTTCTGGGCCTCCCAGTGTCCTTCTGCCGCGTTTTCTTGTTTACTTTTAATGAGACTGATACCTGCTGCTCCCGCCCCCCACCGACCTTGGCGTACCCGAAGTGGGTCATGGGGGGCAGAGGGGTGGCCCCATAAGAAGTGGGTCTTGCAGAGTAAGGGTGGGGTGGGGTCCTGACCCTGTAAACCCTGCTCCCTGGGGAAGCCACTCCGGGGTTTCCATGGTACCCCCGGCCCCGCCTCCTGCCACCAAGGGCTCTCTGCATGCCTTGGTGGATGTTTGGGCCGTTGGCCCTCGTGTCCCTACTGTCGGTGAGTGTTGGAGGTCTGGTGCAGTTTTCTCGGGTGGGATTACTGCTCAGCTGGGGAGTCTGTTGAGAGCAGAGGTAGTAAAAAAGCTGGTCATGACTTGTTTGATTTTGGATGGATGGAGAAGAAAATGGAGTTAAGACTAAGAATTCAGCCTTCTCCACTTGTCATGTGTGTGCAGGTTACCTCATTTTTGTTGGAAAATGTGTACTATATATTCACGTACTTGGAAAATATTTGGAATGTTCTTTCTCTTGTCAAAATAATTAACGTGAGGGACATCGTTCAGTCGGTTAAGTGGTTCAGTCGGTTAAGCGTCCAACTTCGGCTCAGGTCATGATCTCATGGTTCATGAGTTCGAGCTCCGCGTCGGGCTCTGTGCTGACAGCTCAGAGCCTGAAGCCTGCTTCGGATTTCGTGTCTCCCTCTCTCTCTGCCCCTCCCCTGCTTGTGCTCTGTATCTCTCTCCAGCAAAATATAAATAAACATTAAAATTTTTTTTTTTTTAAATGACGTGATTTAAGAGGAAGTCTTGCTGTAAGAAACCTGCACTGCCGGTTAATCAAAACAGCATATAGTAAATGTGGATGGTGTTTCTGCGGGCTGACCTTCCGAGCAGTTTGCATTAAAACCTATCAAATTATTCATGGGCGTATTATGAGGGGCTTCAGGTATTTCAGGTGAATCATCTGGTATTTTTAATTGTGCTACATAATTAAAATGTTAAAGGCAGATTATCAAAATATACTTTGTGACAAGAATTTTGTATCAAACGCTGATGGCGGTGGTGGAGAGTCTCCTGGGGGCAGAGTGAGCGGGAGCTACAGGCCGGGGGCATCAGTGCCCTGGGTGTCCCCACGGCGGCACACTGTTGTCCCACAGGCTTCTGCTATGACTGGTCAGGAGCAGAAGCAAGAACGCAGGGGAGCGAAGTAGGACGTGGGCTGATGGCCTCAGGGCACAGGGATGGAAGCCGGGTGGGGGGCTGGGGGGCGGCAAGTGTGTCCCGAGATGGGCCTTGGGTTAGTGGGACGCCGGGAGGAAAGTAGGAGGCGGCACGTGGGAGCTGCGGAACCAACAGTCTTTCCAGCACGTGAAGAGCACTTCTGCGGCCGGGGAGCACCGACAGAGGCTGCGGCGCAAGTGGCTCAGAAGGAGCTCGTGTGGCCAGTAAGCACGAGCACACGGGAAGCCACGAGACTCCTCTCTTGTGTATTCGGGGGGCAGGACCCCTGCCTGGGCACACCGCAGGTGTGGGGTGGTCCCGGGCCAGCAGGTCCCCCGCTGGGTGTTCAGACCGACCCTTAGGTTATAAAGATTCCACGAAAGGAGAGCGTGGCACCATCCATGCCCTCGAAGCTTTCCTCCACTTCCTTATGTGGCATTCTCGACTCCTGTCTCGTCTCCCTGCCCCCAGGCATGACAAGACACACCCAGAAATCATGAAACTTCACCGTGTATAAATCAGTAAAACGAACATTTAAGCTTAATGTGATTGTCGTGAATTTCAGTGCCCAGTCTGTGTTCATGTTTTCCTGAGTGTCTGTTTTCTCATGGCTGGTTTTTCTGGACCAGCGTTCCGGCAGGTCTGCCGAGACTTCAGATTTAGAACTCTTCCGCTTTCCTCTTTAACTGTTGCTGTTTACTTGTAAAGAAACGTGGAACTTTGTTGTAGTTTCTAGCATTCTGGACTTGGTTCTGGTGAGAATGTTCTCTGCTGCTCTGCCTGCCGTACGCTGGCGGAACGGGATGGATTTTAGGCCCCTTGTTGGGGCAGGATGGTGACAAGCCTCTGTCCTGAGCCAAACTTTCTTTCCAGGTGGGAGTGCGCTGAAGAGGGTGGCGACCAAGTGTGAGGGGGACAGTGGCCCCGGGCAGGACGGGGTGTCAGGCACCTGGAGCATGGGACCCGAGGTCGTGGGCTTCTGCTGCTCAAGGAGCCTGGAAGAGGTGGCAGGAGGCTGTGAGCACGCTGGGCCTGCCTTGTGCCCTTTGGGTGGGTCACCGTGCACAGACTGTGCGGTCCAACCCTTCCTGTCCAAGGTGTGTGGGGAATGTGGCCGTCACGTCTTGGTGCTGAGATGGGGCCCACGAACCTGCTTGCAGGCTCCCGAAGCAGGGCATTGGCCTCCAGGGTGGGCTCCCCTCACCCAGCTTGGGAGTGCAGGAGCCCACAGGACAGTCCCTGTGCCTCCACCTGCTGTGTCCCCTGCCCAGGTCCTGGAGGCAGTGGGGTCAGTGAGGGAGGTCGTGGGAGGGACGGAGGTGGTGGGAGCATTGAGGGGGTGGAGGTTGTGGCAGGGACGGAGGTGTCCCACGAGGGGAGAGGGTAAACTGCCTTAGACGTGCCACACTCTACACGCTCATGCCACACACATGCACAGGCCCTGGTCCCTCCCATGGGCACACTCTGGGGAGCCACCCCCACTCCTGGAACCTTGGAAGGGGCCCAAGGGTGGCCCCCGTGCCCCCAGTTAGAAACCATGCCCTACGGCGCTAGCTCCTGCTCAAGCGCCTATAGAGGCCGCGACTCCTTTGCCTACCACTTGTCACGCTGGCCACTGCTGGAGCGGCATTGGTTTTTGCCCGCGCAGGGGTATGGAGGGGCGGGAGCGACCTGAGCAGAGCTCCCACCCCGGGAAGGGGGTGCTGGCTGTGGCGCAGGAGCCCGGCCTGGCAGCTCCTTTCACGTGGCCGGCCGTGGGCTCCTGGGATGCCCACGCTGCAGGGAGGCCTGCGTGCTGACTCACGCTCCTCCCCTCCCCTCCTTTCCCCTCCCCTCCGCAGCTACATCTGCAGCTGCAGGGGTGTGGCTACAGCCAGTCAGGGATGAGGCCAGTCAGGGATGATGGGGCAAGGGGGCCCAGAGCACCTGCACATGACAGGAGGCTTATTTTTACACATCGTTGACTGCAAATAATCCACTTTATTTAAAGAGAATGTGGATTCCAAATGTTAAAAAAAGCACCCAGCAGGGTGCCGGGCTCTGTGGTGCTGTGTGAGCAGAGCCCCTCTGTGAGCCCACAGCTCTGGGGTGCAGGGCACCCCCGAGCAGGAGCGGCTCTGGCCGTGGCTGAAGGCTCAGCCCTGTGTCGTGGGATGTGGCTGTCCCTCCTCTGTGAGGGGTCCCGAGATTTGTCTCTGGATTTCTGCCAAGTGCCAGACCATGTTGGCCTCTGTTTTGTGTGTATTTTATTTCTGAGTTTCCATAACTTGGATGGTTTCGAATAGTTAACGCACACACTCCATTAGCCCGTGCGGCAGGCTGTGTGGGGAGGACGACACCCCCCACCCCCATCCTGGCCAGGCCCTCGGGTCCTCGCTGCACACTCCAGCATGGCCGTCACGCCAGGGCTCTGGAGCTGCATCGGGTGCTGGCGGGCCCGGTGCAGGTGTCTGGGTGTCAGGTTGCAGGCCGATGGCCGCCTGGTCCTAGGGACACAGGCTGAATCGCCGCCTCCTGTCCGGGAGTCCTGAAGAAGAGTCTTTTTTCTCTGGATAGGATGTCTGTGTTGCAAGGAACTTAATGGTTAAAGGAACAGAAGAAAGCCAAACTTCCTGTTCGTCTCCCACCCGAGACACCATGGAGACTTAACACGCTGGCGCTTGCTTTTACCCACATGCCCATGAGTGTCTCTTAGTAAATGGACCCACGCCATACTCGAAGCCACACACTTTCCTCATGTAGCCCAGCGGCCTCTGCAGACTTGTGTGTCCTGGCATCTGTGTCAAGCCTGCCCGGTCTTGACCTTTCCCGCCTCTTCTGCCCTGCTCCCTGGGGCTCTCTCCCGAGCTCCCTTCCAGACTCTGGGTGGGGTCCTCCGTGCCTCTGTCAGTTTCTGGGGACGTGGACAGCCACTAGCCCCTGGCCCGCAGCTGCCCGGCCATCCTCACACCGCCGTCCCTTTGCATGTATTTCGTGTCCTGATCTCCCCTTGTGAAGGACCCAGATGGGACCAGGGCCTCCCAGTGACCTCATTTAACTTTGTTTTTAATTTTTATTATTTTTAATGTTTTACTTATTTTTGAGAAAGACACAGAGCATGAGAGAGGGAGGGGCAGAGAGAGAGGGAGACACAGAATCTGAAGCAGGTGCCAGGCTCTGACCTGTTAGCACAGAGCCGACGTGGGGCTTGAACCCACGAACCGTGAGATCATGACCTGAGCTGAAGTAAAGACGCTTAACCAGCTGAGCCGCCCAGGCGCCCCCTCATTTAAACTTTTAAATAAGGCACATTCTGAGGGCTGGAGGGTAGGACACCATAGAATTTTTGGGGTCACGCTTCAACCCCTGATAGGAGCCAGTTATCAGCTGTGAGAGCTGGGCGATGATGGATGCCAGCCTCACATATAAGGTGTACGAGGCAGACCCACAGGAGGTACACACGTTACCTGCGAACCACCACCTGACCAGAGATGGGGGGCTGCGGGGGTGCTCGTGTTCCGACCCTTTTCTGCGCGTCTTCATCTGCACAGATGAACACGTGCTCACTTCTGTGTCTCCCCATGAGTGCAGCCTCGTCCTCGGGCCTCTCCCTCCACATGTGGGTGCCGGGCTCCCTGAGGCTTGGAGAAGGTGGGCGAACTGCACCTGTTGTTGGGACAGCCTCACTCAATGGTGTCGCCTTGTCCACAATTAGGCTTCTGTCCTTAATTTAGATCTAAAACTCACGTAGTAAGCTTGAGAGTCCAAACGTTTCTATGTGGTGTTTATGCTATTGTTAGCACTGTTAAGTTTAACAGCAAATCTCTTCTCCTGTTTTATTTGTAACGTCAGCCAAGGCGCTCGGCCAGGCCCGTGTGCACCCGTGCTGGGTTGGCCCTGCAGGGACAGTGGGGTGTGGCCGACGGGTTTTTCAGGCAGCTCCAGCACACCACTCAGGTCTCAGGAGAAAGCGGGGCCACGTTTGGGTTTGCGTGGAAGCTGCGGGCGGAAGTTGTTGGACAGTTTCTGGGGGAGCAGGAGCCCCGGGGCCGTATTACCGAGGCCCTTAGCTTGAGGGACTGAGCAGCGTTCTGGGGTCCACAAAGGCCGGCAGGCTAGGCTGTGCCGTTGACCACAGCCACATACCCCATCCCCGGCGTGCTGCATTCGTGGACTTCTCTTCAGCATGTCCCTTTGTCCTTGGGTTCCCCGGGAGGCCTGAGGAGGAGGGCCAAGAAGGAAGTCACCCTGCCCCAGAGAGGGAGCCCCTTGGGAGCTGGAGGTGGGGCGTGGTGCTATCTCACCTGTCCTTCTTCCCCAGGAGGCAGGAGCAGTTCCAGAGAAACCCCGACAGCTACAATGGCGCCGTGCGTGAGAACTACACCTGGTCGCAGGACTACACTGACCTGGAGCTCAAGGTGCCGGTGCCCAAGCACGTGGTGAAGGGCAGGCAGGTAACCTTGGGGCCCCTCCAGCTCCTCCACGCAGCTTTCTCTGTGGCCGCGGCTGTCTGGTGTGGGCTGTGCTGGAGCCAACTGGCCTGTCCTGTGGTCTCCACTGTCCTTCAGCCGCAGACATGACTGCCAGCCCTGCTGTGCTGCTGGGGTGCACCTGCTGCTGGGTGTTGAGCTCCAGTGTCCTCCCCCTCCCGTGGTTCATTGCGTGGCGTCCCCACAAAAAGCCTGACAAGGGAGGCAGGGTGATCCACATCACGCCCATTTCACGGATGGAGCAGGCGCCTGGAGAGGCAGGGCGGAGATCCCCAGGTTGTGCAGTGGCCCATGGTTCCTGGGCCTGTGCTCTCTGGAGCACTGAGTGGTCACGGGGTGGGGGGGCGGGGGAGGGGGGCGTCGGCCTGAGCAGGGGCGCTCACAGCCTTAGCTGGTGTCTCTACTTGAGAGCAGGAGTAGAAATGTAACCTTCGATGGGGAGAGAGAGAGATGTTTACTCAGTAGTCGTGCACGTAGGGAGGCCTCACTTTAAAGGAAAAACCCCATGTAATTTGTGAGGTTGTCCCCTGAGTGCTGTTTGCCAGAGAAACTGTATTCTTGCTTGTCTTCACGAGACTCTTCAGCCTGCACGGTAAGCAGTGCCTTCCGTGTTTCGTAGGTGAGATGGCGGGGCCGAGCAGTTCCTCCCCCCCCCCCCCAGTGACACAGGTGCCCCTCACTTGTGCCTGGGATCACTGAGTGCTCTGGGAACTTGTGTGAATGACTGCGGTCAGCGCAAGTGCGCTGCCTCTGAAGCTCTGAAAAGCTCTGAAGCTTTTCAAACAGCAGTGCCGCTGGCTTCTTTCAAGGAGAAGGTTCTGGAACATGCAAAGTAGAGCTTATACATGACTAACTCCTACATTTTCTGGAAACGACTGCCGTGTGAAGCGGCACCAGCTTCAGCTGGCTTGGCTGTGTGTGAAGAAAACCAGGCTGGGCGGTGAGCTAGTCCCTCTGGGGCCCCTGTCCTGAGGTGCTGACCCTAGACTGCCCAGGCTGCACCTGGAGCGGGCCCAACCGTGCGTAGGACACTGGCAGGAGCCAGGCAGCCCCCAGAAGTTGCACTCCCACCAGTGTCGGGAGGGAAGGCAGGAGCCCCGAGGCTTCTTGGCTCCATGTGGTTGTGGGTCAGGGGTCTTAGGCCATGCTGGCTGGAGCACCGTGTCCACTCATTTCTCCCTCTGCCCTCTTCCCGCCTGTGTGCAGAGATGTCACCAGAGCACGGTGACCCCTGTCACGTGGACTTCAAGGTCTGTGTTAGACCTGATGACCAGGGGTCATCCACACAGCATCTTGCTCTGATGACCATGTCCCCTCCCGTGTTGGTAGGTGCAGGCCAGTCTTCCTGTGGGGGGGAGGGGGGACTTTGCCCAGTGTCCCCTGGGGCTTCAGTGTTGGTGGGAACTTGGACCAGTGTCTTCTGAGGCTCCAGTGTGGGGGGGAGTCTTGCCCAGTGTCCTCTGGGGCTCCAGTGGCGGGGGCGGGGGGGAGGACTTTTCCCAGTGTCCTCTGGGGCTCCAGTGCGGGGGGACTTGGCCCAGCATTCTCTGGGGCCCGGTGGGGCAGGCATCATGTTGTGTTGGGATTACCTTGTATGCAGGTAAGTCAGTTAAGAAAAGTGCTGGCTACAAACTTTGCTGAAGATAGCTCCAGCTTCCTGGTCCACTTCCTGTCTTCCTACTTCTCCACAAACTTCTGGAACTTTCTTCGGGAGAATTTGTATCAGGCCTAACCTGAAACTGGTTATTTTCTCTTTGACTCTGGAGACCCAGATCACCTGGTCTCTGGCTGTACTTTCCACCCCAGGAAACATACATGCTGACTCTCCCCCAAGCCCTGTGTCTTGAGGGTTCTGTGCCCTTCATCGTGTCCCCCTAGGGGACAGGCTGTTGCACCTGGGGGTCAGATGCACGTGTCGTGACTTCGATATGTCCTCACTTTCACCAAGGGTGGTTCTGGATTGTGCTCGTTCCCTCCTGAGACCTTGACTGAGCATGGGATGGTCCCCAAGGCTTGGACAAGATTGCTGCTCTGGGGCTGACCTTGTGGGGTGCAGGCAGTGACAGCTGGCACTGGTGTGGCAGTTCCAGGGAGTGGTGGCTGCCCGCGGTGCGTTGGCTGCTGGTGCATTTGCGAGACCAGCACGGTGCTGGAAGAAGGTGATTTCTGTGTTGGCATTTTTATGACACCTGATGACCGTATTTCTGCCGGCCTGGCTTCATCTCTGACGTGATTCAAGTTTTCTTTATCTTCTTCGGGAGTATTTTTGGTCCATGTTACGGCTTTTTTTTTTTTTAATTTTTTTTTTTTTAAAGAAATTGAGGTAATATAGGCATACTGGCTTCCGATGTGCAGCATGGCTATTTGATATATGTCTGTGCTGTGAAATGATCGGTGTAGTAAGTCTGGTGAACACCTGTCACCTCACATGGTAACACTTTTTCTTGTGATGGGAACTTTTAAGATAATCTCTTGGCAATCGTCAAATTCCCCGTTATTCCTATACCGAAGCAGGGGAGGGGTAGAGAGAGGGGGAGAGAGAATCCTAAGCAGGCTCTGGAGAGCCCAATGTAGGGCGCTTGAACTCACAAATCGTGAGATCATGACCTGAGCTGAGATCAGTCCGACTGAGTCCCCCAGGCGCCCCTGAAACCTTCTTGTGAAACTCCATGGCCTCTCACGTTTTTTAGTGATCTAAGAGTTTTAACTACAGTTCACTTAAAACTTAGCAATAGGTTTATTTTGGATGTCTTGGCTTTTGCTGGTCTCAGGGGTTTTTCCTCTTGGAGTAGTCCGTTTCTTTCTGGACTGGCTGCTTTCCAGCCCTTCCCTGAGGTGCCTGTCACAGCTACCTGTCAGCAGTGTTTATTTTAGGGTTTTGACTGTGGCACCTGTCAATCGTCATGGAGGTGGTGACTGTGGTCGCAGCGGTCCAGTGGTGAAGTCACGGTGGTGGGTGTGCCGGTGGCACTGTGAGTGCATGAGGGGGCAGCAGGGGTCCCCGGGCCCCCTGCCCGTTGGTGACTGGCGCCAGCAGCAGCAGCAGAGCGACCGCTGTCCCTCTGCGCTGGTGCTCGGATGCAGCAGGCGGAGGAGAGCGCATGCATTGCCCTTGGCGGCCAGGGTCCTGCCTTTTCACGTGGCCTTTTTGCTGGTGAATCTAGAGCCAAACTCTAGAGGCTTTCGCCTCGAGCAGGAGTGAGTGCACTCAGCCGCCCTTCGCCCGCTGTGCCAAGGAGCAGGGGACGTCTGCGCTGGGGTGGAGGTGCCTCTGCCCCTGCTGGCATCCCCTGGCACCAGTCATTCCTGGCATCTCACCAAACGCCAGGACTTGGCCGCCGGGAAGTGGAGCTCCGGAAGTTTTGAGGCCAACCCCTGTGCAGACGAGACAGCCTCCGGGCCGCTCCTGCCCCGTTAGGCCATTGCCCTTGGCCGAAAGCATGCAGACAGAGTCCCGGCTGGAATGCATGACCCCCCTCCTCCCCGGGGACCACGCGTGGTCTTTGCTGAGGATGAGTCCTGCGCCTTCGCCACGGGAACCTCCCACCGCGGCACTGGCACTGAGGCTCCTGCTGTGGTGCTCGGCCCTGAGCCGTTGGGGCCACCCGTGGGATTTGTCCTGCAAGCGCTGAGCGAGCGAGCAGCGGAGCTCCCTTCTCGGAGTGGGGAAGAGCTGTGGTCCCAGGACCATTTTTATCCACTTCATGCAGGGGTGTGCGTGGTAGGGTGCTCACATGTGACGTTTTCACAAGGCCTGCCCCTGTCCAGCTGTCCTCCTCCAGTCCCCGCCCTGGCCTCAGTCACCATGTCGTGAGCTTCTGGGTCACGTGTGAGTGTGCGCTGCCACGTCCCGGGCATGTTCAGGGGCGGGCGGTTCCTGACCCTGCCTGGTAGCTGGCACTGCGGTCATTGCCAGTGTCTTGCTGTTGGAGACGGGGACGCAGTGAACGCCCTCTGGTGCGTTCCGTACTGCACGTGCACGTGCCACGTAGGACGCATGCCGGGAGGCGCTGTCACAGGTGCAAAGGGTGTGGCATCTCTTCAGGACTGCTGATGGCCCCCGAAGGGGTGGGCACCGATCCATGTTCCCGTTGTCATCGTGCACAGGGGTACAGCATCAGGTTTGGGGGTGGTAGAAGCTGGATGGGTGGAAAGGGAGCTTCTGGGTGTATGTGGATTCATATTCCTCTTGGGAGTATGGTTAAGCATGTTTTTACATGTGCTGGTTAGATCTTAGGCCCTTTGCCCTAATGATTTCTAGGAGCTCTTTATAATCTCAGGTCAGCCCCCGGTCTGTGGTGTGTGTTGCAGACCTATTGCCTCATTTTGTTACTAATATTTTGAGTTGGCTTCTGGTATTTTTTTCCTTGGGGAACTTAATTTATTTTTATGTAGTCAAATTAGTCTCTTTTCTTGTGGCATCTGGAATTAGAAAGGAGTAGGTTGCGTTTTGATGGAACTTCTTTGAACCTTTGCTGCCTTATAATCCACTTGGATTTTCTCGCCCCTTTTGAGCAGCTTCGTCTAAATTCTAATGGTTTCTCATTCAACTGTTACAGAAATGAAATGATTTTTCTCTTATGGAAGACACTGCTGTGTGGTGATCTGGGCCTTATCTCATTGGTTACTAACCAGGAGCCTAACTAACACAGTATGAATTTTGTCACTTAGGAAGTTGATTATTGTATTTGATTAGGTGGAGACACTCCAGAAATGCTCCTGTTCAAAAAGTACAGGGAGAACTTGAACAGAATTAGTTAAAACTGAGAATGGAAATGGACACTAGTGTTGATTTTTAAAAATGTTATTTTAAGGAAAGGCTCTGCTACAGATTGCTGTGTGTGGATAAGGGTGGTGGGCGTGCTGGTGAGGAGGGAGTGCTCTGGGTTTGAAAGCAGGTCCTGGGTGGGATGGAAGGTTAATCATGCTTAGTAAATGTGGATGTGTTCTCTGGATGTGTCCACACAGTGCATTCGCATGTTTTCTTTATTTATTGTTCAGTAAGGGACACATCTCTCAACCTTGTGGGTGTTCTTGATCTCATGGGGGCTTCCTTGGTAGGGTCCTTGTCAGCACCTTGGGGTGATGGCCTCTGGCCTGTGACAGGACATTCCTGAACATGAGATTTTTTTCCAGGGTGGTCTCAACCTCTGTTTCTACATTGGGACCGCCTCCCTGGTCCTTCCCTGGCATCTTAGGCCTGGTCACTTGGGATGAGGCAAGGGAGGGGAGGAGGCATCTCTGCCCTTCTCACTGCGTACCCACGTGTGTCAGCCCTGTCTTTCCCTCTCTCCCCGCCCGTGGACACACATTCTCAGTTCTCAGGGGTATGTACCTGGTGCACACGGTAGCAAAGGTAGCTCCCTTTCTGAAGGGCTGCAGACTGTATTCCAAAGTGCTCGCACCAGCTTTAACATTTTACATACCCACGAGAAGTGTGTGCGGGCTCCTGTTCCACGTCCCCGACACCTGTTGTCACCTGTTGTCTGCCTCCTGATGACTGCCCAGAGGTATCTCGTTGTGGTTTCCGTTTGTGTTTTCCGGATGACTCATAGTGTTGAGCATCTTTGCATGTGTTTATTAGCTATTTGTATGTCTTCTTTAGAGAAATTTCTATTCAATGTCTTTGCCTTTTTAAAAATTGCTTTCTTTTTATTGTTGAATTGTAAGAGTTCTTTTTAAATATAAATATTATACCCTTGTCAGATAATTTGTAGATATTTTCTTTTGCTCCATGAGTTGTCTTTTTATTTTCTCAAGAGATGATGGGTTTTTTGTTTTTTTAATTTTTAAAAAAATGTTTATTTTTTGAGAGAGAGAGAGCAAGCCAGGGAGGGGCGGAGAGAGAGGCGAGAGAAGTCCCAAGCAGGCTCTGTACTTTCAGCACAGAGCCCAGTGCGGGGCTTGAACTCAAGAACTGTGAGATTATGACCTGAGCCAAAACCAAGAGTCAGACGCTTAACCGACTGAGCCCCCAGGCGCCCCAAGAGATGGTGTTTTTTGAAGCACAAAAATCTTTATAAAGTCTAGACTGTATTGTCTGTTTATTTTTGGTTGCGCATGCACACCTAAGAAACTGTTGCCTGATCCATGGTGTGGATATTTACGTTTTTGTTTCGTTCTGAGAGTTTTATGGTTTTAGCTCCTACATAGAGGTTTTTGATTCATTTAGAGTTCATGTTTGTAGAAGGCAGGAGGGAGTGCTCTGACTTCATTCTTTTGCATGTAGACATCCCTGTCACCGTCCTGTTTATTGAAAAGACTTTTCTTTTCCCCATCGAATTGCCTTGGCACCCTTGTTTAAAATCAACTGACTATAAAGCTTATGGGTTTATTACTGAATTTTAAATTTTATTCCAATGATCTGTATGTCTGTTTTTATGCCACTACCACAGTTTTGGTTACTGGATCTTCGTAGTACGTTTTGAAATTTTTTGTTCCTTTTTTCCTCCATGACTGCTTTCTTTTGTGTTAGAGACTTTCTAGTGTAGTATTTTAATTACCTTATCTTTTATTAAACTGTATTTTGGGGATTATTGTCTTATTGTTTTCTCTGGATTACAGTCAATATAGACTTAACTTCAATGTGTATGCAGAATTGGGTTAAAAAAATTTTTTTTAATGTTTATTTATTTTTGAGAGATAGAGACAGAGCATGACCAGGGAAGGGGCAGAGAGAGGAGGAGACAGAATTGGAAGCAGGCTCCAGGCTCCGAGCTGTCAGCACAGAGCCCGATGCGAGGCTTGAACTCATGAACCGTGAGATCATGACCTGAGCTGAAGTCAGATGCTCAACCGACTGAGCCACCCAGGCGCCCCCAGAATTTGGTTTTATATGGTAATTTCTGTTCTCTGCTACTTTGTGTTGCAGCCCTTTTTTTTTTAAGTTTATTTTTTTATTTTGAGAGAGAAAGTGTGTGTATGAGCAGGGGAGGGGCGGGGGGGGAGCGGGGAGAGAATCCCAGGCGGCCTTCACACTGTCAGTGCAGAGCCTGACACAGGGCTTGATCTCACAAAATGTGAGATCATGACCTGAGCTGAAATTAAGAGTTGGATGCTTAACTGACTGAACACCCCGCCCCCCGCCCCCGCCCCAGTACAGCAAGCACCCTGTGGTACAGTTCTTTTAAATCAAATAGGAGAGAAGAAGAGTTAACAAACGAAAGGCACACTTACGCTGTCTTCTGTATTTCCCTTTACCAGCACTCTATTTGTTCATGTGGATTCAAATTACTGTTTAGTGTCCTTTTATTTCAGCTTGAAGACGGCTAGTGTTTCTTGCAGGGCCTGTGCAAGGAAAGATGAGCCTGTTAAGTGAATTCCCTCAGGATTTTTGTTTGTTTACTCTGAGAATGTCTTAATTTCTCCTTCATTTTTGCAGGATAGTGTTGCTGGGTATAGAATTCCTGGTTGACACTACTTCCCTTCACCCTTTGAGTACTCCCTCCCACCACCTTCTAACCTGGTTTCTGGCGACGGACCAGCTGGTGCACCTGCTGAGGAGCATGCCTGGTGTTGAGTGGCTTCACATCCTGCTTTCAAGATTCTCTCTCTGGCTCATTCTCTCTCTGGCTCTGGCTTTCTTGACAGTTTGATCTGGATGCGTCTAGGTCTTGGTCTCTCTGGATTTATACTACTTGGAGTTCATTGAGCTTCTTGAATGTGGGTTTTCAGCCATGTTTCATATATTCTTTCTACTCTTTTTCTCTTTCCTTCTGGGGCTCCATTATGCACGTTGTGGCATGCTTCTTGCCATCCCCCCGGTCTCTGAAGCTCTGTTCAGTTTTTCATTGTTTCCTTTCTGTTCCTCAGACTGACTAGTTTCATTTGACCTATCTTCAAATTTTCCAGTTCTTTCTTCTGGCTGCTGTAATTGGCTTCTGAGACCCTCTAGTAGATTTTTTTGCTTCAGTTCTTTTTCCCCCAGTTACTTTTGAATTCCAGAATTTGTATTTGGTTCTTTTAAAAAAGTAACATATATTTCTTTATTGATTTTCTTAAGAGATACTGTTCCTGTACTTTCCTTTAGTTATTTATACATGGTTTTCTTTAGCTCTTTGAGTGTATTTACCATAGTTGATTTATAGACTTTCTACTAAGTTCATGTCTGGACTTCCTCAGGAATAGATTTTGCTTGTTTTTGTACATTGTGTATGGGCTGTCTTTGTTTTTTGTGAGTCTTACAATTTTTTTTGTTGAAAATTGGGCGTTTTAACTAACAATGTGGTAATTCTGGAACTCAGACTCTCCTTTTCTCCATGGTTTGTTGCTGTTGGTACTTGATGGAGTTCTTGTTTGATGACTTCTTTTCTTTTCTTTTCTCTTTTTTTTTTTCTTTTCTTTCTCTCTTTCTCTCTGTCTCTCACTCTCTATTTCTCTCTCTCTCTCTCTCTCTCTCTCTCTCTCTCTTCTCTGTCTTTCTGTCTTTTTAAGAGAAAGAGAGAGAGAGAGCCCAGGAGCAGGGGAGGGGCACAGAGGGAGAGAGAATCTTAAGCAGGCTCCATGCCCAGTGCAGAGCCTGACGTGGGCTCGATCTCACAACCGTGAGATGATGACGTGAACTGAAATTGAGAGTCAGATGCTTAACTGACTGAGCCACCCAAGTTGCCCCTGATGACTTTTCTGAACTAATTTTCTAAAGTGTGTATTCTTTATCATGTGTGGCCAGTGAAGTCTTTATTTGGTGAGCTTAGTGATCAGCAAATGATTGGACAGACTTATTTATTTATTTTTTTTACATTTATTTATTTTTGAGAAACAGAGTGAGACAAAGCGTGAGCGGGGGAGGGGCAGAGAGAGAAGGAGACACAGAATCTGAAGCAGGCTCCAAGCTCTGAGCAAGTGGTCAGCACAGGGTCTGATGCGGGGCTTGAACCCGCAAACTGTGAGATCATGACCTGCGCCAAAGTCAGACGCTCAACCGACTGAGCCACCCAGGTGTCCCGATTGGACAGACTTTCTTAAACACCTAGAACCAGTGAATCTTTCTTCCATGGAGCTCCATGTACATATCGGGGCATGCCTTTAACACTTAGCCTCGCAGTTGAAAAGTCAGCCATAGCCTCCATTTCCTGCTCATGCAGAGTCTCAAAGTCAGCTGGTGGTGAGGGGTTAGGGCCTCACCTAAGGATTTTTCCTAAGCTTGCACACGGCCTGCACATTCACGTGGCCCAAATGTTCAAAACCTCCATGAACATTGTATTCCCCAGCGTTTTTTTGTTTGCCTCAGCTGTTATCCACTATTGCAGTCCGCAGTGAAATTAAAATACTTGCCTCTAATTGTTTGCAGCAAACACTCTCTGGGGAAAAGGCTTTTCTGAGTCCATTCAAAACCAGCCTAACACGTGGGATCTTCCAGGGAACTGTCACACAGGACAGGTACTCACAGTTCTTTAGGAATGGAGTTTTGAAGGAGCCCCAGCCCCTTTCTGCTGTCTCAGGTGTGCCAGGCTGTGCTGGGAGCGCAGGTTACCAAGGGACTGGAGAGTGAGAATGGGTCTAGGGTAAGTTAGAAGGTCACAAAGCTTGTGTTGCTTGCATAAATGCTCTCTGGATTCCTGCAAACCTTTGGTTAGTTTCCAAAGTTCGGAAAAAGTACATATTGACAGTTTTCACTAGTGTTCTTGTTGCTTTTTTGGAAGAAAGCTTTTTCAGGGTTTTACTCCATTATTTTCTGTTTCGGATCAGGAAATTTCTTGTGTAGCTTCTTGTTTTCCTGGTGTGTTTCTTGCTTTCTTTTTCTTGTAAAAAATAGTATGCTTTCATCATAACCTCAGAGCCACCCAGACTCTCTGGTACAGTGTATTGTCTAGAAACCACTTTCCTGAGGTCCTTTCACCTCTCATTCCAACCTGGGCCGATTGTGTTTGAGTTCTGTACAGCTCCCATCCAGGAGCTTCCTTTCACCACACTTCTAGATGAAATTCAGTATGTTGGGGATCTCTGTTGCACCTTCCTCTTCCCCCTCCCCCAGTTTTAGTAAGATATAATTGACATATAATGCTGTTATTAGCTCGGGTGTATAGAGTACTGATTTGAAGTCCATATGTATCATGGGATGATCACCATGGCAGGTTTGGTGGCCTCCTTCGCCGTACGTAGTTACGGTTTTGTGTGTGTGTGTGAGGAGTGTTTCAGTTCTGCTGCCTTAGCAACCTGCGCACACGCGACAGGGATGTGAGCTGCAGTCACCAAGCTGTACAGGAGATCTTCCTCTGGTTTAATTTTCTTCTCATTTTGCTGTGGTTTAGCCTCAAGGAACTTTCTCAAGATACGTTATAAATCCAGAGATCTTGAATGTTTTAAAATGTAGTTATTTTAAACCTCTGCTTATTCCCTGGTTTGGGTATGAATAGAAATCTAACTTCACGAAAATTCTCCACTTGGAAGATGGAAGGCATGGCCTGCCTGTGCTTCTGCATCCAGTGTAACTGATTCTAGAGATCTTCCGTTCAGGTTCTTTGTGAGTAAACTTTTTTTCCCTGGGGAACTTTCGGGGCCTTAAACAGCTGAGGTTATGAAACCACGAGTTTGCGTGAGTCATCTTTCATTCGTTCTGTGTAGCCCTCAGTGGGTTTTTTGTCAGAAGGCACGTTTTCCTTCAACTCTGGAGCGTTGTCCCGTGGCTGCTGTGGTTTATGGCATGCCACACTGACCGCCTGATGCATCTTGTCTCTCCCTTGATGCTTTCCAGCCTTGCTGTTGGGAGTTTTATTTTAGCCTCTGTGTGTTTAGTATGTGTGAGCGTTCTGTTCTCCTGTTTCTTTTTGCTTCCACACTCCTCTCATCTCTCTGAGGGTGTGTATTGGAAATATTTTGGAATTTCCTTTCTTCCTAATTAGTTCTGTAGTCTTTGTGTTCCATGCTGCAGATTTTCCTTCAGGATGCAATTCTGAGTTCCCTGGTTGTTTTTTATTTAAAAACCTATTTTCCACATTCTTTAGGGTAGGGGATGGTGTTGATGATTTTCCCCATATCGGTCTGGGGTCTGCTCCTCTCCCACCTAGGAGGGCTGAGGGGCTGGCCACCCACACGGCCCCCACACACTGCCCGTCACACTGCTGACCAGGGTGTTTGGGATGGCGCCCCGCGCTGGTCTGGGCCACGGTGTGTTCTGTCCTTTCTGATGGGTCCTCCCCAGCACAGCCGTCCCCGGGCTGACCCTGACTCTGAGCTGCTTGGCGTCTGCCCTCCTGCCTGCCGACTGCCAGCCGGAAGCCCCAGGTGGCCACGGCCCCCAGGTGCAGACCAGTCTTTTGTCCCTGCTCCACACTGTCAGTCCCCATGCTCGTGCTGGTCTCCCTGGAGCTGCTGGAAGCTTGTCTGTGCTGGTCTCCCACCTCCTCCCTTGTGCCGTCTGGCCTTTTCCTCTTTGTGCTTTGTTTCTGTGGGTCGCAGAGGCTGGGACATGCTCACCCCTCCCAGAGTGACATCTCGAACTGGAAGCGTGTCCTTTCTGGGTCCCCTCGGTGCTTTGGCCCATCCCCTGTTGTGCAAGACCAGCAGCATGAGCAGCTTGCCCGAATTTGGAGATTATGGTTATGTAACGCCGGCTGGGAGGATTTTATTAAAGCGAGCTTGCTCCTGGGGTGCCTCCACTGCACCCCAGGTTCATGGTCAAGGACATCTGACGGGCCAGTGATTGGATCCCCCAGGAGTGTGCCAGGTGCTGGGTAACGCCCGGTTGTACCCGTGTCTTCACGGAGCCGGCCGAGTCGACAGTAAACCCTCCCAGAGGTTAGGTGAGGGGCAGCCGTGCCCACAGGATGCCACCCAGCCTGTGTGTGGACACGTGTGGGCAGTGGCTCACCCGTCCCCAGGCGCGGCCTGGAATTCTCCTTGTCTCTGAAAGCCAAAGTTAATGGAACGGCATCTTGCCATGGGCCATCTTCCACCTGAGGGTACTTCACGTTAGGTTACGGCAGTTAGGTTACAGCAGCCAAGCCTGAATATCTATCTGTGACTCTCAGAGTTTGTTTTCAACACTTTACGTTTAATGAGCACTTGTGGGGTCACATGGCGGCGGGGGCGGCGAAGGGGGGGCGAGGGGGGGCGGGTGTCGCCTCCACACAGAATCGGATGGAGCCCACCCTTAGGAAGGCCTGGATTCCCACCTCCAGTGTCCCTTCACCTGATGCATTCTTCAGGTGCGGTCACAAAAAGACTTTGCATTATAGACACAGATTTCAGAGTTTGAAAAGGGACAGGACTGGTTTGCTCTCCTCGTCCAGTTCGTGATCTGATGAACCTCCAGGGGTTTGGGAGCACTGGGTGCTGGCCAGCGAGGTGGGTGCCTCTCTGCTTGGTGCAGCCTCAGCAGCTCCTGGAAGAGGGCATGTGGGGGGGCTCTGCTCCCCCTGCCAGACGGCGGGATGGGACAAGGAGGCACACCCCAGCTGCGCCACCCACGCCTGCCTGCCGCGTGGGGCTCGGTCCCTTGATGGAGCAGGGGCTTTGGTGGGAAGCCAGTGGTTTTCCCCATGTCATCGTTGTGCACGTGGAAACAGAACTTGCAGTACATTTACTTGAAGGAGATTGATGCGCAGGCCTCCTCAGGTGTCCCTTGGTTGGGACGATGGTCTTCGTCCAGCTGCCTGCTGCTCCCAGGTAGTCATGTGTCGTGTTCTGGTCTGCACCCGGCTCCTGCTTTGGAGTGTGCTGCGCACCCATCAGGGTGCCAGGTGACTCCCTTCTCCTCGGTTCCAGGTCTCGGTGGCCCTGAGCAGCAGCTCCATCCGGGTGGCCGTGCTGGAGGAAGCTGGGGAGCACGTCCTCATGGAAGGGAAGTTCACCCACAAAGTCAATACTGAGAGCTCCCTCTGGAGCCTGGAGCCTGGGAAGTGCGTTCTGGTGAGTGTGGGCATCCATGCTGGGCTGCGGGAAGGAGTGGGGGCTGGGGGCAGGGGGGGTTCTTGCGGTCTAGGGCGCCGCTCAGGGCGCCTTTGCTGGCCTCGGCCCTACAGGCCCCCACCACTTGGCACTCTGAAGTGGAGCCACGTTAACATGAGACCCACGGTGGTCCGTCCTCGGGCACACGTGGTGGCTGCACTCGGTGAGCATGGAGGGGCTCCTGGCAGGGTCATCCCTGCACGGCAGAGCTCGCTTGGATGTGACCCCCGGTCCCAGAGGCTCCCGCTTGCCAGGTCCTGGGTCATGTCGGAGGCAGAGTCAAGTAAGGTGAGGATTGAGAGGCAGGTTGAATTTCCGGGATGCTGCACCAGAGGACGCAGAGCACAGTCGGACCGCTTGTTGGACAGCGGGGGTCTCATTGAGCCACTCGGGGCTGCAGAGCCCCAGCAGGAGCTTCAGTGCCCTGTTTACTGGAACCTTCCATGGCTCTGCCCCCTCTTCAGGGTCTTGGCCTGGTCAGTGGGTGCTGCCCAGCGGGACCTCATATGGCACAGGGTGCCTCACCAGACAGGAAGATACCAGGTTTTTGGACAAAACCTGAGGGTTTTAAAGGCACGTTCTTCACGTGTGCCAGAAAGGAAGGAAAGAAGAAAGCAAAAAAATGTGTGTTTCGGTTTTATGAAGATCTGCATCTCCGTGGAATGGGTGCCAGCGGGCCAGCCTGTCTGTGGGGACTGTCAGGGCCGTGGGGTGGAGAGGGGTCTGTCAGTGCTGGGCTGCTGGAGTTCCTTGGCACACGGGGCCCCTGCACGTGACGAGGACAACGGGTCGCAGAGCATAGGCCCCTCCACATGACAAGGACACCAGGTCGCAGAGCACAGGCCCCTCCGCATGACGACGACACCGGGTCGCAGAGCACAGGCATGTCTGCTTGGCCCTTGTTCTGAACCTAGCTTTGCACGTCCTTGTCCTTGCGAGGCTTCTCTCCGTGAGACCGCCTCCCTCTCGTCACCCTGGGGCTTAGCCCTTCTGGCCGTCAGGCTGTGCCTCCCATCCCCCCCCCCCCCCAAGCCCATCCCTGCACCCGGCCATGTGGGCGGCGGTGTCTCCAGCTCCTCTCATTTGCAAAATACCTTCACGATGACGGCCTTACTTCCCACGGTCGTGGGAGGCACAGTCAGGGTCTCTTTGCCCCCTGCCCCGTGACAGCCGCTGGCAGCTCCTGTGGCACAGGTGGAGTTGTGAGGCCGGAACCCGTGGACAAGGGGTGCAGCGGCTCCAGAGCAGTGCCCAGGGTGAGTCCTGGTGGTACCGTTGCTGTGCTCCCCGGAGGAGCATGGCTGGGAAGCCCTCACCATGCAGTCTGTCTGCCCTGACACTTCCTCTGGGATGCACGAAACCATGTCCGTACAAGGACAGGCTGGCCTCACAGCCACTGTGACCGGTGTACCTGACATCACTGCTGTGGAAACATGCTGCTCATGACTCGGTAGTGCGTCTCGTAATGGCTTTGCTTGGCAGAGGTGACTTTGACGTCCTCGTGGCCATGTTGTCTCTGTTTTGTGCGCGTGTGCCTAAGCGGGGTTGTAGCCGGGCCGGAGTGCGATTCATCGTCCCGGCTGCCACTTGTAAGCACACAGGGGGCCGGGCTCTCGGAGTGGCCTGGTAACACAGTAAACTCTCTGGAAGCTTGCTTTCTGGACCCGGACCCTGCACCTGGAAGTGGCTCACCCGAGCTGAAGCCCGCCTGTTCCCTCCCTGTCGGCCTTCCCGCTGCAGGACGCCCAGGACGGGGCCGGGAGGAGTGCCTGTGGCCGGTTGGAGGCCTTCCTGTGGTCGCCCTCGCCATCCCGGAGCTGGTGCACTTGTTGCTGCCAGGAACGCGGCTTTGAGGAGTTTTCCCTGTGGACCTCCTGCCAGCAGGGTCCATGTGGAAACCCTGGATCCCCGGGTGCCGGACAGGTCCCTCCCCACTGTCTCCAGAGTGCTTGGCTGTCTGTGCTGGAGCCACGTGTGTGCGGGCCTCACCGCCTGCCTGCCTGTCCCCAAGCTCACTCTTCAGCCTGGCCCTGGCATGGCCGACGTGTCCTGCCCATGGGATGCAGTCTTTCCCCCGTGTCTCCTCGCTCCCGACCACAGGCCGTAGTCTGGGTTTGATAGTTCATCTGTCGGTGATGTTTGGGGTCATGCATCTGAGATGATATGGTGGCTCAGCTGTTCTGACACGTGAAGGCCCTGCTTGTGTTTGCTGCTGGGAACAAGCCCGTGTCGCTCGGGCATCGGGGGCAGACGGCAGGGCTGGTGGGGCCCCTCCTCTGCTCAGCATTGCCTGGCGTTGGGAACCTCATCAGCCATGGGAGCTCGGTTCCTCACCCTCGAGATGAGGCCGAGAGCCGTGGTCGGTCACTCTCGACATGTGGGCCGCTAAGGAATATGGTCAAGGGCCCCTCTCCTGAGGGCTGCAGAGGGCCCCACATGCCCTGGTGTCCTCACCAGAGCCTGGAACCTGCACGTGCTACCTCGCGGGAGACGAGAGGGAAGTGTGAGACAGAGGAGGATGCGCAAACCAGTAGTAACATGAAGACAGGCGGAGACTGGGGCCACAGCCCATCCCTGGACCCCTCAGGAGGGGCCGGCTGGCCTCACCCGGAGAGGGCAAGTGTCCCCCACTGCCCTGGGGCAGTGGCACAGGCCTCGGGTGTCAGTGTGTCCATGACGGCCTCACAGAGCAGGTGGGCACCCCAGGACTGCCTTCACCTCAACAGAGTCCTTGGTCCGCGCCCCTGACCTCCTGACAGTCGAGGCCGCCTGCTTCCCAGCCACCCCCTCGCCCGAGTGGTTGCTTTCGGAGCAGGCAGGGGCGGCAGCTAAAACCGGATGACAGCTCTTGCCTCCCTCCCTCCCACACTCGAGAATGCCTCTCAGGCAAGAGACGTGAAGTCAGCGCCTCCCCCGACCGTTCTGTCCCAGAACCGCCCGGCACACTGTCCTCGGTTCCCCTCCAGGTGGTGCTGGTGGCTTGGTGCCCGGGGGCAGGGGGAGGGTCTGGGGGTGGAGGGTTGAGATGCACCCCAGGCGGGGGTGGTCCGTCAGCTGACCCTCTAGCCATTCAGGTTGGCTCAGCAGGTGCAGGGTGTTCTGGGGCCCGTGTCTGCTCAGGGGACATGGGGGTGAGCATGTGTACATGCTGTGCCTCCGCGTGCTTGGATGACTGACTTAGGTCCTTAAGTTCAGTTCTCAGAAGCAGAGTCGCAGGCTGACTGTGGTCCTTGGCCGTTTGCCAGGGGTTCCCCCCTGTGCTGTTTCTGTGGTGACCTGGGTCCCTGTGTGTCCTCTGCTGGTCCCCCTGCACTCCTTTCTCTCTCTCTCTCCCTCTGCTGGTGGGGATGTGGGTTTCTCAGGAAGGGCCTTCCCGTTGCTGTTTTCTCGCTGGTGGCCACCAGTGTCACAGAGAGCGTATCCTTCTTCCTCCCAAATGCAGGTTAAATAACGTTAGCATTTTGGTGTATGCCGGAAGCCTGAAAACCAGTTGCCAGAATGAAATGCAGGCCCTTGGCTTTCAGCACTCTCATCTCCCGGGGTCCTGGGAGTTTCTTGGGACAGTCAGCACCTTGGCACCACCGCAGGTGTCCCTGAGCCCCAGCAGGGAGTGGGGGTGGGGGGCCAGGGCAGTAGGGATGTGCTGACAGGACCGGTGGGCCGCGCTCCCAGGGGACCCAGATACCGTCCCTCTATCCCGCAGAGACCCCGCTCAGCACCACCTGGCCGCCCTGTGCTTTCAGCACGTGGGTCCTCCCACCTCCCCCACACCTGCACCACACACTGTGGCCCTGTCCTGTTTGGCCCACGTGGTGCTTTGATCTGTAAGCTTAAAAAACTTGTGGACAACATGGAACACCAGGAGATTGCCCATCATGGCACCCCCTCCAGCAGGTTCTAGATGTGGATCCCATCCCTCATGGTGCACCTCCGGCAGGTTCTGGAAGGTTCTGGATGCGGATCCCCATCCCCTCACAGAAGTGCCTGCAGAGGGCAGCTTCCTGTCATCTGTCCTGGGCTTGACACGCCTCCGCGGAGCCCCTGTCCACAGCTTTCATGGATGCCTCCCCAGCCTGCACTGTCCAGAGGGCACCTCAGCAGGCACTTGGCCGCCTGCTTGGACACGGCTCTGCCATGGAGGGGGGTGGGGGAGGCAGAGGTGGTGACTCACCCGCACAGGTTGTGGGCGTTATGGGTTCGTTCATGTGGAGCTTGAAGTTTCTGTGAGGACATTTCAGGAAGCTGGTTCTGGGTCTGGGACCCAGTCTGTACAGGATCCTGGAGGGAGGCCAGGTAAGGGGGGCATATTACCAGGTGGCAGTGAGCTCGCTGGCCTGTCAAGCCAGGAGACTGAACACCAGCGTAGTTGGGGACGGGAGTGAGTGGGGGCCTTTGAAACACTGGGCGTCCAGGAGGAAGCTGTCGTGGAGGAGGAGGCCCCTGCCACCAGTGTGGGGAAGATGGGGTCAAGGAGGAATGCACAGAGCATGTGGCTGCATGATGTCTGTGCCTAAACGGGGGACATGCTGGGAAGGGCACAGCGTCCCCTTTGCTGTGTCCTGTTGGGGACGCTTCTCTGAGTTTAATCAGGAGGAAACACCAGACAAACCCCAAATGAAGAATGGTCTTTAGGAGAGGCCGTGGAATGTTCCAGTTGAGTGGGGACAGGACCCCAGCGCACATCCCGTGCTGGAGGGAAGGTGAGCTGCGGTTCTAGTAGAGGAAGGAGGCCCTTATGGAAATATCAGGGGTCAAGGGTCAAGGTGGTTCAGAAAAAAATCCTGGAGTTTGCTGTGTGTTACGCATGTCCTTAAACAGAGAGGGTTCGTGTGCAGACTCGTGATGATAAAGCATGTTGCTGGGAGGTCCGGGGAAAAGCGCATGGATGTGTTTGGAATTAATTGCAAGTAAAATGTTCAAAAAACCACGATGGCAGAGAAACTCGAGAACAGGTGCTCGCACCCTCGGTCGTCAAGGACTCGTGACCCGGAGCTGCTGGCTGTGTGGCTGTGTGTTTGTCGGGGCTCAGGACGTACCCCCAGACCGCGTCTCCACAAACCTGATTTTTAGGGAAGTAACAATGTTACAGTGAAAAATCAAAACCCCACGTTAAGCCATCAGGCTCCTTTAGACCCAGGGCTTCGAGCTCTGTTCCAAGGGCGTCTCCTCGGCGCTGTCTTGTTTTGGCCACTGCAACGTGGATGTACCTCGAGGACACCATGCTGAGTGCAAGAGGCGGGGGCACTGAAGGACACGTGACGTGTTTCAGGGCCGGGAGGAGGGGCTGCTTGCGGGCACAGGGCTCCTTTTGAGGTGGTGACCCCGTTGCGGAACCGGATACAGGTGGAGGTTGTACAACACTGTATATGCACTGACACAGACTCGTCGACTTTAGTTTTTTGAAATTTATTTATTTTGAGAGAGAGAGAGAGAGAGAGAATGAGTGGGGGAGGGACAGAGAGAGGGAGAGAGAGAGAATCCCAAGCAGGCGGCACACTACCAGTGCAGAGCCCAGCGTGGGGCTCCACCCGGTGACCCTGGCATCATGGCCTGAGCTGAAGTCAAGAGTTGGACGCTCAACCAACGGCCACTCAGGCGCCTCCTGTGAGCTTCACCTCAAAAAGAATTTTTTTAAAGGTGGTGTTGGGATTGTCTTGGTTTTTGTTGGGTTTGCAAAGGGCCCGGGATTGCTTGCCGTGTGGACCCAAGATGCGCGGGCAGTGCAGCCCACTGGGTTCCTTGTGTGCAGCATCAGCCCATCCTATCCCCAGGCTGCACGGAGCCTGGTCGTGCGTGCACACCTGCCCAGACACCCTGCGTGTGGTTCGTGGTTTGGGTGAGAAGGGCCAGCGGCGGAGCCTGGGGCAGGGCAGGGCTGGCCCCTGGAGCGGCAGCCTCCAGGGTGTCTGCAGAGACCCCAGCCAGGGTGACAGCGGAGGGAACACAGAATGAGCCTGGAGGGCCTCTGTTTCCCGAGATGGATCAGCACCTTGGTCATCTCTCCAGGAACAATGAAGATGGAGTACGCTTCCACTCGGGAGGTTTTCATTGCTTTGGAAGGAACACAGATTTGCACCTCAGTGAAGATTCTCAGTGTTGGGGCCTTGGCCGGGTCGGGTCCCCAGGCCCAAACTGAGGAGCAGAGTCCGTAAGAAGCCAGCTGAACGGAGCATCTGGAAACAAAATCCACCCCACACGCAGACCACGGCATTGGCGGGGAGAAGTCCTTCCTCTGCTGGACTGGCAGGCGGGGGCGCTCAGAGCCCCACGCCCCCTGGGACAGTCGGTGCGGAAGGGGGGAGGCTTATTTCTGTTGTGCCGACATTGATGCCACACTGTCACCGTGCTGTGATCCTCTCACTTGTGGCCCGCCCTGTATCCGTGCCCACAGCCCGAATCCTTCTCAGGGACCTCGCAAATGTCACTGGTGGGGACCAGGTCTGGGTTTGTGGTGTCATGATCGCTCTCCAGCCAGTAACCCTCTTCCCAGGGTGCTGCCCCGACACAGACCTGCTCTAGCTGCTGGCTGGTCACATCTGCTCTCTCTCCTGGCCCTTTGGGTCATGATGGGTTTCAGGCCATTGGATGGTAAATGGACAGGGTGAGGGAGAGTGGGCCGCCCACTTGTCAGTTCTTGGCCACCAGTCCCCAGGAGGCGTGCAGTCTGGGCCCTCCCTGTATGCAGTCCCGACATTGGCGTGTGCCGGGTGAGCCGGCAGGGCCGGGCCGAAGAATGTGGATAGAGGTTCCTGTTTGGGGTCCAGTGTATCCCTGGTGGTGCAGGGAGGCTGTGAGGGGGGCTGGGTGGGGTCCTGGGCTTCCGAGAGGACGTGGGGGGTGGGGCAAGCCCTGATCCCCCAGGCCCCTGACTGGTGCCCCGTCTCCCACACTGAGCCCCCTGCTCCCCGCCATGTGCCCCCTGACTGGTGCCCTCACACACACTGAGCCCTGTCCCCCCCACAGTGTGTCCCCTGACCGGTGCCCCCCACACACACTGAGCCCCACCCCCGCCATGTGCCCCCTGACCGATGCCCCCCCCCCACACACACACACACTGAGCCCGGTCCCCCCACATGTCCCCTGACCGGTGCCCCCACACACACTGAGCCCCGTCCCCCCCATGTGCCCCCTGACCGGTGCCCCCCACACACTGAGCCCGGCCCCCCCACGTGTCCCCTGACCAGTGCCCCACACACACTGAGCCCCGTCCCTTCCCATGTGCCCCCTGACCGGTGTGCCCCCCCCCCACTGAGCCTGGCCCCCCCACGTGTCCCCTGACCGGTGCCCCATACACACTGAGCCCCGTTCCCCCCCCCCCAGGTGCCCCCTGACCGGTGCGCCCCCCCACACTGAGCCCAGCCCCCCACGTGTCCCCTGACCGGTGCCCCATACACACTGAGCCCCGTTCCCCGCCCCCCCATGTGCCCCCTGACCGGTGCCCCACACACACATGCACTGAGCTCTGCACCCCCCTGCCCCCCCCTGCTCCGTGTGCCCCAGGTGAGCCTGAACAAGGTGGGTGAGTACTGGTGGAGCGCAGTCCTGGAGGGTGAGGAGCACATCGACATCGACAAGATCAATAAGGAGCGTTCCATGGCCACGGTGGACGAGGAGGAGCACGCGGTGCTGGATAGGCTCACCTTTGACTACCACCAGAAGCTGCAAGGCAAGCCGCAGAGCCATGAGCTGGTAAGGGGGCGTGTGGGGGAGGGGCTGTGCTGGGCAGGGAAGATCCGGTGGGGGCTGGTGGCGTGGCGGGGCTGTCCCTGCCGTGGCATAGCCGGCTGTCTGCTGGGTCCTCGCAGGCCGCTCTAGCCCGGTTGCCTGGTCTCTGTCTGGCATGGGGCGCGTGTTCCACACCTGGACAGAGCCCAGGTGGTGGGGCCGTGACGGGCAGGTCCACACAGATGCGGTAACTCCACGTGTGACCCTAGCTCTCTCCCTCTCACAGGGCTCATGGGAGTCTGGCCAGGGGCCCCGTGAGGCCTCCTTCCAAGTCCTTTTGGAACAAATGTCAGAGGCCTGAGATGTCCGGTGGGCCGGCGGGAGGGGCCCCTTGTCCACAGAGGCCCACGCTGGGGGCAGAGAAGAGGGTGGGGTGGGTGCATTCATTCATTCCCAAGAGCGGAAGAAAGGGTCACCTTTGTCAGGTTACTGTTTGCTCCCCTTGTTGGGAACCAGGACCCCAGTGTGACGGGGACTGGACGGGTGAGGGGGTGTTGCTGGGCACCACAGCCACCCACCTTCTAGGGTTTGTTTTCTTTTTCCACGTGCGTCACACACAGGAGCCCCCCAGTGGCGTTGAGATTCGGAGGTGTCCTCTGCGTCCTGGGGCATTCACTGTGGTCCTGCCAATGTCGGGGGTCCACTGCTGGTGTGTCCCTTCTGCCTGCCCTGTCTTTATCCCCTCCTCCCCGTGCAGCCGGCTTTCCTGCGAGGGTCACTCGGAGCGCTGACTGCTCTATCCCGAGTGGGCTCCTGCCCCCAGTCTCCAAATCTTCTCTCAGCCGGGCTCCCTGATCACCAGGGCTCACAGGGCAGGAGGGGAGGCTCTCGGTACCTCTTGGGCCGAGTCTCTGGCTGTGACCATGGAGTTTGCGGGCAGGGGACTTGTCTTTGTGCGAGTTTAGCAGCCGGGCTAGTTTAGTCACGTGACGGTCGCCTGTGGCTGGTGGACGAAAGCTGTGTGGACGTGGACCCCGAGGGAGGGTCTAGGGTCGCTGCCTGGGAGGGGGCCGGGCGCTTAGGCCCAAGGGGAGCAGGAGACCCTTGCTGACAGGCCCAAGGCCAGGCAGCCGACGGGGAAGTGTCTGAAGAGCTTTGAAGATGGCGCTGGCTCGTGGGATGAGCTCTGTGCCTGGAGTCGGAGGGGAGTCCAGACAGACTTGTGTGCTGGGCAGCGTGCTGGCCCCAGGGCACGAGCGATGCTTTCTGGGCACCTTCAGCAGGCACGAGGGAGCCAGGGGCCACGCGTGCCCCTCCCCCGGGTGAGACGCTAGTGAATGAGTGGCACAGGCTCTGCTGTCTGGGACGCGCCCGGGCTTGGTGGGGATTTGGGGAGGAGTGTGTGCAAACGAGGGCCATCCCTGCATGCGGCCATGGGGGAAGCACGGTGTGGGGGGGTAGGTTTGGGCCACAAGGAGAGCGCGAGGGCCGCAGGCGGGCTGTGCCAGGAGCAGGGGAGGCTCAGAGGTGCTGAAGCCGCGCACAGCTGTGGACAGCTCAACTGATGGCCTCTGGAGGAAAGCTGGTCCCTGGGAGAAGGGCGATGTGTGGGGCCAGAGATGCAGCAGGGCTCACTGGTGGCTCCCTGTGAGGGCCTGACCAGGGGCCCCGCGAGGCCTCCTTCCAAGTCCCTTTGGACTTGGGGCAGGGCTGGTGTGGGGAGTGGGCTCAGGGCCCACCCCGGAGACGCAGGGCCCATGCGAGTCATGTCCAGCGTGGAGAGAGTGTGACTGAGGAGAGGGCTTGAAAGGGGGTGGCAGGAGGGAGTTGGAGCTAAAGCAGTGGGTGGGGGGCCCGTCGTACCCACTCCGTGTCGGCTGGGGCTGGTGTCCAGGTCCCTGGTGCGAGTCTGATGTGCTCGCCCCTGCTCCACTGGGTTTAGCGACGGGGAAGAGTGGTCCCAGGCAGGACAGTCCCGCAGCCTCATTGGACGCCAGGGTTTCTCCCCCTGCCCTGTGTGTGGGGGCGTGAGCGTGGGGGCCTGCGGTCGCCCAGGCAGGTCCTCCCGTGGAGGAGGCCGAGTGAGCACTGCTCTGGGCTGTGCGGCTAACCTCTGTGTCTGTTTTCTGTTTGTAGAAAGTCCATGAGATGCTGAAGAAGGGGTGGGACGCAGAAGGCTCTCCCTTCCGAGGCCAGCGGTTCGACCCAGCCATGTTCAACATCTCCCCGGGGGCCGTGCAGTTTTAGCGCCCTGGCACCCTCCTGCAGGGGCTCGCCGTCTGGTTGGCCCCTGCCAGCCTTTCTCTCAAGGGTGAACCCGTGGCTCCCAGCCCCGCATCTCCAGACTGTTCCGGAGCAGCGTGGGGTGAGCGGGCCTCTGGCCCCCCCCTGCTCTCCTCTCGCTGCTGTGCGCGCTCTGCTTGCTTTCCCCGTGGGGGGGCGGGGGGGAGGTGCTGGACCAGCACCCCCAGGTGCAGGGGGCACGGGGTCCGAGCCTTGACCTGACTCTGGGCACACACGTGTGGTCTCGCTTGGCCTTTGTGTGTGTCCGCTGCCTGCTCAGACCCGTCGAGGAGCAGAGTGGGGTCTTGGTCGCCGCTTGGGGACGTGGGCCACAGGCACAGCAGGAACTGTCCTCTGATGTCCTCCTGTGGACCCGGTCCTTGTAAGAGAGCCGACTGGGCACCCTCGGGAGATCACAGAGACCACGATGCGGCAGCCCCTCCTCTTCCACTGAGCCCAGGGCCACTGCCACCTCTGCTCTGCCAGCCCTGTGGCCGTCGCTGTGGGCCACCCTCGTGGGCTCTGCCCTCGGGGCTGGGGAGAAGGACTCCTTCTGGGGGTGGTCCTTCAGGAGACCCCTCCTTTCACCTGAGTAGCTGGGAGCTGGCATGTCACAGTCGTGTGGGGACAGGTTTCTGGCTCAGGGTGGCCAGAAGTGGGTGGGGAACCCCTGAGTCTCCTGATCGACCAGGCCTCAGGTGGCTCTGGTGCCATCGAGGGCATCGCCAAGCTGCTGAGACCCCTCTTCAGGCCCCCCGGATTTGCACGCCTGTGTGCTGACGTGCGCGTGTGGAAACTGTTGGTGAGGGTGTGCTACTTGGGAGATGAGGGGGGGGCCGTGGACTCTGTGGTCACGTGTCTTCCTTTGCCCGACTTTGTTTTCAGTGTTGCGTTTCTGCCCACCCTGCCTGCCGTGACCATATCCTATCTGCGTCTGGGAGCGGCCGGTGGGGCCAAGGCACCTGTCCACGTGGCTGCTGCTGGGCCACCCTTGCCCTTCCGTTGGGCGTCCTCTGCCCCTTGCTGCTGGCCTGGGCCCTGGAGCCCGTGCAGCCTGCGTGTTTTCTCTCTTTAGACACGGCAGCCGCAGACCGGCCACTGAGCTCCGTCAGCGGAGGTCCGAGGAACCGCGGGGTGCCTGCCTGCGAAGTCCCCCTTCTCCAGTGTCTGTTTGCAATAAATCTGTATTTAAGCACTTCAGGGTCCCTGTGTGTCATTTGAGACGTTGTCTGTGTGTGTGTGGAGGTTTCTGGGACTCCAGCCACAAGGTCCTTGGCTCACGTCCACTGCAAACACCAAAGCGGAGAACGCCTCAGTGTCTCGTGAGCCAGGCCGGTCTCTGACCTGTGGTTTTCGGAAATCTGATGAATTTTGGATCAAGAGAAAAGGATTGTAGCTACAGGGCCCCCATCTGTCTGCGGCAGGTTCTGGAAACCCAGGGTGAGCACAGATCCCAAACTGTGGCCAGTGGACCCTCACGCCCACGTTCCTGTGCACTCTGTCGCGGGGGGGACCGCACTCAGTGGGCAGGGCTGGCGCTGTTTCCTGGTTTGCGATTTTTGAACCAATGGAGGGGGCACATGACCCTATTACGCACAGATGCCCAGGGCCAGAGATAACCCGCCAGGGAGGAGTAGTCCCATCTTTCACGTTTGCCCCAAGGTGTGTGGGAGGGGGAACAGGGTCCGCGGTCTGTGTGGAAATGCGTCCATGGGGCCGTAGCTCTTGCACAAGGACATGTGTGCCCAGAAACGTCTGCCCCACGGGCAGGCCCAGCTGCTGCCTGTGAGTCCCCTGGACAGCAGGTTGGTGCTCATGTGGACATGGTGGGGACACCACGCTCCTGTGTTGACACTGTCATGGCTTCGGGGGTGGAGGTGTGGGGAGTTAACCTCTGTCACTTCAGGCTCTGCTCCCCAAGCACCCAGCCGCACCAGCCTGGCAGTGTTCTTACCTGGCAGGGTTCTTTACGGTCGGCCTGCCCACGCAGGTCTGCCAGAGTGCGGCACCTCCTAGATGGGGTCAGGGGACAGGACCAGGTGCGAGGACACTGCAGCCCATGCCGGGAGAGTCTGGGCTCCCGGGACTCAGTCTTGTTCGTGTCGAGGGGAGGGGGTCACACGGTGGGATGGGGGCACACCCCGGCTGTGGACAGCAGGCCTGGCAGCCTGACGTGGCCGTCCTGGGTAACTGGTGTCCTGCCAGGCAGACCTGAGACCTCCATCCTGGAGAAGGAGCCCAGGCCTGGCCTCCTGCTTTCCCAGGCTTGTTTACCAAAGCCGGATGGGCTCTTTTCGGTCCACACAGTGTGGGAGGCCTGCAGAGGTGACACCCCTGAGGCTGGAGCTAGTCCCCGCTCCTGCCCCACCCCCTGCGGGGCCCACCGGCCTCTGCTGTACACGTGGCACTGGCCTGGCATTGGCCGGGCACTCTGCAGGTGGGGGTTAGGCCCCTGGTGTCATTTGCCGACGGAACCCCCACAGCCCAGACGTTCCAAGAGGGGGCCCTGAGATGTGGCTGACCACTTCCTAATCTGGGTCCAAGCCAGCTGCTCTCCTGGGGCTCCTCCCTAAGGAGGGGTTCCAGTGTAGGTGTAGAGATGGTGGGGCCAGAGGCCAGGGGGAGCCCACCCCTTGGGCAGAGTGGTAAGGAAGCTGGCCAGGTCAGGACCATCCTGTGGCCTGGGGTGTGGCCCCCGGTGGGCCATAGTGGGGAAGTGCAGAGCCATCCAGGGTGTGCTGTCCTCAGAGGGGTTGATAGCAGCCACGGGGGGGCCTGGGGACAGGAGACCTTAGACCGGGGCTCAAGATGCTAGCAGAGGCACTGAGGGAGGAGGAGGCAGGGACTTGGAATGAGAGAATGGTCCTTGGCCACGAGGTTTTCCCTCACCCTGACAGGTGACCTCTCCCCATTTAAACCGACACTCTGGGCCCACGTGGTGAGGGAGGGAGTGGGCAGGGGGGCGTGTTGCCCACCCTGTCTCTACTTCCGGTGGGGAAGGGGGCAGGGCCCGCCCCTGCCTTCTGGGGCGCCAGCATCCTCAGGGATACCTGGCAGGGTCAGGACTGCCCCGCAGGCCAGGTGCGTCCCTGTCCTGGTCTCTGGATGGGTCAGGTGTGTCAACCCCCTCGGTTAAGGGGAGGCAGGCTGTGTTTCTGGAGCACCGGGCACACTAGAGGTCACAAAGTGCATCCTGGGACTTGGCAGGGATTGTCATTGCCCCTGATAGTCACAGGACAGTGTGCACTCTGTGTTTACAGTTGAGTACGCAGCCCTGTCACCAGAACCCTGGGTTACCTGGGCTCGTGATCCAAATAAAGCACAAAGATCTGGGGTGAACGTGACTGAGGATGGATTCTGCAGGCCAGAAGAGCCCCCAGTGCACCCCAGGGCCAGGACAAGGGGTGGTGAGGTCCGCTCACCTGCCGGGAAGGTGCAGGTCAGGGCCCAGGTGCAGGATGGCAGTCCTCCAAAGCTACCTACTGACCCCTGTGGGGGTGTTGTGGCCCCTGCAGAGGTGGGTGCACCTGAGGGTCTCCCCAACCTCACCCCAGGCCAGAGGGTACCACGGAGGTGTGGAGAGGGCCCCTTGCTCCTCAGTTTCCGCAAGAGATCCCTGTCAGTGCCTGTGGCCCCTCTGGGGGTCCCACAAAGAGGGCTCAGCACGGGGGGACGCACCGTCTGCTGCCCCCTTGCCTCCAAGAGCCGGGCCTCCCACCCACCCTGGACCCTCTAGACTCCTGCCCCCTTGGGAGCTGGACCACGCCCCGGACCATCTTCCCTGGACCCTTGACCCCACCCACCTTCCTCAACTGTACCCTTGTGACACCAGAGAGTCTGACAGCCGCCACCAGCACCCTGTCCTTCAGGGACCCCCACTGCTGGGCCTGGTTCCCTCGGCCCCGTCCCCACTTCCTCCCCCACCTCCAGATGGGAGGTGACCTGGCAGCCATGGCCACAGCTGTCAAGAGGCCACAGCTTTTAAAATGTGGTCAAAGTCCCAAACCTAAAGCTCACCGGTTAACCATGTTCGAGTGCGCACCTCTGTCACCACTGTCTGTCCTCAGATCTTTCTCATTGTCCCAAAGTGAAACTCACACCCATCAAACTATCTGCATTTGTTGCTGGCGTTGAAAGGGAGATTTTACCCAAGTTCCGGTTTCTGGGCGCTCTTGTAACCTTGGGAGCCAGGGAGTGCTGGGGCGGGGGATCTGGTGGGCAGAACTGACCAGCATGGCCCCACCACTGCACCAGGCAGTGGGGAGGGGGCACCGTTGTGACCCAGCTGACCTGGATGGAGCAGAGCCGGCTACCCTGGCAGAGGGAAAGCCCAGATAGTGTGTGTTGGGGGCTGGGGGGCCAGGGCAGGAATGTGCTTGGGGCACAGGGGCCAGAGCCAGGGGCCTGAGGTGCAGACCGGCTCTGGGATTTAGGTCCCGGGCAGAGGTGGGGGCTGGGCTGCAGGTCCCGCCCACCCAGGACAGGTGAGGGGCCACCCAGAGCGGGGGCTGCCAGGGTGGGGGAAGGTGGCCAGCAGCACAAAGCCCCCCACCCAGAACCGGGGCTATGTCCCCTGACTGTGCTAACAGGGACTGCCGCCAGGTGGTAGCCCTGGGATGAGGTGGTCCTGGACTATCCAGGGGCCCTGTGTTCTCACAGGCAGCCCCTTGGGCAGGAGGGGCCAGGTAGCAGAAGGAGACATGGCCACAGAAGTGGGTGTGGGGGCGATGTGCTTCAGGGGTGGGGCAGGCGGCCTCTGGATGGTGGGGGGTGGGGATGCTGCCCCTCCTGATTTCAGACTTCTGACCTCCAAACTAAGGACAACTTGTGTTCTTAAGCCCCTGAGCCTGCCGGCTACAGCAGCCCCAGAAACTCCTGTGGGAGCGGCAGGGAGTGGGGGGAGCTGTGACCTTGGGGGCCGGGGGTTTCTGCATGCGTATTTGCCCAGTGGTGCTGGAGGGATTGCCCCCTATGGCTGTTGCTTCCCTCCTGGATCCTGTCTTACCCGGTCCCAAGCCAGCACAGCCTAGCCTGTAGGGTGGTCGCCAGCTGACCTCCTGGTCCACCTCCCTCCCTCCCCGTCAGCGCAGAGCCCAACGTGGGGCTTCAACCCATGAGAGCTTTGAGATCATGACCTGAGCTGAAGTCGGATGCTTAACTGACTGGGCCACCCAGGCACCCCTAAAAAAAATTGTTTTTAATGTTTATTTGGAGAGGGAGGGAGAATCCCAAGCAGATTCCGAGCTGTCCGTGCAGAGCCGGACTCGGGGCTCGATCCCACAAACTGTGAAATCATGGCCAAGAGCCAGACACTTAGCCAACTGAGCCACCCATGCACCCCTGGGGTCAACTCTTGACTTCTGACGTTGAGATAATTATATGGTTAGCCCTCCAACAGCGCAGGTGGTGACGCTGTATAACCTGGGACCCTCTGAACTGACTACTGATGGTCCACTGTTGACTGGACCCTTACCAGTAGCGTAACAGTCAGTGAACCTGTGTTTTGTGTGGTCCGTTATTACATGCTGTATTCTCACAATAAAGGAAGCCAGAGAAGAGAAAGCGTTATTACGAAAACCAGAAGGAAGAAAAAATAACATTTACAATTCTGTGCTGTATTTATCGAAAAAATTTACGTATAAATGGACCTGCACAATCCAAACTGTGTTGTTTGAGGGTCAAAGGAGACTGTGGCGTGTCCTGGGCCCCGTTCACTCAGCCCCTCCCCCAGTGGCTGCAGGACAAGGACAATCCAGGGGACTGACTGGGACAGCCCACGGAACTCGGATTCCCAGCGCTATGCGTCCCCAAGCGTGTGCAACGCTGTGGTTTCATCACATGACGCTCTGTGCATCTGCTCTGTTCATCATGGGGTGGCCACAGGCTCCCGGACCCCTGGGAACCCCTGTCAGTTCTCGGCCACCGCCGTCACGGGCATGCCGAAGGCTGTGCTCTTGGATCACGTGGTACTTCCCTGAGACCGCCATTCTCAGCTCGAGTTCATGCCAGCCGTGTGAGTCAGGAGCTGACTCCTCGCTGCTGCTGGTGCGAGGCCCTGGACGGGAATGGGCCGCGCACGGGGCCCAAGACGTTCTGGTTCCCAGTTTGGTCTATTAAATTTTTTTTTTAAATCTTTATTTATTTTTGAGAGACAGAGACAGAGCACGAGCAGGGGAGGGGCAGAGAGAGAGGGAGACACAGCATCCGAAGCAGGCTCCAGGTTCCGAGCTGTCAGCACAGAGCCCGACGTGGGGCTCGAACTCACGAACCCTGAGATCATGACCTGAGCCGAAGTTGGACGCTCAACCGACTGAGCCCCCCAGGTGCCCCTCCAGTTTGGTCTATTAAATAGAGCTGCTCTGAGCGTTCACGTGGAGGCTTTTTGTGTGAACACAAGTTTTCATTTTGAAACCAGCCACTGCTGGCCGTGAGCCACGCAAAGTGGGCACCTCTAGAAGGTGGGAAAGGCGAGGAGAGGGGTTCTCGCCCAGGCCCTCTGAAGCTATCAGCCCTGTGGACACAGACTCTAGTCCCGTCTGAGGCTCTTGCCCTCCAGGACCATCAGATAATAGCTGTGTTTTCTCAAGCCGCTGAGTTGCTAGTACTTTGTCACGGCAGCAGCAGGACACTAATTCAGGCAACCTCTCCGACAGGTGTGTGCTGGCGTGTCGCCAGGCTGGCAGCTGCATTTCCCCGGTGGCCGGACGGCTGGCCTTGTCCGGAGCTCTCCAGCCGCGCGTCTTCCTCAGTGAAATGTCTGCCCTGTCTTTTGCTTGGTTTCTAATTGGATGGATTGTTTTAATGTTAAATTTTAACTCTTTAAAATATATTCTAGATAAAAGTCCCTTGTCAGATGTGTGATTTGCAAGCAGTTCCTCGTAGTCTGGAATTAGTCGTCTTAGCCTTTTAACTTATTCTTTCTCAGAGCAAAGTTTTTAATGTCATGAGGTCCAATTTATTGAACTTTCCTTTTATGAATGATGTTTTCAGTGTCTAAAAGAGTCTAAAAAATCTTTGTGTGGATCTCAAAGATTTCCCTGTTTCTTTTTTCTCTGAGTCTTATAGTTTGTGTTTTCATTGAAGTCCATGATCCATTTTGAGTTCATTTTTGTCAGGCGTGAAGCTTAGGGTCAGGTTGGCCTATGATAGTCCAGTTTCTCCGGCATTTATTGAAAAGACTCTTTCCTTCCCTGAATTGTTTTTGCTCCTTTGCTGTAAATTAACTGGACACAATTATGTGGATTGGCTTCTGAGTCTTCAGCTCTGTTCCACGGCTCTGTGTGCCCGCCCCCCACCAGCACAGCCCTGCCTTCCTCCCTGGAGCGGTGTGCTCAGCCCTGACCCTGTGGGTGCTGTCCTTCTTATTCATCATTGTTTCGGTTATTCCAAGGTCACTCCCTTTTCCTATAAAGTTTAGAATCAGCCTCTTCATGTCTGCAAAAAAATCTCACTGGGGTTTTGGTAAGAACTGCATTGAAACTGGACCAGTTTAGGAGGAATCACCATCTTTGCCATGTTAAGTCTTCTGATCCTTGAACATGGTATTTCTCTCCCAAGCTGTTAGATCTTCCGTTTCTTTCATGGGTGTTTGTAACTCTCCTCATGTAGATTCTGTACACATTTTGCTAGATTTTTTTTTAAATCCTATTTCTGTAAGTATAGTTTATGTTTTTAATGTTTATTTATTTTGGGAGAGAGAGAGGGAGGGGCAGAGAGAGAGGAAGAGTTACAATCCCAAGCAGGCTCCACACTGTTATCACAGAGCCCAATGTGAGATCATGACCTGAGCGATATCAAGAGTTAGATGCATCACTGGGTTAGAGCCACCCAGGCGCCCCACATTTTGTTAGATTTATGCCAAGTGTTTTGTGTTCTTTGGGCCAATTAGTAGTGGTGGAATTGCATCTTTAATGTTGGTTTCCTCATTTGTTGTTAATATACAGAAATGAAATTTACTTTTGTCGGTTTGGTATCTTGTGAGCTTACTCCATTCGTTTATTGTAGGAGTTTTTGTACATTCCTCGGGATTCTGTTTTCTATGTAGTCTATCATGTCATCCACAAATAAAGATAATGTTATGTCCAATCTGGGAGCTTTTTGCTTATTTATACGTCCTTATTGCAGGGGCTAGAACTTCCAGTACTATGCCGGGCAAGAGTGGCAAACCCAGACTTGCTTGCCTTGTACCAGACCTTAGATAAGCATCCGGTTTTTCACCATTACCTATGAGGTTAGCTTTAGGGTTTTTAGATGCTGTTCATGAGGTTGAGGAAACCCATCTCTGTTCCTAGTGTGCTGAGAGTTTTTTCATGAATGAGTTTTGAATTTTGTCAAATGTTTTTTTTTCTGTATAAATTTATATGATAATATGATCTTTTCCTCTTTAACTTGTTGACATGGTATATTACAATGATTGATTTTCGAATATTGAACCTGCCTCGCATACTTGGAATGACTCACATTTGATCTATACCCTGCTGAGTTCAATTTGCTAATATTTTATTGAGGATTTTTTTATGTGTAGAAGTTGACAAGAGATTTGTCTGTGGTTTTGTGTGTCTTTCTCTCTCTTCTTTCTTTCTTTCTTTCTTTCTTTCTTTCTTTCTTTCTTTCTTTCTTTCTTTCTTTCTTCCTTCCTTCCTTCCTTCCTTCTTCTTTCTTTCTTTCTTTCTTTCTTTCTTTCTTTCTTTCTTTCTTTCTTTCTTTCTTTCTTAATGGTCATAGGACTGTTTAGGTTATCTACTTCATCCGAGTTTTTGGTGGTTTGGAATTTTTGAGAAACTGGTCCATTTCTTCTAAGTTGTTCAATTTATGAGAGTTAATGCGCTCGCACCACCCTCTTATTCTCCTTTTAATGGCCATAGGGTCTGTCGTATGCCACCTTATTCCTGATATTGGTTATTTGTGTCTTCTCTCTGTCTTTATCAATCTTGGGAGAGGCTTATTAATTCTATTGATTTTTTTTGTTTTTGAAGAATTAGCTTTTTGTTTCATTAATTTTCTCTATAGTTTCTGTGTTTTCTATTTCATCGATTCCTTCCATCTTTATATTTTCTTCCTTCTGACTTTTTTGAGCTTGTTTTGCTCTTTTTCCAGTTTCTTGAGGTGGGAACTTAGGTAATTGGTTTAAGTTCTTTTCTGATGTAAGCATAATGCTATAAATGTCTCTGTCAGCACTGCATTAGCTGCACCCAGCAGCTTTCACTTTTTGGGTTTTTTTTTTTTTTCATTCATTTCTACTTATCTTAATTTTGAGATTTCCTCTTTCAGAAATGTGTTGTTAAGTTGGCAAGCAAGTGTTTGGAGATTTTTCTGTTGTCTTTCTCTAATTGGTGTCACTTTAATTCTATTATTGTCTGAGGGCATACTCTGTCTGATTTCATTTCTTTTTTTCTTTTTAAGAGAGAAAGCATGAATGTGAGGAGGGAGGGAGGGGGAGAGAGAAAGAGAGAGAGAGAGAGAGAGAGAGAGAGAGAGAGAGAGAGAGAGAATCACAAGCAGCCTCCATGCCCAGTGGGGAGCCAGATGTGGGGCTAGATCTCCCGAACCTGAGATAATGACCTGAGCCAAAATCAAGAGCTGGACACTTAACCTACTGAGCTACCCAGGCACCCCAATTCTTTTAAATTTCTCAAGGTTTGTTTTCGGGCCCAGGATATGGTCTATGTCAGTGAGTGTCGGTGGGCATGTGAGAGACATGTGTATTCTGCTGCTGGGTGGAGAGAGTGTCCCATAGTTCATTCGATCCTGATGGTTGATGGTGTTCAGTTCTGCCATATCATGGTGCATTCTTGATTTTGTAGTGGTGTCAGTTTCTGAAAGTCCCCAATTTTAACTGGATTTGTCAGCTCCTTTCCACCCTCCTGGTTTTGCTTCATGGATTCAAAAGCTCTGTTGTTTGGTGCACACACATTCAGGACTGTTGTGGCTGTTGGGTAGATCGGCTCTGTCCTTGTTTCTGGCAGTTTTCTTTGCTCTCACGTCTACTTTACCTCAACATAAGGCAGCCACTTCTGCTGTATTGACATAAATAATATTTTTGATTAATATTTATATGATGTATCTTTCCCCAGCCTTTTACTGTTGGCCTGTTTTGAAGTGAGTTCCTCAGAGGCAGCATATAGTTGGGTCGTGTTTTTATCCATTCTGCCAACCTGTCCTTTAATTGGTGTATTTAGACCACATGCGTTTAAGGTAATTAGTGCTAAGTGAGTAAAGACTCTGCCACTTTATTATTTGCCTCCTGTTTGTTTTCTCCACATCTCATTCTTCTGTTTAGTGTTTCTTGGCCTGCAGATTTCTTGAGCCTTTTTTACAATTCCCTTCCAGAGTATCTGTCATGTTTTTAAATATATGTCGCCTTGTATAGTTTTTTAGGGATTGCGTAGGCATTCCCATAGACATATAGGACTGCCGTCATTTTGAGTGAGTGTACAAACCTTACTTCTGTTAACGTCCCTTTATCCTCCAAAACTTTAAAGCATTTCATCTACATTGAGGCACATCAGATGGTGAGAAAACTTTTGCTTCATAAGACATGATTACAAATATTCATGGAACGAAGGAGTCTATTGTCTGCCTCCACTTCCACCTTTTCCATCATTCTTCCCGTGAAGACTTGTCTGTGGACCTTCCGTGAGACGTTGTCTGAAGAAAGGTCTGATGACAACAAATTCACTCAGTTTTTCTTCATCTGGGGGTCTCTCTCTTTCCCTTGCACTCCACAGGGACACTTTCACTGATGGTGGAGTGTACAGTTGACGTTCTGTTCTTTCAACACTCAAGGAATGCTGGACCACATGCTCCTGACCACTGTGGCTGCAGGTGAGAAGGCCACCACCATTTGAATGCTGCTTCGCTGCCAGAACTTGTCATCTCTGTCTGGCGGGGTTTAAGATGCTCTTCTTTGTCATCAGTTTTCAGAAGGTTATTATTTTTATTTATTTATTTCTGAGAAAGAGAGAGAGAGAGAGAGAGAGAGAGAGAGAGAGAGAGCATGCACACCAAGGGGGAGGGGCAGAGAGAGAGGGAGGCACAGAATCCGAAGCAGGCTCCAGGCTCCGAGCCATCAGCACAGAGCCCGACGAGGGGCTCGAACCCACGAACCGCGAGATCGTGACCTGAGCTGAAGTCAGATGCTCAACTGATTGAGCCCCCCAGGTGCCCCCAGTTTTCAGAAGTTTAATTATAATACATCTGGGTCTGGATCTTTTTAGGCTTTTCCTGTTGAGATTTATTCAGCTTCTTGAATCTGTAGGTTTATGTCTTTTGTTAAAATTGGGACATTTTCCGATGTTATTTAATTTTTTTTCTGCCCACCCCCCCTTTTGTCTCCCTGTCCTCTGGACTCCGATGACATGAAAGTGGGTCTCGTGTTATTGTTCACAAGTCTCCGAGGCTCTGTTCACCTTATTTTTCAGTCTGCTTTCTCTGTGTTGTTCAGGATGAGTAAACCGTGTTGGTCTGGCCTTCAAGTTTGCTGGTTCTGTCTTCTCTCATCTCTACTCTGCTATCGTGTCCATCTGGCAAGTTATTTAATTTGGTTAATGCATTTTTCAGTTCTATTAATTTTTTATAGACTTTTTTTTTTAATTTATAAGGAAGAAACATACAGCTTTTTTACTGAAGGGCGCCTGGATGGCTCAGTTGGTTGAGCCTCTGACTCTTGATTTTAGCTCCAGTCATGACCCCCGGGTTATGGGATCGAGTGCCGCATTGGGCTCTGCAATGAGCATGGAGCCTGCTTGGGATTCTCTCTCTCTCTCTCTCTCTCTCTCTCTCTCTCTCTCTCTCTCTCCCAGTCTCTAACAAAACAAAACAAAACAAGACAAAAAAACTTCTTTGCTGAGATGTTCTATTTCTTTATTTGTTTCCAGAGAATTTATACTTGCTTGTTGAAGCATTTTTGTGGTGACTGCTTTAGAACCTCGTGTGGTAACCCCAGTGTCTGATTTATCTTGGCCTCGGCATCAGTGGGTTGTCTTTCCTCACTCAAACTGTGCTCTCCTGGCTCTGGGGTGTTGCAGGATTTTCTCTTGTATCCTGGATATTTTGGCTGCTAGTGAGGACAGTCTTGACCTGGTTTCAGTCTCCTATTTTAGCAAAGCAGTCCCCCTTCCTCGCCTCTGCGAAGGTTCTGGCCTCTTTTCATGGGCTGTGGTCCTGGTGTTTGCTTTTCAGAGTGCTGCTGGGCCTGGCTCCACTCAGCACCGGGGATACAGGGCTCCGGGATGCTGCCCCCTGCCCCCCACCCCACCCCCTGAGAGCAGCTCTCCTGTCCTCTGTTTTGTGGACACCGGATGGCAGCTCCAGGTGCAGGCTGCTGTGCCCAGCCCGGGTTACGTGGGGGACCCAGCAACACATGGCACCCGGTTCTCCAGTCCTGAGGCCCCTGGCTCATCTGCTGTCTCTTTTCCATCTCAGGGTCTTTGTGATGTCTGTTGGATTGCATCCAGGGAGGAGGAGCTGGGGAGAGTGCCCCGCCCTCTTCTAGAACTAGAAGCTCCCAGTATCTTCTCTAGAGAAGCAGGAACTGGGACGGCTCCTACAAGGAGGCTTTAGGCTGCAGGCAGGCTCACATCATTGTGAAGGTGGCAAGAAGGGCGGCAGTGGAGTGCAGACATGGTCCAGAGCATCCTGTGCAGAGCAGGCCCCGGGCCCGCAATCCATTCCCCATGGAGGACAAAGTGTCAGGGCTGCGGTGACACGGGACGGGAAGTGCAGAGACACTGGGATGCGGAGGCGAGCAGGGCGGGGACCTGGGGGCTGACACTCGGGAGGCTCTGAGGACCCCCCCCCCCATTCTGGGGCTCAGAGACCCCCCGGCAAGTGAGAAGGGAGGGTGGAGTGGGGTCTGGGGGGCGGGTCCCCAGGTGGTGTGGGAGGAGGCTGCGGTTTTTAGCTGTTCATCCCGGAGATAAAAATAAGTTTGCAACATCAGCTGCTGATCTTGTTGCTAGGTAGAGTTCAACCCCAGAGCTGCCATTTTGTGCTGAGTTTGGCTGCACGGCTTTTCCTGGGAGCCAGGCACAGGCCTTGGAGGGGGCGCAGGGACACAGGTGCTGTGCACGTCACCTTTCATGGGGACATCCTGGTTATTATCCCGCCAGACAGACGAACAGGGGCACGTGTCATACCCAGACTCTGGAGGGGCCAGAGCCTGGCTGGGTGGGCAGGGGGCAGGGGGACCCCACTAAGGGGACCTTCTGGGATGAAATGCCCCTGCCCTCACCCGGTCACTGTGGCCTCTGCACAGGGCCTGACCCCTGAGGCAGGGTGGACATGAGCGGGGAAAGTGCACTGAGGGGTAGCGCCGTGGGCCGGGAGCCCTGGGGAGACAGACGAGGGGGTTGGGAGTGGGTGGGGGCCCCTGAGGTTGAGATGCTCGTGGGCTGTGAGTGGAAAGGCCGGGAACTGCTGACCTGGCTGCAGCACGTGGGGGCATCTTAGTGACTGCAGGTAAATCCAAGGCCGGTCTGCAGCAGTTGCACCGTTGCTGAATCCAGATGGACAGATGGAGAGCTGCAGGTGCGTGAGATGAAGGACACGGGGCCAGCCTGGGTCCTGTGCCTGGGGCTGGGAGGGCTTTGTGCCCTCAGGGCCTGGTGGGGAGGGCCTCTGCCACACCCAGGGGGCCAGCGTGTGCCAGGGGCAGTATGTGGTCTCTCCACCACTCTTCACCCAATGCCTGTTTTCTCCTCCTTTTCGGCCCTTGTCGTCCACATTCTCTTCCTGGGAAGGCCACCAAGGCCACCCCTCCAGGGCCCTGCTAACAGTGCTGTGGGAGGATGCGGACTCCTGCCCAAGCCGCTGCCCCTGTGAATGCAGGAAGGCAGCGGGTTGTCTGTGGCCTCTGATGTCTAGGGGCCGTGCTGTGCTCTGCACAGAGAGAACTTACCACCCCCGCCCACAAAAGCACCCCCAGAGACACCTCATCTGGTCGACCAGTGCAAATCTGGGCTCCTGAGAAGCCTCCCACAAATCTATATGTTCAAGTCCCCATTGGAACCCCAGGTGGACTGGTCAGCACACCAGCCCATGCCCACCACCAGCGGAACACACCCAGATACCTGCCAGCTGTCATGACAGGGGACAGACCAAGTCCCAGCCCCTCCTTCCACAGAGGGGACCTGGGCTAAGCCAGGCCTCTGCCTCATCTGGGAATCCAGCGACTCCGGTGCTTGGTACCCCCAACACCCCCCCCAGGGAGAGAGGGGGGCACAAGGCTGCTGCCTGTGGCCTCTTTCACGCTTGGGACTGATTTGCCAGAAAAACTGGCTGACAGCAGCATTTGGGCTTGGGGCCAAAGTGGGAGGAAAATTCATGAAAGAGACCCTTTATTACCTAACATGTGGCCCCGAGGAGGAGGAAGAACCCGGCCTGGGCCGCATGTTTGGTGCAGGAGCCTGGCTGGCAGCCACAGGGGCCATGGGAGGGCAGCCGGGCCTGTCCCCTCCTACGGGCCACCAGCTGTTGTGTTTGTTTGTTTTAATAATAGCCTTATTGAGGTATAATTCACATAGCATAAAATGCACCATTTTAAAGGGTACAGTTCAGTATTTTTAATGTATTCAGAGTTATGCAACCATCACCACTGTCTAAGTTTAGAATATTTTCTTCACCCCCCAAAACCTCACACCCATCAGCAGTCACTTCCTATCACCCCGCAGACCTGTGGGCCTAGTCAACCACTAATCTACTTTCTGCCCCTGTGGATCCACTTTCTGCCCCTGTGGATTCATAGGATTAAGTTGGACCCCTACCTCACACCACACACAGAAGTTCACTCAAAATGGATCAACAACCTATATGTAAGAGTTAAGCCATGAAACTCCTAAAACAAAACATAAATCTTCACAACTTTGGATTTGACAATGGCTTCTTAAATATGGCAGCAAAAGCACAAGCAAGAAAAGAAAAATCTAGACAAACTAGACTTTATTAAAATTAAATTCTTGTGCATCAAAAAGGCATTATCAAGAAGGTGAAAATACAACATATAGAATGGAAAAAAGTAAGGGTTTAGTATCCAGAATGGAGAATGAAGTCCTACAACTCAATAATAAAAAGATAAACAATCCAACTAAAATATTGGCAAGGGGCTTCAATAGAGTTTTTTTTTTTAATGTTTATTTTTGAGAGAGAGAGAGAGAGAGAGAGAGCACACAAGCAGGTGAGGGGCAGAGAAAGAGGGAGACACAGAATTCAAAGCAGGCTCCGGGCTCTGAGCTGTCAGCACAGAGCCCTATGTGGGGCTCAAACCCACGAACCGTGAGATCCTGACATGAGCCGAAGTTGGTCGCTTAACCCACTGAGCCACCCAGGTGCCCCGATAGATATTTCTTTAAAGTAGGTACACAAATGTTCGATAAGAACATGAAAAAGTCCTCAGTACCATCAGTGAATAGAAAGTTGTGAAAACCACAATATGATACACGTCACACATCCAGGATGGCTGTATTTAAAAGAAGGAAGAAAGGGAAATACCAAGTGTTGGCAAGGATGTGGAGAAATCAGGGATGTACTGCTCGTGGGGATGTGAAGCAGGACGGTTGCCGTGGAAAATAGTGTCGTGGTTCCTCTAGAAGTTAGACACCAAGCTACCCTATGATGCAGCAATTTCACTTCTAGGTATGTATCCAGATGAACTGAAAAGAGGGTCTCCAGCTGATGGCCACCCACGGTCATTCACAGCAGCCAAAAGGTGGAAATAACTGAAGTGCCCATCACCTGATGAGGGGATAAAGAAAAGGTAGTGTGGACGTGCATGGAACATTGCTCAGCCATAAAAAGGGATATGTCTCTGACACCTGCTATGTCATGGATGAACTTTGAAAACATTATGCTGAGGGAAATAGGCCAGACACAAAAGGACAAATGTTGTGTGGTTCCACGAGTCTGAAGTATCTGGAACAGACGGGTCCATAGGAACAAAGTAGGTTAGAGGTCCCTAGGGACTGGAGGGTAGGGGGTGACGAGTTTCTGTTTGGGGCAATAGAAATGTTGTGGAAATAGACGGTGGTGGTTACATGACACTGTGAAAGTACTTAGTGCCACCGAATTGTACACCTAAAAGTGGTTGAAACGGCAAGCTTTATGTTACATATTGCTTTATCACAATAAAAAAAAGAAAAACTTCTAAATTCTTTTTCTGTGTATTTGGATCCTGGGAACAGACAGATGCCCTGTACTGATTAATTTACCTCTCTAACCTCAGTTTCCACATCTGTAAAATGGGAACAGACATTACCTTTTTCATGAGGTAGCTGCAAAAATCAAACTGCACATGTAAGCACTTAGCACAAAGTCTGTTACATAGTAAAGAAACCATAAGCGGAGCTGTCATCATTATTTTTATTATTTTTACTCTAGACAGACATCTGATTTTGTGCCATCTATGAAATGAGCCTTCCTTGAGTTTCCACTTGCAGTTATGGTGGAGTAGTTGGGCAGATCACTGCCTCAACAGAGAACAACTAGAAAATCTAGATGAGGGGCGCCTGGGTGGCTCAGGTCACGATCTGGTTTGTGAGTCTGAGCCCCGAATTGAGCTCTGTGCTGACAGCTCGGAGCCTGCTTTGGATCCTCTGTCCCCCTCTCTCTCTGCCCCTCCCCTGCTAGTTCTCTCTCTCTCTCAAAAATAAACATTAAAATTTTTTTGTTGAGGAGCCATGTCTCCAGAGAAAAGAGAATCAGAGGGAGGTGAGCAGACTTTTCACACACCATCTACCTACACTTCAGATGTTTACTGATTCTTGACTTGGAAGAAAGGCAGCAAGCTGAGCCTGGGCCGTCACTGCTAACAGGTAAAGGAGCCAGCAGAGCCTCAGCAAGTTCATGGAAGAGGAGAGAGAATTAATTATAAGGCCGAAATGGCCAGAACTCAAGAGGCTGGATGCCCCAAACTCACGCCTTTCCCCCGAAGCCTTTGCCTGCATATCAAATACATGCGACGAGGCTAAGAAGCTAATAAGATAGTTGGTGAAAAGCTGAGTGGTGTTTTCACCAACTGCATGGTTATGAAGAGACAAAAATGGGAGTTCAGGATCTGAGCTGGGACCCAGGGACAGCTACACCCCAGGGATGGTCGTGACCTAGAGACACATGGAGACGTTAGGACTGCAGTCCTGCCTCGTGCAACTGGATTGAGGGAGTCTGCCCACACCTGGCTGCGCCTGATGGACGGAGTGGACCCTCTAGAGAAAGTCTCTGTAATTTCTCATGGACAATATCCAACTTTCAATTATGAATTACTAGATGCACCAAGAGAAAACAGGGGGTGGATTCTCAGATGACACAGAACTGGAGTTATCAGACTATAAAGTAACTACTATTAATATTTTATTTTATTAAAAAAATTTAATGTTTATTTTAAGAGAAACAGAGCATTAGCCAGGGGAGGGACAGAGAGAGAGAGGGAGACACAGAATCCGAAGCAGGCTCCAGGCTCCGAGCTGTCAGCACAGAGCCCAACATGGAGCTCGAACTCACAGACCGTGAGATCATCAGCTGAGCCAAAGTCGGAAGCTCAACCGACTGAGCCACCCAGGCACATCTTTACTATTTTATTTTATTATTAAAAAAAATTTTTTTTAACGTTTTTATTTATTTTTGAGACAGGGAGAGACAGAGCATGAACAGAGGAGGGTCAGAGAGAGGGAGACACAGAATCTGAAACAGGCTCCAGGCTCTGAGCTGTCAGCACAGAGCCCGGCGCGGGGCTCGAACTCACGAACCGTGAGATCATGACCTGAGCCACAGTCGGCCGCTTAACCGACTGAGCCACCCAGGCGCCCCACATCTTTACTATTTTAAAGAAAATAGTACGATGAGGAATTTCACTAGAGACAAAACACATTCTAGAGCTGAAAACACAATGATTTATGTTTAGAATACAATGAGTGGTTTTAAGATGGGATTGGAGGAAATCTCAAGGCTGATGCACCGAGACGGAAGAGAGAGAGAAAATACAAAGGTCTGTGGGACGTGTTGAGAAGTTCTGAGGTCCCAGAAAGAAACCAGAAAAGAAAGATTTCTTCCTGGAGCAGAAGAAATGTTGGAGGACATAATGGCTGAGAATTTTAAAGACAACTGAGTGTTGTCAGTCCACTGATTCAAGAACCTCCATGAACCCCTCCAGGCAGAGCACAAAGATTGTCTTAGAGAGCTAGGGTGACCAGCAGGAACTTCAAAAGAGTAACAATCAGGGGCACCTGGAGGGCTCAGTCTTGATTTCGGCTCAGGTCATGATCTCTTGGTTCGTGGGTTCAAGCCCTGCATCGGGCTCTGTGCTGTCAGCACGTGCTGGAGCCTGCTCCTGATTCTGTCTCACTGTTTCTCTGCCTCTCCCCAGCTTGCGCTCTCTCTGTCTCTGTCTCTCTCAAAAATAAATAAACGTTAAGAATTATTTATAGTAGGAGCGCCTGGATGGCTCAGTTACTTAAACGTCCAGCTTTTGATTTCGGCTCAGGTCATGTTCTCATGGTTTGTGGGTTCAAGCTCCACGTCAAGCTCTGTGCTGACAGTGCGGAGCCTGATTGGGATTCTCTTCCTCTCTCTCCCTCTCTACCTCTCCCCTGGTCGCAGGCTCTCTCTGTGTCTCTCTCAAAATAAATAAGTAAATTTAAAAAGGAATTATTTATAGTAATATTAAAAAAAAATCAAATGCCAAAAAAAAAAAAAAAAATCAAGTACCCAGTAATAAATCTAACAAAGACAAACGTCCACACAGGAAATCATGAACTTTATCAAAGTAAACTGAAGCTCACCTAAATAAATGGAAGGGTGTGTACCGTGCTTGTGGGTTGGAAGATGCAATAAGGAAACACTTTTAATTCTCTACAGCCTGAGCTAATTTCATGCACACTGCTCCCCCAGAACAACCGTGTGTGTGTGTGTATGTGTGTGTGTGTGTGTGTGTACATGACAAGCTGATTCTAGGATCTACCTGATACCGTGAAGGACAGGGAACGGCTACAATGAATTGCAGGACGAGGAGGGGGGAGGGCAGCCCAGCTGAAGGATGGGTCCTGACAGGCATCACACAGCAAAGCCACAGTAACTGTCCAAGGCAGCCTTGGTGCTTGGTCAAGGATAGACAACAGACCGATGGAGCAGAACCCAGATTCAGGCCCACACACGTGGGGAAAAATTAACACTTGCTTATAAATTGGGGGACAAAGTATCTTGTGCAAAATTATTGCAGGGCAAATTAAATCTGTGTGTGGAGAACAGTTCTTGAGGCCTACTGAGTACTACATACACACGCATGCACACGTGCCTAATTCATCAGGGTCATAGAATAGAAGGCACAAACAATAAAACTGTAGGAAAAAACGTAAGGGAGCATCTTTGTCATCTGTGGGCAGACAGCAGCCCCTCACGTCGAATACCACAGCACAGGGCCAGTGAGGAAGACACTGGTGAATTCAGTCCCACCGAAATTAGGAACTGTATTCCAAAAGACTATTAATAATGTGCAAGCAGGTGAAAAGGTGAACCACGGAGCAGGAAGAAATATTTGCAGCACACACATGTGATAAAGGACTCTGATCCAGGATATGTGAAGAACTTGTCCAAATCAATAAGAAAACGACAAACAGGGGCGCCTGGGTGGCTCAGTCGGTTAAGCGTCCGACTTCAGCTCAGGTCACGATCTCGCGGTCCGTGAGTTCGAGCCCCGCGTCAGGCTCTGGGCTGATGGCTCAGAGCCTGGAGCCTGCTTCCGATTCTGTGTCTCCCTCTCTCTCTGCCCCTCCCCCGTTCATGCTCTGTCTCTCTCTGTCTCAAAAATAAATAAAACGTTAAAAAAAAAAAAAAAAAAAAAAAAAAAAGAAAACGACAAACAACCGGAGAAAATTGGGGGAAAGACACGAGCTTCATGTCACAAAAAGGCCCAGATGGTCCACGAGCAGGTGGTCACTCCCGAGTTATGGGAAGGCGAAGGCTGAGGCCTCTGGCCACATGGCTGGCCCTCCCCCAGCGCCAGTGTGGACCCCCCGAGACCCTCTCACCGTGTAGTGGGAACGAGACCCGGTATCGCCGCTTTGGGAGGTTTCTGCCGCATCCGCGAAAGGGGGTGGCGAACGCATACCTGGCCACCCTGAAATCCCGCCGCTAGGTACTCGCCGGCAGAAATGCACATGGTGCTCCCCGAGATGGGAGCAGGACAGGGCCAGAAGACTAGTGGCACAACAGAACCCTCGAGTATCGCGGACACAGCATTGAGGAGGAAAAGCCAGACACCAGACCGAATGCAGCCCCAACTGTCTGCCCCGTGAACAGGCCACGCTGGGCTGTGCGGGCGGAGGAGGGTGGGTGACCCGGGCACCTGTCTGTATAGACGTTAGCTCTCAGGAAAAACAACGACCCTCCTGTGGGCTTTCTCTCTTCTTCCTTCTTGCCCCAAGGAAGCTGCTGCTTTTTAAGGTGCACCTGGGTGGCTCAGTCGGTTGGGCATCCGAATTGGGCTCGGGTCATGATCTCACAGTTTGTGGGTTCGAGCCCAGCATCGAGCTGGGTGCTATCAGCTCATAGCCTGGAGCCTGCTTGGGATTCTGTGTCTCCCTCTCTGCCCCTTCCCTACTCACTCTCTGTCTCTCAAAAATAAATAAACATTGAAAAAATGTTTAAATGTCTTGTTTTGGGGGCACCTGGAGGGCTCCGACTCTTGATTTCAGCTCAGGTCACGATCTCACAGTTGGTGGGATCAAGTCCTGTGTGGACTGGGATTCTCTCTCTCCCTCTGTCTCTCTGCCCCCCCCAAATAAATAGATAAACATGTAAAAAATCACATGTCTTATTTTGAAATAATCTCAAATTCATAGAAAAGTTGCAACAGCAGAAAGAGCTCCTGACTCTCCCGCCGAAGCCCCAGAAGTTAGCACGCGACTGCGCTTCCCTTACACGTCTTTCTCTCCGTGGGTTCGTACTTTTCGGATGCATCTGACAGTGGGCCGTGGGCACGATGCCTCATTACTCCTTCATGCCCTCGTGCGGAACAAGGGTCCTCTCCCGTGTAAACGCGGCTCAGCTGTGAACGTCAGGCATCGGTCTCGCTCCAGTATCGCCTTCCGCTCTGCTGACCCCAGGCCAGGTTTCCTGCAGCCTGAATAATGTCCTCTGGCTCAGCATTCAGCCCAGCACCCCACTGCCCCACCAGCAGGGCGTGAGCGGTGGGGGCCAGCCACCCAGCGCACGAGTCCTGGTTTCCTTCCCTGTGTTTCCTCCCAGGGACGCAGGGGTGATGCCGCGATGTGGCTCCGTCCTGCTTCTGGTGATGGTGCCTGTGCCTCACCCCTGCCTGCTCGTCTACCCTCAGCCCTTCCCGCAGCCAGGGCTCGGGCGTAGCCTGGGCTGTGTTGCTGCTGTCCCACCAGCGGATTCTCTTAGTTTCACTTATAGGAATGTCTTTATGTCAACCTTGTTTTTTTCGGGACATTTTTGCTGGCTGAGAATTTAAGGGGCACTTCGGTGGTTCCATTTCACCGTCATCTGGCTTTGCTGTTTCTGGCGACAAGTCATAAGTCTTACCACTCCCGTGAGTGATATGTCTTTTCTCTCTGGCAGCTTCCAGAATTTTCTTTGGTTTTCGGAACTTTGTGTCTGTTGTTCCCTCCATATTTATCTTAATCAGCGTTGGTGCAGATTATTCGATGTGTAAATCCACTAAATTTGGAAAGGTTTTTTGGCCACTGTGTCTTCAAATATTTATTCGGCCTCAGTTTCACACCCTTCCTCTGGGGACTCCTAGAGGACCCTGTGACGTTGTTCCGCAAGGTCTCTGAGGGTCCACTCAGCCTGTGCACTTCTTAATCTGCAGATCAGGTCATGTCTGTTGATCCGTTTGGGGGCTGGCGTTTCCCATCAATGCACTGAGTGAGACCATAGCTTCTTCAGCTCTGTGAGCACGTTTATATAGCCGCCTTTGAGTCAGCTAAGGCCAGCATGCGGGTCACTGGGGGTCAGCGTCTCGGTTCCTGTAGACTTCTGTCTTGCCTGGGGATCACATCTTCCTATTTCTTTGTATACCTAGTGATTAATTTAATTAATTAATTAATTAATTTATTTATTTAAAATGTTTTTTTAATGTTTTATTTATTCTTGAGAGAGACAGAGACAGAGCATGAGCGGGGGAAGGACAGAGAGAGACGGAGACACGGAATTCGAAGCAGGCTCCAGGCTCCGAGCTGTCGGCACAGAGTCCAATGTGGCGCCCGAACCCACAAGCTGTGAGATCATGACCTGAGCCGAAGTTGGACGCTCAACCAACTGAGCCACCCAGGCGCACCTATTTATTTTTTAGATTTATTTATTTTTGAGAGAGTGAGCAGAAGTGGGGAAGGGGGTAGAGAGACAGGGACAGAAGATCTGAAGCAGGCTCCGTGCTGACAGCAGCGAGCCCAATGTGGGGCTTGAACTCATGAACTATGAGGTCATGACCTGAGCCAAAGTCAGATGTTCAACTGACTGAGCCACCCAGGTGTCCCCCTAGTGATTAATTTTAGTTGAACAGTGCAATTGATTTAAAAAATAAAAAATAAAAAAAAGGGGGCACATGGGTAGCTCAGTCACTTAAGGGTCTGATTTCAGCTCAGGTCATGATCTCTCAGTTCATGGGTTCAAGCCCCACATCGGGCTCTGTGCTGACAGCTCAGAGCCTGGAGCCTGCTTCAGATTCTGTGTTTCCCTCTCTCTCTGCCCCTCCCTGCTCACACTCTGTCTCTCTCAGTCACAAAAATAAATAAACATTAAAAAAATAATAATTGAAGCATGGACATGGCGGCTAATATGTTGTGAAACGCAAGATTCTGTTAACTTCTTCTGAAGAATGTTGACTTGCTTTTGTAGGTAGTTCAGCCACTGGCTGATGACCTTGAACTTGTTCAGGCTTGACTTTGTGCTTTGTTATTGCAGATCCCAGAAAATCTGAGGTGTTTCCCGGGCCCTGTAATTTGGCACAACCCAGTTCCGTGCTGTGTATGGACACCTGAGGACTCGTGGATCCCCATGTGTGGTTTGGGAACCATGCCCAAGTTCTCCTTCCCCACTGTCCTGCCCCACACATACCCACTGCTTCCCTTCCACGGCCCCAAGTCTGGTCTCTGCCTCATCGGGTCCATGCGACCTCTGCACCCGGCGCTCTGTGCGCTGTCAAGCCTAGCTGCTGTAAGCTGTCCCTCCCTCGGGTCCTCCAGCCTGGCACTGTCTGGCGTTCAGGCCTGGGAGCAGGTGTCGTACATCCTGCCCAGGTTATGGTGGGAGGGCTGGGCGGCTACCAGCGAATCCATAATTTCCACAAGTGGAAATCACCAATCAGCTTCTTCCCAGAGGAGAAAGGGCTGTGTCCCCCCCCCCCTCCCGTCCCCCTGCTCCCCAGCCACTGGCCCCCCACCCAGTGACACCTCCCTGCCCGGAGCTGCCTCAAGCCTTGGCTCCCGGGGTGGCGTCTGTCCTGTTCCCTGACCCTCTGCCTGCCCCTTCTCAGGCCTCCCCTCCAGGCCGGCTTCCCCGGAGACCCACCGCTGGCTTTTCCTCCCGTCCTGGCAACATTCACCAGGCTGTGGCTTCCACCCCCTTCTCTGACGGTTCCTGTCCCTCCACATCCCTGAGCGAACCTGGTGTCTCCACCGTAAACCTCCTGCCACCCCCATGCAGCCCTGCAGCCCATACTCACCTGTGTGGCGTCCAAGCCCTGATTCCAAGGTGCCCTTCCAAATGGACCCTTCTAGCCCCTGCCAATGATGGTAGCTGTTACTAGCATCATTAATGTCAACACTGTGAAGGAGGGGAGATATGCAGTTTTCGGGGTGTGACTCCCGTTTCTCTCAGGGGCAGGGGAGGGTTGGGGAAGGGGAGACCCTGGGTCCCGCAAAGGTCAGTCACCTGGTTGCAATGATAGAGGCCTGATAGGTGGTGGCCGGGGTCAGGGGAAGGGGGGTGTGCTGCCGCTGTCCACCAGGCCCAGGAGCCGTGGTCATGTGAGGGTGGCTGACCCAGGGTGACCACAGCTAGACCGGCTTTGTCGTGAGGGCCCAGGCCCACAGGCCCATCTGTGGACACCCTGGCTGAGGTCCTGCCCTCTAGCCATGTGGAGAGGGACTTGGTAGTCACCTCCCTCAGGGAGCCCTCCTCTTGTGACTGTGCTGTGTGGGAGCCCTGAGTGCTGTCGCCTGCCAGGTGGGGGGTGTGGTGCAGGTGGGGCAGGGGCCGCGGCCAGGGCAGGGCCAGGCCCGGGGTCCCCCTGCACCTCCCTCCACCCACTGATGGATGAGCATCCAGAAGCCCGGGAGGCCCCTGAGTGGAGACAGTCAGAGCGTGTGGAGCATCTCAGAGGAAGGATAATTCAAGCAGGACAGGGTGGGGGGAGTGATACTTCACAGGGGGTTTGAAGTGTCACCTCCCCTCCTGCTCCTGGGGGCCCAGCACCCGCATTTCCCCTGAAGGAGGCGGTGAGCTCAGAGGTGAGCATTGCATCTCTGGGCAAAGGCCTGTGATCTTAAAGTCTGTGTCCATTGTTCGGAGCCCTGGGCAGGTGGCTCTGTACAAACATCCCGCAGGCCTGGCAAGGGCTGGGGGCCCTGGGCAGACAGCTGGCCCCTCACACCCCCTTCCTGCTGTTGGCTCACCTCTTGGAGCCCTCGTCCGCAGAGGCCCCACCCGCAGGAGGGCTACCCTGGGGTTGCTCCCTGATTTCCCGCGGCCTTGGCCTGACACCTGTAAATGAGCCCATGCCTGCAGTGTCCCATAATTATGGTCGCTGTGTGCAAACTGCATTATATTTGGCTCTCCCCACGCACCAGGCTCTTGTCGCCACTGAGCTCCCCCTCCCCATGAGTCACGTGGCATCTCCTTCCCCCTCCTCTGTGTATCTGCCAGGCCAGTCCCTGCGGGGGCGATTTGGGTTGTTTCCAGTTTTCTTGGTTATAAATAGCACCTCTGTGCATGTCTTTATTACAAATCCTTCTTTCCTCTGAAACCCTGAATAACTGAGCCCCCGCGGGCACCCAGGACTCAGCCAGCACATCCTACAAAACCCCGCTCACTTCCTGGCATGTCCCCCACCCTGGGCTGCGGGGACCCCCTTGCTGTGGTCAGTTGCCCTACAGGTGGACAGAGGGCGTGGGGGCAGGAATGGGGTTCTCCCAGGTTTGTGGGCGTGACACTGATGAACGCCGAGGAGAAGTGCCCTCGATGTCAGGAAGAAGTCCCGGGGCACCTGGACAGAGAGGGGCTCGCGGGCCTGGCTTGGGTCGCTCCCTCGTCAGGGCTGCTGGCTTCGCTCGCTCATGCTCCCTCGTGGACACTCTTCACTTTTGAAAAATATAATAAGTGAAAGCATTCTTATCGTGCAGAGTTCACAGCCTTTACGTTTCTTTTATGGCATTTCACTTTTTTTGAGTCAGTATGTGTAATTTTATATTTTCCTAGAAAAATTTCCGTTTCAACTATGTTTTTCCATTTATTGGTAACATGCTGTGCCCGGTGCTCTTTTATAATCTCTTTATTTCGCTTCTGTCCCCCTTTTTCTACTTCCTTTTGGGGCTTATTTTTTGTTATTGACCAGACTTGTCAAAGATGTATTTTTGTTGTTCACACAAATTTTTTTCCAGTGGCTCCTGGCTGGCTCAGTTAGAGGAATGAGGACTCTTGATCTCGGGGCTGTGAGTTCTACACCTACAATGGGTGTAGAGATTGCTTAAAAAAATAAAATCTTTTCTTTTTAATAAAGCCCCTGGGGGGCTCAGTCAGTTGAACCCCCGACTTCAGCTCAGGTCATGATCGCACAGCCCATGGGTTTGAGCCCCGCGTCGGGCTCTGTGCTGACAGCTTAGAGCCGGAGCCTGCCTCGAATTCTGTGTCTCCCTCTCTCTCTGCCCCTCCCCCACTTGTGTGCATGCGCTCTCTCTCAAAGAATAAACATTAAACACATAAAATAAAATCTTAAAACCTTTCTTTCCCCCAAAGATCTAGCTTTTGGTATTGCTGATTACCTCTGCTCTGGGTTGCTTTTCATTTCACTAATTTCTATCTGGTCTTTAGTACATGTTCCCTTTACCTTTCTTGGGGTTATTTTGTTATTTTTTGTTTTCCGGGAGGTTGAACTGGCCTGTCTCCTCTGGGGCTGCGTGTTGTCGCGTGCGGAGTGTTGCGGCTTCCCGTGGGTCCCGTCGTGCGGGTGTTTGGTGGTTTCCATTGTCTGACGTTTTAATTTTCTGCAGGGTGGGTTTCCTTGGCTTCCTTCAGTTATTTCTTTTTTACTGTAATGCACTGTTGTCACTGAAGCTTGCCTCTCTAGGATTCCATGGGATTTACTTTGTCCCCTCATGTCCCCGAACGGGACACCAGCACCAGTGACACCGATGCAACTGACGTGCAAGTTACAGTGACGGATGGAGGCGCCCATTTTAAGTGTGCCATTGCTAGGTTTGTGACAGCCGTGTCCACTGCGAAAACCCAGAGCACGTCCACCATCCCAGGACACTCCCTCGGGCCACGCGGAGCCTCTGCGGGCACAGCCACTTTGTGGTTTCAACAGCCATGGCTCTGCTCTGGAGTGATGTGTTCTCTGTCCGGCCGCTTCTGCTCAGACATGGTCCCCACACCTCACCCGAGCTGCTCTTTCTCACACGTTTATGGCGTTTATGGTGTGACTTTTCCCAGGGGAGCTGCTGTAGCATTTTTATACAAATTTTGGGTTTTTTCCTGACATATGTTTTTTGTTTCTTCTGGGTAAATCCCGAAGAGAGGAATTAGTGGGTCCTAGCGAACGTATTTATTTTTTTTATTATGAAATTTATTGTCAAATTGGTTTCCATACAATGCCCAGTGCTCATCCCAACAGGTGCCCTCCTCAATGCCCATTACCCACTTTCCCCTCCTTCCCATGTTTTGTTTTCAAAGAAATTGGTGAACGCTTCTCCAAAATGGCTGCCAGGTCACATTCGTGCATGACATCCGTCACTCCTAGTAAGCCCTAAGCAGAGGAGTCTCCAAGTCCGGGTCGGGGCCCAGCCAGCTGTGCCACAGCCCTGTTCCGTCTGCAGCGCTGATGTCCTCTGGGCAGACACGTGGCCAGGCAGTGGGGGCACCCCTGGTCCCCAACACACAGCCCCCCTCTTCTTCAAGGACAGATGCTCAGCTGGGTCAAGACTTTTTCCCAGCATCCTTTGTGGCTGAATGAAGTCATGTGATTAGACTCTGGACAAAGCTGATGAGTCCACTGTCTGTCCTCCGTTTGGGTATCCAGACGTGATGGCCGGATCTCCATGTCAGAGCACTACAGCAGAGAGCTGGGGGGCAGCCTGGGTCCCCCGGGGGCTCCATGGAGGCCAGCAGCCACCAGCACCAGAATGGCTGCCTGCTCAGGGAGAGGGGAGTGGATGTCTGTGCCACACAAGCCCCAGGCTGATCCACGTGGGTCATGCCACGTGGGGTTCATGCCAGGAACCCCAGGCCTCTGGCTCATGCCCTCTGGGCCTGAGGGTAAGATGGTGGGCAGGTGGGCACAGGAAGGGCCTGATTCACGCCCGGAGGCAGTTCCCACAATGCGTCCCTGGTGTTCACAGTGAGGGAACAGTGGCCAGGGGTGACTCCCTGACCCCTCCTGGCCATTTAGGGCACTGGTGTCATGTCGCCTGGTCCCGTTGGCCTGAGCAGTCCTGGTCAATGGGGATACTGTGCAAGCCCAACACTGGGTCAGGGGCACTGGGTTGGAATGATGCCTGGCCTTCTGGGGCCCAGGGCCCAAGGCATATCTGAGGCTGGCAGTGACGCTGCCCAGGAGGAAATTGGGCAGGAGGTGCCAGTTGCTGGGGGCCGGGGAGGGGGCCCAGGCAGCCAGAGGCCTCAGCGAGGTGCTGGGGATGTGGCAGGAACAAGGCCAAGCCCTGGCCTGGAAATGTGCTCAGTGGGAGCCTTCTAGGTGTGTGCTCAGCGTGCTCCCTGATGACTTGTGCCCGGGCAGTGTGGTGTCTTTCAGCCAGATGGTGCTCCCCACCTCGTGCTTGGGTGCCTAGTGAGAAAGGAGTCTGGAGGGTCTGTGCTCCTGTGTCTCTGGGCGGAACCTTTGTTCAGGCCCAAGGAGACTGCCCACGTGAGCTGCCCACTTACCAGCTAGCTTTGTCTCTTTGCTTGTGAGTCACGTAGATGGCTTGTGCTCCTTTGCAGGACTCAGGTGCCGGGCAGAAGATGCAGATGGACAGACGGCAGGGGGCGGGGACCTTTGCGGCCCCTCTTCTTCACCTTCATTCCTGGAACACACCAGCTGTTTCCAGCTACAGGGCCTTTGCACAGCCGCTGCTTCTGCCTGCAGTGCCCTTTCCCCTCATTCCTTCTGTCACTCAGATCTGAGCTGAAACCTTACCTCCTCAGAGAGGCCCTCCCTGGGCACGTACTCTGAATTTGCCACTCTGTCACAGTCTAGCAAATCACTTTGTTTTGAATTTACTTATATGCCACATTTCTTATTTGTTTCTTGTTGGTCTTGAGCGTAAGCCCTGCAAAGACAGCAACCTTGTCTACCTTATTCCTTGGGGTGACCCAGTGCTTGGGCAGAGCCAAGCACAGAATTGGCACACAGTAGCCACATGAACAAGCCCACAGTCACCCATGAGCAGAGTGTAGTGCTTAAAAGTGCCAGCTATAAAGTTAGGCGGTCTGGGCAACAATATTGGTTTTGCCACAGATTAGCTGTGTCACCTGAGTCCTCCTGTGCCTCAGTTTCCTCATCTGTAAAAGGAGGTCAGTGATAACCCATAGCTTGCCAGGTTGCTATGAGGTTTATATGAAGTGGTGGGTGTTGAAACTATAGAAGTTTCTAGCATGTAGTGGGTACATTGTAAATTGTAGCTATGGCTTTCATCATCACCACCATCACCACCACCACCATCATCATCACCATCACTGTCATCATCACCATCACCACCATCATCATCACCACCATCATCACTACCATCATCATCATCACCATCATCATAATCACCGTCATCATCACCACCATCACCACCATTACCACCGTTACCACTATCATCACCATCATCACCATCACCATCCTCACCATCACCACCATCACCACCATCACCACCACCATCATCACCATCATCATCACCACCATCACCACCAACATAATCATCACCATCATCACCATCATCACCATCATCACCACCATCATCATCATCACCACCACCATCACCACCACCATCATCACCATCATCATCACCAACATAATCATCACCATTATTACCACCATCATCATCATCACCATCATCATCACCATCACCACCATCATCATCACCATCACCACCATCATCACCACCATCATCATCACCAACATCATCACCATCACCACCAACATAATCATCACCATTATCACCATCATCACCATCATCATCACCATCATCACCACCATCATCACCATCACCATCACCACCACCATCACCACCACCATCATCACCAACATAATCATCACCATTATTACCACTATCATCATCATCATCACCATCATCACCATCACCACCATCATCACCATCATCACCACCACCATCATCACCACCATCATCACCAACATAATCATCACCATTATTACCACCATCATCATCATCATCACCATCATCACCATTACCACCATCATCACCATCATCACCACCATCATCATCACCACCATCACCACCAACATAATCATCACCATTATCACCATCATCACTGTCATCACCACCATCATCATCATCATCACTATCATCATCATCACTCTTCACCATCATCACCATCAACATCCACTACCACCATCACCATCACCACCACCACCACCATCATCACCACCACCATCACCACCACCATCATCATCACCATCACCACCATCATCACCATCACCCTTCCACATGCCTGCCACAGTGTCTTCCACTGGCTGCCATGTCAAGGGCTAGGTGATTGGAGATTGATGGATTAGTGGCTTCCTCTGGGAAACCATAGCCTACTCTTCCAGGTAGATGGCTGGGCCTGGGAAAGGTGGTGGCAGTGACATCAGCCCCTGGAGGTGAGGAGGACAGGGAAGGCGGTGTCTCTCCTTGGGAGAATGAGCCCCATGTGCAGCACTTTTGGCTCTGCAGATGTGATGCTTGTTGCCATGGTGACTGTCCTAACAATAACCTCCCAGAACTGACATTCCCCACACCCGCCCCAGCTGCCACCTGGGAGGGAGAGCCCTCCTCACTGATGAAAGCCAGTGAGAGAGGATAAGGTGGTAGGCAGAGATGATGCAGGGGTGCGGGTTGAAGAGGGCCCTACCTGGAGGAGGGTTGGGAGGCCAGAGCCAAATGAGAGGGCTTTTGGGGCCTGGGACTCCAGAAGGAGTCATGGCTCACAGCCCTTCTCCCTTCCAGCTTTCTACTCTGCTGGGGAGGAGCTCTCTGAGTCTGGAGGTGGAGAGCAGTCATCCCCCCTGCAGTGCCCTCATTAGCCTGCCCTTCCTGTCCTTCCTGTCCTCCTCCAAGTCGCTCCACATCATGCCTTGAACCTTCCAACCCAGGCGAGGGGCTGCCTGGGGGACCCCGGTTGCTAACAGGGGTAGAGGAGGGGCCTTAAATCATGCCCTTTAGTGACCCTAACTTCTGTGGAAACTTGGTCCTCAACCAGCAAAAGGCACCTCAAAACAGACCGCCCAGAATGCTGCTGTGCCCTTGCCTGGGGCTGCAGGAAGTGTGCATGTGCGTGTGCATGTATGTGTGGGCATGTGTGTGTGTTTGTATCCTGCACATGTGTGTCTGCGTGTGTGCGCGCATGTGTGTGAAAACAAAAGACAAGAGAAGGTTGGCAGGGTAGTGGGGGGTGAGTCCCAGCCCCTCGTTGGCTGTGTGACTTTGGCTAAGTTACTTTACCTCTGTCTCTCCACCGTCCCTTGTAGTAAAACAGGGATAATAATAGTATGTGCCTCCCGGGATTGTTTGAGAATTTGGTGAGATAGCACATGTAAAACCTGTGAAAAAATCCATGTTAGCTGTCATCATGATTTTAATGCCACTTTGTCCTGGCGTGCTGCCAGGAGCATGTGTGACCTTGGCAGCACAAAGGGTCTGCCTGCAGCCTGGAGAGAGGGGTGCACTTTTGTTTTGTTTGTTTTGCTAATTGTATTCTATTGTGTGGGACTGCCTCCTTCTCCTTCCAGAGTCCAGAAGGATGCGACCTGGCTCAGCATGTGCCCGCAGGACGAGCAAGCCCACCCCTGCCCAGGAGAGGGGGCAGCTGCCCCTTAGGCACCCAGCATGTGCTGGTGGCAGCTGCAGGCATGCCAGTGGTCTTCCCTCTTGCCCGGCATCGCTAAGGTCAAGGCCAGACCACCCTCCCCACAGGGTCCCTTGCTCTAAGCCGGGCACTTGCCGGAGTATTCCTTGGCCTCTGGCCGTCTCCTGGGTTCCAGTTAAGTCTAGAAACCTCCCCAGGACAGGGACTGGCTGCCAGTCCGCTCATCCACCTCACAGCCATTTGCCAGGGCCCGGATGCCCCCACCCCAGAACCCTTTCATTTGATCTTCCACTCAGGAAACACTTACTGTGGCTTTGGGGCAGCCACAGACCAGGGTGACAAAGACGAGCAGGACAGGCCCACAGCCTCTGCCTGGGGAGCCCATGGTACCATAAGTAGCTCAGATCAGGACAGCTGCCTGACCTACATCGAGAGCTAGCTGCTGGAAACTTCTGTCCTCAGGCCTGCCCAGGGCAGACCCCGCCTCTGTCCCCTCACTAGAGGGTGGGTGCCACAGCGAGGTGGGTCCTCCGCTGGCCCTGGAGCCTGGTTCCAGAGGGCAGGCCGGGTGTGACCCTAGGGGAGGCTGGTTTGTGGAAATGGGGTCAGCCCGGCCTCTCCTGCCCCTCCCTCCTGCTCCCTCCTCCTCCTCTGTTCCAGGGTCATGTTCAGGATGGACCCTCTTCTAGGCCAGGGAAGGGGGCAGGCAGGTGGACTAGTCCTGAGAGGGGAGAATGTGTCCCCCTAACTGGGCACAGAGCTGTGAACTCTCAGGCCTCCTGACTTACTGCCCTTGCAGCCCTGCTCCCCTGACTCCCCGGCCCTCTGCCTCAGCTCCTGCGCTGGGACACCCCTGCATCCAGTCCTCGGGGAGTGAAGGAGAGGGGCCTGGGGCCACGGGAAACAGACAGCCGGTAGGCACCCTCTCATCCCCCACCCTGCTTGGTGTGCAAGGCCCCCTGGGCAGCTCTGCCCGGCTGGGATGTGGGGGCTGCGGGTGGGGGTGCACGACTGTGCAGTGCACGAGCGGTGCAGACAGGACAGGAGGGTTCCCGTAATATCTCCTCCTGGGTGTGCAAGGAGCGAGCCCTGTGGAGGCTGACATACGTGTCCCCCGTCCATCCAGGTGCGTCTGAATTCCCTCTGGCGGTCCGGGGTGAGGTGGGCACTCGGGGGAGAGAGAGGACAGGGTCCATTGTGTGCAGTCTCCTGTGTGTGTTCAAGGGGGGATCTCCGCAGGGAACAGAGAAATTGGCTTGGGTGGCCTGTGATGCCTGTGTGTGCGCGTGCATGGACTTGGGTGCGGGCCCAGCATGTGCAGGGCGAGGGCGTGGGTGCGGCTGCAGGGGAGTGGTGCAGGTGCAGGGGAGTGGTGCGGGTGCATGTGCTGGGGAGCGGTGCGGATGCAGGGGAGTGGTGCGGGTGCATGTGCAGGGGAGCGATGTGGGTGCAGGTGCAGGAGAGCTGTGCGAGAGCCATGCGGGTTCAGGGGAGTGGTGCGGGTGCGGGTGCAGGGGAGCCATGCGGGTTCGGGGAGCGGTGCGGGTGCGGGTGCAGGGGAGCGGTGCGGGTGCAGGGGAGCGGTGCGGGTGAGTGTTCAGGGCGCGGGAGCCGTGCGGGTGCAGGACGCGTGCAGGGCGCGTGCAGGGGCGGCGGGCGCGGCGGCGGCGGCGGCGGCGGCGGCGGCGGTGGTGACAGCCGCGCCCGCGCTCCCCGCGCGTAGGTGTGCGGCGCGCTCCTGGCGGGGACGGAGCGCGCAGATCTCGCGTGCGCTCGCCGCCCGGCGCAGCCCAGCCCGGCCCCCGCCCGGCGCCGCGAGCCGAGGTGTCGCCCGCGCCCGCGCCCGAGTCGCCGCCGTGCCCGCGAGCGGGAGCCGGAGTCGCCGCCGCCCGAGCGCAGCACAGCGCACGCCGAGCCCGTCTGTCGCCGCCATGGCCACTACGGTGACCTGTACCCGCTTCACCGACGAGTACCAGCTCTACGAGGATATTGGCAAGTAAGAGCCGCGGCGCGCGGGGGCCGGGCAGGGATCCCCGGACCTCCGGACCCTCCACGCCGCCGGCTCGGGGCGCACTGCGGCCCCGCGCGCCCCCGGCTCCTCCCGGCTAGGGGCCCGAGGCGCTCGGCCCCGCGCGGCCCCGACCCCCCGGGCCCCGGGCCAGGCTGCCGGACCTCGGCGCGCGCAGCTCCGCCGGGCCCTGTTCGGCGCGGCCGCCCGGCCGGAGGCCGGCGCTCGGGGCGCGGGGCTCGGCGCCGCGGGGGCGGCAGCAGGTGTCCCGGAGCGCCGGGCAGACGTGACGCATTTGGCGGCAGGAGGTCAGAGAGGAGCGGCGCGCGGGGGCGGCCGCGGGGCCTGGAGCCGGCGGCCCTGGCCTGAGGGTCGCTCCCGACGCGGGCCGCGCTGTCCCCACCCCCCACCCGGCGGCCGGGCGCGGGGGCGGCGAGACCGGCTCGGCGTCTGCTCCTCCGCTTGGCTCCATCCGCGCGGGGGGTGCCCGCTGCGCTCCGGCCCGCGTGGGAACGGCCTCTGCCGTGGGGCCCCCGTGGAGTCGCGGCTCTGGAGGATTTTCCCCCAGATTCTTCTGGAAGGAGGAGGCAGGGGAGCCGAGGGGCTGAGGTTGGGGAGCTTGGCGGATCCCTGGGGTGGAGATGAGGGGGTGCGGTGGGGAGCCTGACGGGCCCCCTGATTTCAGGGTCATCGAAGTAGGCGGAGGGTGTATTTTGGAGACTTATTGACACGCGTGCGGGGGTGAGGGTGGGTAAAATGGGCAGGGGCTTCGAAGGCTCGGTTCAGGTGGGGCCTCACCCCGGGGGAACAGGTGGCCCCTGGACTCTAGGTGGGGTGTCCCTGGACTCTAGGTGGGGTGCCCCAGGGGCTGCTCTCCGCCCGGGGTGAATCAGGGTGGCTGCAGCCGGCCTCCCTGGGCCGGCTCCGGAACTCCTGAATCCCTAGGCTCCAGCCCCGCGCGCCGGCCAGAGCCCCATCTTCCTCCGTCGTTCTCCCGCCCTCCCGCGTGGTGGGGGCGCTGGCGAGGTTTCCTCTTACACATCCAAAGGCAGATCCTTCTCTGAAAAGGGTTCCTGATGGTGCTTGTGTTGGTGAGGGGTGTCGATGGTTGATGATTGTGGGTGCTGATCTGGGAAGAGAGTGGGGCTGTGCTGATTACCGGGTGCTCCCTGCATGTGGGGGAGGTTGCGGGTCAGGCCTGAGGGCTGGTCAGCTGGGTGGAGGAAACCCCAGGCCAAGAAACTCCTGGCCTGGCCCTGGGGGGCAAGGCCATGCCCTGAAGGCCCAGAAACTCCTTTCTGTCCTGTGGGTGCTGTTTGGGTGCCCGGCCCCTGGGGCTGGTGGACCTGGAGAGCGGAGCAGAGGCAGAGGGCCAGGGAGGGTCCAGCACACCCACTGTGTGCAGTCCTGAGGCCCTGAACACGGGCCTGGAAGAAGCTGGGCCGAGGCAGCAAGCTAGGGGGTCTTCAGAGGGCTTGTTTTCCCAGGAAGAGGGGGGCAGTGGGAGGAAGCTGTCCTTTCTGGGGGACTTTCTCGTTGTTTCTGTGCTGGCCCTAGAGCACATGGACCCTGAACCAAGTGCCCCTAGGCCCCTCTCCTCAAACCGAAGCTGGCTCTGCCTACCCCTACACTTTTCTGTGGCTTCTGAGGGTCTGGCATTGTGGAGGTTGGCCCCCCGCTGCCCAACTCCAGGCTTGCAGTTCCGGCAGCCACGGATTATCCTGGGCACTGCTGCCCACGTCCACACGGGGAATGGAGGTCTCTGGGCTGCCCTGGGCAGGGGCTAAGAGGGGACCTCACAGTGGAGGTCAGCCCCCCCACCCCACCTGGAGCAGCTTCCAGAAAGGAGCCACGTGGCTGCCGTGGTGTGCAGCCAAGGGGCTGGAGAGTGAGTGGGTGAAGCACCCCAGTCGTGGGGCGGGGGGCAGGTGCTTGGGAGGAGAAGGGAACGTACCCCAGGACCTTGGGCCGACCCTCTGGGTCCGGGAGGGTTTCAGTCTGGCCCAGCATTCCTTCATGGAGCGCCTTAGGCACCGGGCCTGGTGAGGGCCTGTCACAGCCCTGCTGGGGCATCCTGGGTAAGGGAGGCCAAGCAGGTACAGGGGTGGCTGCAGGGGGCAGGGGGGCTGGGGTCCAGGCGGCCATGTTGGCCGGTTGTTGACAGCGCCTACCCAGGGCACAGTTGGTGCTGCTTCCCGGCCTCAGGTGGATGCATCCAAGTTTATTTAAAGCCGCAGCCCCTGGCACTGGACGACGCTGAGCTCTCTGCCCGGGAAGGACCGGGCCACAGGCCCACAGCTGCCCGGGTGACGTGGCCACCGCCGCTCCCCTCCCTGCTCCAGCCCCTTCCCTGTCTGCCCTTCTCCCCGGCTGTGCTCAGGATCCTTCCCTGGGGGCCTGGGGATCTGAGGACCAAGACAAGCTGTTTTCTGGGGCTCTGACCTGCCTTGCTGGGCAGGGTGGCCACACTGGGCCAGGGCTCCTGAGTCCTGGGTTAAGAGCCCCCTTGAGCCGGGGGCCCCAGGCAGGCACACAGCAGGGTCTCCAAGCCCTTGGCAGCAATGCAGTGTTAGTTTTATTATGTTGTGTAGATTTTAAAAATTGAGAAAAATTCCAGGAGTAATAAAGCGAGCGCCTGTGCGTCTTCCACCGAGAATCGAAAACATTACAAGTACGTGTTCCGTAACCGCGAGTGAGTTCTGCAGATCTCACGGAAAGGCACGGCAATTCTAGGTAACCACCAGGTCACTGGTGTGACGGGAGATCTTCGAAAATCTACACACGGTAACCGCGTGAGGTGACGGCTGTGTCAGCCTAACGCAGGGGTCATGCCCTGATACACACTCGGGCACCAGATCTGTATACTCACTCGAGGTTGTGTGTTGATTACGTCTCAATAAAGGTAGAAAACAAACGAAGTGGGATTTGTTCTCCAACCACAGTCACGTATCTGGATTTTATCCTTCCCAACTTTCTCACTCCTTTACACTCAGGTATAAGGCCCACGACTAACGCATAGTATTGTCTGGTGTGTTTTAACTCAACTGCAACAGTTCTGACACGTGTTTTCACTCCTCTTGGGCCTGCTGGCACCTGTCGCACTGATGCGTTGACCGGCCATGGCTGCTGGCAGGAGGCATGTCATAACCACTGCCCTCTGCACGGAGGCCTGAGTGGCTCCCGGTGGCCTCTCTGTCCAGTCCCGCGGCAAGTTTGCTGGTGGGAGGGCTTCTGTAGGATCTGTCCCGGCCACACTCTCCACATCCCCCTGTGCATCTAGCCCCTCCTGGCATGCTGTCGCTTGTCACCGGCAGATCTTAGCTGTTTGACGGGTGGTTGGGTAGGAAGAGGTATTTTGCATTCGGGCTCCCAAATCTGCCACTTTGCGGGGGGGTCACCTTCTTTAAAATACAGGCGATCTCTCCAGAAGAAGTAGAAGTAGCTGCCGTGAGGTTTTGGTTTCAGGGTCTGGATGCTCCAGACCCTGGAGGGGTAGGGTGGCCACTACCTGGTGGGGTAGGGTGGCCCCTTTGTAGCCACCTCCCAAGTGCATGTCCCCGATTCAAGTTGAGTGGGAAGCTGCCCTCCCGCCCCATTTTACAGACACAGAAACACGGCTCAGGGAGGATGGGCGGCTGGTCCCAGCGGTGAGGAAGGCCCGGTCTCCAGGCCAGGGTTCCCCACTCCTCCCAGCACCCTCTGAACTTTGCTAGGCCCAGAGCCAACCTTGGTGTGTCCTTGACCCCATGCAGTAGAGAGCAGCCCCTGTCCTGGGGTGTGCACTCCCCTGCCCCCCACCAGCAGGCCTTCCTCTGCACACTCTCAACCAGCAAGTGACCTGCTAGCAGGTTCGTGGATAGACAGGACGTTCAGAGCAAACGCATGGCTGAGTCTCCTGAGCTCTGAAGCCGGGTGGGCTCCCTGGAGGAGGAACGACATGTCTGCTCTCTCACGCCCTCCGGTGAGCGTTTCCAACCTCAGTGCCTTTGCTCATGAGCCTCCTCCCCTGCTGCCCAGCCCAGACCCCCACACATGGGCAGCACCCCCCCCCCCCACCCTCAGGCTACAGTTGGGCCCCAGGCCCCTTCAGTGCCAGGCCTAGCCACTGCACGTTTGAGGGAGGGGTGAGTGAACTGGGCCCGGAGCTGGAGTCTCACCCTTAGTGGAGGGTGTTTAGGAAAGAAGTCACACACGCTGAGGTTGCTGCAAGACGCACATGAAGGTGACGCTCGTTTGGTTACTATTGAACGGTATTTTTATACCATAACCTACTTTGCTGGGAGCTAAGAATACACCGCGCTTGCTACCTGCACTTTCTCTCCTGGTGACAGGCCCAGTGGCGAAGTGGTGCTTGTGACATCAGCCAGCTCCGTGCGAGGGGTGGGTGCGGCGACCTTTCCCCGTCACAGCCGAGGTGGGCGGAGGCCGTAAGGGCCCCGGGTGGGGATCCGGGCGGTGGGCCACCTTCTGCTCCCCGTGGAAGCTCGTGACCCTGCTCGGTTCTTTCCACTGGCTGACTCAGAGCCGCTTGTGGTCTACTCTGACCCTCGGCTTTTCAGGATGCTGCCCGTCCTCAGCAGGCTGTTCTTCCAGCACAAGCAGTGCCCCCTGGCTCCTTTATGAAAAGCCACTGTTTCCTTTGGTCCCACAGCACCCGATACTCTGCCCCCGTTTGGGACCAGCCGGGCTTGAAATTTTATTTTCTTAATCAAACAAACTGTAAAGGCAGTATCGTCTTACGAAGAGAATAAATACATGAGTGTGTGCAAGAGAAGTGACTCTTTTACCCCCGCTTTCCTCCGTGCCCCCAGGAGCCTGGGCTGTGCACGTGTCTACATGTGTGTACGCATACACGTGTCGCACGTATATCTTATTTTAAAAACACAGATGGCATCACCGTAGATGTGATTCTGCATTCTGTTTGCCCCTCACACCTTATGCTGACCCGAGTCACTGTTTCCCTCCAGCTCGGGGCTGGCAGTGCCCTGAACACGGAGGGTGCGGTTTCCTGACGGGCATGACGGAGGGATGAGAGGGCCCTGTGTTTGAAATCGGGGCTCCCAAGCTTAGCAGGGTGGGAGGGAGGGCACGGTCATTGTGCATGAATCAGAACGAGGGTCACCTACTCTTCAAAAAGAACCCAAGAACAGATTCCTCTCCTCTTGTTACTTGAGGAATCGCCCAAGCGCCTACGGGAGAGACACATATGTTTTCTTCTGCCTAAAAAGGCCCTGTTCCCTGAGAGTCCTTGTTGTCCCCCCGGGATTTAACAGGTGCCAAACAGGACAGTCCAGGCGGAGGTGACATGAGCAGGCTGTCTGCTCCTTGGACACGTCCCGTGCCCCTCTCTGCTCTCCGAGGCCACCTCCCGGGCTCAAGGCAGGAGATGTGGCCTTTCTGGAGATTTCAAATACATGTTCACAAAATTGAATTCCCTCTTTCTCTCCCACAAAAATGGAATCTGATTTTTAAAGCATCTTTCACAGCTGCGTGTCACTTTGTTAGTGTCGAAACATAAAAATACATTATGTATCAACTTGGTTTTCTGAAAATTATCATATTGGCATATTACATAGAAATGTATATTTTATTCCTATAAAAATCTGAATCTACTTAAAATAAAAACATGTCAGAGTGGCATTACTCGCTGCCAAACCCCGGGGCCTTTCGCCTCCTAGTTTGGAGGGTTGCTGGCCTGGTCAGTGGCTGCGGCTCCTGGACATGATTCTTTCTGCGTGGACATGAGGGTCCTGATGTAACTAAGGCTCAGGTTCTTTGTGAAGGCAGATACAGGCTTTTGTTGAATTCTGGAACAGATTGGCAATAGCTGGGCGAAGATGGAAGAGAATTTTGTGGAGGAAACGTAACCACGTGGTCATACGGGGGCGTGGACGGCGGAAGGAGGCGCCAGCGTTACTGTCCTCCTGGAAGGGCCCATGTCTTCCGACGTAATGCCCTCCCCGGGGTCCAGCCCATCCAGGCTGGTGCCCGTGTCCAGAGAGAAGCTGAGGGGCACCCCTGCCTCTGTGTCACCCGGGACCATATTCCAGGACCGAGAGCCGTGCCCGGCACACAGTAGGCGCCCAGAGGAACAGCCTCGAAGGCTGCGGCTCCTTCCCAGGCGAGTGGAGGCAGGAGGGGCCGCTGGCCTCAGCGACGCGCAGACACCTGGCTCGAGTGGCCGCCTGTCTCGTTACGTGGCGAGGTGCGGCCGCAGGGCAGGCGTCTCTGAGGTGCTTGCCATGGAGCTGACGCCACAGCTTTGCTGTGTTCTTTCCACGTCTTGATAAAGTTCTTCGTGTGGCTCTTGTTCTTGTGTGTTGAGGTGCAGCCTGGTCCTCAGCGTCGCTGGTTTGAGCCAGGCCATCTGGCCAGTGCTTTCTGGGGAAAGAGCGCTGGTCTAGTTAAGGGTGTACCTGCTGAAGAGAGACCTGAGCGGTGGTTCCCGGCTCGGCTGCATGTTGGGGGCCACACCCCAGCCCAGCTGACGCAGACACGAGGGGGACAAGGTCCCAGTGCCGTCGGGTGGGCAGCACAGACACAGACTCGAGGCCGGGCCCAGGCCCCTCCTCCCTCCCTTGGCTCTATGACTGTGGGTGTGGAGTTGGCCTTCTGTTCTCTGTACACTCAGCCATGTTACTCCTGGTCCTGTCTGTCTAGAGCAGCACTCTCTAGAAGAAACAAACTATTGGAGCCACAGGTATAAGTCATGTGTGTAATTAAAAATGTCCCTGAGTACTTAAACAGGTGCAAGGAAGTTTAACGATAGATGCGTTTAATTCAGTGTGTCCAAAGCATTACTTCAACATATAATCAATTCAGGCGTTATTGTGAAGTATCTTACATTTTTAGAAATATTACGCATTTGCAATCTGTCGTGGACTTTACATTACAGCATGCCTCAGTTTGGGCCATTCACGTCTTGGGTTCTTACGGGTTCTCGTAGGCAGAGACCACCATGAGAGCAGTGCTGGTCTAGAGCTTCAAGCTCATTCACTTACTTATCTTGTAGTTCTCCTGGTTTCTGTTGCCCTTCCTCTGACTCATTCATTCAGGAAGTGTGCCCGCACACGTGCCTGTTCACCAGGTGCTCACTTGGCGCTGGGGCGGCAATAGTGAGCAGAGGGCGCTTGTTGCTGTGGAGCTGTTGGTGGGGGAGGCAGGTTACAGACACATGACGTGACAGGGTGGAAGGTGACCAGTACATGTGCCCTGGGGGTAATTACAGAGACTCAGGAGCGCCAGTCAGGAGAGGAGACTCATTGCTAAAATCAGGAATGAGGGGTGCCTGGGTGGCTCAGTTGGTTAAGTGTCCCACTTCAGCTCAGGTCACAATCTCACGGTTCGTGGGTTTGAGCCCTGAGTTGGGCTCTGTGCCAACAGCTCAGAGCCTGCTTCAGATTCTCTCTCTCCCCTCTCTCTCTCTGCCCCTCCCCACTCACTCTCTATCTCCCTCCCTCTCTCTCTCTCTCTCAAAAATAAACATTTAAAAATTTTTTTAAAAATAAATGTTTTAAAGTATAATAAATAAATAAAATCAGGAATGAAAAAGGGGACAATACAATGGACCCTACAGAAATAAAAAGATGCTAGGAAGTCCATGAACAATTGGGTGCCAGGTTGTATGACCTAGATGGAATGGACAGATTCTTAGACACAGCAACTGAAATTGACTCAACTGAAAATGACAAAGACTCATTAATAGGTGAGAAATTCTGAAATGTCCCAGGAAGACATTCTGTTAGACATTTAAAGAAGAACTAATAGCAGTCCTTTACAAATTCATTCAAAAAACAGAAGAGGAGGGAATTCTTTCCAACTCATTCTATGAAGCCTGTAATACTCTGATACCAAAACCAGACAAAGACCCCACAAGAAAGAGAACCATGGACCAGTGTGGATATAGATCCAACATCCTTGACCAAAGACTGGCAAAATGAATTCAGCAGCATAGACGAAGGTTATGCCTTATGAATGAGGAAAGTTTATTCCTGGATGATGGAAGGTTGGTTCAACATGCAAAATTCGGTCACAATACACCATATTAATAGAATAAACAAAGAAATTATATGACCATCTCAGTAGATACAGAGAAGCATCCAACAAAATCTAATATTCTTTCCTGTTAAAAACAGTCCACAAACTAGGAATAGACGGGAATGTCCTCAACTTGATAAAGGGCATCTATGAAAATCCCACAGCTGTCATATTTAATGGCAAAAGACTGAGTGCTTTGTCCCAAGGTCAAGCTCAGGTCAGGAGCAAGACAAGGATGTCTGCTCTCTCCACCTCTATTAAACACGCTATAGGAGGTTCTAGCCAGGAGAGTTAGGCAAGAAAAAGAAATAAAATGCACCCATATTGGAAAGGAATAGGTAAACATATCTTTGTTTGCAGATGACGTGATCTTGTGCGTACAGAATTGCCCAAGGAAGTCCTGGGAGAGTCCCTTTGCGTTCAGCAAAGTTGCAAGATCAAGATACAAAATCCATATTTTATTACACTAGCAGTGTTTGGTCTCAAAATAAAATTAGGAGTTGGGAAAATTCCCTTCACGATATTATATAAAAGGACAAAATACGTGAGAAATCGATAAAAGGAGTGCAGGAAATTGGACGCTGAAAATCACAACCACTGTTTGAAGAAATTCGAGAAGACCCACTAAATGGAAAGACATCTCATGTTCGTGAACTACAAGACTGAATATTGATAAGGTGGTGGGATGCTGCAAGTTGACTGACAGATTCCCTATGACACCTGTCCCGGTTCCCGCTGCCTTTACTTATGTATTTATTTATTAAAGTTTATTTATTTTGAGAGAGAGAGGAGGATAGAGAGAGCATGCAGGAGAGGGGCAGAGAGAGGGAGAGAGAGAATCCTAAGCAGGCTCCACACTCAGCGCAGAGCTTGACATGTGGGTCTCAATCCCATGAACTGTGAGATCATGACCTGAGCTGAGATCAAGAGTCTGATGCTTGACTGACTGAACCACCCAGGCGCCCTCCAGCTGCCTTAAAAAAAAATCGACAAGCTAATCCTCCTAAAATTCATAGAAAAATGCAAGGAGAGACCCAGAAAGAGCCAGAACAATCTTGAACAGGAAGAATGATATGGGAGGACTCACACTTGCTGATTTTAGAACTAGAGGCACCTGGCTGGCTCAGTTGGTGCAGTGAGTGGCCCTTGGTCTCGAGGATATGAGTTTGAGCCTCACATTGGGGGTAGAGATTACCTAAAAAACTCCTAATTATACAGCCACGGTGACCAAGACGGTGTGGGTACTGGCATAAGGACAAACACATAGATCCGTGGAATAGGACTCAGATTCTGGGATAAACTTACGGATCTGTGGTCATTAGATTTTGACAAGGGCAACAAGACGTTTCAGTGGGGAAACTGTCCAGCAAACGGACAGTTGGGTATCCACGTGCAAAAAAATGTGAAGGTGGAGCCCTACCTAAAACTGTGGCACCATCATCTCAAAATGGATCATAGACCTAATCATAGGAGCCAAACCCATAAAATTCTTGGAAGAAAACACAGGAGTAAATCTTCGTGACCTGGAGTTTGGGAATGGTTTCTTAGATACGATGCTTAAAGCACAAGCAATGTAAGAAAAATAGGTAATTGTTAATCAGCATGAGAACGTTTTGTGCTTCAGAGGACCCTGTCAGGAAAGGGACAGGACGGAATGGGAGAAGGTGTTTGTGAATCACTCATCAGATGATGAGTTCGTATGTAGCATAGTCTAGGAACACACTACCAAGCAGTAAGAAGGCAGACAGACAAACCAGTCAAAAAGTGGGGAAGGACCTGAGTAGACATTTCTCCAAAGAAATGCACGCAAAGATAGTCATTTGGGAAACACGGTGGTACCACCTCGCTCCCCTGGGATGGCTAGGCCCACAGAGGCAGGTAAGAACATGCACCAGCCAGGATGTGGGGTCAGGACCCTCATTCACGGCCGGTGGGAATGTAAAATAGTGCAGTTACTATGGAAAACAGGTCCTCAAAATGTCCCATTCCCGGAAATGTGCCCAAGAGCCAGGGAAGTGCAGGTCCGCACGGAACCTTGCTCACAGCAGCAGTGTCCCTAAGAGCCAAAACGTGGGAGCAGCCCAGATGTCCCTCAGAATGTGTAAGGAACACGTGTCATATCCACACGCTGGGATGTCATTCAGAAGTAAAAACAGAAGAGTTCTCATAACCGCTGACACATGGTCCTACCTGCGCGAATGCTGAGAACGCACGCCCCTTTACCTGAAGCTTCCAGAGCTGGCAGCTCTGTGGGCACAGAGGGCAGAGCCCAGGCCTGGGGGTGGGGGGGTGGGGGGGGCGGCCGCTGACGCTGTTGTAACCTATAGACTGCGGTGACGGACGGACGCCTCTGTGAATATAGTAACAGCCATTGAATTACACACTTTAAGTGGGTGAATTGTTTGGTACATGAATTATATCTCAATAAAGATGTTTAAAAATAAATAAAACCGATGTAGAAAAAGAAAAGAAGTCTAGCATCTGGCTCTCAACACTCGAATCGCTGAGAAGTAAGATTAGCAGTGAGAGTGGCTCTGGCTGGCGGCTCCCTGGCACTGTCGCTGTGATGCCAGAGGCAGGGCCGTGGCCCGCCCGCTTGCTCCACCCCCCCCCACCCCCCCCCCCCCCGCCAGGGTGCCTGTGGAGGCAGCAGAGGGTGGAGGCCCAGGTGGAGGCTGGGAGGGGCAGAGGCCAGAACGCGAGACCCGCCTCTTCCTCTGTCTCTGAGACGGAGCCCAGCTGGCGCTGGTCCATGGCGGGTTCAGCAGACAGTGGCAGCATGATGGGGGACAAGGCCCACGCGCCTGGTTCTGGAAGGCTCCCCTGGTAGCAGGGAGGCTGACAGGCGTGGGCGGCAGAGGGGGACAGGCTGTCAGCAGGGTTGGTGGTGACGGGAGGGCTGGAGCCAGACGGCGGGGAGCTGAGCCCCCAGGTCCTATTATTCCTGAACATCTGCTGCCTGGGTCAGTCCTCAGTGGGTTCTCTCCTTTCTCTCTGCCTTTTCCCCTCCTGCTCCTCCCCCCCACCCTGCTCCTCTCCCTCTGCGCCCCGCCTTCCTCCCTTCGCGCCCCCCCCCCCCCCCCGTCCCCGCAGGCACCTCTGGGATGGGTGTGACCCCTGCCTGCCTGGACACGGAGGGTCCAGGAACCCCCAGCCCTCCAGGAGCAGGGCCTCGGCTGGGGTGCCCTGACAGAGTGCAGGTGTCATGAGGGGTGCCCTGTCCGTGCTCACCTCTTTCCCACCCAGCGGGGCCTCTCCTGCACCTCCCTTAGAGGCCAGGCTCTTGCCGGTGTGGCTGATTGGCTTGGGGCCCCAGGGCCCAGATTCTTCCTGTGTCCCTTCTCCTCCCCCCCCCGCCCTGCCCTGGAAGGGCCCCCCGCCTTCTGCATCCCACCCCTGGTCCTCAGCACCCCTCAGAAGGGAGCAGGGAGTGTGGAGGGCTGGCCACAGGGCTCCTGCCTCTGTGCTGAGCAGCAGGACGTCTGCGTCTTCTGTGCTGTTCCATCTCGGGGCACAGGGGGCCTTCAGCCTTAGTCCCCACGGGGGTGAGGTCTGCACGAGGCCCCCTGCCCAGCTCCAGGCTCTGCCTCCAGGGGTCCTGGGCCCAGAGCAGGGACAGGGCCGAGCCCAGGCTTTGCACAGTGAAGGGGGTGCAGGGCTCCACAGGGGTGAGAGGGGGACATTTCTGGGTGGGGAGGGCAGGGTGTGGAAGGGTCATGTCAGACCCCTGGTTGTGGCAGCAGACTGAGGGGAGCCAGCCACGTGGCCACTCGTCCCAGGCCGGGCCCTCCCCGGGGTCCCCCACGTGCCCTCCGGAGGCCTCTGGTGACCCCAGCATTTCCGCGGGGGCTGTGGGGGGACAGCTCAGCACCAGGGAGGGGGCCTCCGGGACGCCCCGCTGCAGCGTGACTGGCCCCTCATCTGCCCACACCAAGGAGGGGCAAGCGGGGCGTGCTCTCCCAGGGAGGGGTCCACCACCCTGGACCCTCGTGGAGCTCTGTCTCCAGATGTTTGTGTGCAGAGGCCCAGGTTACTGCACAGACCCTTCTTCAAAACCTGGTGTTGATGAGAGCATTACGAACACCAGGTTCTCTCTGTTCTTAATGATTTCCCAGAGATTCGGCCGCGTTCCCGCCAGGTGCGTGGGGATGTGCATGCGACACAGGGCCCCCACCTCACCACCTTCGTGCTCCAGTGGCAGTGAGCACATCCACGCTGTGTGCGGCCACCACCACCGTCCATGCCTGGACCTTTTCCATCCACACGGAGGCTCTGTCCCCATTAGACACCAACCCCGTGTCCTCTCTGTCTCTGTGGACTGGACCCCTCTCTGGACCCCACGGAACTGGACCCTTCCAGCGCGTGTCCTTCTGTGTCTGGCTCCTTCCACTTGGCGTCAAATTCTCCAGTGTCAGAGCGTCCTTTCCTGTCAAGGCTGACGATGCTCACACATTCGTGCACACACACACACTCTCTCTCCACATTACCTTCACCCCTTGTTTGTGCACACGGCTTTCTCCCCTGTCAAGGCTGACGGTGCTCTGCTGTCTGGATGTACATGTGATGTGTGTGTGTAGGGGTATGATGTGTATACGGTGCATGTACGTGTGATGTACGTGTGATGGATGCTGTGCATATGGTGTACATGTGATGTGTGTGTGAAAAGCGTGTAGGAAGTGTGTGGGAAGCGTGTGTGGTGTGTGACGTATGCTGATGTGTGTGTGATGCACGGCAGGCCCCAAGGCAGCTGAGACCCCGCCTCCCTGACCTCCTGCCCCTCCTCCGATGGCTGCTCTACGAGCTGCCCCGGCAGTAACTGCAGACCAGGCTTGCCGGTCTGACTCTGTTCTGTCCCTGTCCCCAACTGCCTGCGCTAGGTCGCTGGGTGGCTGTGGCTTTGAAGAGCTGCCTTTGAAGGTCGCTCTGTGGAGCCCCGGCTAGAAGAAGGTCCCAGGTGCCGTCTTGTGGGGAGATACCACGGTGGCTGTGTGTGAATCTAGCCGTCCTGTTTTGTCCAAGTGGGTTTTTGCATCTGTCCTTGGTCACACTTAATGGGGCATCGACACAGACGTCTGTCCGGGGAGGAGTGGGGGCAGGTTTGGGTGCACCGAGCTGAGCTCAGGCGTGCTCTGGGGCAGCCCCTGGGCGTGCAGGCGGGAGGTGGGGGCACAACCAGGGTGGGCCAGGGCTGGGAGTGCCCTCTGAGAGGTGGGCAGGCTGACCCAGGCCCCAGGCCTGCAGCCAGGCAGGCACGAGCAGCTCCTTGTCTGAACCTCCTGCTCCAGAGAGGACTGAGTGGCTCCTGGGTGAGACCCTCCTTCCTCGGCCGGGCCTGGTGGCTGCTTCTGCGGGACAGCGCCTGGCACAGAGGTGACACTGGAGAACTGTGTCTGCGGTGAGGCCGGCAGTGCCGGGAACCCCCTGGGCTGAGGAAGCAACCTGCCCGGGCAGGGTGGCCACCTGCACCTGCTCCCTCGGGGCCTGTGGAGGGCAGAGACGGTGGACGCACCCTGGCCAGGGGGCCTGGTAGACACACCCCACTGCAGTTTTCCTTTTGTACCCGGCTTCTGAGGGGGAGGGCCTTTTGGGGCTCCCACGCACCCCGCCTCAAACTACCCCCTGAGAACCCATTTGGAGAGGCCATGGACAGCTCCCACAGTCCCCCAGGTGAGCCCCGCCAAGACCCAGGCCAGGTCGCGCCTCCACAGCCACTCTGTTCTGAGAGCTTCATGAGTGACTTGGTATTTACTTCCTTCCCGTGATATGTTCCTGCTTTAAAACATGGAAGTGTTTCCAGTCGTCGGTGAAATGGCTTGTGCCGTCTGCTCGAGCCTCGGGGAAAGTGGGGGCCCAGGGGTGCCACTGACTTTGTCTGGGGCACGTGTGTGGCGGGAGCAAGGGTGGGGTGCGTGTCCCTGTCGGGCCAGGGCCCTCTCTCCGAGTCGGCGTCTCCCAGCGGGAAACAGGAAGAGCGTAGGTTCCAGGAACGTCCGTGGTCCTCAGTGTCGGTGACTCAGAACGAGCGGCCCTCAGACCGTGGCCATGAGGGGTTTGCCCGGCACCTGCTGCACTCAACTGGGGAGCGGGGGTCCGGCAGCCAGTGTGTGCAGGCCGTTCTCAGGCCCAGTGGTCACTGGTGCTCCCCAAGGACGGCTGGGCTCACCCTCGGCACACAGGCAGGACCCCCTTGTCCGCAGTCTCCCGCCCTCCCTGGTCCTCACAGAGCAGATGTGGGGAGGGGTGCGGGTGTCCCCAGGCCTGGCTGGGCTTTCCTGTCCTGTCCCAGTGTCACTGCTGGGTGGCTCTAGCCAACGACCGGCTTCCGGGGTGGCTGGAGTCCCGCAGTCTGGGTCCAGGGAACAGGGAGGGGAGACACAGGCATGTCCTTGAAGCGTCCAAGTTCACTTTAAGGGACAGAACAAAACTTGTCTCCCAAGCGTGTGACCCTGCTCCCCAGGTGGGGACACAGAGCCCTGTGTGGCGAGGGGGTGCTGCCCTCAAACGGAAGCAGCTCCTGCAGAAAACAGCTCCAGTCCGACGGATGGTGAGCGAGGGCGGAGGCAGGCAGCACAGGGAAGGGGCCGGCGGCCCCTGCAGCCCGTGGAGGCACGGACACCGTCACACGAGAGCTGGTGTTACCTCACTCGAGTCCCACTCGGGCTTTGGGTACACCGACGGTTCTCCCGGCTGGGCCCCCGCCAGCCCCCAGGCTCTGCGCAGGTGGACAGAGGCCACAGCCCCCGCTCTTGGCTGTCCACGACGGGGTCGGGTGGTGGCACTTGGGGTGTGCGGAGGGGGCCCTGCCGCTCCTGTGGTCCCGCTGCAAGCTGCCTGGCAAGCGCTCACTGGGGCCAGGTGGGGCAGGTGACAGTGTGGTCCATCCCTGTGGTGTTCATACGCCTGCCGTGCGGCCGGCATGTAGAGACACCAGTGTGACCTCAGCCATCTCGTAAAGTTCCAGAGATTCAGCTGGGGTGAGCCAGACCCCAAGAGACCCTGGGCAGCTCAGGGCCCCTCCTGTGTGCTGGTCACGGGGCTGCCCTACTAGGCTGCGGTCCCAGGACTCAGCTTCTCTGGCTCCATCCCCCAGCACATCCAAGCCCACCTCCTCCCCCATCCTTCTTGAGCCTGCAAAGGGCACCTGAGAGGTGGGTGTGCAGGACGGGTGGGGGTCTGCGCTGGCCCCTGCCTCTCGGTGCCGTGACCTAAGCAATGCATTCTGCATCCCCAGCCAGCCCCACCCAGTGCAGGGTCCTGGGAGCCCAGAACTGTGGAGGGCAGTGCACATGTGGGGGGGCCCAGGGTGCTGCCTGCACCAGGGAGTCTGTGACACCTGCATAGCACCCTGCCTCTTCGTGTTGTGGGGGTCCCTGGCCAGGCTGGGGTTTGAGGCTCCGACATGAGGCTAATTGGTCAGTGGCATAAGCTTTTCTGCATGTGGTTGGAGAATCCCTCCCTGACCCCGTGTCATAAAGATAGTTTGTTTTCTCTTTCTCCTTAAAAAATCAGTGGACTGTACTTTTTAAAATATTTTTTTAATGTTTATTTAGTTTTGAGAGAGAGACAGAGAGACACACAGAGAGACAGAGTGTGAGCAGGGGAAGGGCAGAGAGAGAGAGGGAGACACAGAATTCAAAGCAGGCTCCAGGCTCTGAGCTGTCAGCACGGAGCCTGACACAGAGCTCAAACCCATGAACCCCGAGATCATGACCTGAGCCAAAGTCGGACACTTAACTGACCGAGCCACCCAGGCGCCCCAGGACTGTACTTTTTAGAGCAGTTTTAGGTTTACAGGAAACGTGGATGGGAGGTGGGCCCCCTACCCCACCTCCTCTGTGGCCCCAGGTCACGTTCCTTGTTACAGGTGGTGACCAGTGTCGCTACGTCACTACTACCGTCTGCGGCTTCTGGGGAGTTTGCTTCTGTGCAGGTGTACAGGATGGCGCAGGGGTGGGGTCACAGTACAGTTCCACAGTGTTGTGACTGCACGTCAGGCCCTCTGCTCTCCCCGAGCCCCCCGAGTCCCGGGTGACCACTGATTATTTTACCGTTTGTATAACTTTGCCTTTTCTGGAATGCCTTCTTGGTGAATCACACGGTATGGAGGCTCGCACGTGGAGCCTTCTTTCACTCCCCGATACGCATTTCAGGTTCCTCCAGGTCTCCATGGCTCATAAGCTCATTTCTTGTCAGTGCTGGATAGCGTTCCTGTCTGGAGGGACCACAGTGCATCGTGTCCACCTGCTGAAGGCCGTCCTGGTTGCTTGCACGTTCTGCTAACTGTGAATAAGGGTGCTGTAAACATCTACAGTCAGGTCTTTGTGTGGACGTAGCATTCAGTCCTTCGGGAAAATACCAAGCAGCTCAAGGGCTGGGTCCTGTGGTAAGAGTGCGTTTAGTTTGTGAGGAACCATCAAACTGTCCCCCAGGTGCCAGCACCAGGCCGTGTGCCTGCCAGCAGCATGCGAGGTTCCTGCTGGTTGGCATCCAGCATTGGGTGTCGTCGTCGGGGTCCTGGATCTCGGGCTATCTGATCCGCATGAAGTGCAATCTTGTTGTCGTTTTAATTTGCGTTTCCCTGACGATACATGTTTGTGGGGCATCTGTCCACATGCTGACTTCTGTCTTCTGTCTTCTTTGACAAGGTGTCTGCTCCTGCCTTTGGCCTACTTTTCAATCGGATTGTTTGTTTGCTTATTGTTCCGTGTTAAGAATTCTTTGCATATTTTTCGTGGCAGCCAGCTGGCTCAGTCAAAAAAGCACGCGGCTCTTGATCTTGGGGTTGTGAGTTCAAGCCCTATGTTGGGTGTAGAGATTACGAAAGGAAGGAAGGAAGGAAGGAAGGAAGGAAGGAAGGAAGGGAAGGAAAAGAAAGAAGGGAAGAAAGGAAAGGAAGGAAGGAAGGAAGGGAGGAAGGAAGAAAAGGAAGGAAGGGAAAGAAGGGAAGGAAAGGAAGGAAGGAAGAAAGAAATTTAAAAAAATTCCCTGGGGGACGCCTGGGGGGCTCAGTCGGTTAAGCGGCTGACTTCGGCTCAGGTCATGAGCTCACGGTTCATGGGTTTGGGCTCTGTGCTGACAGCGTGGAGCCTGGAGCTTGCTTCAGATTCTGTCTCCCTCTCTCTGCCTCTCCACCTCTCATGTTCTTTCTTTCTCTGTTTCTCTCAAAAATAAACAAACAGTAAAAAGAAAGAGGAGAATCCCTTGTGTATTTGGAATAGAAGTCTGCACCCGATGTGTTTCCTCCTCTCGTCTCTGGCCCATCTGATATCTCCCTCACTTCCATAGGGCAGGAGGCTCTGATCTTAACCAACCCTGTTTGGTCAGTTGTTTCTTTCTTGGAAATGCTTTTGGTGACGTATCTGAGAAAGTCATTGACAACCCAAGGTCACCTAGATTTTCTCCTATGATATATTCTAGGACTTTTGTCATTTTGCCTTTTACATCTAGGTCTATGATCCATTTTGAGTTAATATTTGTGAAAAGTGTAAAGTCTATTCTAGATTCATTTGTGTGTGTGTGTTCCAGTCCTTAGTCTGTTCAAGCTGCTGTGACCTGGGGGCTTATGAAAAGTTATTCCTTACAGTCCTGGGGGCTGGAAGTCCGAGGTCATGGTGCTTGCAAGTTTAGTGTCTACTGAGAGCCTTCTTCCTACACAGGTGCCCTCCCCGTGTTCTCACCTGTGGAAGGTGTGGAGAGGTCTCTCTGGGGTCTCTTTTCTAAGACACTGGTCCCACTTATGGGGGCTCTACCCTCATAACCGAATCACTCCCCCAAAGGCCCCTCCTCCTAGTACCATCACCTTGGGAGTTAAAATTTCAACATGTGAATTTGGGCAACACAAACATTCAGACTATAGAAGAAACTTTTGTTGAAAAGACGGTCTTGGGGCGCCTGGGTGGCTCAGTCAACTGGACGTCCTACGTCAACTCAGGTCATGATCTCACAGTTTGTGAGTTCGAGCCCCGCGTCGGGCTCTGTGCTGACAGCTCAGAGCCTGGAGCCTGTTTCGGATTCTGTGTCTCCCTCTCTCTGACCCTCCCCCATTCATGCTCTCTCTCTGTCTCAAAAATAAATAAACGTTAAAAAAAATTAAAAAAAAAAAAGAAAAGACGGTCTTTTCTCCATTGACTTGCCTTTCCTCCTTTGTCAAGAATCAGCTCTATTTGTGTGCACTATTTCTGGGCTCTCTATTCCATTCCGTTGATGCATTATGTATTCTTTCACCAAAACACACTCTCTTGATTCCTGCAACCTCGTAGCAAGTCTTGAAGTCAGGTAGTGTCAGCCTCGGACTTTGTTCTTCTCCTCTGATCTTGTGTTGGCCACTCTGGGTCTTTTGCCTCCCTATAAACTTTAGTATCAGGTTTGATTCTTTTTGGGATTTTGATAAGAATTACATTGAATCTGTAGGTCAAGTTGGGAAGAACTGACATCCTGATGGTATTGAGTCTTCCTATCCATGGACATTGGTTATCCCTGTCATTTGGTTTGATTTCATTCATGAAAGTTTTGATTTTTCTCCTATAGATCTTATACATATTTTGTTACATTTATACCCAAGTATATTTTTTGGTAGCAATGTAAATGGTATGGTGTTTTAAATCTCAAATTCTACTTGCTCACTGCTGGTATGTAGGGAAACAATTAACTTTTGTACATTAATCTTGTTTCCTGCAACTTTTCTATAATTGTTAATTCCAGGACGGTTTTTCTTGTCCATTTGGGGGGCCTTCTTCCATAGACAATCATATCATCTGCAAAAAAAAAAAAGACCGTTTTATTTCTTTCTTCCCAGTCTGTACACATTTTATTTCCATTTCTTGTCTTATTGTATTAGCTAGGATTTCCAGTATGATGTTAAAAAGGAGTGATAAAAAGGGACATCTTTGCCTTGTACCCGATCTTACAGGAAAAGTATCTACTTTCTCTCCAAAAGTCTGAGGTTATTTGCAGGTTTTTTTGTAGGTGCTTTCTATGGACTAAACTGTGCCCTGCTCCTCCAAATTCATAAGTTGAAGCCCTGACCTCCAATGTGACTGTATTTCAATCTTTCGGAGGTAATTAAAGTTACTTGAGGTCATAAGAGTGGGTCCCTGATCTAATAGAATTAGTGTCTTTATAAGAAGAGACACCAGAGAGTTCACTTGCTCTCTCTCCATGTGCACCTACTGAAGAGAGGCCATGTCAGCACACAGTGAGATGGTGGCCACTTGCAAGTCAAGAGAACAGAGCTCACGTAAGAAACCGAACCCTGCTGGACCTTGATCTTGGACCTCCAGCCTCCAGAACTGTGAGAAAATAAATTCCTGTTGTTCAAGCCACCCAGACTGTGTGACATTTTGAACTAATACAGTGTTTATCAAGCTGAGATAGTTCCCCTCTGTTCCTAGTTTGCTGAGTTTTTATTATGAATGGGGATGTATTTTGTCAAGTGCTTTTTCTGCATCTATTGATATGATCATGTGATTTTTCCTTTTAAATCAGTTGATGTGGTGGATTATGTTAGTTGGTTTTCAAATGCTGAGCCAGTCAACTGTGCATACCTGGGATAAATGCTTCTTGGCCATGGTGTTTAATTCTGTTCATACATTGTTGGATTCTATTTGCTAATATTTTGTTGAGGATTTTTGCATCTGTATTCATGAGAGTTATTGGTCTGTAGTTCTCTTTTCTTGTAATGTTTTTGGTTTGGGTAATGATGGCTTCACAGAATAAGTTAAGAAATATTCCTTCTGCTTCTTTTTCTTTTCTTTTCTTTTCTTTTCTTTTCTTTTCTTTTCTTTTCTTTTCTTTTCTTTCCCTCCCCTCCCCTCCCCTCCCCCACCCCCCCTTCCTAGATTGTAAAGAATTGGTATAACTTCTTCCATAAGTGTTTGGTAGAATTCACCAGTGAACCCACCTGGGCTTGGTGCCTTCTGTTTGGAAAGGTTATTAATTATTGATTCAATTTCTGTGATATATACAAGCCTATTGAGATTGTTTCTTCTTGTGTGAGTTTTGACAGACTATGTCCTTCAAGGAATTGGTCCATTTCATCTATGTTACCAAGTTTGTGGGCCTAGTATTCCTTTACTATCCTTTTAATTTCTGTGGGGTCAGTGGTGTTGGCTTCTTTTTCATTCCTGATATTAGTAATGTGTACTCTCTCTTTTTTTTCTTATCCTGGCTAAAGGCTTATCGATTTGATCTTTTCAAAGAATCAGGTTTTAGTTTCATTGATTTTCTCTATTTCCTGTTTTCAATGTCATTGATTTCTGCTCTTTTATTATATCTTCTATTTACTTTGGATTTAACTTGGTCTTCTTTTTCTAGTTTCCTAAGGTGGAAGCTTAGATTATTTATTTTAAGTAGTCTTTTCTAATATATGCATTCAATGACATTAATTTCCGTTAAGCACTGCTTTTACTGTGTTCCACAAATTTTGTTAAGTTTTCTTTCATTTTTCATTTAGTAAAAATATTTAATATTTTTTATTGATATTTCTGCTTTGACCCTTGTTAGTTTTGGAAGTGTGTTGTTTAATCTCCATGTGTTTGTCAAGTTTTCCAGCTATCTTTCTGTGTTTCTAGTTAAATCCCACTGTGATCTTAGAGCATTCTTAGTATGATTCTGTTCTTATCAACTTGTTAAGGTGTGTTTGGTGGCCTAGAATGTGGTCTGTCTTATTGAATGTTCATGGGGGCTTGAGAAGAATGTGTGTTCTGCTGTTGCTGTGTGAAGTTGTCTTTAGAGGCTTCTTAGATCCAGTCTAGTGATGGTGTGGATGAGTTCAGCTATGGCCTTCCTAGTTTTCTGCCTGCTGGGTCTGTCTACTACCTATTTTTTTTTTTTTTTTAATGCTTATGTATTTATTTGAGAGGGACAGACAGAGCCTGAGTGGGGAGAGGGGCAGAGAGAGAGGGAGACACAGAATCTGAAGCAGTCTCCAGACCCTGCACTGTCAGCATAGAGCCCGACATGGGGCTCGAACCCATGAGCTATGAGTTCATGATCTGAGCCAAAGTCAGATGCTCAACCGACTGAACCACCCAGGTGCTCCTGGGTCTGTCTACTTCTAATAGAGGGTGTTGAAGTCTCCAGCCATAATCGTGGATTCATCGACTTCTCCCTGCAGTTCATTCAGTGTTTGTCTCACGTGGTTTGGCTCACTCTCTTTGGGCGTGTACACATTAAGGCTTGTTATGCGTTCTTAGAGAAGTGACCCTCTTATCATTGTGTGATGCTCCTCTTTATCCTGGTAACTGTCCTGCTCAAACCTGCTCTGCATGAAATTAACATGGCTACTCCTGCCTTTGTAGTTTAGCATGGGCGTGGCTTAGTGTTCTCCCCTTGTTTTTTTCACTGTAGTAAAATATACATAAAATGTACCACGTAACCATTTAAATGTACAGCTCAGCGGCACTAAGTCCATTCACAGCATGGAATAACCACCACCGTCCGTCTCCAGAACTTGTTCATCTTCCCAGAGTAATTCTGCCCCATTAAATAATCCCAGGGTGTTCCTCCCACTTCAGACCTCCCCGCATCCCTGGGCTGGTGCTCACCCTCTTGTTCCCGTCAGCTTTGCTGCCTGAGCCCTTCAGGAAACTCCTCAAGGATGTCTGCAGTCTGTACGACCGGGACCCAAGGGGTCCCAGCTGTGGTGGGGAGGGGTGGTGGGTCTGGGCAGTGCTGAGGGTGGCTGTGTGAGCCATGGGACTTAAATCAAGCAGTGGGGACACGTGCCAAGGCCAGGCTCTCATCATCTGTGTAGGACTGTGCGAACTTGATGTGACTGTAGAAAGTCACGCTGACTAGTTACCATTGTGCTTACTTACAGCTAGATCTTGTCAGGGCGTGCAGCACACGTGGTCAGGGGGCCCTGTAGGGTTCTGACTCAGAGATGTGCCCACAAGACTCCCAAGTGAAGCGTGTTTGGGTATGTGTCCGCAGGTGGGCTGGGGGCGTCGGCTGGCTGGCGGGGGGCATTTCTGCCATGTCCCCACCATTTCTTTCTTTGTGGATGGACTCGTTCAGAAGACGTCTGTTGCTGGACTTCAGTGGGCCACACAGGGTTTCAGAAAGGGGTCAGTATGGAGGCCTTAGACTAGAAGTTCCTCTGCCCCCAGTCCTGGCCTTCATGAGACTTTTTGTATAAAGATTCTGTGGTGAAATAAGTCAGGGAAAGGCTGCGTCTCATACTCCTGAGTTGGAAATTCACAGTACAGATTATGACCATACTAAGGCCCTGAGAAGTCCTGCAATAAAAAAGAAAGAAAGGAGGGAGGGAGGAAGGAAAACACTGTTTAACATACTGGTTCCCAAACCTATTTGCCCACAGAGCCCCCCTAGTACCTACCATGTGTTAACATCCTGTGGAGCTAATATTTGAGGGACATAATTTGGGAAACGTTTGCCCGGTGCACCCAGTGGCAGACTCCATAAGGTAGAGTCAAGGGCCAGCATGTGTGTGTGTTGGATTAATTGTGTGTCCTCAGGATTTGTATGTTGGAATGCTAACCTCAGTATCTCAGAAAATGCCCTTGTTTGGAAATAGGGTGGTTGCAGATGTGATTAGTTAAAATGAAGGCACCCTGGTGTAGGACGACCCCTCATCTAATATGACTGTGTCTTCTAAAAAGGGAAATTTGGACACAGGGAGAATGTCACGTGACCATGAAGGCAGAGATCAGGGTGATGCTTCTACAAACCAGGGAGCACTGGGTCCCCAGCAAACCCCCGGTAGCTGGGGAGAGGCCTCAGGAGGAACCAGCACCTTGATCTTGGGCTTCTGGCCTTTGGAGACAATACATTTCTGTTGTTTAAGCCACCAACCTGTGGTGCTTTGTTAAGGCGGCTCCAGGACACTAGCACGGTAGGGACGAGGCATAGCTTTAGCATCTTACCTGGGCTCAGAGTTCGGGGCTGGGAGCAGCTGGGATTCCGAGGGCCTGGGAAACGCCAGGGTTGGACACTGGGACCATGGCGAGAACTTGTGTTGTTGTGGGTTGTGACTCACCCAGCTGTTGTGCCTTTGGAAAGAAACTCTCCGCGGATAACCGAGGTGTCCGCGGCAGCCCATTTATGAGGAAGGACATTAGAAACGTCCCAGATGCCTGCCAGTCGAGGAGGCGCTGTCTCCATGGAAGGACTATTCTCTGCTCAGAGGAGTCATGATCTAGGTCAGAGAGTGGGGATGGTGTGTGCAGCGAAGGTCAACACGGAAGGCGGTACACCACCCAGGCGCTCACACACGTGGCTTGTGTGGGTGCCGTAGAGGCCGCGGGGGCATGGGTGTTCACAAATAGAGTGAGATGCTGTCCACACTGGTCTGCAGCCAGGCTTATTCAGGCCCGCTTCCCCGTTTCCTCCCTGGACAGGAGAGGAACGCGGTCCCCAGGGCCCTGAGAGCCAGCCTGATGCTGGGGGGTGGGCAGCCTTCATGGGCCCGGCCCTGGACATCACTCCCGCAGCAGGACCCCAGGCCAGCAGGACACACGCTTGCCCAAGTCCTGTCGGGGACCAGCACCATCTCCTCACCGCTCCAACCCCAGGGCCGGGGAGGCGGGCAGGCAGGGAGGCTTACATACCCTCCTGGCCTCTAAGTTGAGGCGGTTTGCTTGGTCTCTAACATCTTGTTGCCTCCATTTTTCCCATGAGCATGGATCGTATTTCATTATTATTATTGGCAGGAAAATACATAAAAACCACAATCCCAGTCGTCTGTTTCATGTAGAAGCTACTGTTTGCCACCCAACTGCTTCAGTGGAGACTGAAAATATCAGGGGACCTCTGTTCCTTCATCCCCAAGAGCTCATGTCACTCAAAGGTGGGACAGAGCGTTGAGCGAACACACGAATTAAATAGCAGCTGATCGTGGAGGTGAACGGGAATGAAGGGGTGAAGGCCTCCCCGACTTGTGTCGGTGGGCCCAGCTGTGGCCCCGACGCCCCCGAGTAGAGCCTGCCTGGGGCAGGCCGGGCCGCGGAGGATGGACTGGGACAGCCTCAGGAAGGTTCCAGAACACCCATTTATTAACGTGAGATGGCAACCGAAGCTGCAGGACCAGCCAAGTGCTTCCGCCGCTATTGGCTTTTCTTGGCTCTAAACTGTGAGACCCTCCCGGGGTGCGGCGGCCCCTCCAAGGACGGGGACATGGGTCGTGGCTAAACTCGCTGCCGGGAAGGCCCTGGGGACACCTGTCCGCCACTGAGCCCCGCAAATGAGCCTCGTGCGGGACCGGACGAGGACAGGGAGTGGCCCGGGAAGCGGGGAGCAGAGAGAGGCTGCCGCGGCCCCGCAGTGTCCGCCCAGAAAGTGGGCGGGGGGGGTGTCCACAGAAGGGGTGGGTGATCCCGGCAGAGGCGAGGGGCGGGGCGGATGGAGCCGATAGAGGTGGGGACGAGGTTGACAGGGGAGGGAGGGTTGGCAGGGGAGGGGCCGTCAGGGGCGGGGCCGTCAGGGGCGGGGTGCGAGCTGAACTGGTGCGCGAAGCTGGCGGGGGCGGGGCGAGGTAGACGGGGCGGGGCCCGGGGGCGGAGAAAGTGGGCAGGGGGGGAGGGGCGGGGCCAGGTTGATGGGGCAGGGCCGGAGGGGGCGGGGATGCAGGAGCTGGAGGGGTGGAGGGGACGACGCGGGCGGGGCCGGCAGGGGCGGGGTGCGAGCTAAGCTGGTGTGCAGGGCTGGTGGGCGGGGCCAGGGCGGAGGGGCGGGGCGAGGTTGACGGGGCGGGATCTGGGGGCGGAGATGCAGAGGCGGGAGGGACGGGGCGAGGCTGATGGGGCGGGGCCGGAGGGGACGAAAGGGGCGGGACGGAAGGGGGCAGGACCGTCAGGGTCATGGCGGGCGGGGCCTAGGCGGAGGGGCGGGGCGAGGTTGATGGGGCAGGGTCGGAGGGGGCAGGGAATGCAGGGGCGGGAGAAGTGAAGGGGACGACACGGGCGGGGCCGGCAAGGGGAGGGATGCAAGCTAAGCTGGTGTGCAGGGCAAGCGGGCGGGGCCGGGGCGGAGGGACGGGGCGAGGTTGACCGGGCGAGGCCGGAGGGGGCAGGGATGCAAGGACCCTAGGGGTGGAGGGGGCAGGGGCGAGGCGGGCGGGGCCGGCAGGGGCGGGGTGCGAGCTGAGCTGGTGTGCCAGGCGGGCAGGGCTGGGAGGGGCAAGTTCCTCCCTGCAGGTGCGGCGTCGGCGGCAGGTTTCACGGTGGCATTTGGGGCGGGTGTGTGGTGGGGACAGTCGGGAGACCGGCGGGTGGAGACCGCACGGCCACACGCGAGCTTTGCACCCCGCCCCTGTTGCTGTGCCCCCCGCGGTCTGCCCCGGGGCCGAATGCGCTTGGCTGTGCGGATGGAGCGGAAGGGGCGGCCCCCAGAACGACAGGGAGAGACCGGGCCGGTGGCATCTGGGGAGGGATGGGGGGCGTCTTCTGAGGGGCTGAGGCCGTGGGGCCCCTGATCAAACCGTGAGGGGCCCGGCAGACCTCCCACCGCACCCCTTACAGCACAGGACCGGACGTGCCTTTTAATCCCGAAGAGGCACAGACCTGGCGGTCCTGGGGCCGCGGGTCCTGCACCGCATCCAGGTGAGGTCCGCCCCGGGCTGCCCGTCCAGTGGCCCCGGGACCCCCGTGGCAGGCTGCTGCCAGTGCCGCTTGTGGGGAGAAGCCAGGAGGGTGGGGCCTGTGAGGAGGGCCTGGTGGGGGACTGGCTCTGAACCTCCAGGTTGCCGCATTACAGGCCTGGCGGCTGCTGTTGAACTCACTTTTTAAAGTGAGTGGAATAAAGCGTTCAGATCATGAGGCCCAGGGCAGCAAGCCCTGTTACGGGGCTTTTGAAAATCACGCGAGGCTAATTAGAAAAGGAAACGTGCTTAGCGTCCTTGCTGGTTCCAAGGCTCACAAAAAATCCGGGTTACCGCGGGGCCATCCTGGGAGCTCAGCGCACACGAACCCTACCTTTGTCAGCGCCATCTCTTCTGGTGGGATGCTGCTACGAGTCCCCAGGGAGGGGGCTGCAGGCCTCAGCTGGATGTTGGGGCCCACAGCAGGTGGCCCAAAGGGCACATGCTACATGCTTCTCCGTACTGGCGGTTCTGGGGGACTCCTGGCGACAGCTCAACACCTGGGACCCACTGGCAGAGCCGCTGGGGACAGGGGAGGCAGAGGGGCAGGGAGGGAAGGTGGCTCATGTGGGAGGAGCGGTTTCAGGCCGTTCTGCAGGGACAGCTGAGGGTGAAGGGGCCAATGCTTAGCGTGAGGTGGAGAGGTTGGGGGTCCACAATAACCAGAAGCCCGAGGAGCGGTGGTCACCTGTGGCCACACCGGCCCCCTGGGCGCGCTCTGCTTTTGCCAGCTTCTCCCTCCGTGCCTGGGGACTGCCGTGAGCACCTGGCTGGCCTCTCCCGCCAATTTCCACGGCATCTACCTTTGGAGACCCAAGCCCCAGGCTCAGCCACTCGTCCTGCAGTGGGTTTTGATGGGCATTGGGGTGCAGATGACCAATGGCAGAGAGGGATGGGGGCAGCTCTTTCTAGAACTTTCCTCTAGTCTGGGCAACAGGACCCCCGCAGAGGGGCTTCAGGAGGTGCCCTCCTCACACCTGGCAGGCAGGACATCAGGATGAAAAGGCCTGTGTCTAATGAGCTCCCCGTGAGCTCGATTATTGAGTGCCTGCTGCAAGCACTGTGTCTGCTGCCCTCTTCATTTCCTCCATGTCCGGCGTCTGTCCACTGCCCGCCTGCCCTCGGCCTCACAACAGGCCCTCACTGTCCCAGGTGTAGAGCTTCTGGGAAGGAAAAGCACCGTCTGGCATGGGAGGGACGCAGGCCCCCAGGACGTGGGGTGGAGGGCAGTCTCGGGCAGGTCTGCATAGCTGACTGTCCAGAGCCCTGGGCATTGGCTCTGTGTCCTTTTGTTCATGCACACTCTGCCGAATGCCGGGAGGATTGCTGGCTCCCTGTTGTTCATTCCTGTGCTTACCCTGTCTGGGCAGCAGTTGGGGGAAGGGCCTGATGGGTCTGGCCCTGCTCCCAGGATGAGCCCACCTCTGTCCTTGGGGGCCTCCCCGGGCACCCGCCCTGCCACAGGCTTGCCATAAACAGGCGTGCCATCTGGCTGTTGGCAACTTCCGGCTGGGGGTAGGCCTGCGCTGTGAGGTCCCATTCTGGCACAGGAAATTCTGACTGTCCACAGAGGCATGCATAGCCCCTGTCCGGGCAAGCGGATGGCAGCCCAGGTCCACAGACGCCATGCTATCGCTCCCCCGAGCAGGAGGCTGGTGCAGGCACCAGCAGGGGGCGAGGCTGGTGAGCACCAGCCCAGGGCAGTCTCAGGCAGGTGGCCACACAATGCCTCGCTCACCCCTCAGGCAGCCCCGGGAGTTTTTCTCACTCCTTACGTGGATGGGGAAACTGAGGCTCAGAGAGGGTGATGCGGCGTGGCCAGGAAGCCCAGAGTAGAATTCGAAGCTAGGGCGGCAGGAAGTTGGTGGTTATTCTCCTTTGTGGGTCAAAATAATCATCCTTTCCTTATATTTTTTCTTATGTAGTGAGGAAAATCAGAGGGGCAGAGAGTGTGGGGTGAATAGTGAGTGTCCCCCAACCTGCCTGCCCCCCCAGGGCATCCACTGCCCGGTTCTTGGGCGGACATTGAAACAGCAGACACGTGGCCCTAAGTGCCACCATTGCTTATGACAGTCTGGGTGGTGAAGAAAACGTTTGGTTAGGGTTCGTGTCCTACTATTTAGTTTTTTCTTGAGGAAACCAGTAGTACGTTCTAAGGAAGTTTTGTCTTAAGAAGGGTCACAGAAGTCCTCCCTCGTCAGCGGGGGTAGGTTGCGAGACTCCCAGAGGACGCCTGAAATTGTGTGTAGTTCTGAGCCCTGTGGACACGGTGTCTGTTCCGAGCGCACGTCTGTGATTTCGCTGCACTTCTGAGTCAGCTGCGGGGAGGGACACAGCAAGGATGGTGAAGGGAGGCTGGTGTGACAACACGTTGTGAGAAAGCCGTGTAGACACCACATGCGCCCTTTCCACGCCGGCCCGATGGGGTGAAAAGCCCGGTGAGGCGGTGACGGAGGTGACTGTCACAGGCCTGTGACACAGCATGAGGTGGCTGCTGACCTGACCATGTGTCGGGAGGAGTATTTGCCCCTGGCCCACCGTGGGTAACTGCAGCTGCCGGAAGGAAGCCATAGATGTGGGGACTGTTGTGTAGCAAGGGCGTTCTCTCGTTAATACACTGCCTTGGCATCACCCAGAACCCGGGGCTTGGTGGCCGTGGATTTATCTGGCTGCATAGGCCTGGGGGTCCCACGCCTGACGGGCCTCGTGGGGAGGACAGCGGAGGGGTGCGCCCGCCCGTCCCCAGTGGCCACACACCTGGCCTGAGACACTGCCCGGGTCGTTTCCTGTTCCGGCTCCTTGGCCCCGGCTCATGGGCCTGGTCTAGTGTTCTTAGAAAACTGGACCTTCTAACGGGACCCAGGCCGGCTCTCTGCTCTCTGGCAGACCCGCCTCCTCTCAGGGGCAGTGTCTGTGGCTGGTCCTCAGGCCTCTCAAGATGGCATCGCAGTGGTAACCGGCTCTCTCAGGTTTCTGGCCCTCAGCCCTGACGCTGGGCCCCCTCCTGCTCTGTGTAACAGGCCTGGTGGAGGTGGAGGACCAGGGACGGGCCCTGTCCTCCGGCCGTGCGGCTCAGTGACACGATGCTCCTCCTTCTCTCTGAAACCTTCGATGAGTCCCGTGCTGGCTGTACTGCCTGGAGGGGGGCCAGTTGGTTGCTCTGGGGAGTACTCACTGGGCCCCCCGGTCTGGTGCCAAGGGCCTGAGGGCGCATGCTAGGAGGCCCCAGGCAGGCCCTCAGCCCAGCTGACCCTGAAGGACACCGGGGTGACCCCCAGGCCAGGGAAAGGGTCCCTGTCAGGTTGGCGCCAAGGAAAGAGGGCAGACCCATTTGGTGTCTCTTCCTCAAATGGACGTCTGCCCAGGCAGGGCTTTGTGGTTTGGGTGCAGGGTGCTCACAGGGAGATTAATCATCTCTCCTGCCTGTGTCCCCCGTTTTCTCTGCAGGGGGGCTTTCTCTGTGGTCCGGCGCTGTGTCAAGCTCTGCACTGGTCATGAGTACGCAGCAAAGATCATCAACACCAAGAAGCTGTCAGCCAGAGGTAGGCGTGGGCCGTGTAGGCATGGGCTGTACTGGCATGGGCCGGGCCCACGCAGGCACAGAACTCGGCCAGATGAAGTGGTGCCTCCCGCCCGGGAGGGCGGAGAGAGGGACCCGTACCCTCACGCCGGATCCCACCTTGACCCTGGTCTGGGGGCTCAGGGAGGGCTAGAGGTGGGAGCCCTCGGTGGCCTGAAGACTTGTAGTGACCTGGCTGCCAGCACGATCCCTCCAGGTCGTCTGCACCAGGGGGCCGTCCGCCTGCACTGGGCAGGGCTGTGCTCTGGGCCTGCAGCGGGGAGTCGTGCTGGGTTGCAGCTGGCCCCGGCACGTGGCCTCATCCCACCCACGCTGCACACCCCAAGCCCTTGCTGGGTGGCGGCCCGTTGTGGGCACACAGAATCCTGCTCTTTTGAGGTCCAAGTCGTGGAGTAGCACACGGGCAGGTGACTCAAAGATAGCCCCAAAGGGAGCGAGGAGCTGGGATCTGGGCAGGACCCCCGAAGGACCTTTGTTGAGGTGGCAGCATGGGGGTCCCCTGGGTCCTCTGACCCCAGGGCCAGACAGATGGAGGCCGGGTGACACCTGGGTGGAGAGAGAGTCAAGTGAGGCCCCTGGGGTGCTCTCTGGCCTCCCAGGGGACCTCCAGTTAGTGTCCAGACACAGGCTCCTTCTCTGACCAGAGGGGCACTGAGCGTACTCAGTGCTGGCCTGAGTTCCTACTGGAACTGGGGCTGAGAGCTGCCTCAGTCCGTGGGCTCTGCTGTGGACAGTCCAGTGGGGCGAGCGGGTGACCTGGTGCCATATTTTGAGCTGTGTGTAGATGTTGTGTACTTGCTGTGCTGTGTACCAGGCCTTCGGGCCCGAGAGTTTCCAGGGGCGGGCACTCCTGTCCCCGCTCATGGTGAGGGGCTTGGGGCACCCAGCCGGGGTCAGTCCCACGTCCTCCGTGTTTGCTGCCTGTTTTGGGGTCTGAGCACCGCGTGGGGAAGCTCTGGGCGGATCCAGAAACACAAGGTCCCGACCATCCCTTGATGGTGAGGCCCCTTGGGGAGCTGCTTGGGGGACTGCCTCCCGTGGGCCTGGCCGTGGCGAGGGGGCCCGGAGGGGGTGACTCCATGAGGCCTGGGGGCCAGGGCAGCCCTGGGGCATGCGTGCTTGCACAGCTCAGCCCCCATGTTTGGACCATGGCGGTAATGGTAATGCTAAAGACAGCACTGCGAGTGCCTCCTAAACACGGTTACTACTGTGTTCCCCGACGCTGGGTGGGGGTGCTGGTGGGGTGCCGGCTTTAACTATGTTTTGGGGGATATGTCTGCACGTGTGGAGTCTCTAAGGTGGAACACAGGCTTGTTCTAGCTCACGATGGGAGGAGAGAGCCCACCCTCAGATGTCCCCCAGACTAGTGAGAGAGACCCTCACTTATCCATCAGGTTTACTCAGCCCCTCCCACGTGCCTGGCCCTGAGCAGACACATCCACAGAAGCCACTACAACTGCCTGTGTTGGGTGCGGGCACAGGGGAGGGTCTCGAGGGATGAATAGGAGTTTGTGAGGCTCAAGCAGAAAAGCACGTGGGTATATTTCTATGGAATCACACAGCTCCTCTAAAGTACCTTCACACTCCCCGGTTTGTGTGTTTATTTTTTAATGTTGTATTTTATTTTTGAGAGAACAAAAGAGCGCATGCGTGAGTGGGGAGGGGCAGACAGAGAGGGAGACACAGAACTTGAAGCAGGCTCTAGGCTCTGAGCTGTCATCACAGAGCCCGATGTGGGGCTTGAACTCACGAGCCAGGAAATCATGACCTGAGCTGAAGTCTACGCTTAACCGACTGAGCTCCCCAAGCACCCCACCCACCCCACCCTCCCCACCTGCGGTTTATACCTGCAAAGTGCTCTACATGCAGAGAGGGTCAGGACCGGCAGAACCCTGAAATCCAGCATGTGTTGGGCAAGCACCACTGCTCATTCTTCTGCCCCTGCTGCAGTGAGCCTGCTGGCCCCTTCCTGACCGACAGCTGCTTTTCTGCCTCTGTGTCCGGTGCGGCCGTGGAGCCGAGCACCGGCCTGGTGCTGGTGCCCTGCGCCGGGCCAGTGTCCTCGCTGCGCGCTGCTGGGGACAGGCAGCGGGAGGCAGGGCCGTCGGGAATCGGAGCGGCTGGCCTTCACCCGTCCTGTCTTCCCTCACAACCACTCTCTGGCAGGAAGGGGGGCCTTGTTACTCTGTGTCGCCCGGTACCGTGGAGGTCTTGGGCAATTTTTTTTCCTGTTTAACTCTTTATTATGGAAAATTTCAAACGTCCCCAAATCTAGAGAAAGTGACAGAATGATCCCCCAACTTCAGCATTTGTCAGCTCTCAGCTCCATCTGTAGCCCCACACCCCCACCTCGCAGCACGTCCCAGACGGCCTGTCACTTTGCACATGGTGTTCAGCACATTCTTCTGGCACAAAAGGAGTCTGCAGACAAGTGGCTGCCTCCCGGGTACCGGGGTCTCGGCACCCTCGGATCCTCCCCAGCCCCTCCTGGCTTTCCTAGCTGAGGGGCAGTGGGAGGGGTGAGGGGACAAGGTCTGCGCCCTGTGTGGGGCAGCGATGGGCTTGGGCTTGGCAGCACATGCCCACCCTATACCTCAGTTTCCCCAGCCATAAAACAGGGATGAAACCAGTGTGTGCTTGCTCCTGGCTGGACATAAGGTACTTGGAAGGAGCTTGTGGGCACAGACCTCCCCTCTCTGCCTAGCCCCGCTCTGGGTCAAAGTTCTGCCCACCCAGCCTGCAGGCCCCAGGGCCCCACAAAGCTGCCCTGGAAACCCCCAAGCCTGTGGGCATTTCCCCACTCCTGGAGGGCACTTGTGGCTAGTTTATTCCCTGCACCTCTCTGCTGCCTCCGTGAAGCTCCTGGGGCCGGCTTCCAGAAAGCCTGAAGTTCTCACCTGGCCTGACACTGCCGTCTGGCCCTGTCTTCTCCCTCCCTCCCAGAGCTTTCCTCCAGCCCTTGGCTGCTTTCAGTGTTTCCAGGTACCCCTGGGCCTTTGCATGTGTGCTCTCTCTGGAAATGCTTTTCCTGAACTTCTATCTGCTTAACTCTTGTTGATGACATTTTCTCCAGTGGAGTCCAGGACCCAGGTACCCTGCTTTTTATGCCACAGCTGTCTTTCTCACGAGACTTCCAGGCCCTGTGGGCAGGGACTTCGTTCAGTACTGTGTCCCTACCAGGGCCTGGCGGGTGGTGAGCACTCCAGAAAGGCTTCTGGTGGAAGGAACATGTGCTTTCGGTGGGCGAATTTGAAGAGGCACATGTACAGTCTATGCTGGGGGCAGGTAGTCCCCTGGGTGTGAGGCTGGGTGGGGACTGGGGTGGGGAATGTCTAGGGCATTTGCTGACGTGTTGGGTCTGCATGGGAGGCCCCTGGTCAGTCCAGACTTGCAGAACACCTGAGCCTTTGGGACGTCCGAGTTGCAGTGTTTCTAAGGCAAAGCCGAAGGGTGGTCGGGAGGTGGGGGCAGGGCAAGGCCTGGCTGTCACTCTGTGGTTGTGCCCCCCAGGGTCACAAGGTCACAGAAAATGTCCTGAGCCAGGGCCCCCACCCTGCTAGGTGGCCAGCTCCATTCCTAGGAAGACCACGGCAGAAATGTGTGCCCAGCTGTTGTCCTTGTGGGAGGAAGGGACAGGGCGGGGGGCCCATGGTGGGGAGGAGGGGGTGGGAGACTGGACCCAGAGGCCTCGCCCCCCACCTTCCTTCCGCTGTTGCTCAAGTGCAGTGCAGTGTGGGGGGGCTCCATCTCCCGCTGGAGCAGCCGCGGTCCTCCGAGGCTCCTGATGATAGCAAAGCAGCCGGCCACACGCAGCGGCCAGGAGGAGCGCAGGCCCTGGGCACAGAAGCGGCCCTTGTCCGGGAACTGACAATGCCCAGATTCGCCGGGTCGCTGGGCATGACACCCAGCTGGTGCCAAAGACCCAAGTTACGTACGTGATTTTGGAGGGTCCGAACGCACTGAGCCCGCAGTTACAGGACGGTTAACAAAAGCAGTTAGAGGGAAGTGAATTGGCTGGGGTGAGATCATAGGGCACACAAGCCTCAAAACCTGTCTTGTGGGCCCTCCCCCCAACTCACTGCCAGCACCATGTGGGCCTGAGCCCTGAGCCCCCCTGGAGCAGGTGTCCAGCAGTGACCCCGGGCAGGGGCTCCACGTGGGGGAGGAACGACCCTGCAAGGACTGGGGCCCAGGCAGCTGTTACTCCCTGACCTTCAGCAGTAGTGAGTCTTCACGTGGCTCGGCAGTGACCTTCCACATCCCCTGAGGTTGGGGGTGGGCACCCCGTTCCACAGATGAGGAAACCAAGTCCCATAGAAGCAGAGACTTGCTCAGTAACACACAGTTGTGATGAGCAGAGCCTGGGGCACTGGCAGCTTCATATTTCACCCAGCTGGGAGGGCCAATGGTTGACCTCACAGGTGGGGGCTGGCGTCACAGGTGGGGCCGACTTCAGGGGAGGAGCTAACAGGTGGGACTCACAGGTGGGGTTCACCTCATAGTGGGGGGCTGACCTAACAGGTGAGGGGACCGAGGTGATCAGGGCTCACCTCTGGGCCTCCCATCCCCAAGCTGATGCCCCGCTCCCCCCCAGCTCCCTGCCTGGGTCCCCTGGGACTACCTTCTCCCTAGGGCCTGTGTGGCCTCTGTGCCTTGGGGGCACCCCTACGGGAAGGTGTGATGGGGGAAGAGCTGAGCACGGCTCCCCCCGCCCCAGGAAACCTGACCGGCGCCCGGGCCGGAAACGTGGCTTTTCTGCCTTAGCCTTTCCTGGTCCGCCGGGCCCCCTGACCCACAGGCGGCGAGACTCGGTGGAACTGGGTTAACGCAGGACGCGGGCGCGGGCGCCGCATTGCAGGGGCCACTGAGCATGCGCGGCCGGAGCCCCTCCCTCCCTTTCCCTTCCCAAGCTCCCTTTCCCTTCCCAAGCTCCCTTACCCTCTCCTCCCTCCCTTTTCCTCCCCTCCCCTCGTCCAGGCCCCCCCTCCCTCCTTTCAAACCACCTTCTGTCAGGCTCTACCCCTCCCCTCCCTTCTGCTCCCCTATCCTCTCCCCTCCCCTTCCCAGCTCCGGGAACAGCTTTCTCGCCTCCTCCCTCAGCTCAGGCCTCTTGACCCAGCACTCCCTCGGGCACCCCCTCTGCTCCACTCAGCCCCGGTCCGCAGGCTCCTCCCCGGCCAGGGGCTGAGCTCGGGTCTCACAGTCTAAGCAGGTCTCAATTGCAGATACACAGTGATTTTTTTTAGAGTAAGTATGTCCCAGACTCCCAACCAACTTTTAGCCAATTCTGCCCTCACGTGGGGATTCCCCAGGGACCCTGCGCTGTAGAGGGTCGCCCCAGGGATTTGGAGGGTGGGTGGGAAGGAGGAGCTCTCCTCTGGGCCCTCCCCCTCCACAGCCCCATCTCCTGAAGTTCTGTTGCAGGGACTTGGGTTAATGCGGAATTGGGGGCCCCCTGTGCAAGTGAGGGGGGAGTAGCAAGAGGACCTGGGGCCAGGGGACCCTCATTCCCCAGTCAGAGGAGGAGAGGGGACAGGCGGGGTTGCCAGATTTAGCAGGTAAATTTGAATTTCAAATAGACCATGAAAAACTGAATACAAACTCAGCCCAAGCTGAATGGGGCTTGCACTAGAAAATTATTTGTTGTTTATCTGAATTTGGGACGTACTTGTGCTAAAAAATTCTTGTTGGTTATCTGAGATTCAAATTTAACTGGACATTCTCTGATTCATCAGGCAATACTAAACAGAGCTGTTGAAAGAATAGGTCTTTGTGATTAATTCATCAACTGAGTAGGTGAAGTCAGAGTAGACAAGGTGTAGAGGCCAGGCTGTGCCAGTGGGGGTCCTTTTGGACACCCTGGCCCATTCTGGGCGCCTCGCAGGTGATGAGGTGGAAGCCTGGTCCTCCTGCTCGTTCTGGGGTTCAGTGATTCTGGGGTGTGGCTGCCTTTGTGAAAGCTGAGTCCATCCCAGGGGCTTTGGGACCTGCTGACCTGAGGCCTGAGTGGTGTCAGGCAGTCACAGGGCTCACCCTCCTTGGGTTATGGAGGGTTGGGAGAGGGTGAGGAGACTGGCCGGGGTTATAGGGAGGAGCTGTAGGCCTGTCTGCCGCTCCCCAAATCTGAAGGGGTCCTCCCCTCCATCCTGCCCGCCCCACATGCACCAAGAGCCCCCTGGAGGTGGGTGCAGGGTCAGAAAGGCCTTTTCTGGCCAGTGTGGCCGCAGCCTTCTGGCCCCAACCCTCCGGCTCAGCGGGTCTCAGAGGCCTTGCAGAGTCTGGGCCTCGCCTTTGAGCAGGACGGTGGCAGGCGAGCTGTGCAGCGTTTGGGGCCGTGCCCAAGTGTGGAAGGCACTTGGCCTCTGTTCACTGTCGAGAGCATGTCCCCGGGGTGGTGCCCAGGAAGCATCACAGGTGCTGTTGGGGGTGGGCTGTGATGAGACCCTGCCCAATAGCACCTGCGGTCTCCCAGACTGTGGAAGGAAGCAGGAAAGGAGGTGGTCACTGGGGAGCTCCTATGTCACCATGCCCTACTGTTCTGGAAGTTGACAGTGACCCATTTCATGGTCACTGAAACTGAGGATTCCAAGGAAAGTCACTACTGGTGAGGGTGAGGGCCCTGCCTGAGGGTCATGGGCATAAGCAAACAGGACGCTGACCCTGGACGGTCAGGCAGACGGCAGCCTATATTACAGCGGCTCAGAGCCCAGGGGGGACATTGCATGTCACCCGGGCACGTGGGGCACACTTGGGAACAGTGTGAGCGGCCTGGGCTGTGGGAGGCAGGCTTCGCAGTGACAGGAGACGGGGTGTCCCTGGTCCCCGCTGTGGGACATGGTCAACTTCTAAGTGAATAATTGCTCTCTGGCAGGGGGTAGGAGGGCACCATGCCTGGCCTGCCTGGGGCAGTGGCCGTGGGGCAGGGGGACCTCACCTGGGAGCAGGAGGGGCAGGAAGCCCACAGCTAGGTGACATTGGACATTGGGGCCTCAGTTTCTGGCCTTGCTGCACAGCTGGGCTGCAGCTCCTGTTGGGTGGTGGCCCCCAGCCTGAGGAAGGAGTGAGGAAGGCCTCTGTGCATCAGGGGGTCAGCCGAAGGCCGGGAGGGTGGGCTCTGGGGGCCCAGCTGCCACACGGACCCACGTGGCCTGCAAACAGCTCAGAGGCCTTAGTGCTGCCGTGTGGGTGGGGCCCGGTGGCTTATCTTTGTCCCCATGGCAGCTGCAGGATGGCGAGGACGCCCTGGCGGGGTGGGGCAGCTGCCTGATATTGGCACACTAATTGCTGGGTGCCCAGTTGCCGTTTTAAAACAAAACACGCACAGAAGTCTGCGATGGGAGCTTTCTTCATCTCTGTCACTCATGGGAAACACCACGAGGTGGGGGGCCCTCTGCTGCTGCTGCCCCCACTCGGGCTCAGGCTCCAGCCCCCCACCCTGTGTAGCCCAGCCGCACCCCCAGCCTCCCTGTGCCCCACACCCCATCTGAAAGTTTGGGCAACTGTAGCAGCCCTACCTTGTGGGAAGCCCCCGGCAGAGTCAGGGGTCTGTGCAGAGCAGACAGCAGGTGCTAATCTGGGGGGGACCAGCAGGACCCTGCGAGGCCTCTTGGGTTTGGCTGCCTTGTTCATGTGTCCCAGCCCCATGAGTCCCGTCAGCAGGCCCAAGCTGTGGAAGCCCCGACTTTGAATCCTTCCGGAAAGCAGTGTCCTCCCAACAGCTGATGGGATGTTGTTCCCGGGACGAGGCCGAGGTTGGAGACACCAGTGTCAGCAGGTGCTCAGAACTCACCCATCTTCCATGACACGTCCTTCCCCAGGCCACCCAGCCCTCCCAGGGACTCTGGAGGTGTGAATGCCCAGGACAGAGGCTCAGAGCCACTGGGTTGCCGGGCCAGTTTCCCTGGCCGTGGTGCGTGGGACCTTGAGAACTTAGGACACGAGAGTTCCAGGGTTGATGTTTGGAACACTGTTTGGCCTGTGTGCAGAGTGATGTGTGATGTGGGTATCCGTGGGCCTCCTGAGGTTCTAGAAAGCTCCCTGTTGAGGTGTGATAGTACAGGTGTGGAGATGGGTGGCAGTGAAGGGGAGGAGCCTCCCAAAGGTGTCCCAGGGCCTAGTGCAGCCAGTCCCCTGGGGCACACATTCTTCCTGCCTCCCAAGAACAGAAGCCACTGGCTAGGAGAATGGGGACACCTGCCAGGATGTCTCCTTTGGTGGGACGGGAGGAGGGAAGTGGGAAAAACAGCCCAGGTGCCCAGCTCTGCAGGGCACGATGGGGGAGGGGTGGAAGTGGGGGCTGTGGGCTGGGGTCTCCTCTCTGTCGAGGCCTCTCTTGGGACCTCCCCACCCTTTTCACACGTAGGAAATGGGCTCAGAGCGAGGCCTGGCCTGGTTCAGGGCCCCAGGTCCAGCATTCCCGTGGCCACCAGAAGCTGGCACACAGGCAGTCCCCCAGCTTGGTGATACTGGTCTGGGTTCATTGCTGGTTTGCTCTGGAGGGAGCAGAAGCCTGAGCAGCCCCAGGCCCTGCGGAGTCCCAGGCTGGGTGCAGGGTGCGACCAGGGAGCTGCTCCCCCCCCACCAAAGGCTGTGGCTCCCCCCAAGTCACCTGAGGTGGTCAGCACCCGGCATCCTCCCAGGGGCTCTGTCTCTGGCTGGTGCATGGCCCCCAGCCAACACCAAGGCAGCCCCGTGACTTTGCCCACCGCTGTGTGTGGCCCACCCAGCACTGTTCCGTGTCTCCCTCTGGGGCCAGACCACACACACACTCCCACACTCTACAGCCCAAGGGCAGGCCATTTTCCTTTCCTGGGACCTCGGTGGACCTTCCTGTGTCCATGCAGAAGTGGATGGTGACCCTGAGGCAGGGGCCCGACCTTGACACAGATCCCCACAAGCTCTGTCCAGGAGCTGCTGGATTTGGTGGGGCATCCTGGGCAGCAGCTGCCGTGGCCTATGACCTCAGCCAGACGTGTCCCAGCCTCCTGGCCCTGCTGTCCCTGCATCCCCAGGCCATCCTCCAGGCGGGGGGAGGGGGGCCAAGGAGGCCAATGGACCCCTGTGCTGGCGGGGCTCCCCAGTGAACACAGCCTGCCTGTCCTGTCCCAGGAGTCCTTGGGGGTCCAGCGGCCGCCCTCTGAGCCCCCGCTGCCTGCCGGGCTGTGTGGACTTTCCCTGTGAGATTTCATGTTCCATCCAGTACAACTGGCAGCTGGTTCCCTACTTCCCAAGAGGTGGCCTCATCCGTCCAGTCCTGGGCCAAGCCTGGGGAGGCTGCTGGCAGCTCCTCCCACCAGGTGGGCCCGTTTCCCCCTCCATCCCTCCTCCACCCGCTCCACTGCCTCGAGGGTGTCCTTCTGCCCGCCACAGCTCTGCTGCTGCTCCTGGCAGCTGGCAAGGGGCCAGGCGCCCACCCACGTCCCTCCTGTCCTCCTTCTCCTTGCGCCCCCATCTCTGCTCTGAGTCACCCACAGCCAGGGAGCAGGTGGGGATGGGGCGGGGGTGGGAAGTATGGTGGATGGTGTCAGGGCTGGGGGGGCTGCGTCCCTGAGGGGGCCTTGAGGAGCCCCCAGCCTGGAGTCGAGTCCTGGCCTTGGGGACACTGAGTGTCTCTGTGCACCTGTTTCCTGGACCCTGACTGCCGCTCACACTGCGGGGCCCACGAATGTCCTCTCCCACTTTGGGAGCACCCTCCCACTGCCCTCAGCCTCCTGACTCAGCTTGGGGTGCCCCCACCTAGGGGGGACCCCTGCCTGGGGGAGAAGACCCCACCTGGGGAGATCCCTCCTGGGGGACCCTGTCATGGGGACTCCCCACTTGGGGTCCTTCGTGTGTGCCATGGCCAGGGCCGTGTGGTGGGTGGGGAGCTGGCTTCCGTCCCCCACTGCCATTCCTCGGGGTGCTGTTGTGAAACGGTGAAGGCCCGTCGTGTATGTGGCACAGGCAGTGCCCGAGTGTGGCTGTGTGGCAGGCGCCTGTCTCTTCTTGCCTCTGGGGCCCCTGTCCATCTCCCTCATGGTGGTGGGTCTCCAGCAGGGCCCAGTGACTGCCCTGAGCAGCCCCTGCCTCTTCCTCGCTCCTGGGGGCTGCTGGGGTCTGGGATCTGCTGTCCCCGCGTGGGGTGTGCAGGGCTCTGCTGCAGCCCCCCCCCTTCCTGGCCCCCAGCCCCCAGCTCGGGGGCACCACGGGGGCAGCACGGGCCTGGCACACAGGGTGCGGTGGAATCAGCCAGGGGGCTGGCATCCGTGTCGTTGGATTTCGGGCAGCCGGCAGCAGGGGACGACTGCCCAGTCAGTGTGTCAGTTTGGCTTTGTTCTGTGTGACGCGCTCTCCCGCGGACATGAAGGAACGCTGTGCTTCATCGCTGGGGTGCTCCTCCTCTGCCAGCGCGGCCCAGTGCTCTCCTCACGGGAGCAAACGCTCCAGGACTGGCCCGCACGCACTTGGGCTTGTCTCCGCGTAGGACGTGGGAGCATTTACAAGGTGAGACGGCTGAGCCCAGGAGTCCCCTGCAGGGTTCCGCGTCAGAAGCTGTGAGAATCGCATCTTGCCCCACGAACGCACATTCCTCCAGAACCTCCCTCTGGTGTGGGGTCCCCCTCCAGACTCTCGCACGCGGCATCAGGGCCTCCTCTGTCCCCAGGGCTCACGGCACTGCTGCACCTGCTCCCTGTGACCCGGGAGCTGTGTGTGTCCCCAGGATGCAGTCAGAGCTGGCCTCGGGTCCTCAGGTGGGAAAAGGGCAGAGGGACTGGGGTTCCCAGAAGCTGGGGGTGCTTGGCCTATTCCCTCACTCCATGCTCCCCCTTCTGTCCCCATCCTGTTTAGAAGTCACCCCCAGACCCTCCCCTGGAACATGACCTCAAAGTGCAGTTCCTGGAGGTGCATGCGTGGAGTTGATGCAGGCGAGTCTGACATGGAAGACTGGAGAGAGGGGGCCGCACGTGTGGGGTGTCAGTGGGGCAGATTCCTGGGGTTCTCTCAACCCACAAGCTGCACAATGGGTACTGTGTTTGTTCTATGACATGTGCTGTCATTCCATAACAAAATGCTAACCTCTGTGGCCGAGGCAGTGGGGCTCCAAGCAGCAGGTGCTAGGCCTCAGGGCAACTCCGGGTGCCCTGGACACTCAGGACACCTGGCCACAGCCCTGGGGGGACCCTGTCGAGCTTTGTGCCTGGTCTCAAGGCTGGCCTGGTCACTCAGATGCTTCAGGCCCCACAGCCCTGGCCGGTGCCTAGTGAGCCCCTCCTGGGGTAGCTTGCTGTCTGCCTGGCCAGGAAGTCCCTGCGGTGAGCATGGTCAGGAGCGGGGCAGGGCCCTGGGCAGGGCATCTCAGGATTGGTTCAGGGTGGCTGGCCCATCCCACATCCTGCTGCCTGCAGGAGGGATGGCCTGCAGGTGTCCTTCAAGGCTCCAGCTGACGGTTTAGAGCCGGCCGGGCTTCTGGTGAACCCGACTGGCTTAAATTTGACTCACGTCCCTATGTCCAAGATGGGGTTTAGGACATTCATCTGGAAGGTAAGAAACAACTTTCCCAACATTGTGGGAAGAAATCAAAGGCCGTGGGCAGGGTTAGGAGGTTGGCTTTTCTCCCATGGCTGCCTGCCTGTCCTGGACGGTCCATTCACTTCAGGGTGGGTGTCCCCATGGCCGGTTTTCACGATGTGCCCTCGTTGCATTAGTGGCTTTGTGCCTGTTGGAAACAGGATCAAACCCTTTTATAAAAACAATATTTTGGGGCACCTGAGTGGCTCAGTCGGTTAAGCATCCAGCTTCAGCTCAGGTCAAGATCTCATGGTTCGTGAGTTCGAGCCCCGCGTTGCGCTCTGGGCTGACAGCTCAGAGCCTGGAGCCTGCTTTGGATTCTGTGTCTCCCTCTGTCTGCTCCTCCCCTGCTTGCACTCTGTCGCTCGCATTGTCTCAAAAATAAATAAACAAACAAACAAAAAACAATATTTTGCCTAATTATGAAAGTAACAAGATTGTTGTCGACGTTGGGGAGACTATAAGCCCGTAATTCTGCCTCCTGGGGGGCCGTGCTGTTACTGACTGGATGTGGCATGCGCACTGGGGCTCTCCTGCATCGCGTGTTGTCACTGGCGTGGCATCAGGCCTCTCCTGGCCCCGTGTTGCTGACCTGATCCTGAAGGGGGCCAGCCAGGAGGGTCGGACACCTGCTGTGGCCATGGGGTGGACCACTGGCATGTGGGCCCGGGCAGGCAAGCTTCCTCTCCTGGCCACACGAATAATTTATCTGCCCAGATGCGCCCAGGAGCCAGTCCATCTTGTGGATGGAGCTGTGCCCTTGGAGACAGCTTTCAGTAATGAAATGCAGCCTCTGAGTTACCTACTTCCCACAGGTGGGTTCCCACCTGCATTTTCCTCCTGATTTTTATGTCTGACCCAAATCTGGCATTTTTTTCCAGAGGGAACTGCCCCAGCTCCCACCACCCTAACCCTCCCGAGCTCTCCCTGCCCCCAGCTTTGCTCTGGCCCACCCACACGTGGACTGGCTTCTGAGCTGCATCCACATTTGGGGGGTGAGGTTAGCTCAAACATTACTGGGACAGTTGGCAAAACCAGGATGTGGACTGTAGGTTAGATTCGAGGTCTGCACCAGTGTTCGACCTGCTGCATGGGGTGTGCACGGGGTGCGTGCGCCGAGATTATGCAGCACGACGTCCTTGCTCTTACACACACACCGTGCACACCTTGTGTCCCCTGGTAAAAGGATGCCTAGTGTGGCTTCTGTCAAACCCTCAGAAAAAGTAAGCGTGTGCACACGGAAAGACCAATCATACAAATGTGCATTTTCTGAGGACTTCACTGTTTGCAGCTTTTCTCTAGGTTTGAAAAATGTTCAGCATAGTAACTTAAGAGAAAATCCTATAGGGGCATCTGGGGGCACAGTCGGTTAAGCGTCCAACTCTTGGTTTCGGCTCAGGTCATGATCTCACATTCATGAGTTCAAGCCCTATGTCAGGCTCTGCTGACAGTGTGGAGCCGGCTTGGGACTCTTTCTCCCTCGCTGTGTCCCCCTCCCTCACTCATGCTCTGTTTTTCTCAAAATAAAATACACTTAAAAAAAAGAAAAAGAGAGGCGCCTGGGTGGCTCAGTTAGTTGAGCGTCCAACTTTGGCTCAGGTCATGATCTCACAGTTTGTGAGTTCGAGCCCCGCGTCGGGCTCTGTGCTGACAGCTCAGAGCCTGCCTGTAGCCTGTTTTAGATTCTGTCACCTTCTCTCTCTGCCCCTCCTCACTTGTGCTCTGTCTCTCTGTCTCTCAAAAATAAATAAATAAATGTAAAAAAACAAAATAAAAAAAAGAAAAAGAAAACCCTATGAAAGACAACACAAAGCCATGATGCACCCCCAGTCCCCGTCAGCCCTCCCACTGGCCTGAGGGGGAGCGAGCTCCTGGCTGTGGCCACAGCCCCTTCCCTGCTGCCCTCCAGAGGTGGGCCTCAGGTCCAGGGAGCCCCAGCCCGAGTTCTGTTATCGCTGCCTCATTTTGAGCCGCACACAGACTGGGGAGTGGAATCCATGCTGCGTGTGTTCTGTTACAAGCATGTTTGATTCATCCCCCCAGTGGTGATGCCTGGACTGCTTCCAGTGCCCGCTGTCTGTGGGTAGGTGCTCAGCTCCCGCCAGGGCTCGCTGGGTGTGGACATGAGGGAGGGAGTGGGGGGCAGGGTCTGTCCCTGTGGTTCCGCCAGCGTCGCCCCAGGGCTGGGCGCCCGGCCGGGCAGGTGGGTGCCAGGTGGGCAGGGCAGGGCAGTGTTAGCATCTCTGGAGGCTTGAGTGCTGAGAGAGGGGAGGGCCGGCTGGACCTGAGTTGTTCCCAGAGGTGTCTGTCTACGGGCGTGACCGTCCCGCTCAGGAAAGACACTTGCGTGTTTGCAGGTGTGTCCATGTTCAGGACTGTCCTGCCCCTCCAGGCTCCCCACTGTCGCATGGCCCAGGGCCTGGCAGGTCTGAGGAGGCCTGCACAGCGGCCTTCCTGCCTCCAAGGACCCTGTGTACTTAGCCCGTTAACTGCGCCCTGCAGGCGGGTGCTGCCTGGAGTCCTGGTGAATCAGGCAGTTGTCTGGCATGGTCGTGTGCTCCCCAGACCCTTGCTCTGAGGGGCTCAGCATGTACAGGGCTGGAGTGGGGGGTCAGGACCCCTGGTCCCCCCGGCCCCCCCTCCCCAGTCACGTCCCACACTGAGACAGCTGCCATCCTGAACTTGGAAACCCCTTGCCTTTCTTGATGGTTAGGCCACACGTGTGTGCCCAGTGACCTGTGCGTGTTGACCTCGGTGAATAAAAGTGCATTGTGAGTCTTCTTTTATAAGTGGCTTTTTCACTCAGCCTGGTGTTGGGGTGGTGTGCACATGTTGATGTGTGTTGTGTGACTGTAGCCACATTGATGCTGCATTCTCTAGACAATGGAAACATGGGTTTTTCCAGTATTTTGCTATTGAAATCTCCATTAACTTTAAAATTTTTTCTGGTAACGTCTGTTTGTCTGAAATAGAACATTTCTTTTCTATTTTATTTTATTTTTATTTTTTTAATGTTTATTTTTGAGAGAGAGACAGGGCGCAGGCAGGGGAGAGGCAGAGAGAGGGGGAGACACAGAATCCGAAGCAGGCCCCAGGCTCCGAGCTGTCAGCACAGAGCACGATGTGGGGCTCGAACCCATGAACCACGAGATCCTGACCTGAGCCGAAGTCAGATGCTTAACCGACTGAGCTGCCCAGGCGCCCTTTTATATTTTTATTTTTAACTTTATTTTTATTTTAGAGAGAGAGTATGCACAATTGAGGGAGAGGGGCAGAGAGAGAGAGAGAGAATCTTAAGCAGGCTCCACGTTCAGTGTGGAGCCTGACTCATAGTTTGATCACACCACCCTGGGATTGTGACCTGAGCCAAAACCAAGAGTCAGATGCTCAACGGACTGAACCCCAGGCGCCCTGAAATAGAACATTTCTGATGAACTGCCTAGCCCTTAGAGGGGCAGCCTCTGGAATTGAAGCCCTGGCTGTGAGTTGGGGGGGTGGGCAGGGAGGGCTCCCAGGGGCTCGTTCTGGCTGCTTCTTGCCCATGGCGAGCTCCCCCTGGGCCTGGACTCAGCTTCCATGGCAGCGTCAACACACCTTGGCCATCACAGTCCCGGGCCTGTGTTCTGGGGATCTGTGCAGCCCCAGATGGTCCCTGAAATCCTGCCGAGGCCCACGCTGACCCCAACGGTGGACAGCGTCGCCCCGCCAGCCCCACGGCCGCCGCTGAAGAGCACACTGGACTTTAGTGGAGGCTCCGCAGAGTTTGGAATTAGGACAAACAAGTGAAGGATGAAATTGGTGCCCTCAGTTCCGTACTTCTCTTCCTGAACCACCTGGGGCTCCCGCCTCCGCCCGCAGCCTCGAGCTGGAAACACCTGGCAGCCTCTTCCTGCCCCAGCGCTGCCACAGGACCCCTGCGGGGACAGGGGCACAACCTGACATGTCCCCTCTGCGGGCAGAAGGTGGTGGCATGTCCTCACCGCCAAGAGTGTGTCCGGCACCCGGCCGTCTCTGCAGTGCCGGGCATAGGCTGCTGGGGCACAAGGTTATACCGTGTTGCTTTCTGTCCCCAGATCACCAGAAGCTGGAGAGAGAGGCTCGAATCTGCCGCCTTCTGAAGCATTCCAACATTGGTGAGCAGCCCCCTGAGGGGCCGGGAACCCCCTCTCTACTCCTCCAGCCAGCAGCCTTCCTCCCCCAACGATCGGACTTGCAGAGTCACCAGAAGGTCCCCTTTTCCTTCTCTATAGACGTGTCCTACCCTGAGGCCCCCGGAAACGTCAGATTCTGGGGGTTCGGGGCAGCCCCTTGCAGGAGCTCTGCCTGGACAGGTCCCCTCCCCTCGCTCTGTAACCCTGAGTTGTGTGTGATTCTGGTGAGAACATTCTGTGGCTTCAGGAGAGCCACGAGGCAGCCCGATTAAAAAGAAAAACATTGGGAAGCCAAACATCTCTGAGACCATAGCAGGCACAGTCCTGGCCCGAGGTCCAAGGTCTGGTTCTGGAGAACCGCTGCCGACCCCTGACAGTCTCTGGTGCTGTGACCTGGGGCGTTGAACCCGGCAGGGGCGCAGAGCCCAGGGAGCCTGGGGGAACGGACGCCCTTTGCCCTGCAAGCCCAGATCATGTCCCCTGTGAGTGGTATGGCTGTAGGGGCCGCAGACCCTGGAGTCAGCTGGCCACTCGATCGCCACTCCTTCACCAGTGTGGCTCGAGTGTGGCCTCTGCTTACTGCTCTGTGGAGCAGGGATGTGTGTGCACCTGCCTGTCCTTTCCCGAGTCTGGCCCTTTAGGGAGTTGGAGCTCCCTCTGGGATACAGCCAGAAGGCACGGAGGGGACTCTGGGTGTGCCACCTCAGGGACACCCAGGAGCTTGTCAGGGTGGAGTCCTGGGCCCCTCCTGCCATGATTCTGGTTCAGTTGTTCCAGGACAGGGCCCAGGACTCTGTAAGAACAGCAGGTGGTGAGGGGCAGCCAGTTTGGGAACCATCCCCAGACCAGGCCCTCAGCCTTGTAGAGGCCCAAGAGGCCCTGGGAAGCCTCGCCAGGCCTTAGGGCTGGTCCTGGGGGCCCTCCGCCACTGGTTGTGGCTCTGCAGGGTGTTGGGTCTCTCCAGCTGGCCCGGACCAGTGGGAGGGGTGGGGAGGCAAATCCCCCCACGTCCCGGGCAGCCCCTGTGCCCCTGTGCCCGTGGGCTCCTGCAGCCCTGGGCCTGGGCCCGTGTGCTTTTACTTCCAGATTCTCAAGGTGAGTGTGTTGGACCCACTGGCATGCAGGGTCCCGCCCCACCACCAGGAAGCCTGATTCGGGCCTGGGGCGGCCCAGGAATGGGGACTTTCACCAGCCTGTCAAGTGATTGTGACGCAGGCGTCCACAGGGACCCCAGCCCAGTCCTCACTGACAGAGGGTAGGGGATGTTTGGGCGAGTGGTGGGCTTCAGCCCGATCTCCCACCACCCCAGCTGTTGTCCTCTGTGTACCTGGGCCAGATGCCAGGCACTTCTCTCCCTCTGTCCTCGTTCTCCTGGTAGATAGCACCACCCTGCCAACTCTACTCACACCCCTTCCTTGCCAGCGCCTCCCCTGCATCCTCTGAGCACCAGCTGAGGGCAGGTCGCCACTCTGAGCAATTTTCACGAATCCCCTCTTAAGAAGGGAGGACCCAGGTGTTCTTCTGGTTGGTGTTCTGAGACACTTCACAAGATGTCGCCCTGCCCTGCCTGGATGCCCCATGTTGTTCCTGGTCAGTTCTGATCAGTCCCGGAAGTCCTCATAGCAGCTTTATTTCCAGAACACAGGGCAGAACTGTGCAGAGGGAACACTCCAGAACATGGGGGAGTCAGAGCTGAGCCCATGGTGCAGAGGGAACATTCCAGAACATGGGGGAGGCCGGGCTGAGACAGGACAGGTTAAGCTAGAACATTCCAGAAACTGGGGAGGCTGGTCTGAGATGCGTGCAGAGGGAACATTCCAGAACAGACAGACACAGGGTGAGACTGGGTGCCGTGGGAACATTCCAGAACACAGGGAGTTAAGGCTGAGACAGGTTCATCTGGAACATTCCAGAACAGGCTGATGGAGGGCTGACACTGGGGTGCAGATGGAATATTCCAGAATAGGTAGATGCATGGCTGAGACTGGGGAGAGGCCCTCTGAGGGGTAGTGGGACAGACTTCCAAGGGGAGGTGAGGGGAGCACCTTGCTCCCTGGCCTGGGTCTGCCCAGCCCCACCCTAGACAGAAGTGCACCTGGCCCCTGGGAGAGGAAGCCTGGTGCAGGGCAGGGGCTCTGAGAGGGGCTCCCCTTCCTGTGCCCGCTTACTCAGGGAGTAGTCATGTCCAGGGTGTGGGGACGACAGGGAAGGGAAGGAGAGGGAAGGAGCCTCAGTTTCCCCATCTGTAAAGTGGGGAGTGCCCAGCAGGCCCTGGGATGAGTCAGGTGGAGAGCAGGTGCAGTGTTGAGGCCCTTCTTTGTGGAGCTGGGGCTTTGGGGAGGCTGGGGGAAGGCTGAAGGGAGACAGCCTCCCCTCTACACATTGACCCTTTCTCTTCGGGCCTGGTTTCTGGGGTTAGAACTGAGTTCCTTTGCTGGGTGGTTCACCCCTGATCTGGGCAGGTGGGGGCCATGGAGGACAGTGCGCTGTGAGGGCTCCCTGCCTGGACAGGGGGAGGAGATAGGTTTCCAGGGTCCAGATCCTGGGGCCCGCAGCTCATGATGTTACACATCTGGGCTGGGCCTTCCCACCTCAGCACAGGGGTCCAGGGAGGGGGTCCAGAGCCTGCCTGGGAGGGTGGCAGGACCCCCTGAGAGTCCCCTGGTCTGGAGGTGCCGGGCCCCAGCGAGGGGAGCATCCTGGGTGCATCCCCCCGGCCCTCCGTGTCCAAGCACAGTTTCTAGATGCCGTCGACTTTCTTGTCACCGTGCACCCTGCTCAGTGTTGTTTACGTGCTGTTTTTAAGAGGATTCAGTGACGGTTCTCTCTTTACTTAGTTCTGTCACAAGTCAGTCTGATTTTTCTAAACCATTAAAATATTTTTTGCACATTAAAAATGTTTTTAAAAAAAGAGTGTCCACGTGCACACAGTCTGCACTCCACACGGAGCCCCTCCAGTGTCTCCCGGGCAAGGAGGCGGGACCCCCCTCTCAGCGGCACTGGGGGGCAGTACCACCCAGCTTTATGGACCCCTGGCCCCCCCCCCCCAGGGAAGGACAAGAAGGACCCCAGGAATGTCCCTCAGTGGGCGCTGCCTTCAGGGGCCCCCAGGCCTCTGTCTCCGCTTGGAGCTTAGTGGGGGTGGTGGGGGGCAGAGGCGGCTGCTCAGGAGGCCCCTTGCTGAGTCCACGCCAGGAGTAGGTGAGCTCTTGTTCACCCCGCCTTTTTCACAGGAGGGTCTGGGGAGGAGGGTGCAGTGAGCAGGGCTCTGCTGTGTGTTGCAGAGAAGCAGGGCAGGCTGGTGGAGTGGGTCCTGGGCTGCTGTGTGGGCGGGAGGGAGGTCAGCAGGGGCTTCCCCGTAGTGGAGGCCCGAGGCCTCCCCATAGTCCCTGGGAAGGGTGACTGAGCCCAGGCAGCAGGCGGAGGCCATGGGCCCTGGAGGACCTGGCTTCATGAGTATGGTGAGGATGGAGGGGAAAAGGCTGGATGCTGGACCTCGAGTGGAGACACAGAGCCTGAAATGGAGGGCAGCCGCCCCCCTCCCCCCCCCCCCCCCCCCCCCCCCCCCCCCCGCCGAGCCAGCGTGTGGCCCCCTCCACAGGGCCTGGACACCCCGACTGCTTGGGCCGGAGTCCACTCTTGGTGCTGGGCTTTGGCCCCTGTCAGCACCGCCGCGGCCGGCTCAGGCTTCCTGGCACGGAGACACGGCCTGGCCAGGCCCTGGGAGGATTGGAACCAAGGAGGGAGGAGGCCTGCAGGCTGTCAGGAACTAGGGCGGCAGCAGGGGCATGAGGGAGGGGCTGTGACCTGGGGGAAGGTGCTGTGCCCCACTCTTTGAGCACCACTGGCCTGCCCTGCCAGGAGAGGAGAGCAGCTCCCGGGGTTCCACGCCCCGGTCCCTGTACTGCTGGGAGCTGTGTGTACCTCTCGGGAGCTGTGTGTCTCCCAGCTGGTAGTTGAACCTCTCTGTGCAGCATCTCCCAGGCTGGCGCACCCACCGAGAGTGGCGTCTGCACGAGGCAGGCTTCTGGAGCACAGAGGGCGGAAGCTGGCACGTGAGGGGCCGTGTGCACAATGGGCCATTCCTAGAAATGTGTGCCATTCAGTGCTTGTGCGTCTCTAGCTGGACAGAGAGGACAGAGTGGTTGACGCCTGGGCTGAGAAGCACTAACTTGCTGTCCGCTCTCTGGCTCGCCCGTCAAACGCTAGTGGGCCCTCTGGCCAGCACACCCCGGGCTCGGGAGCACTCGGGCCAGGAGCACACGGGGCAGACCAGGCAGGAGGGGTAGGCCTGAACCCGGGGCCTGAGCTTTGGCCAGTGATGCCTCCCGGGGCTCCCCGAGCTTGTCCCGAGAGGCTGGCGATTGGGCCCCACTGTGCACCTCCCCTGTGAATGGCTCCTTTCCAGGGCCCGGTCCAGGGAGCCTCCACCCTGTGGCCCCATCCCTCCTGCTACTGTGTGCACCCTAGGCAGGAGTGGGGGGTTGCTGAGAGGGGCCTCAGTCTCCCTCTGGCAGGGGAAAGGGGACAGCAGACACCTAGTGGCCCCGTGGATGCCCTTGGGCTCTGCCCTGTAGCCTGCCCACCTGGGGGCGCCCCAGCCTCAGGCTGTGGGGAATCCAAGCCCTTGTCAGGATGGGTGGGCTTCCTCCATGCGGGAGGTGGGTCTGGGCAGGTGTGGAGGGGGGCTCAGTGGCAAGGGCGGGTCCCAGGCTGGGTGAGCCCCTCATGGCCTCTTCTGCCCCAACAGTGCGTCTCCACGACAGCATCTCTGAAGAGGGGTTCCACTACCTGGTCTTTGATCTGTAAGTGCCAGCTGGGGGTGGGGGGGGCCGCCCCACGGCTGCTCCTGGGGTGGGATCCGAGGCCTCCCCAGCCCCTGGAGGACAGGCCCCGACCCCCGGGCCCCTCCCTTCCCGCCAGCATTCCTGCCTCCTGTTTGCACCATCGGGTCCCGCAAGGGGGCGTCTGCCCGCTGGGTCCTCCTGGGGGCGTGCAGCAGCCGTGAGCCCATGTGTGCCCAGTGGCCGAGAGGGGAGGCTTCTGGGGCTCTGGCTGCCTCTCGCTTCCTGCTGCATTTAGGAGCAGTGAGCTCATCCCCATCCCTGACAGCTCCCACCGCACAGCTATATTTAGCGTCTGTGAGTCATTGTGTCTGGGGACCAGGGCCCTGGGTGGGCAGGGGCCGTAGGCTGTGGGCGGCCCCTAGTGGCCTCTGGACCGCCGCATGGCCAGAGTGCCTCCACCCAAAGAGCTGCTCCTCCCTCAAAGGACAGATGGGCCTGAGAGCTCTCAGCCTCCTCTGGGTCCTCCTGTCCCTGAAAGGGCTTGGTTACCTCTCAGTACCCCCGGTGGCCAGCACTGCCTGGGGACACAGCTGCCACTACCAGGCTGAGGCTGTGTCCCAGAAGTCTGTCCTGTGACCCCTGCAGAGGGGGCAGGCTTGCTGTCACCCGGTGTGCCCCAGACCCAGCCGGCTTCACCTGCCTCTTTTGCAAGGAATGTAGAGGCCACGGGACTGGGGGGTGGCCTTGCCCAGGCCCTGGTGGCAGACGGGTGGGTGGGTGTGATTCAGGAGCAGATAAGGAGAGAGAGAATAGGGCACGGCATCCATGTGTGTGCATGTGCGTGTGTATGTAACTGCATGTATGTGCATGCACATGTTAGAGGTTCTTATCTCTTGGCCCACACGACGGGAGGCCAGCAAGAAGCACTTGGCTGGTGTTTGTAGGGAGTGGGGGAGGGGAAGGGCCTGGGCCCCGCATGCCTGCCCCACAGACCTCTGTGGTCTGCAAGCCTGCAGTGGTTCCTGACCCTGCTGAAGCCCCTGTTCTGGGGCACCCAGGATGCCCCTGGGCCTCAGGCAGCTGTTTCTGGGGCTGGCGGGGCGGGAGCAGGGAAGAATAGGGGCAGGCCCTGCCAGCACCCTCCACAACCCCCCCATCACACCGCAGACCCTCGACAGGTCCGTGGTGCCAGAATTGGGGAAGCACTTCGAGCCTGGGTTGGCATCACCTTCAGGAGGCCCCAAGTTTGGAGGCCGTATGGATTCAGGAGTTGATAGGTCTCCCCACTCCCACCCTGGGAATGTCACCAAGGCCTTGGGGACAGCTCAGAATCAGCCACGTTGTCCAGCTGCAGAAAGGGAGGACAGGAGGGGATGCCGGCCTCTGGATCAGGTCCTTTCTGGACAGCGTGAGATGCCACCCCCCCCACCCCCCACCCAGCCACCAGCTCCCTGCCCTGTGGCCCTGGAGCACGTGGCCCCAGGTGCCCATCAGCACAGACAGGCTCCAGTGGACACAGGGACTCAGAGGGCCTGTCCCCAGCCCTGGGTGAGGCTTCCTAGGGTGGCTCCCTGTGTTCCTGCTGGGTCCTGGCCGGTACCTGGTGGCTTTCTTGCCTTTGCTCTGTGTTTAGACTCTGGGTCTGCAGAGCCTGACCTTTTTGCCGTGTGTGCAGAGAGATAACAAGGTCGCTTCTCCTAGGTTCTCGGGGTTCTGCCTCCCTTAGGTGGTCACCGGTTCTGAGTCTCAGGCTTTCCTGGTGGCAGAGTGGGGCCCTAAATGCTCCCACTCCCGGAGTCGTTGGAGTGGCCAGTGGGCTCGTGAGGCAGGCGTCTAGCTGGAGTGGGGGCATGCTAACACCCAGCATGTCCTGTTTTCATTTTTCTCCACTGTTAAAGGAGAGCCCAGCCATGACAGGGTCACCCATCCAGCAGTGCCCCTGCCACAGGCCACAGCCCTGAGCACTGGGCACAATGATGAGGCCCGACGAGAGCAGAAATGCGGATGGAGAGCCCACAGCCCGCAGGGCCGGTGTGGCTGCAGAGGGTGGGAAGCCTGGGCAGAGTCCTTTGATGGACTCAGAGCCTGCTGAGCCGGGTGAGGGGCTCGGGCGAACCCAGGGATGGCTCCTCCCTGCTCCCTGTGTATGTGTCCCTCACCCCATTGTCGTTACCTTTCTGCCCACACCATGTTTTCCAGCCCAAAAGACCCCAGGTTGTCTGGCATCTTTCTGGGTTCCCAGAGGCCCTGCAGGCAGTGGCTGCTGTCTGGGTATTCATCCGGATGGTAGGGCCTGAGGGACAGTCGCTGAGCAGGTACATGCAGACAGTGGCTGTGTGGGCAGAAATCCCACTCTCTTCCTAGACAGACTTTGAACACCTTGTGGTCTCACCCACCAGGGAGGCCAGGTCCACACACAGTCTCTTCTGGCCCCTTGCTCTGTGAAGAGACACATCTCTGGTTCTGGGGGATGTGAGGAATGAGCCAGATCTCTTCAGGTCTGGAATTAGAGTCACAAAGCCCAGGGAATATTGCAGAGGCCTGGCTCAAACTCCTGTGCTGCCCGCTATGCGAGCACCACTTAGATATCTGAGACTCGGTTTTCTGAGCATGATTGTGCTGTGTCCTGGAGCAGGGCTGCGAATGTCAAATCCTGCCACGTATAAGGACTCGGTAAGCTGTCAGTCCTAGGTGACAATAGGGTGAAGGTGGAAGTGGTGATAGTGGAATCCTCCTAGGAGGGAGGAGGAGGAGGAGGACGAGAAGGAGGAGGTGGGGGACGAGCAGGAGGAGGAGGAGGAAGGAGGGGAGGTGGGGAGGGGGAAGAGGAGGATAGGGAGGAGATGGAAGAAGAGGAGGAGGGGGAGGAGGAGGAAGAGGAGGAGGAGGGGGAGGAGGAGGAAGAGGATGAGTGGGCAGGGGGAGGAGGAGGGGGGAGGAAGAGAAGGAGGATGAGGTGAAGGAGGAGGAGGGGGAAGGAGGAGGAAGAGGACAAGGTGGAGGCAGGGGGGAGGAGGAGGACGAGCCAGAGAAGTTGACATCAGCGGCTGTGACAGCGATGGAAGTGATGAGGGTGACTGGGTCTCCAGACTGACCTGTGTGTGCTCTGCCTGCAGGGTGACAGGTGGGGAGCTCTTCGAGGACATCGTGGCCAGAGAGTACTACAGTGAGGCGGATGCCAGGTGAGTGTGCAGCCCTCACTCCCCCTACCCTCTTCTCTTGCCAGCCCTGCCTCACCAGGCAGGCTGAGCAGGTTCCAAGAGCAGGGGGCAGTCGGCGTGTCCTCCCGCAGAGCGGAGGTGTGGCTGGAGTCCAGATCTCCTGGAGTAGGAGCGGGCCCACAGAGTGGGTGCTTTCCCTGGGTGGCTGGAAGGGAGAGAGTGGACGGCAGCGTGTGACGGTGGCCCCTCCTGGCCTCCCCAGGATGCCCTCCCTGCCCGTGGCCCACGGCTGGCACCCAGCAGGCCTTCCTCCAGGAGCTGGGCAGTTTCCAAACGCTTCTCCAAAGAAGGCAGGAAGCCCTTTCTGTGCCGTCCTCCCCAGGGCGCAGACAGGAAGGGAAGCAGGGGAGGATCGAGCCTCCGGGACACATCTGCAGGCTCTCCTTCAAGGGGCGGTAGGCAGCAAGCCAGGGCCCGTGTGGAGGGATGGAAGGACTTTGGCTCCTTCCCCGTGAAGCCTCCGTGCAGCCCCTGACAGCCCTTCCTGCTGGGGTCAGACCGCACAGCAGGTGAGGGGCCCCGTTATCTGGGCACGCTGCTGGGGACCGCAGGGCCCTCCTCCCTGCAAGGCTGCGCCCCCCACCCCCCCCGCCCCGTGACCTGCTGTGGCCCATGCTGGTGGCCGCATGCCCCCTGAACCCTGACCATGCATCTCAGTTTGAAGAGTGCTGAGGCCGCTCCCCTGCCACCCGCCCACCCTGCTTGCCAGGGTCAGGAGACACTCACTTGACAGAGATAAAGGGGGACGGTGCCCATCTCCAGGCCGTGGACTTAACTATGGATGATTTTTATTTTTAATTTTTTGTGTTGTCTGTTCCTAAAAATTTTCCTTAATGAACATGTATTGCTTTTCTATTCAAGAAAATGAATGTTATTTTTAAAAGTAGCTTTTTGTGACTTGCTTGTGCACCCATGGGCGACCTTGCCCGTTGGTAACTGCCTGGGCTTGGTGAGAAGGTGCGAGCAGGTCCCCCCAAAACCCCGGGGGCTGCAGGCAGGTGGTCTGGCACAGTCACAGCCAGGGTTGGGCTGGGCTTCCCCTCCAGCCAGACTGCCCAGGGGCAGAGGGCAGGGCACAGGCCACTTTCTGGAGGCTCCTTGAGGAGCCCAGGGGTCTGGGAGTTCCCCATCCCCTTCAGGAGCAGGAAGACACAGCCCTCGTTTTCCTCTTTCGAGAAAAGCAGGAAGTGGAGCTGTGCTCCTGTCCTCAGAGCAGCTCGGGGGGGAACTTCCCAAGTGTGGGTGCCTGCCTGCTGGCCCAATTGTCCTGGCATCTGCTAGGGCGGGAGGGGCTCTGGGGCCGGGACAGAAGGGTCCCAGCAGGCTGTCCCCAGACCAGGTCTCACCCCCCCCACCCCCCGGGGCAGCACAAGGTCAAGGAGGACTGCCTTCCAGTTCTGCCTCCGTTGCCGCCTGGCTTTCCCAGGGAGGTCGTATGCCTTCACTGGCCTCAGCACCCACTACTGCCTGGGGCCTGGCCCCGTCCCTGCATTCCGCAGTGGACAGTCGTGGCCGAGGGGTGATATGGCCTGCAGCCATATCTTGGCTGGGGGCCCCTGGATCCCTCTAGCCTGCCCACTGTGCCCTCCTCCCGTGCCCTGTGCCCACCCATGTCTCCACCCCATGCACATGCACATGCCCTGTGCACACATCCCACGCCCCACACTTTATGCATACACCCCAGGACCCCCACCCCAGGCTCCACACCCCACATCCCAGCATATACCCCAGGCCCTGACCCCAGGCCCCACACCCCACATCCCAGCATATACCCCAGGCCGTGACCCCACGCCCCACACCCCACATCCCAGTATATACCCCACACCTCAGGCCCCACACTCCATACCCCAGGTCCCACTCCCCATACCCCATACCCCAGGCCCCCCAACACCTGTGGCCTCAGACCTCCTCCCTTACCTACCTGCCCCTGCTGCCTGCCTCTTGGCCTCGTCTCCAAAACCTCCTCCAGCCATCAGCCCCACCCCTCAACTCCTGTGGACCTCTCCTGCCCCATCGGAGGGCAGGTATTCTTGGGGATGCTGTTGTGGAGGGCTCCGCTGTGTCAGGGGCCCCTTGGAACCGGCCCAGAAGAGACCCCACCCACAGGTGCCCAGGTGTCTCTCACAAAGCCTGCCTTGCTCATAGCCCAACTATGAGGAGGGGACGAGGGGGGCAGGGGACACTTGGGGAGTGCCTCCGGCTGGCCCCACTGATAAAATCCACACGCCTCCAGCTGCCTCTTCTCCTGGGAGCACCGGCCCTGCACTGACCTGGGGTGTCCCGCACCTGACCTTTGTGCTGCTGCTTTGTTTTCGGGCAGGAGGGCCTGGCAGAGTCTGGCGTGGACGTCCACGTGGTGGCCACCCGTGGGCATCGTCAGGAACTGTGGCAGACGTGATTGAGGCAAGCTCCCGTCCTGGGAGGGCAGCGGTGTCGACTGCCTTTCTCGGGGGACCCGCCACCGAAAGGGGCCGGGGACCCAAGACGCCAGCCGCATGGGGTGGGCGCGGAGCTCCGGCACCGAGCAAGTTAACTGGCAGCCCTTCCGGGGGCCTCCAGGGCCGAGCTGCTCACAGCCCAGCGTCCCCGGGGGCTTGTAATGTGTCCAGTCTCTGCAGGAGGTGGGAGCCCGGGAGGAGTTGCTAATCCAGAAGGCCAGAGACTGGTCCTCGGGGAGGAAGTCAGATCTTGACTTGGTAGTTTGTGGGGGACTGAAGGGTCTCTTTTCAGAACAGGGAGAGCGAAGTTCAGAACATTTAGAACCCTGCTTTTAAAAACCTAAAAGCTGTGTGGCTCCTGGGAGATGTATGAGAGCCCCTGGGACTCTGGCTCCTGAGGGGGAGGGGTGTGGCAAGGGCACAGCTGGGGTGACCTCAGAGCCTGGACCCTGAGAATATAGCAGCCAGGACTCCGCCAGCATCTGGAATGCACTTGAGAACAGCTCTGACCACAGAAAAGCCCTCTGAGGAAGACGGTACAATGTGAGCCGAGGCAGGAGGCAGACAGCACCTCGTGACTGGCCAGGTGACCTCATGTCCGCCACGGCCATGGTCTCAGCTGGGAGTGGTGAGGTGGCCGGTGTGTGGTCCCCGGAAACCCTGAGCGGGCAGGGTTGCCCAGAATGGGCGTCTGCAGGCCGTGGAGGCAGCTCCCACGTTGGTCCTGGACACCGGCTGGCACGGCTGCACGGGCGGGGAGGCCCCACACAGCTTTCTCTCGGGGACGCGGTGCGCTTAGCCAGCTGGTTCCTGAGCACCCGGGACCCCTGCCCTTCCATTTCTCCATCAGGGTGGCCGTGAAGCCCCTGGAGCAGGGTCTGTCCTGAGTTGTAGGCCTTGATTTCAGCCATATGGCCAAGTCAGACCCGTGATGGTCCTGGGGTGACACAGACACTGTGCCAGCTCAGGCGCTGTGGTCTCACATCTCTGGCGACGGTTTGGGCCCTGCATCCCCAAGAGGGGACGAGGAGGAGGGCAGGGGGTGAGCCTACCCCCTCCAAGCCAACATCATCCATCTGTCCTATGGCAGATGGACCCGTGGTTCCAACAGATGTTTTCGGAATGTCTTTTGCTGGATGGGGCGAGGGACACAGTGCAGAGGAAAGGGCCACGCCTCTACTGTCACAGAGGCGACAGTTCAGTGCAGAGACACTCACACAGAGGACGCAGCTGCCGTGTGGCTGCAGGGGGGTGACCAGCATGGGGGAGTCCACAGGGTGTTGTCCAGGGTCAGATCCAGGAAGGGTCTCGAGGGTGAAAGTGGAAGATGGGCCAGACCCCAAGCGAGACAAGCAGTGATCCCAGAGGTCTGAGCTTGAAGCCAGATCACCCAGGGCTTACAGGAACGGCCAGGGGCCCAGGAAACACCTGCTGTGGGCTGTGAGTTCAGCTGGGGCACTGGGGGAGGGCAGGGCACACAGCTGGGCACACAGACGCACAGCCAAGGCCGAGCTGCAGCAGCACAGGATAGGGCCAGTCTAGCAGGGGCCTCCCTTGCCCCGAGTGGGTGCTGCAGTGTGCGGGCGTCTGGGGGCCTGCAGCCGAGCACTGTGCACACACACTCCGGGTGGCAGGTCTCTGGAGGCTGGCAGAGTCCTCCCCTGCCTGGGCCCTGGCTAGGTGGCCTCAGTGGCAAGTGCTGGTGGCCTGCCCTAACCTCAGAAGAGGGGCCCAGGAGAGCTTCCCAGACCTCATGGCCAAGCTCTGGCCAGCAGATTAGGTCTCCCGGATGAGCTTGCAGTGGGAGGTCAGCCCATGGGGGCTGAGCCCATGGCTGCAGTAACAGGGTCTGGTGGTGGCTGGATGTGGGCCTGGTGCCACCAGGACAGGGATGAGGGTCACAGGGGACTGCTCCAGGCAGATGAGGGCTTTGTGAGTCACAAGAACAAGGAGGCAGTTTCTGGGAGTGAGTTAGGCCAGGCCACGGGGACAGGAGTATCAGGACATAGAGACAAGAGGCCCCAGGACACAAGGGCAGGAGAGTCAGGACATGGGAGGGGGGCTGTGGCCCACAGCTTTGGCCCTGGCTTCTTCTGACCCCCACAAAGCTCACGAACCTGTCACCATCGGGGGTCCAAGGGCGTGGCTTCTGCAATGAGGACACCCAAGTTTCCTTTTTTATGCAGCTGGCGGATGGTTTCCAGAGGTGGCCAGAACTATTTGAGGAGCAGATCTGGTCCCTTGCCCCCTCTCTGAGTTTGCTGTCAGGAAAACAGAGCTGACCCTTCCAGCTGACCCTCAGTCAGGGTCCAGCCGTGGCAGGAGGCGTTCTGAGGCAATCTGCATCCCTCACTCACCCCCACCCAGAGGGCTGTGACTGAGACCCTGGGCGGTAGGCTCCCGGTGGCCTGTGCCTGGCTCTGGGGGCAGCTGGAAACGGTCCGGACACCTGGGGCTATCTGGGGGCAGCAGGCAGGCCCAGGTCTCAAGGTGCTGTGTGCACAGAGGCAGGGGGGCGGGGTCCCCTGGGGCTGGTGTGCAGCAGTGTTGCTGACGCACAGGTGTCCAAGGTGCCTGAGAATAGCCCTGACCTCTCCCTCCAGCCAGTCCTCCCAGACTGCTCCCTGGCTCGGGGCTCCGGGCAGAGCTGGGCTGCCTCTGTGCCAGGAGAACTTCCGTCCCCCCCAGGCTGCTACGGAGTTGAGCCACCAGCAGCCGTGTGGATGTTCAGGGCTGTTGGAACAGCACCTGCTCCAACACCTGAACGACTGGCCGCAGTGTCGGCACCGCCCGGGACAGAGCGAGGCCCTCTCCTCCTCTCCCCCTGCAAGCCTGCCCGACAGGGTGTGGGCTCAGCCCTGGCCTCCCTCTCAGGGGCCACTGGCTCAGGGTCAGGCTCGGTTGGCATGCGCCTGGGGAGGTGCCCCCAGAACAGGGATGTTTCCTCTGAGTGTCCCTTCCGTGAGCCTGGTCAGAGGAGAAGGCAGGGCGAGGGGTGAAGGGGGCCTGGCCATGCCTTGTGCTGACCTGTGGGGGTGAGGCAGGAGCCCCAGAGGCCCCCTTCTGGCTGGCGTCTCCTCTCTTATATGGCAGGCAACATCTCGATTCCCTGCTCCCCTGTGAGCCCGCCAGGCAGGGGATCCCACCCCAGTGCCATACACACCTGCCCACCCCTCAGGCCACTCTCACTAATTACCCTGCTGTTTGCCACAGTCACTGCATCCAGCAGATCCTGGAGGCGGTTCTCCATTGCCACCAAATGGGGGTCGTCCACAGGGACCTCAAGGTGAGTCCCCCACCCTGCTCTGTGCCAGGTGTCTGTTGTCTGTACCTGCATGTCTTGCGAAAGGAGACCCCGGAGGAGCAGTGAGCATGCCAGGAAATGCTGTGTGTGTGGGGACATGTGCACGTATGTGTGTGCATGAGCAGATGTGTGTGAGAACGTGTGCAGGTGTGCATGTGTGTACTTGTGTGGGTATGTGAGTATGTGTGCACAAAGGCAGGAGAAACGTGCGCTCACATGTATGTGTGTTTGCACGCATGTGTGTGCATGCGTGTCCGTGTGATGGTGTGTGTGCATGAAGGTGTGTGTGTGCATGAGTGTGAGGTGTGTGCCTGAAGGTGTGTCATGCATGTGGGTGCATGCAGACGTGTGTGTGCGTGCATACGTGTGTGTGCATGAAGGTATGTGTGAAGTGTGTATGTCATGCATGTGTGTGCATGAAGGTGTGTGTGCGTGCGTGAAGGCGTGTGTGCGTATGCATGTGTGTGAGGTGTGTGTGCATGAAGGTGTGTGTGTGTGCATGCATGTGTGAGCACAAAGGTGTGTGTATATGTGCATGCATGCGTGTGTCTGCACATGTCCTTCCAGACCCCTCCAGGGTCCAGGATTGAGAGAGGGCAGGTGTCAAAAATCAGCCTATGTCTACTTGGGGTGTTTCTTTCTGGGCTCCAGGTGAGGCTCAGACCTGGCGTGGGGCACGCAGGTAGGGCTGATGCCAAGGGAGCAGGGGGTGAGGGGCCGGCCTCCCTGCTCTCTGCCAGTGTCCAGCCCAGGCTGCAAGTCTCTGCTGCCCCAGGCTCAGCTCTAGGCAAACTGGTTTGTCACCTGCAGGGCACAGCATGGCCTCAGGAGGAACAGCAGCCCTCCTCCTCCCCCTCCCCCTCCCCTGCCTCCTAGTCTGTCCAAGCTGTGTTCCTGTTGGCTTTTTCTCTGGGGTGGGGGTGGGCGTGGGCCTGTCATTCCTGCAGAGAGTCCCCAGGTGGCCTTTGAGACCAGCCTTCCCATGGGATGTGTGCTCACACTGAACGGGGTCACACCTTCCTTGGGCCACCAGGGTGTGTGTGTGTGTGTGTGTGTGTGTGTGTGTGTGTGTGTGTGTGTGTGTGTGAGAGAGCTGATCTTTGTGGCGCTGCTCTGGGGACGAGGTCCCGCCAGGAGCAGGCTCAGGACCCCCTCTCTGCATGTCCCACGTGGTCCTGTGGCCCTCTGTGCCTGCGCTGCCGGCCTGCCTTGTCATGAGTCTCCCCTCTGTCACCGTATTTGGTAGGCTCAGGACCTCCAAGCATCCCTTGGAGGCATGCATCCCCACCTTGTTCATGATTCATAGCTATCTTTGGGGCCACGGTAGTGCTCCCCACAGCCCAGCTGTGACCCCGGGGGCAAACAGCACCCTTCAGCCTCCCGCCACGTGTGAAGGGCTGAGTGCCCTCCTCTGGAGAGGGCCCTGCCTCCTGGTCTCCTGACTGGGACAGAGCCCCAGAGGCCCTGCCATGGTGGGTTTGCTCTCAGCCAAGGCAGGGAGAAGGGAGGGAGGAGAGCGCACAGGGGCTGCAGGGGGTGGGGCTCTGCTGCATCCCCTCCTTTCCCGGGATCCCCAGCCCTTCCCTGAGACCAAGCTCACTTAAGTCTTGCTTCTCAGGAGTGCGGTTTTGTTCTCTCTGATCTGTGGAATTCAGGTCAACCCCCCTGGCCGGCCACAGCTGTGCCCCTGCTCTTTCAGACTGCTTCATGTGGGTGCAGGAGGAGGTGGGGGGGCCTCCTACCTGGCTCACGTGGGCAAAATGAAGGTGTTCAGGGGCCTCCAGGCTGTGCTGGGTGGGTAGGGCCACATGTCCCCGTCATGTGTCTTCTGTAGGGATGGAGCCCAGAAGGTCCCTGGTTCCTGCCACAGGGCAGCATCTTTGATGGGTTCCAAGGGCCTCTTATCACGATCTAACACGTCAGGGTTACAAGCAGCGTTTACACAGTTGTGTGGGTGGTGTTTACCCTGAAATGGCAGTGTGGTCTCAGTGGGCCTCCCTTTTGGGAGGGTGGCCTGGTGAGGGGGCTGAGGGCCCCAGGAGCCCCTGGCCTGGTCACCGATGGGGAAGTCCAGAGGCTACCACCGCGGGAGGTGGCCGGGCCAGGACGGAAGGGGCCCTGTGTACAGGACTCAGTGTACAGGGACCCTGTTGGGCCCTCGGGCCACGTGTCCCAGGTCAAGGACGGCAGCCCCCTTGGTGCTCTTGTGGGATGGGGACGAATGTCATTTCAGCTTGAGCAAGGCTGCTGCTCCTTGAGGCCAGGCGGGCGGGGATGGGGCCTGCGACGGGCCTGTCCCGCCTGGGGGTGGGACAGCCAAGCCAGGGGGACTTGGTGGGCTGATGTTCCGAGGTGCCCGGGCTATGGGGCCCGTGGTCCTCCTCCGTGCCCTCTGGGGTCACCATCCTCAGGTAGCCCCCCACCGTGTCTCAGCGCCCAGATGGGGGCGTGGGGTGGGGATGCTACCTGCTAGGGCTTGTAGGGTGCCTTTAGTCCGGTCGCCTCCCTGGGTGTGAGCCCACTCCCCTCTGTCCCCGGGAAGGTCACAGGGTGTCAGCCACGCCCGGGGTGGCCCCCACAGGGCAGCCTGCAAACCGCTCCCTCCGTGACGCCCCGGGTGTAACCACACGCCCACTGGCTCGTCGCCTTCCCTGCAGCCTGAGAACCTGCTCCTGGCCAGCAAGTGCAAAGGGGCCGCAGTGAAGCTGGCGGACTTTGGCCTGGCCATCGAGGTGCAGGGGGACCAGCAGGCGTGGTTTGGTGAGTGTCCTGGTGGGCTGGGGTAGGGGTGGAGGTGGGGCGGGGGTCAGCTGCCACCTCAGCCCTCACACTTCTCCTCCTTGTCTGCAGGGTTCGCTGGCACGCCAGGCTACCTGTCCCCAGAGGTCCTGCGCAAGGAAGCATATGGCAAGCCGGTGGACATCTGGGCATGCGGTGAGGCCTCCGTGTCGGTGGGTGGGGCCTCGGGGAGGGAGTCATGGGCCTATGCCACTTGGGCTGTGCCAGACCCGCCCCTGGGCTGCCCCCAGCCAGGGGGCCCCTCCCCACTCACAGAAGCCCACCTCCCCAGTGAAAGGCCTGGGTGCAAGGATGGCAGGGTGTTGGAGGGGTAGGGGGCTGTGCAGGCCACTCTGGCACGGCTGCCTGAGGATCCCCTGCAGAGCTGAGCACCTGAGGTGACACTTCAGGGGTGGGGGGAGCACTTGAGGACCCCAGTGCCCTCATGTGGCTCACTGGCTCTGGGCAGGGTCCCCATCGCAGCCAAGGCCAAGGCCACCGCAGCTGTTAAGTGCAGGAGCTGGGCCTCTGACCCCCTGTGCCCTGGTGGGGAGAGCAGTGTGCCCTGACTGGTGTGTCACTGCACTTGTGTTCCAAGGGCACAGGGATGGGCTCTGCTGGGTGTGGGGCTCAGGTAGGGGTTGTGGGGTCTGGAGAGTGTGGGGTGGGGGTGGGGCTGCCTAGTGGGGGGCTGGGGGTGAGGCACCAGTGGGGGCTGAGGGGTTCCGGGAGGCTGCGGGGGTGGGGGACCTAATGAGTGGGGGCCTGAGGTTGGAGGTCTGCGGGGGTGGAGACTGAGGGTAGGGGCTGGGGTCAGAGACTTCGAGGGCGGGGCGGGGGCTTTGGGGTGGGGGTAGGGGCTGGGGTTGGGACTGCGTGGTGGTGGGCACTGGGGGGCAGGGGCTTCGGGGGCGAAGGCAGGGGCTGGGGACTGCAGGGATAGGGGGTGGGAGCAAGGACTTGGTGGTTTGGGCCTGGGAGTAGGCGCTGGTGGGGGGGCTTCGTGGTGGTGGGCGGGGTTGGTGATGGGCTGGGGGCGGGGCTTCGTGGTGTTGGGGGCGGGGTAGGGGCAGCGGGGGGTGGGGGCGGAGCTGCGTGGGGGCGGGGGCTGGGGGCGGGGCTGCGTGGTCCTGGGGGATGGGGGCTGGGGGGGGCCTGTAGGGGTAGGGGCTGGGTGCTGGGGGGCTGGAGGTAGGATCTGGGGGCGGGGCTACATGGGGGCGGGGAAGGGACTGCGGGGATAGGGGCTGGGGGCGGGGCTGCGTGGTCGGGTGTTAGGTGTAGGGGCTGGGGGCGGGGCTGCGTGGTGGTGGGGGCGGTGCTGGGGCCTGCAGGGGAAAGGGCTGAGGGCGGGGCTGCGTGGGGGCGGGGGCTGGGCGGGGCTGGGCGGTGGTTGGGCGGTGGTTGGGAGGGGGCGGGGGCTCTAGGGGTAGGTGCTGCGGGCCAGGCGGCAGCCTGAGGCCGGCGTTCTGCTTTGCGCAGGGGTGATCCTGTACATCCTGCTTGTGGGCTACCCGCCCTTCTGGGACGAGGACCAGCACAAGCTGTACCAGCAGATCAAGGCAGGGGCCTACGATGTGAGTGCTGGGACCCCGCCCTGTCGGGGCGGGGGGCAGGGAATGGGCGGGACCACCTCCCCAGAATCATGACCTGGATGAGATTCCTCGGAGAATTCGGGCTTTTGCCTGGGGTAGGGGCTTCAGGCTCTCCCACGTGTTGCTTTCTTTCTAGTTTCCATCCCCCGAGTGGGACACGGTCACTCCTGAAGCCAAAAACCTCATCAACCAGATGCTGACCATCAACCCCGCCAAGCGCATTACCGCACATGAGGCGCTGAAGCACCCGTGGGTCTGCGTAAGTGTCCCCAGCGCGTTGACCCCGCTCCTTGCCTCTGACTGGCCCCCTGGTCTGCTGGGCACGGCACAGGCACAGGCCTCAGTCTCTGGGAGGACAGGGCTCTGGGGGTAGAGAGGCCCCGTCCCTCATGTAAGGGAACAGAACGTGGAGGCTGACAAGGGACAAGCCAGGGGGCCATGGGTCGGGGACACAGCCGTCTGGGGTGCCAGCAGGGTGAGCATGAGGTGGGGGCAGGCAGGCTGTAAGGGGTGATGCACTGGGGCCAGGCAGCAGCTGGGATGGATGGCCTCCTGCTGGCCCCCGTAGGTGCCACGGCCCTGTTGTCCCTCTCCCTGATCCCCATCTCAAGTCGCCTCAGGTGCAAAGCTAACACCTCTCTTTCCACAGCAACGCTCCACTGTGGCCTCTATGATGCACAGGCAGGAGACTGTGGAGTGCCTGAAGAAGTTCAATGCCCGAAGAAAGCTCAAGGTGAGACCCGGCCCAGCCACCCCGGCCCCTGCCTGCTGACCCCACCCCCCCTGGGGGTGTTGCCCTTGACAGCCCCAGGCTCAGAGAGGCCAGAGGGGTCCTGGCTGGCTTGGTAAGGGGAGGCACAGGGGTCCCAGTGACCTTAGCACCGCCCCAGACCAGATGTTCCAGGTGGACTCAGCCCCCACATGACAGTGACACTGGAGGTGCACAGAGCCTGCCCGTGGGCCAGGTGCCCCCTAGGGCATGCTGTGCACCTGGTCGCTGCTGCTTGCTTTCGTGTGAGCCAGCAGCCAGCCGCAGACCCTAGTGGGCTTGGTGAGGAGAGCACCCTAGCTGGTGCCTGGGGGTCAGGGGGAGGTGGCAGGGGGCTGACCTGTGGGAGGCCAGCCCCTCGTGGGTCTCCCCGGAGCACTACTACAGGCAGGAGGGCTGTGGTCAGTGGGCAGCTGCTGTCTCAGCTCTGCAAGAAGGAGGCCTGGCCATGCAGCTGGCACTTTTGTAGTCTTGTGTCTACAAGGCTGTGACCCTGATTCTGCCTGGGCACCCAGAGCCTGAGGTCGGGGCTGGGATTCCTGGTCTCAGCTATATGTCTCTCCCCAGGGTGCCATCCTCACCACTATGCTGGCCACGAGAAATTTCTCAGGTGAGAACAGTCTTCGCCCCGAAGAGAAGGCTCACCACCGACCTGTGGCCCACGGCCCACCCCTCTCACCCCGATGGCCCTTCTCCTCCACTGCTCAGCAGCCTGGCCTTCTGTCCTCTGAGGGCAGCGAGGCCTGGGCTCCATGGGCGACACCCCGGGGTCCGCCCTCCACCCCCACTCGGCCCCGTCCCTGCGTGTTGGGTCTCTGTGTCCTCGCCTGACGCCCAGTGTCTGAGCTGCCTGCCACCTGGGCCACAGCTCTGTGTGTCTGTCCGGGTGTTGGTCGGCACCTCTGTGGCCTCGTTGTTGTCCTGAACCCTCTGAGCACCCGTTCTGTGTGTGGGAGGGGAGAGGAGAGCCCGGGACCTCCCTGCTGAGCTTTGGACATGCTGGTGGCCGCCCACCTGGGGCACTGAGGGTGGGTGGGGCTGGGAGCGTGCGGCTGCTCTAGGGGGTCTGTCAGCGACCCCAAGGCCAGGGGCCCCGGCAGGCCCGCTGGGCACAGCGTCTCCCTGAGGGGCAGTTCACCCTCTGGCTGTCCTGTGGTTGTCTGTCGCCCGCGTCGTCGGGTGCGGGAGCGTCTGGGGTCCGTTCTTGTCCGTTTGTATTCAGCACCCCATCCTGTTACTTTTGCTGCAGGGAAGGGGGGGCATGCTGTCACACCAACACTAATAGGACCTGTCCTGTGCGCACACCCACCCAGTGGGTGCGAGAAGCCCCCGCGGGGGTTTTCTAAGGAGAAAGGAGGCAGACGCTTTCCAACTGTCACTTGGTCTGGGTCCTGTTCCCACTCTCCTGTGAACGGGACTCTGGAGCCATTCGCCACCCAACCGTGGACTCTAATCTTCTTCTGCTTCCTTTGTCTCTCCCCCTCCCTTCCCCTGCCCGCCCCGTCTGTGTCCGCCCCTCCCTCGTCTCTAACCCGGTGCTAACAGTGGGCAGACAGACCACCGCTCCAGCCACAATGTCCACCGCGGCCTCCGGCACCACCATGGGGCTGGTGGAACAAGGTAGATGTTCTTGACCAGGGTCCCGCCTGTCGGCACGCAGCCCCCTCGCTGCACGCAGCTGCCGGCTGGGCCTCCAGGGCCACCCCAGAGGCCCCGGGAGCCCCCGCTCCCGCTGTGCACAGGTCCCACAAGGAGGGTCTCGGACCCCACCTGCTAAAGGAGGGGACGGGCTAGGTGACCCCTAAGCCGTGCCTCCGCCCACACTCATTTCATTGAATCTTGGTCCTGGCCCCTGAGTCTGGGGGTCAGGAGACCCCTCTGGTCAGAGCCCTTTGCTCTCTGATCTCTCTCCCCACTTGTCTGTCAAGACCCCCGTTCCCAGTGACCTTGACTGCCCATAAGAAACCTCAGGGTTGCTGCTGGGTCCGAACCCTGAATGGGGGGCCCCAGGGAAAAAGGCACTGAGGCAGAGACCCTGCCCCACGCGAGCCCTGTCGCCCGCTCCGGCCAGCCCCGACCACCCAGCTGTGACCTTAGCCAGAGCCCCAAGGGGTGGCAGACCCCAGGACCTGTTGCTGGAGCAGCGTGAACTGGGGGTGGGCAGGGTTAGGGTGCACGGAGCCAGCCGAGGGCCGATCCCAGGACTCCCCAGATGGAGCTGCGGGGCCTGGCGTCCTGCCATTGCCTTGTGCTTTGCCTTGGGGTGGGGTGGAGGCCTCACCCCCCACCCCGTCCACCCCAGCTCTTGCCTCAAGATCCCCCCGCCGGGTGTGCAGCCCCGCCTGCCCAGCTGGAGGGCCCCTCTTCCCAGCCACCACCCCATGGGATGCTCAGGGGAAGGCCGCCCTGGGGAAGGAGGGTCTGTGCCCCTCCTGTGAGTGCAGCAGACCTGTCCAGCAGGCGAGGCCCTACCCAGAAGGATGTCTTTGGCTTAATGTCCAGAGCCTTTCTAGAGCGGGTGAGGGGAGGAGAGCGAGGAGCAGGGAACCTAGGCGCTCCTGGGGAAGAGCTGCTGTCCAGCCACAGTGAGCGAGACCTCTGGCTGCTCTCTGCCGAGGGCCCTTGCCTGCAGCCCGCCTGCCAGCAGTGGATGTGCACCGCATGAGGCCGTGTGCATGTGCAGTGCCCTGGGCGCCGAGGGCCGCTGTGTCCCTGGTGCGGTCAATGCATGAGGACGGAGCCCAGCATGGCTGTCCCGGGTGACTGGTGTGCAGACGGGGCAGAGGCTGGGCCCGCCCTGTGGGCTGAGGGCCCCCTGCTAGGTCAGCCCAGCTCAGCCAGCAGCACTGGGCTGGGGGGGGTCTCAGCTTCAAGGCCATTGCCCCTCCACGGGGGCGGCCCCCTGGGGGACATAGCACCTGGGCCAGAGGAGCCCTAGGGGTCTTTTTAGAGACAGATGCTGAGGCTCATGGGAGTGTCTTGGCCTTCCTCAAGAAGGGGGCAGGAGGGGGCAACCGTGGCCTGGCCTGAGGACCCCCGGTGGGTGGGCCAGAAGGTCTCTGTGTATCTATCAGGGCTCTGGGGCGCCTGTTCAGGCCTCCGTGGCACAGAGAGAACAGCCTGTGCTTTCGAGTGCCAGTGTAAACGGGGGTTGACGAGGACCTGGAACCGATCCGGGTGGAGCTGTGAACTCTTCCAGGAGCTGCTTCCAGGGAGGGCACAGCTCCAATCCATGCTGCGCCCACACTCGCAGATGCTGGTTAGAGGTGGCTCCTGGGGGCAGGGTTTGGGATCTGGGTGAGAGGATTGGTGTCTGCTGTCGGGCTTTCCGGAGCCCGGGCCCTGGTGGAGCCGTCCGAGTCCCCGGATGGGTGTTGCCGTGTTGAGTAGCACAGTCTGGGATTTGACTGAGTCAGGGACTGAGGGGAGTACCCACGTAAGACCCAGGTCTGTCCCAGGGTCTCCATCTGCCTCCGCCCAGGGCCTGGCTTCGGGGCAGGGTGGGGGGGGGGGGGGGGGGGGGGGGGGGGGCAGTGCCGACCGCATCTCCTCAGGGCGCCGAGCCAGCCCTGGGCTGCACCACTCTGATGCCGAGCCCACAGGGTGCCGCAGGGCCCGGCTTAACTTTGGGTGCGGGGTCAGCTTGCCTGCCTGCTCACCTGCCTTGATGCGCGCGCCTTCAGAGGGGCTGGGGGCCTTCCTCTCCTGGTCCCTGGAGGAGACCCGCCCCCAGCTGGTGGGCCCAGGAGGAGGGGTCCCCGCATGACTCCCACTTCAGAGGAGTTGGGCTCTGCCTGCGCACTGGACGCCGGGGTGGGGGTGGGGGGTCAAGGGAGCGGACGGCTGAGGTCAGTGTGGGTCAAGGGGCCATGCTGATCGCTAGGTCAGGAGCCAGGGCTCCGTGTGCAGGGCTGGCCCACCCCTCCCCGATCCCTGCCGCAGGAAGTGGCTCCGAGAAGGTGGCATTTTTGGTGCTGGGACGTTTTTGGGTCTCGGCTGGCAGGGCAACAGGACACAGTTCTGATCCAGCTTCCCCAGGATCGGGAGGCTGAGACGCAGAGCAGGCAGGCCTGGGGGGCAACGAAAGGGGTGGCCTGTTGTCCCTTCGCTTACTGGGACCCCAAGACACCTCTCACAGAATGAGGACCACCGGACACGGAGCTGGGCCAGGAGGCAGGCTCTGTGGTGCAATGCTGCTCCCTGGATCCTGGGGGAGGAAAGGATGGTTGTGGGGGGAGGGCTGGGAACAGACACTGCACCCAGGGTGGTTCTCCAACAGTCCCACAGCGCCCTCTGGCCCAGCACAGTCACCTGTGTCCCTGCCCAGAGCCCAGAGGGCAGCGATGGGTGACTGCAGAGAGGAAGGTGGTTAGCAGGCAGCGGCCCAAGGCCTGGGACCCCCCTTGGCTGCTGCATTGGGGACCCGACGGTGGTTCTCAAAGTGAAGCAGAGTTAGGATCCTCCACGACAGATGACAACTGAACGGATACCACACCCACCTCCCCCCACCCACCCCACCCCCAGAGGTCTGGGGTGGACCTGGGTGGTTCTGATGCTGCTGGCGTGGAGACCCCACTTTGAGAACCACTGCATTTCTCTGGGCCCAAGCGTTCACAGGGTCTGATGTCACAGCCCCGAGTGGGCGTCCCTCCGGGGACATTCCTGGCAGCGAGGGGTCCTGGGCCAGGCCCACTGGGGACCACCCTGGTCCCGCTGAGCTGGCGGCTCCGCTTCAGGGCTGGCTGGGGGAGAGGGGGGCGGGGGTCTTGACCACCCTGGACCTTACCCCTCCGGCGTCTGCCCCCGGGGAGCGTGGGTGGGGTGGGCAGGACCAGGCTGAGTCCTGGGCCGCACTCCAGACCCTGACCTGACCATACGAATCCTGTTTTTTTTCTTTTCCTCACTACTCTGTCCTCACCTTTCCCTTCCTGTGAGGTAAGTTGACTTCCTGTGTTCCGAGGTTCTACCATCAAAACTAACCACTCAGGAGAGCGCAGATGTGGGCAGGGTGGGCTCGCACAGGAGAGAGTGAGGTGAGGGCTAGTCTGCCCCAATCTCTGTGGGGTCAAGTGGGGTGACACAGGCCACCTGCCCAGCATCCGACAGGTGGTGGGAGCCTGGGACCCTCCCCCAAGGGTATCATCCTGCTGAACCCACTCAGAGCCCAGGGTCCTCAGGCGTGGACGGAGAGGCCCGTGTTGGCACCGAAGTTGCCAGAGCAAGGCCAGGACTGGTTCACGAAGAATGAGGCAGCCCCTTGGGTGCTCTTAGCCGGGGGGTGGGGGCACAGCCAGGGGCCTGAGTCCTGTTGGCTGAGAAGGGGCCAGGAGGCTGAGAGCAGGCAGGCCCCTGGGGTTGGGACGAGCCCCTCCCTGGTTGGGTGGCCAGTTACAGCCCACCACCCCTGCTCAAGAACACAGAGAAGGGCAGACAGATATCCCCACCCCACCCTGGTGCCCCGTCCTGTGTTCCTATCTGGGGTGGGGCCCTGGTGGGTGGGGGGATCTCTGTGTCCTGCAGGGTCATGGTGCATGGCCCGGGGAAGGAACCTGTCCTGGGAATGAGGGTGTTGGGCGGGCCTCTCCAGGATGGCCCACAGGCCTGCTTTGTCCCTGCTGGCCACAGAAGCCACTCTGCCTCAGGACCTCGGGTCACTCGCCTGCCCACTTGCTCTTGGGGGCCCCCAGAGCCTGGCCGGTCCCTGAGGTCACCTCACACTGAGGGCTGGGTGGTGTTGGCCCCAGGCCCTTTGCTCATGTTGCCTGTTTTGTCCTCATGCAGCAGCCAAGAGCTTACTCAACAAGAAAGCGGACGCGGTGAAGGTGAGTGCGCTAGGTCCTGGGGGGAGCCCTGACCCTGCCGCTTGGCCCTCCCCCACCGCCCTGCAGGGCCTCCCTCTAGGCCAGGCAGGTTCCCCTTGTCCCTCTAACCTCCTCTCCCTCTCTCCACAGCCCCAGACGAACAGCACCAAAAACAGTGCAGCTGTGACCAGCCCTAAGGGGACACTCCCTCCAGCCGCCCTGGTACTGAGCCCCTCAGCCCCCTGCTTCCGGCCCTCTCGCACCCCTGCCATGTGGTGGCCACCTGTCCAGAGGCCTGGGGTGAAGGTGGGGTCCAGCCCCGGCCTGTCTCTGGTGGACGCCTGGTCCTCCAGCCCCCTTTACCTCTTCGGTGTGAAATGAGGGCCAAGCCCCTTTCAGGCGGTCCTGGGGCTGTGCTCGGGAGCCTCCCTCAGGTGCCAGGGACTGGCCCAGCCTCCCGCCTGGGTGGACTCTGAATCAGCAATGAGAGGCCTTCAGGCGGCCAGTGAGGCGAGGCCCAGGGTGGAGGGCACTTCTGATCCTCCGCCTGCCGAGGCAGGCCCATCCAGAGTGCCCAGGCAGACACTGTGCAGGGGTGTGGCCTGCCGGGAAGACACCTCCCAGGTGCTGCATGGGTGCGCCGTCCAGGACGTGGGGGCTTTGGGAAAGAATGGGTGAGGCTGGTCATGGCCTCGGAGCCCACCCAGTGATCTGAGGGAGACAGGAGCCCTTGGCAGTCTCCCTGGTGGAGATCCAGCCCGGGTACCTTCCCATCAGAGGCCGTGGCCTGCAAGTCCCCCAGCGGCCAGGGAGATGCACGTCCGTGGCTGTGCTGGCCTGTGACTGCCTGGGGGTTCTGGCTCTGGCCCTTGCCTGGGGGATCCTGCCCAGGGGACACCCCAGCTGGCGGAGCAGGGGTGCTGTGTGCCCACGGTGGCCTGTTGGGGTTTGCTGGCGCACAGGTTGAGTTTTCTCAGAGCACGTGTGGTGTTTCCATGGGCCACAGGCCCACCTCTGGGAGCCAGCCCCACATGCCCACAGGAAGGCTGGGTTTGCCAGATGGCCATCTCACACGTGGGGGCAGCCTCAGTCCAGGATGGGAGGGTCCCACACAGCCAGCCCCGTCTCAGACCTTGTCCATCCCATGTGCCACTCCACCCCCATGACATCCTCAGAACCGTGCCCCCACCATGCCGGGGCAGCCAAGGGAGGGGAGGACCTGTTTTCCTGCCCGGGGCCCCCATGCTGTCTCCCACACTCCGTGGGCATACACGCTTGCTCTCTGCCCACCTCTGGGCCCACCCTGGCCTCCCCAGCCCGCTCCGCCTCCTGCCATCCTGGCTCCGCTGCCCTCCTCCCCTACCCCCTCCTGCCCTGCTCACTTCCCTCTTTCCTTCCTCTGCTTCCTTCTTCTGTAGGAGCCTCAAACCACCGTCATTCATAACCCTGTGGACGGGATCAAGGTACTGCCGCACCCCGTCCCCCCTTAGGAGCCTGTGCTCGGGCAGGAGGCAGGCCAGCGGGGGGCATGTCTGGGACGGTGACCCCTGGGGGGCACTTGTGCTGAGCGTAGGGGGGCAGGTGTACAGTGAGCCCCGCAAGTCTGGGGCTGCCCAAGGCCCAGAGCAAGGTCTACGTCTCATGTTGTCCGCCGGGCAGCCAGGGGCCAGGAGCACAGGGTGGCCTCAGACGCAGGTCCCAGGGGAGAAGGGGCAGTTGGGGGAGGGAGTAGCTCAGACGCCCCTGGCTTCCCCCATTGCTCACCTCTGTGCCCCCTGTGCTTCCTGCTGAGCCAGCCTGCCTCCTCTCTGCTCCGCTCTGACATCATTTCTGCTGCATAGGCACCTCGCCTGCCCGGGCCAGAGAAGGGGCTGGCTCTAGGGTGGCGGGAGGGACGTGGGCGGCTGAGCTGTTTCTAGGACCAGCACCCCTCGCCCCCACACGCACATACCCAGGCCTGGGTTCCCCAAAGGGCTGCCCCACACGCTGGCTGTGGGCCGGGATCAGGGGGATCAAGCCAGACTCCAGGTTCTGGGAAGGGCCTGGGTGCACTCCTGCCTTGTGACTGTGGACCGGTGTCCCTGGACCCTGTGTCTGGGGTGAGAGGCTCCTGTTCTCCCTGCAAAGGGGCTCTAGACAACCGTCTGGTCCTCCAGGCTGCAGACCCCCCACTTCTGGGCAGGGCCCAGAGAAGTGTGTTCAGTCAGGGGGCCAGAGGGGGCGCTCCAGAACTCCGTTAAGATGGTTCTTTCTGAGGAGCAAGCCAGCGTCTTGGGAACCGCGCAACAGGTGAACAGCACCTGGTTTCTTATCTGAAGGGCGGCAAGCCCCCAGGTGTGGGGCTGCCCGGCTGCCCTCTAAGGCCACCTGAGGAGTGATGCTGGACAGTCGAGGCCTAAGGGGCAGGCGGCCCCCTCCTGGGGAAGGAGGTGTGGGTGCAGCTCCATTCTGCCTGGGCCGGGCCAAGGCTCTTGAGGGCCTTCTGGAAGCTTCCCACCCTGTCTGCCAAAATACACAGGCTGTGGGTACCTTTCTTCTTCACCAGTATTGTGGAATTTTAAAGGGCCCATCTTCCTGGCTTATTAAAGAGAGTCATCTGAGCACAGGGTCTTTCCACCAGGCGTGTGCGCTGTCGGGAGAAGGCGCAGTCACGTCCCTGGGCTGTTGGGGACGTGAGTGGCTGAGCCCAGGGGATGGGTGACCCCTGGGGGCCGGCACGAAGCTCCTGCCCTGCCCCTGGGGATTCTGGGTTGGGGCCCCGCAGCCTTGGGAGGGCACCTCCAGGGCCCGTGGAGGCCACGTCCTGACCTGCTGCGTCCCTGTGTGTCCCCAGGAGTCGTCGGACAGCACCCACACCACCATAGAGGACGAAGACACAAAAGGTACGAGTGTCGCACGCATTCTGCTGTGCTGGTGGGTGGGCCGTGGGGGGCGGGGCGCCGGCAAGGGGGTGGAGCGTCTGCGAGGCGCTGGCTGGTGGGTGGGCCATGGGGGCGGGGCGCCCGCGAGGTGGCTGGTGGGTGGGCCGTGGGGGCGGGGCGTCCGCGAGGTGGCTGGTGGGTGAGCCGTGGGGGTGGGGCGTCTGCGAGCGGGTGTGTCGGCGGGAGCCTGACCGGGGCGTGCTGGCAGATGGGCCGGCCCCGGGGCAGTCTCCGGCCCTGGCGCCCTGACCAGTAAGGGGCCTCCCACCCTGCGGAGGACCGGTTCCTGTGGGGAACACCTTGAGAGCTGAATTTGCTCAACTTCTGTTAAATTCCCTTATATTTGTGATCTTGCTAAGCTGGTAGTTGATAAGTAGATAACCAACAAAGGGGCTTATTTTGGGTTCTGGATGTTTCCACCACTTGTGTGGGTGGGTTGGGCTTCCACTCTGTGCAAGGCCAGTGACCATGCCTGGGCCTCAGAGGGCGGCAGAGCGCCCTCCCTGTGTGCCCAGGCACCCCTCTTCTGCTCTCCACCTTGTCAGCATCCCCAGGGAGGGGATGTGGCGTCCCAGCCACACCAGACCACCTAATTCTCTCAGCCACATGCTCACACACCCCTCAGGGCTGCCCCAGGGCCTGATGGCCGGCCATTCTATCAGTTTGGGGGATGCAGTGACACCCGAAAACAGAGGTGAGCATAGGCCCTTGGATGAAGGGAGAGTGGCTGTTTGTGTGTTTTCTCCAGACAGACAGACACAGGCCTAAACCGTCAGCACGGAGGCCTTCCCAACACTCTGGCCTGCCATTCTGTCTGGCCATGTGGGGGCCTGGATGGCCCAAGCCTGCAGGAGGGTCCGGCAGAGCCTGGCCTGGCCAGCCTCCTCCCAGCCCAGACCCCCACAGCCCCAGGAAACAGGGCAGACTCCCGCACACTGAAGGTCATTGGTCTGGACACCTCCCAGCACTCCTGGAGCCCCGCCTCCTGCCTCCCCACTGCCTCTGGACCCCACCACCTGGTGTTGGGGCTGCTGTGAGCTGTGTCTGGGCCTTTTCAGCCTGACCCCACCGGGGTCCTCGTCCCATTCCCTATCCTCTCTTTCCTGCGTGTCCCCACCTGTCTCCAGTTTCATCTCACTGGTCTGCCCCAGCCCCCAGGGTTCCTGACAGGTCTGCCCCAGTCCCCAGGATTCCTGGCAGTGAGGAGCAGCTCCACGAGGAGGGGCTCGGGGAGCTCAGAAACCACACACCCCCAACTCATCTCCACCTCCTGTTAGCTCCCTGCTCTCTCTGCATCAGGAGGCCCCTGCTGCAGGCCCTGTCTCTCTGGAGCAGTGCTCCTCCTGGGTCCCCTCTGGCTGCCTCTGCCCCTTCAGCCGGCCCTCCATGTGGGCTAAGGCCCCACTCTGGTCTCTGCCCAGCAGCTTCTTGCTGCTGAGACCGGTCTCAGGGCGGGAGAGAGCAGGGCCTTGCTTTCTCTGCCCCACCTCACGCTTTGCCTCCTGTCCACGCCAGCCCTCAGGGTCCCTGATATCCTGAGCTCCACGAGGAGGGGCTCGGGGGCCCTGGAAGCTGAAGGCCCCCTGCCCACTCTGTGTAAGTAGTGTTCCCAGGCCTGCTGTCCCTGCTGCTCAGCGGCCCCTGTGCCCACCATGCACGGCCTCGGCTGCCCCTGCCAGGTTGCCGGAGGCTAACTGTCCGGGCCTGTCTGGGCGTCTGGCACTAACTCCTCCAGCAGCTCCCAGCCTTCCTCCCTCCTGCACTGCGGTCCAGCCCCAGAGGGTCCCCTGAGCTCTGGGGAGGCCCTCTGGGGTCACACTGTGCTTCCTGCCTTCCTTGGATCGCCTGCCTGACCTTCCCAGTCACTGTGACCTCATGGCGCCCCCTGCCCTGAGCACCCAGCGGGTCCCAGGGAGTCTAGGGACAAGGAGCTATTGCAGAAGCTCCTCCGGCTCACAGGCTTGTGGAATGAGAAGGAAAAGGCCTGGGCTTCCTGCCCCCCTGGGTTCTCCACTGGGTTCTCCACATGCTGGGCTGCTTCCTCTGTCCTCCCTAGAGGGCACCCTTCTCTGCCCACAGCAACCGCCCTGCCATGGGCAGACAGGTGCATTTACCAGGCATTACTGGAGCCTCCCCCTGTCCACTTTCACCCTCCCTGTCCTCCCATGTCCGTCCTTGTCCTCCCACATCCCCCTACACCCCCCAGTACCCCTCACATCCCTCGACATCCCCCTGTGTTCCTCCACATTCCCCCTTCTGTCCCCCTATGTTCCCAATGCTCCCTCTACGTCCCACTCTGTCTCCTATTCTCTCTGGCTTGGCTCATTAGCCCACAGTTTTCTGTCCTGCATGCTCCCCACCTGCTCCCTGTTCACGTCTGGTCTGTTCCACCCCAGCCCCCAGGCTCTCTGACATCCTGAACACAGTGAAGAGGGGCTCAGGGGCTCTGGAAGTCCAGGGCCCCCCACCCTGCCCATCTTCGGCTCTCCCAGGCCCCCCGCCCACCCCGTGTAAGTAGCACCTTGAGTGGCCCCCTGGCTGCAACTGGGGGCTCACAGGAATGTCGAGACCCCCGGCTGTGGTGTGCTGCCCCCTCACTCTGGGGAGCAGCCAGCTTGTGGGGGCAGAAAGTGGGGCACAGGGAGTTCCCCATGAAGGTGGCATTTGGCCTCAGAAACCAAGTTTGTGGTTGCAGATGTGCGGTCGTGAAGGAAAGAATCAGAAACAGTCGGGGTGGACTAGAGGCTCGTGCCTGTGATCTGTGGCCCGTGTGACGCAGTGTCGGTTGCTGGGGGGCGGTTTGCACTGGGCTGCCCCCCCCCCCCAGGCAGGAAGGGAGGGGCCGGCTGTTCCAGCCCGTCCGCCGACTGCCGTGAGGATCGCTTACAGGGGTGGATGACAGCCCAGGGCCACAGCCCCCCCCCAACCTGCCCAGGGACTGACATGCAGGGAGGTGCTGTCGGATGAGAGGCTGCGGGCCAGGGGCCGGGCATGGCTGGGGAGTGTCTGGGTGAGTGCTGGCAGACCCTGTGCCCCCACCCCACCCATCCCACCCCCCCACCTCCCCCACCCCCAGCCCAGGCCTGAGGGCCAGGGCAGGGAGGAGGGGGAGCCAAGCAAAGCAGTGTCGGGGGGCACAGGGGCAGCCTTCGGGCAGCAGTGGCTCTCCTAGGGAGCTCTCTGTACTTGCCAGAGGGGCGAGGGCAGGTGCAGGTCTCTGCGGGCCTGCTTGGCCAGGGGTCTCGTGGGGGAGGGGGCAGGGCTGTTGTAGGTGCGCAGCAGAGCCTGGGGAGGGGTCAGAACTCCCCATTTGTGCACTCCCTGGGCCTGCCCGGCCTTGGATCACAGAAGCTGAGGCTTGGGTTTGTGGAGAGGTGCACACAGGGTGGGGGTGGGGGTGCCTGCCACAGTACCCCAGCCCACCTGCCTTCGGAGTCTGCATGGCAGACCGGGTTGGGGGCTCTGAGGACAGGACGTGCTGTGGGTCTGAGCACGGCAGGCTGATCTTGGGGGTCTGTCTTGAACCAAACTACAGAGGTGGGGACTACAGGAAGGGGCCTGGAGCAGAGCCAAAGGAAGGGGTGCCAGGGGCCTGCAGCCACTGGTGTGGCAGGACTGGTGGGGGAGGGGTGAGCGCTAAGGGGATTGAGGGCAGGTGCCCCCAGGCTCCTAGCTCCTAGATGTGCCCTTCCCCCTGTCCTCAGCACCCTGGCTCCTTTGAGTATTGGGTGGGCTGCAGGTGAAGGACGGGAGTCACATGGGCCCAAAGAAGGGACTGTTTGGGCTGAGATCTGGCTCTCAAGGTTCTGATGGGGTGCCCCCATCTCCAACTCTGGGACCACTGTCCGCCTCTCCCAGCACAAGGACCTAGGCTGCAGGGGCCGTCCCGCTGTGGGTCTTGGGTCCCCTCCTTCCCTGGAATGTGTGTGCCAGCTGTGTTCCTATGTAAATGGGGTTGGTACCCACTGGCCCAGGCCCTGTTCTCCATAATCAGGGATTACACCCAATCCAGGCTGATCCTGTGCAGCTGCCTGCCTGGTGTGGCTGGCGCTCCCGGTACCTCTGCAGATGCCAGGGTACGTGGATTAGGGCCAGTCTGGAGTCACTGGGGCCCCCCCAGACCCTCTGCCAGCAGCCTGGCCTCCCTGGCCTGCAAGCTTGCCCGAGGAGAGCCAGAGGGAGTGTGGGGGCTCCTGTTCACCTCTGGCACCCCTCCCAAGCCAGACCCTTGCCCACACACCACAGCCCCATCTGCAGAGTCGCCTGCTGACGGGCAGACTGTGCTCTGCTCAGAGGCTTTTCCTCCGGGGAGTCCCTCATGCAGCACGCCCCATGGGCCAGGGTTGGGTCTGGGCAGCAGCCCCTCGGCAGTCTCGCCTTCCCTGTCTGCAGAATGGGTTGGCAGCTGTTTCCCATACACCAGGCTCCACAATTTGTGCCGTGCCCTGACTCTCTCCTGTTTACTTAATACTTTCCCTGTTGCGGATTCTCATTTTTTTATTATGGTTTGTTTAAAAACACCCAATACTCTTTCGTTAAGTGGGAGATCAGGTTGACTTGTCGTAGCATGGAGTGACCGTAAATCAGAGTACCCTGGGAATGAGACAGAGGAACTGTTGCTCAGCCCCAGCGGCAGGGTTGTTGGCTGCGGGCTCTGTGGGGTGCTCTCTGTGGGGGAGGGAGGCTAGCGGGTGTCGGGTGTCCGGACACGCAGGCGCCGCCATCCTCACACAGGCAGAGGGTGCCCAGCTCTGGGGCCTCAGTGGGAAGCCATCTCCATTAAGGTGACGGGAACCTGGGAGGGTGGATAGCATCCTTGCAGCAGAAACGCCCAAGTAGAGGGAAGCCAGGTGATGCAGAGGGACCCCAAATGTCCGATGTTGCCCTGCCCAGGGATCCCAAGACTGAGAACAGAGAGTGGCGTGTGTAGGGACAGAGCTTTGCTGGTGGACACAGGTGGACATGAGGCCTTAGGGTAATGAGCCTGCAGCCCACCTTCCTGGACCCCAGGCACAGAGTTTGGTGGAAATGGCCCCTTAGCAGAAGTCAGCTGGGCCTGGAGAGAGGGTTTGTCAAGGTAGGAAAAACTTGCAAGGCAACGCACGTATGAACCTATACATGCGAACACGCACGTATGTGACGTATGTGAACACGTGCCCTCCCTCTCACGACACACAAGCCCACACGTGCACCCAACACCTCAGGTATCATGGAGGTCCTCGTGTCTTCACAGTCCAGAACCTGTGCAGCACTCAAGGCCCGCCTAGGCTCGTCCACCCTCCAGGTGGGCATCTGTGGGTGCTGGTGGCAGGGAGAATGGGCAGTCTCACTCCAGGGCTGTGGGCACATGCTTCAGGATACCACGTTCGCCCTTCTAGACCCTGCAGTCTGTGCGCTGGGACCTCGGCCCACAGGTCAGCTCACCCGTGTGCTGTTCCCAGGGGTACTACTCACTGAAGAGTAGAGACCTGCAGACAGACGTCCCCTCCAGGGGCAGAGAGCTGGGAGGGAGCCTGTGGGGAGGGGGCCCGGCCTTCAGTGCATTTGCTGCGTCCGAGGTTTACCATCAGCACTCTGTTGCTTTAAGAGAGCACCGTGATGTTTGTGCACACGTGCTCATGGCGTGTGTATTCTGGTGTGTATCTGCATGGAGGGTGTTAAGCACCTGCGTCAGGACAGGCGGTCTCTGGGGAAGGGGGTGAAGAACAAAATTTAGGGGAACACAGCCACTCACAAATATACCTGTAAGGTTTTATTTCCCAGCTGTCTTGAAAGTTGTGCTGGTTTGAATCAGCAGGGTGTGCGGCTCTATTATTGTCCACTTCTTCCATATGTTTATAATAGTTTGCATGAAAATAAGTTGTAGTTAAAGAGATGGAGGGGACCCTGGGGGCCAGGCCTAACTAGGCCCAGAGGCCAAGCAGGCAGAGCTCTGGCATGGGGGGCGCCGGCTGGACGGGAAATGTGGGGGGGACGGTGGGGAGGGGCCCTCACCTTGGCCAGAACGGAACAGGTGGAGGCCAGCGGGCAGTCAGGAAGAGACCCACAGACTCGACTTCCCTACTGGACCCGTATGGCCCTATGCCCTGGCTTTTGCTCATAATCCTCACCCTGCAGCCCCCAGGCCTTCCTGGCCTCGTCCTTTAGTGGACATTCCTAAAGATGTGATGGGTTCGAGCAGGGCTGGTGAGCCACATCCAGGTGGCAGGAGCCGGGACGCAGGACCCAGTGCCGCAGCTGCAGAGGGCCCAGCGGATGCGGCCCAGGAATGGGGGGGTACCACAGGGTGGGTTATGGCAGGCTTGGCTTCCCCTTGGTCTCCAGACACGTGGTCCCTTGGAGGGAATACGTCTGTCGCGTGGAGATGCTGTATGTGACACAGCATAGCTGGACTTGGAAACGGTGGGGGATGGAGCGGGGGGGAGGGGAGGGCACTGGGGGCCTCGGAGGGCGCGGCCCGATCTGGACGGATTTGGGTCCCTTCGGGGAGGAGAGGCAGGTGGGCGCTGGAGACGCCCTTCTCTAGGCCCGCAGCGGGGCTGCTTGGGGCGGCCCTCGGTCACTGGGCGACTGTGTCCCCGCAGCGCGGAAGCAGGAGGTCATCAAGATCACGGAGCAGCTCATCGAGGCGGTCAACAGCGGGGACTTCGAAGCCTACGCGTGAGCCGGGCGTCTGGGCTGGGGGGGGGTGGGTTTCCCCGCGGCGAGAGGGAGGGGCGGGGCGTGGCCGGGGCCCCTCCTCACCTGGGTCTGCCCCCCAGGAAAATCTGTGACCCAGGCCTGACCTCGTTCGAGCCTGAAGCCCTGGGCAATCTGGTGGAAGGGATGGATTTCCACAGATTCTACTTCGAGAACCGTGAGCGAGGGGGTCGAGCGGTGGGCGGGAAGAGTGGTGGGGACAGGCGGTGAGCGGGACAGATACAGGAGACGGGCGGAGACGGGCGGTGGGCGGGGCGCAGGCGGAAACAAGGCCTTGGGCGGGGCGTTGTGGTAGGGATGCGGGTGGGGCAGATACGGGAGGTGGGCGGGGCGCACAGGGCGCGGAGCCCAGCGGCCCCCCCCCCCCGTCTCCGCCCCCTGCCATAGTGCTCGCCAAGAACAGCAAGCCCATCCACACGACCATACTGAACCCGCACGTGCACGTCATCGGGGAGGACGCTGCATGTATCGCCTACATCCGCCTCACGCAGTACATCGACGGGCAGGGCCGGCCCCGCACCAGCCAGTCCGAGGAGACACGCGTGTGGCATCGCCGTGACGGCAAGTGGCAGAACGTGCACTTCCACTGCTCGGGCGCGCCCGTGGCCCCGCTGCAGTGAAGGTGGGTGTCCCTGGCGTTGGCCTTGCGGGCGAGGGGGGGGAGGCATGCCCCCCGGGGGCAGGGCTGACCACCCACTCTCGCCCCCTTTCAGAGCCGCGGCCGGCGTCGCGGGACAGACTCGGTGTTTGGAGCCCGGCCGCCAAGGTGGCCTGCCTGTCGCATGTTTGTGTCTGCCTCGTTCCTCCCCTGGTGCCTGTGTCTGCAGAAAACCAAGACCGGATGTGATTTGTTTTTAACAAGACGACAACAACCACAGAAACAATTGATGTTGGATGAAACGGAAAAAAAAAAAAAAAAAGGAAAAAGCTGTAAAAATCACTGGCATTTGTGGGGCTTCGGACCGACGGGCACCCCCCCCACCCACGCTCCATGTGTCTGTCCGCTCCTGGCCCCTGGGGACCATGGGGTAGTGAACGTGTCCACAGGGGCCGGGCCGAGGAACGGTGTGTGTTAGGTGACGCCCCTCCCCAGGTGTCTGCATTCCCTGCCGTGCATGGCTGCTGTCAGGAGTGTTGGCCACCTGGGGCCCAGGGAACCTGAGCACGGCTGTCCCCCTCCTTTCCTCTCATGCCCCCAGCATGGATGAGCAGTGCAGAGGCCGGGCCGGCCCCCGGGCGCCCGACAAGCCATCCAAGAAGCCCCCTCAGGCCCAAGGCTCCAGTTCTGGTCCCTCCAGGGCCGAGGAGGTTTGGTGAGGGGGAGGCACCCCTTAATGTCAGATCTCATGCCTGGCAGACTTGTGGAGAGGACACTGTTGGCTGCAGCCCTGTCGGGAGGGGAGCCCCTGGGTTGGCCTCCCTCCCATTCAGGGTCACCTCTTCCTCTGCCGACCTTTCCCCTGCTGGCACGTCCACCAGGGGCTCTGGACTTGGTCAAGAGGCAGGAAGGGGAGAGGGGTCAGAAGGCAGGTGCATGGCTCTCTGGGCTCCCAGGCCGAGACTGGTCCAGGCAGATGTTTCCAGGCAGTGCTTTTGGAGTCTGGGTCTGGAGCCGAGGGAGGGAGAGAGGGAGGGAGGGCCGCCCTGGGCCCAAGGGGCAGGGCACGGTGAACCCCTGGCCAGGCCTCTTGAGGGAGGATGCTGTGTGATGGGGACCCCGGGATGAGGAGAGCACGGGCTGGGCCCATCTTGAGGTGCCCCTCGTGCTGGTGGGCACTGAGGTGCAGCTTGGGCTCGGGCTGCGTGGTAAGGTGGCAGTACCGGGGTCCCGGGGCAGCCGGCCAGGTCAGGGTGGTCAGGGGCTGTGATGGAAGAGACGCAGGACCTGGCGCCCCAACACCTACCCCCTTAATTCACATTTTCAACAAGGGTTTTCTTTATCTTCCCCCACAAATCAAGCCAAGGGAGGGGCACAGAGTGGGGAGCGACACTCAGAACGGACACTCACCTGCCCGTCCACGGCTGTGCTCAGGACAGCTGTCCCCACCCATGGACACAGGGTAAACATCCGCCGGGCTCCCTGGGCCTCAGGCAGCGGCAGTGCTCGCCGTGGACAGCGTGGGGCCCGGCCATCCTCCCCTCTGGGGGCCTCCTCCCTTCTCCCTTCACCTGTCATCTCCACGGAGCTGCCTGTCTGGAATAATTTGGGGATTTTTTCTGGGGGATAGTTCTTTTGCATGACCCCTTTCGAGCAAGCCACACCTGCTCCTCTAGCTAGGCGTCCGAGGTGTGGTGGCGTCGGCCGGCCCGCTCTGTGGAGGGCCGGCTGCCCGCAGTGCCGGCCGGCCCTTCCTCTTCTCTCTTTTGCTGAGTTTCATTGTCTTTTCTTTCTGAGCCTTGTAAGTGTAAAAAAACCATTATTTTGTTCTGTCTCGGGAAACTGCAAATAAAAGAAAATCAGGACCAATGGCTTCACTTGCAGCTGGGGGCTTTATCCCAGGGCCCTCCTTCCCTTTCCCTGTGCCCTACCCCGACTCCCGCTCTTCTTGGCAGGCTCTACCCCATCATCTGTGACCCCGGCCTGTCACTCAGGAGGGACACGTCACCAGCTGCCCACCATTCCCCTGTGGTATGAGGATGCAAAGCCACGTGGGGCCTCCCCCAGGAATGCCCGCCTTCGGCTCGTGCCGCCTGAGTAAGCATTGAGCACAAGGCAGCAGGACCACATGGCCCCAGGGCTGTCTGAATGCGTGACCACATGGCCACATGGCCTGAGGACACCTGAGCAGCGTGTGGCCACACGCGCTTGGGCTCAGGCAGGCTGGGGCTGCTGTGGTCTGTGCTCCACTGGTTCTGCTGCAGGCCTCCTGGCCCTCTGCCCTCCCAGACAGACCCGCGCAGCCTGCTGGAGCCCACGTGCACCCTCACACGAACGTGGGCAGTCCCCCCTCCACACCATGTCCCCAGGCCCTGCCAATGCCTGTCTGTATTGTATGCCTCATGCTTTTCTGGGACAGAAATGTGGGCCTCACAATAATTCTGGACACCAAACATTCCCCACTCGTGTGTCTTCTGGTAAGGACGCCCCAGGGGGTCCTCTCTGGCTACCCCAGACCTGCCCACTAGGACAGGAGGCCCTTGACTTCAGCTCCTGGTGCCCGGCAGGCGTTCTCAGGAGGAAGGTTTATGCCAGAGAACACACAGAGGCTCCAAGAGTGGGGCTCAGAGAATCTAGGACACGGCCCCGGAGCGAGCGGCAGTCAGTCCCCGACTCTGTATCTAGGGCTCCACTCACCTATCAGCTGTAATCCGAGGAAGCTTTCCAGGCCAGGCCTCCCTGGGGGCACTCACACGGCCCTGCCCAGCCCTGAGGACCCTGAGCCCTGGGGTGCGGAGCAGGACCGGCAGGCTGGGCACCCCGTATGGAGTGGGCAGGGAACTACAAAGCGAGGTCAGTGAGACAGTCTTGGGTTCATCACTTTTAAATGGTACCTGCTTTGGTCAAGGCTCCTTGGGCCTCAGGGAGACCCTGTGACCCAGCAGGTCCCGCAAGCAGAAGCTGATGCCCTCAGTCCAGCCCCAAAACCCAAGGCCACTTCTCATTTCCACAATCACAAGTGAGATTGAAGGCAAGGCTCATGGCCACCAATGAAACAAGGCTGCACAATCCTCAGACCCTCTAACCACCAGCCACTGAGGTCATTCCCTAACCTGGGACCAGACTTGAGGCTCCTGGGCCCACAAGCGCCCAGGGAGGCACCAGACACCCCCCACGCCTGCAGAGCCTGCCTCCAGCTCCTGAGGACTTTCCACGTGTGTGGCCCTGGCTGTGGTTGCAGGGCAACTCCCCAGGCCAGTCCCCCTAATCCAGGAGTCCCGGCAGGGCTAGCCTCTGCTCCAGGGCCCCCTCCCCTGTCTCCTGCTAGACAGGTCTAGGTGAAGGGAGTTACAGCTTAGGCCTGGGGCTTAAGGACAGGAACTGCCCCAGGACCCTGCACCCGGCTTCCCGAGGAAAGGGGCCCCTGAGGCTTGAACAAAGCAGAGGACTATTGTGGAATTTCAGAAGACAAGTTTATCCAGATAAGAACCTTTCAAACAGAACAGTTAGGCAGCAGTTACTATAAAATACACTCTTTGCCAAGTGCTCTTCGCCTGCACAGGTGTGAGCCGGCCCCACCCACCCCCACCCCATCCTCCTCAGCCACCTCCAAAGCTGGAGGTGTCAGATACCACGCTGTCCTTAAGGGGAAGTCAGAGCACCCTGGGCACCATTGAGCAGGTGGGTTGGCACCTCGCTCAGGGTTGCACAGGGCAGGCTATGTTAGAGGCCGACGCAGTGCCCAGAGCCAAAAGGGCAGCTGGCAGGTACACCCATTAGGGCAGGGTCGTCAAGAAGCCATGAAGTTCCACCTTCCAGCCCAAGCAAGGGAATTCAGGGGCTGGCACTTGCTGCCAGGGCAGTGGGTGGGACCTCCTGGGTAGGGCAAGAACCAGCTCAGGGAAGGACCCCCTGGGACGGGATCTTGTTTGACACCACCCCAGGAAGGGCTCTGTGGGGAGTGGGTCCCAAGGGTGCATCGTGAGCTGGCATGCTCTGGAAGTACTTAGGACAGGGGGAGGCAGCAGGGCCTGAGGGGGCTGGCAGGTCTCATGGCGGGGGCTTGTGCCTCTGGATGGGGGGGCCTCTCAGGCAGTGCTCCTGCGGGGGTCGGGCTGGGGAGGTGCTGGCTCAGACCACACCCATGGGGCATTGGGAGGCTCAGGATGGCTGGTACCTGGTGTTGGTGCCCAGGAACAGCAGCCACAGGAAAGGCCACTTGCTAAGGCACACAGGCCCCAGGCGGTTGCTGGGACAGTCTTGTTGCCAGCGAGGCAAAGGAACACGAGTTAAGAGACCACACATACTGCTGTGACCTGGTGGTCAGAGCCCAACTGAAGTTCAGGGCAGATGACCCCCCATGCCCTGCGCCCCTGCAGGCATTTCTGTGCAATGTAACGGATAGGTAGTGCCCTCAGCAAAAGGTCAATTCAGCAGAAGTGCAAAGGTACCCCAGAATCCGTGAAGCCTGGTGACCATCGCCTCCCACCGTGGACCTTGGCCCAAAGCACTGGCCTACACCCTGCTCGCCCCGACCCCTCACGCCCACCCACAGTGGGTTTCCCAAGATCCGAGCCCCAGGTCTGTGCCCCCAGCCCTGCAGTCAGGCCTCCCCTCGGCCTACTGCAGAGTTAAAACAATCCGGGCACAGATACAACCCAAAGGCAGACTAAGGCCCGACAAGGTTGGCTCCGACCTGCTGGGGGCCTCGCCCAGGTCAGGGGCCCACGGGTCTTCCCAGGGGTGAGAGACGAGCCCATCAGCATCCGTGTGAGTCACTCAAGAGTTTATGGTTTCATCTGGCCCAATAATACATCCCTGGGGGCCTCAAACCATCTTTTCAAAAATCATCAGGCATGTAAATTTGAATGTTCCCCACCCCCAGGCCGTTCTGCGACCCCTCGGTCCCTGCCAAGGGCTCCAGGGGTGCAGAGTCTTCCTGTGGTGGCTCTGCTTCTCCAGGGACTGTGGTTCTGATGCGAATGACTGGCGTTTGGCCCAGGGGCCTCTGCGCGCTGCTGTCACATTACTGCACAGCATGAGTTCTGCTTCCGGGCCTTGAAAGAAACAAACAGGAGCTGGAGAGGATGGAGGCCGCCAGCAGCCCCACCAGGGCACACGCGGCGGGGGGACCCCGTGGGGCTCCAGGAATCGGACTGCTGAGCCGGCTGGAGGACCTGGGGGCACCTCAGAGAGGCGGGCCTCCGTCGGTGAGGGGGAGGGAGAGCGAGGCCGTGTGAGGCAGCCTGAGTGTCTGACTTTGGCCCAGTCTGTGTCCCCAGGTGCTATCGGACAACACGTGTGGAGGTGGTACCGAGAATGTCTTCAGAGGACCGGATAGATCCCCTCTCTTGCCCCCAGACTCCACAGGCCAGGCCCCTCCCAAGCTCACAGGAAAGCCCATGTATAAACTCAGCCCCACCGCCGTCCAGACAGCAAAGCACCTCTGTTGCAGGGAGACAACGGAGGCAAAAGAGTCTCTTTGAGAAGACTGAGCACCGATATGCTCTGCGAGTGGCGGGACCAGGAGCTGAGCAGACCCACCCTCCTGCGGCGCCTGATGAGCCTGCCTGCCGCTGCTGCCAGGCCTCGGCCACCTCCTGTGCTCTCCCCACACGTCACTGAACGTCCCGAAGGCTCATGCGGTAGAGCCCGAGGGAGGGGTGCCCAGAGCCAGGGCCGGTGCTCACCGTTTTATAGAAGGCTTTAGACTGTGTCCCCAGCACTTCAGACTTGGACACCAGGTCATCTAGTTTCTCCCCCCGCTCCAGCAGAGACTCCATGGTGTTGTGCTGCAGGGTCAGAGAAGAGAACACTCTGATGTTCACAGAGCAGGTGGACGTGAGTCCCTCCTGAAGCTCAACCACGGGGAATGCGTCTCCCTTGGGCTCCTCCCTACCATGCGTCAGCCGTGTCCCAGACTTACGGATGGAACAGGACCTAGTGACTGTCCCACGGGGTGCCCACAGCACAGGCTGAGACAAGCACGCTCCAGAAGTCACTTATACCCGCCCTCACACACATGTATTCCCACCAGACAGACTGCGCCTCACCTTCCTGAAGGGACCTGTGTTTACATGTGAGCACTCAGGGAGCGGCCGCACCCACAGACCTGATCTCGGGGTGAAGGAACGAGGCCCTCACAAGAGCCCCCTGCCCTGGGGCCACCAGCAAGTGGCCGGCTCGCTTCCAGCCCAGATGGCCATTGCTGGAGCGGCCACAGGGCCCCCGGAGACCTCTTCAACGGGAGCGGCAGGAACCCAGGCACACGAGCATGAAACACGCAGACCCAAGAATGAGCAATGATGTGCTTCATCTCTACGTGCAGCTGAACAGCTTAGGTTCTCACCACGGAAGTTAACCAGATGAAGACACGGAAGGGAAGAATGGCAGGACCAGAGACACGATTTTTGTAGCCAGAATAGGGCCGGGGCTCGGTTAGAAGCCGTGGGGGAGCAGGCGGTACAGGATGCACACACCTCAAGACTGCCATGTCTTGCTTTCCTTCCTGAGCCTCAGAACCACATTACTTGAAGCGTGGTCCCGAACACTTGGGTCCTGCCCAGACCCGAGTCCAGCCCCAGGGGACACCTGTGTGCACGAAAGCTGAGCTGGTGTTGGCAGGAGTTTTATGTCTGGGCAGGGTTTTCCCCGGGCACCTTTTCTGGGCTTTTGCATCCACTCAGTCAGGGATCATGAGCCGCTGGGCATTGGTGGCCTAAGCATGGCGCTGCACTGGGGTCAGGGGTATAGAGATAAGGACGAGGGAAAAGCCCCCAGTCATGACAGCTCACATGCTAGTCAAGGAGACGCATGAACAAGTAGTGACCACGCGGTGGCATCCTGGAGGCCTGTGCACAGGGGCACCAGCAGGGATGCCAGGCAGGAAAGGGAGGCCATGAGACCGTGGGGCCGTGCCAGGGAGCCTACAGGTGGCCCCACAGCTGTCCTAAGACGGGCTGAGGAGCTACGAGCAGAGGGTGACATAGCGATGGTCACTGTCTGCTGGACAGACTAGTGGCAGGCAGGAAGCGAGGGACCAGGTGTGAGGCAGAGGCCACAAGACCAAACTTGAAGTGAAAACAGATGCCTCAAGAGCCGAAGGCAGATCAAAGCTTAAAAAAACAAAAAGACAAACAAAAAAAGTGCAGGGAGAAGCTGAAGCTAAGGTTACAAACCAGGAGGTCTCAGGCAGGATGCAAATTCCTGGTCTCCTGGCTGGGGCCTGACGACCCTACATCTGTCTTTAGTCAGCACTGGTAGCTGTCCCCGCAGCCCACACCCCGTAAGGGAGGCACCTGCTGGGCTTGGAGACAAAGTACCGAAGGCACCAGCACAGGGAAGGAGAGCCACAGAACTCAGGCCATCACAACCAGTAACTGCCAGAGGGGAGTGTTGGGGGGGGTGGGGGACCACACTGGTGCTCCACATGGACCCCTCACAACAGGCAGGAGGGCTAGGCCTGGCCTTGCCTAAGCCAGTCTGGCTTCGAGGCCTTGGATGCACAGGGAGAGGCGGGCAAACACCCCCTTCAGAAAAGAGCTTGGGGAGGCACCTGGGATGCTCAGTTGGTGAAGCGTCAGACTTCAGCTCAGGTCATGATCTCGCGGTTCGTGGGTTTGAGCCTCATATCAGGCTCCATGCTAACAGCTCGGAGCCTGGATCCTGCTTCGGATGCTGTGTCTCCCTCTCTCTCTGCCCCTCCCCCACTTGTGCTCTACCTCTCTCTCTCTCTCCCCCTCTCAAAAATAAATATTAGGGAAAAAAAAAAAAAAAAAGAAAGAAAAGCGCTTGGACTAGGACTCCCAACAAGCCTTGATGGTGTGCACGGTGGCCACCAGGCTTTCTGCCCCCAGCTTTGGGACATGCTGGCCCCCGCTCTGCTTACCAGAATGATTTTGGTCTCATCCAGCTCAGCCTGCACCTTACTCATGGGGTCAGCTTCTCGGGGGTTCTAGGGGAAGAGCCAAGAATAACATCAGGACCATTTGGAAACAAAGCTCAACCCAACTGAGCTAGAAACACTTTCCCAAGTTAAAAACCCTCAGGCTGCTTAAACACAGGACAGAGAAATGGAAGCCTGCTGTGGGGCTCAGGTTCCAGGTCTTAACGTGGGCCCCTGGATGTTTCAGAGGGATGTCGACACCAAGGCTGCCTGGAGTCACCTACAGCCACGGCCATCAGGGCTGCCGGCTTTCCTGTGTCACACGGCCTCTCCTCGGGGCGATTAGACACCCTACCTGGTATCGACTGAGGTGGCCATCTAGGGCCGTGTAGTGAATTGTAGCAGGGGATCCGACTGGCCACTCTATCCTGTCCACCTGCTTGGAGAATTCGTCTAGTACCTGCAAGACAGAAGAGTGCATCAGCACCATCACAGCTACAGGGCTTCAATGGACAGCCTCACCCAAGAGAGGCTGGCAGGCCTGGGAGGAGGGAAGAGGAGGACAGCTAGTGGCCAGGGGCACATTGAAGCTCGAATTATAAGTATTCTGGTAATTAAATACGAACTGTACCCAGCCTGAGATGAACCTCATCTGAAGAATGATAAAAGCATCTGAATTTTAAAGATTTCTGCTTTGACGCGGCCATAAAAATTCTAGAAGAAAAGGTACTGGCCCTCTTTTTCCAAAACAGTTCTTCAAAAGGGAACTGGATCCTTCCGATTTAAGTGACCACCAGATTTCACAGGCTTGTAAGTGCACTGTGCTGTGGGAGGCTAGGGGCCAGAGCCCGTAAACAGGGGTTTACGGTAAGTGTTGCTTAAAGGACTGATGGACACACAGGCGCTGGACCCGTGTGGGGAAGGAGCGCCCATCACTGCAGCACGGGCAGAAGCACGGAGGTGGGAGGGTCCACTGTGTGCAGGGACAACCTGACGGAGGGGAGGCAGCCACAGAGCAGGGCACAGGGCTCAGAGGAGCCACAATCACCATTGCTGAGGGCAGAGGCAGGAAGAGAGTGGCCAGAGGACTGGCAGGGGCAAGAACACAGCCAGAGCTGGCCCTAGAGCCCATCCCAGGAGTAGGCTGTGATGCTGAGGCAGACAGGGTGAGTCAAGGTGGCACTTGGGGACATGAGCCCAGACATGGGAGGGATGACAGACAGAAATCAGTGCCAGGGAAAGAACTGGGAAGGGATGCCAGACTGTCTCTTGGTTTAGGGCCAAGAAAAAACGGCTGAAAATGGGTTGATTAGGGACACACTACTTCATCCCCTGTAACTCGGGCACTGACCCCACTTGTTGATCCGAGCCCAGTCCAGCCACACTGCAAACTCACCTTCTCCAGCAAGGTAAAGGCCACCCGGGACGGATATTCACTGTCAGCAATGACCACCCCTGCAAGGCTGTCGTTTCGCACGTAGACGTGGCACAGATATTCTGAGGAGAAGTCAGACACGCATGTGGTAACTTGAGGCCCTTAGACGTTTTCAGCCCTGATCATCAAAGCATCACAATGCTGAGCCCTTGCCTTCTGGATCAATGAAGCTTGCACGAACAGTGCATAACGGAGCTCTGCAACCAGCATGACCCAATGTCTGCTTTAGGACGAGCCAAGGCCCAGGGGCCCAGTGTGCAAAGCCAGGGGAGCAGAAAACATCCCAGGCAACACGGTCCCAGGTGTGTTTCTAAGTTCCATCCTGAGCTCTAGATCAGGCCTGCCCGCAACTCAGGGAACTGCATGTCTCAGGCTCCATTCTGTTTCCAAGCTGAAGAGACCCTGGAAGAGACAAATAGCCTCCAATTTCTTAAAAAAATCCCAATGCGCTTGCCTGGGGCGCTCAGTCAATTGAGTGTCAGACTTCGGCTCAGGTCATGATCTCACAGCTTGTGGGTTTGAGCCCCACGTCCGGCTGTGTGCTGACAGCTTAGAGCCTGGGGACTGCTTCAGATTCTGTGTCTCCCTCTGCCTATCCCCTGCTCTCCCTCTCGCTCTTAAAATAAATAAACTTAAAAAAAAAGAGAGGCACCTGGGTGGCTCAGTCGGTTAAGCATCTGACTTCAGTTCAGGTCATAATCTCGCGGTTTGTGGGTTCAATCCCCCTGTTGGGCTCTGTGCTGATAGCTCAGAGCCTGGAGCCTGCTTCGGACCCTGTGTCTCCCTCTCTCTCTGCCCCTCACACTCGTGCACGTGCTCTCTTGCTGTCTCTCAAAAATAAATATAAAAAAAATTTAAACATTCCTATAAAAGTGTCCTCGAATCAGGAAATCACCTCTCGGGGCCTCAGGTTCCTCATTACGGGAATCCTGGCCTGTTGTGTTCTGTGCTGGACTGGAGGGCGTAAGGGAGGAAGAGGAGAGGGGAGGACAGTGGAGAGAAGGTCCATCTACAAAAACATGAGTCCCTGCTGCCTATGGATTCCTGTGCCAAAGCCATCAAGTTATCCAATGGTACAGTCTGTACAAGAGCTTCTGCAAAACATTCATTAACTAGGATATGAATTTTTGTCATTTTACAAAGGATTCGAAGACGATGCAGCTAACCACACCCCACAGTAAAAGGGATGTGAGGGCAACAGCTGACAAATAAGAAGCTTCTTGTCCTTAAGACGCTCAAGCACCGGACCCTGGCACAAACAAACAAAAACAACAAAAGGGGAGAAGGTGAGATCGTGAGCTCTGCAATCAAGAAAGGGCAGAGATAAAGGAGAGCGGGGTGGGGGACAGGACCATCACCGACACTCTCCAGGCTTTGTCTGCACTCCCAGACAAACGCGAACCGAAAGGTTCAAACGCGAACCGAAATGTATGCATCCGCAGAACTGGAGACGCTGGACCAGTGCAGATGGAACATTTCTAAGAAAACTGGGAAGGCAGACATGGCCTGAGGAAACCAGACTATTTCCATGTTCACGATCCAATTTCACTCCTGCGTCGTGAAAGATACCAGGATCTCATGCAGAACAGACGCACCACCAGGATGGTGACCGGGCCTCCAGGTCACAAGACCAGGGCAGCACCGTGCGACGGGCGTCTCTGCCCAGTGAGGTTCACGTGATGTGTCTATACGACACGTCTGTCTTTCCTGATCGGTCTGTACAACATATGCCTCTACGATAAAAGCCTGAAGACTCTCACGGGAAACCTGAATTGTGAACAAGTAAAAATACTGGCCAAGAGAAAAACAGGATGAGTTTTCGGATTCCTGGTCCGAAACCTAAGGAGCACAGGACGTGGTATTACCTCAACAGGGCTGGTTGCAAATCCTTTTTTGAGATGTGTCCAGCTCTGGAGGGAAAGAGAAGGATTCAGGAAGGCCGTGTACAGCTCCAAGAGTCAGACCCTCACCTGAAGCAGGTGTGAGCTACAGGGGCACACTGACTTGGGCGGCTCAGATGGCAGCAGTGGGCTCAGCATCGTGTGCAAGCAGAAGGAAGAGGAGGGAAGAAGGGCAGGCCGGCAGTGTGCAGAGAGCCACGGGCTGCCTGAGGCGTGATGGGGTGCACACCAGGGAGGGGGCGGTCCTCTTACCTTGTTCTTTGACTGAAGCTCTGCTGCCCTTGGCCGAGCGCTCCACGATCAGCTGACTCGTGAAGGTCATGAACTCCTGAACACTAAGAAACATAACACAGATTACCTCCTCCTGTCACCTTGTCACTGGCACAATGGAAGGTGACCTCTGAGCTTGGACACTAAGGAGCTAGTGTTTCTTGGCTTCACTCGTTGCCTTCCGGGCCTCGGCGACAAGCGATAAACGTGGTTTTGTTACTAATTGCCCTGACCATTCACACCACACCTGCTGCTCCTAGCGCGCCAGACAACCCACTTCCAGACCTCTGGGGCACCTACTGCAGGCTTCCAGGATGCTGACGCTGTGGTCAGCAGAGGCCCTCGGACACAGGGAGAAGCAGGAGGCAGCAGACACGCAACCAGGTGGGCTGCCGCACACGCCAGACATTGAGGCAGGATGCACACACGCCGTGGACACGGCCGAGGGCACAGAACCCGGCCTAGGGTGCGCTGGCTCATCTGAGGTACGTCATCCAGGCTACTCGGAGACAATGGCTTGGCCGAGACCAGGAAATGATTTGTACCAGGGCCGTCGGACAGAGAGATGCGGCCGGAATGGAAGAATCACAGGTGACAACAGTGCAGCCAGAGGGACAGGGGCCAACAGGAAGCCTGTGACTGGGACTGCCATGCAGGGGGCCATGTGGCATGAGGATCTCCGACCCTGCGGTGGACGTCCTCGGCTGGGACCCCAGCTCCACCATGTGCAAGATGTGTGACCTCCAAGCAAGTTACCTGCGGCACTGTGCCTCAACTAGGAAATCCAGATTCGCTATGATGGTCACACGAGTGCAAAGCACCATGCCTGGCGCACAGCAGCACTTGCTCCATCACCCTGAGAGAGTGATAGGATGGAAACAATCCCACAGAAAAGACGTCTCCAAACAAGGAAGTCCTTGCAATAAAACCAACCAGAGACAGAGCTCATAGCAGGACTGTCACCAGACAGAGGAGAAGTTACACTCTCGCAAAAGTCTGCACACAGAGGCAGAAAAACAGGGGAACCATCTGAAGGTTTCACAACCTGGGGTCTGGTCATCATGAGGCAGGAAGGATGGGAAAAAGCTAGATCATCCACTGCCTTAAGAGGATGTGCCTAGAGTGCTGCAGCTGTGCTCGCCACCAGAAACCGGTCCAGGAGCCCTCACCAGTGAGGTAACAGTCCCACACTGAAATCTCTGAGGACCCTCCGTAGACAAGGGCCGGGAGAAAGAAAAGGAACCACTTGGCCAAGCTGGCACCGAACATCACAGACAAGCAGAGAATGGAGACCACAGTAAAGGAAACCGAGTATCGAGAAGGTGCTTCACTAAGGACCCAAAACAAGCCGAACATTTTACAAAACAACAGAAACGGTTTTAGATTCTGCCAGCAAAGCCCTCTCATCAGGAACAGGAACTGTTGAATTCCGAGTCCAGACAATAGCGTCCACTAGCCCCCGGGGCCGTGTGGCCACAGACATGGACCCTGGAGGGTCCTTCCCCTTCTGTGCCTGAGTCACCCAGCCCGCCCACGATGGGCTGCAAGTGTCTGCTGTGTCTTCAACACAGTTTCCTGCTACTAAAGCGTCCAGAAACAGGAGAAGCCTATAGGCCTACACATCCCACGCTTCCTTCCAAATCCTCAGTGCAGACCCTTTGGCCCCATCAGGGCTCCACTGGAAGCAGCACACAGTGAGTCCTGGCTGGTTTCTCCAGGCCTCAGTGACTCCGTTGACAAAACGGAGTACGCAGATTATACCAATAACCTTCCCACGGAATCGCTGGGAAGGCCCATCAGATACCCTAAGCGGCTCCCAAGGTGTGGCGCCCAAGCTGCCTAGGTTGGAATACAGACCTCTGGGCCCCAACCCTCTAGTTCGGGACGTCTGGGTGTGAACCTGGGAATCTGCACTTTTTCCAAGGCCCCTGATAATTTTACAACGACAAGAATACGTAAAACAGCGAGCACGGGAATAATGTTCTAGAATAGCATAAGTCTTTTATCCAGCGAAACGAAGATGATTCCTCGAAGGCACAGTCCCCAGACCGAGGAAGAGGCCATCGTCGCGCTCCTCCCAAGGAGGCCGGGCCCCGCCGCCCACCCCCGCCCTCCGGGCCTCCCCCCGTCCTCCCCCGCCCCCCAGGCCTCCCCCCTCCCACCTCCCACCCCGCCCCCTTGGCCTCCCCCGCCCGGGCCGCTCACCTGGACCTCTGGAAGAAGCTGAAGGAGGACACGTCGTACGCGGCTTTGAGCAGCACCGCCTTGGGCTCGCCTTTGTACAGGACGCTGAGGCTGTACAGCTTCATGGCGCCGCGCCCTCGGACCGCCCACCCGGCCGCGGGACCGGCTCGCACCGAGCAGCGCGGCCGCCGCCCCCGACGACCGCCGCCGGCTGCTGACGGGTCCGACGCCGGCTTCCCCGCCTGGCGCAGGGTTCGCTTCCGGTTCCGGCCGGGTGCCACCGCCCCAGTCCCGGCGGAGGGATTTCGTGCCCCGGATGCAGATAGGCACGGCCGGAAACACGAAGGCTGAAGGATGAGGGCGCAGGCAGGCGGCGCGGGGCAGGCGCAAGCGCAGAACTTCTGCCCCGCCCCCTCCGGCCTGTGTAGGGCCACCCTCTCCCTGTGGGGGTGTCCCGCCCTCTCCCTGTGGGCGTGCCCCGTCCGCTCCCGGGCCGCCCTGTCCCTCGTGGGCCTCCCCTTATCTCATGAAGTGTCGTGTCCCCTCCAGCTTGTCCTTTCAGTCCTGGGTGTCCTGAGTCCTCCGATACACAGGCCCTCTCTCCCTCCCTCCCAGACTGTGCTGAGCCTTCCTGGGCAGCTCCTGGGAACGACACCCGCAGCCAGTGCTCTGTGGACCCTAGAAAGGACTGTGATTTACGGGAGGACTGCCTTCCTGTCAGTGTGTAAATCCAACCTCCTTTCGAGTGAAGGGCAGGAAAGTTTTCTTCTCGAGGCTCCTGCAGGGATGTGAAGGCACGCCTCTCATTTCAGAGGATTGGTTCTGAACACGTCCTTGTCACGTTTTCCTCCTGCCCCTGGTCACACAGGACCCGTCACCACAAACCTGCAGGGCTACGTGCTCCTCGGGCCTGCCCACTCTCTGTCTGGGCACTGATATAGGCGGTAGACCGCTGACAGAGAGGAAACGTCAAAACAGCAGAAAATCCGCCCCACACTTAGGGAGCAGCAGTGTGGTGCAGTGACTTAGAAGACCTCGTTTTGCTTGAGTTGTCGACATAACGCTTTGTGGATGGGTGGGGATGGGTGAGGCGCGGTTCCACGAGGGTGCCACATCGGCCAGTTTCTTGTTTATTAAATGGTATTTTGTAATCAGCATCTTGCAGGCCACCTAAAAGGCCCTTGGTCTTTGGAAGCTGATGGCAAACTTACATCATCGCTACGCTACAAGCAGCTGGGTCTGAGATGATGGGACAGAGACGGCACTTGTGACAAAGCGACAGCATCACTCTACACATGCTCAGCAGTATTCATGTTGTGGTTGGATGCTGGGGGATTTTCCTAGGTGTCAGGGGCCATCCTGTGCAGCGTAGGTAGCGTGTTGGGCCTCGGACCCACTAGAGATTGGTAGCACTCCATCCATCACTTGGCAACCCCAAATGTCTCCAGCCATTGGCAAATGTGCCCTGGCAAGCAGTGGAGAAGGCTGTCTCTGTGTCTAAAGGAAGGTCTCACCACCTGCCCCTCACTCAGCACCTTCCTCACTGGCTCTCTTCCCTATGCAGATCGTGGAAGGGGCTCTTCCCCATCCCCCCGTCTGGGTACAAAATGCCAAGGACAGACATTGGCCAACACCAGGCCAGTCACCTGCTGATGCGGGCACACGACAGTCTCAAGATGCTGTGCTGACACTGTGGTCCTCTAGGGGGCACAGCTGTTTCTGAAGAAAACCCTGGCTCCCCTTTTCTTTGACGCTGAAAGTTGTTCAAAAGGACCAGGAGGACAGTTCTTGGTTGGCACAGGCTTACATGTATTCACTTGACACATAACAGCAGGTGTCCCACAGCTGGCCTCACACCAAGTGCTCTCTGTGCACTCCCTTGTTCTATCCTCACGAAACAGAGGAAGACGTTACTATCGCCTTGCAGACACAGAATGACTTGGGTTAAGGAAATCTCTAGGCACATGTCAACACTAAACACACAACAAACACAGCCCGGCCCCTCTCCCCCCAGGAAGCCTGGCTCCCAAGCCCCCCAACCTCATCATCTGTCTCACTGAAAAGCAAGCCCACCTTCCACTGCGTCAACCCCAGCTGTCACCCAACTTGGATTCAGCCCGGCTCTGCCACCAAACCCTTAACCTCTCTGAGTCTCTCTCTTGTTTTCATTTGTAAAACTGGGAACATATCCCTTTCCATAGGTATGTTGCTGGGAATGGCGAGGTTTATATGACAAACTCTAGCCACAGATGTTTAACGAGTGACAACCTTGATGGTTATGTGTATTGTTATCACTTATGACAAACAGGAGTGACTATCATGGGTTCAAGGCATCCTGCAGACTGTAGGATGCAGAGATTTGCCAGGCAGAAATCTGAGTGAGGTCATTAGATTGGAGAATACTATTGTATCTGTTTTAATTCCCTGATTTTGATCATCGTGGTTGTGTAAGAGAATTCTTGGTTTGGGGGAAAATACACACAAGTTCTTAGGGTAAAGGGACATCATGTCTGCACTTTAGTCTTGAAAGGTTCAGTATATATATTTATATATATATATGTATATATATGAAGGGTAAAGCACATATATATGTATATATATATATATATATATATATATATATATATATATATATATATGTATACATATGAAGGGTAAAGCACACAAGGTAAATTTAAGGAGTCAGGATGAAGGTATCCAGGAATTCTTTGTACTGCTCTGTAAATCTAAAACCTCGGGGATAGATACAGGGAAGGGACGCTGATGTCCCTGAGCACCTGCAGGGAGTAAAGCTCTCTGAAGTCCAGACTCTCCCTCATGCACTGGGCCCTAGAGGAAGAGCTCCCTGCAAACAGAACTGGAGCAATGTGCCCATGGCAAGAGGCCAGGGCCTGAGTTCCTGCTGGGCAGGCAGGTGCCCACCCACCTTCCCATAAGTTACCCGGTTTAGCTGCACAGTGGAACCCCCACGAAGCTGGATAAAAGCCACCAGGCACATGATCCTGACCAGGCAGCAGCCTTGGCCTCCGGACCGCCTTGTCCGGGCTGTCTTCACTGTGCATGTAAGGTGAGCCTCTGCAGCCCACACAGGAAAGGAGCCCTGAAGGTGCCACAGGTGTGATCAGGCCGCCTATGGCCTTCAGGGTGTGTCACTCCTAAATGTGCCAACTGACGACCATTTTGAGCCAGTGGCACTTGAGAGACAGCAGATGCAAGCCCACTGTCCCCTCCTTTTTACTCTTCTAAGTGGGAGACTAACCCACGTGAAAGGTGCCCCCTCTGTATCAGGAGGGGGACAGGCCCCCTTAGAACTGCCCCCCTTGCAGGGGCTTCCCAGGAGCTCTATTTGTACCTGGAGACACCCCTCCCCAGCTCAGGGGCCAGGAATGGGTGTGTAGCCCACGCTGGACACATGGCCATTTAGGCTGGGGGCTCGACCTCCTGAGGATGGCACCCTGACCACCGTGAGGCCTCCCTGTGCGGAATGTAGAAGAAAATCTGTAATAAGGAAAGGTGGAGGGGGAGCCCTGCAAGAGGGGAGTGTGGGCCCCACAGCAGCCTGGTCTGCAGGACTCCCAAGTGCAAAAAGCAGAATGGGAGTCATCACAAAGGAAACGTCATGAGGTAGAATCTGAAAGCTGGGGTGAGGTTGATGCTGACCCCAACCTCCTGAGGGGCCCCTGAGACCCTATCCCGGCCCACCGCCCCCGCTGAGTCCCTCCTGAACCCCACCCTCTAGCCCCGGCCCCCACTGAAGCCCCATTCCATTTAGCCCTCCAGAGGCCCCATGTGAGTCCCTCACTGAGCTCCTAGAACCCCCTTTTGGGTGGTGCACCAAGACCCCAAGCCCTGTCCCACAGTCCCCCTGAGCCCCTCCTGACTACCAGGCCCAGCCCTCCTCACCAGACCTGGCTCTTGGCTCCCCCCCGCTGCCCCCACTGCTACCCACCCTCCCTGCTCCCGCTGGGCACCCTTGAGCCCCCCAGCTCGCCTCCTCCCTGAGCAACCCTCTGAGTGCTACCACAAGCTCTCCCCGCCCCCCCCCCCCCCCCCCCCCCGTTGAGCACCCCTCCCCTGAGCCCCCATTAGCGTGTCCCCCAGCCCCCCACCCCCAGGGAGCAACTCCTCCCCCAGAGTCCCCCTCTGACTGCCTTTCAGCCCTCCCCCCACGCTGAGCACCCCCAGCCCCCTCTGAACCGCCCCCCAGCCCTTCCACTGTGACACGTGGGCGCCCAGCCAATCAATACAAGTCCATCCGTGTTTCCTCAGCAATTGGCTTGCAATGGCCACGTGACCCAGGCCTCAGCCAATCAGTGCAGGCCTTCCAGGGGTAGGCCGTCCAATCAGAACAAAGCCCATGACTGAGACCCTCAGGAGAAGGCCTGGGGTTTGTAGAAAGTCCGAGAGCCCAGAGCAGTTTCTAAGCAAACTTACGGTTGAGCTTGGAAGAGAAATGCGCGAGAGCCCAGAGCAGTTTCTAAGCAAACTTACGGTTGAGCTTGGAAGAGAAATGCGCGTGCGTGTGACAGAGAGCAGCAGGAGCCCGCGAACAAGCGGGCAGGTCCTGCCCCTTTGCACCCCATCCCTCAACCTCCCCAGCCTCAGTGACTTCATTTGAAAGTGGCAATGATGTCAGCCCTGCCTGCTGTCCTCAGGTCGGCTCCCCAGATGGCACACTGAACACAGCAGTGCTTTGTGCATAGCACACGTTTTAACCGGTAGTAGTGAAATAATTACCCTTGTAATAAATACATCGCTTTTCTTTCGCAATAAATCTAGCAGGAAATGGGTGAGATCTGATGAGGAAAACGACCTCCTGAAGGGCACAGAGTGGACCTGGAGCCCGCTGTGTTTCCGAACGAGGAGCCTCCCCTTGGGGACAGAGATGTCTCCTCTCTAAAATGAGTCCCCGGATCCACAAACTCAGCGCATTGTTTTATGATGTAGCATGAGTAGATTCGAAGGTTTGTGCTCAATTTGAAAGGGCTGTGAAATGTAGGGCAAAGGGATACTTGCCCTACCGGACGTCGAGAGATTAAAGTTACAGCAGCCAGGAGAGCCTCGTGCGGGGAGCATGATGACCTGTGTTAGGGCGAGTGAGACGGGAAGATAGAGGTCTGGCGGCAGCAAAAGGGAAACTGGGGAGGAGCGGGCACCTGGGAGGACTCTTCCGGGAGGATTGCCCGCGGGGAGGACTTTCTTGGGGAGGATAGTGCGCCAGGGAGGACTCTCGGAGAGGAGTATGCTCCTGGGAGGACTCTCCTGGGAAGGAGCGGGCGCCGGAGAGAACTCTCTCTGGGGAGGAGCAGCCACCAGGGAGGAGCCGGCAACGGGGAGAACTCTCTCAGGGGAGGATTGGGCGCCGGGGAGGAGTGGCCACCCGGGAGTACTCTCTCAGGGAGGAATGGGCGCCAGGAGCCTGAGGTCCCAGAAACGTCCGAGTGTAGGCTTCTATCAATTGTTTCTTTTGGGCGGGTCCCAGGGTCACACTGGCGTGCCTGGCTTGGATCATATATTAAATTAGCCAACTCCCCACTTCATTTCTCAAGAAGTATTCAAAATGCCTGCAAGGGGTAGGAAACTGCAACACTATTTCTTTTCTAGACACACAGGTCAGGTAAGGACAAAGGGCTGCTCTCTGCCCAAGGGCAATCAGCACCAGAGACTTAACCCTTCTTCTGCCGGGATGTTGTGACCACGGACCACAGACGGATTGCCAGGTGGGCGGACTGACAGAGCTGAGGCCACATCAGGCAGGGTCCCCAGAGCCACTTTTACATTCAGACAATTTGTTACTGGCACAGAAAAAAGCACCCCAAGATGCCACTCCCCATTCTTGTCCTGTGCACTAGAAGGGACAACATCCAAACTAAAGGGAACAGGTGTCTGCACCTCAAGTCATGGCGTCTCCCCTGCGGGCCATGCTAGCTAGACAGCAGCCACACCTGAAGGACATGGGCAGAAAGCCTCACGTCTCAGAACGAGAGACTGGGGGAAACCCTCCTGACCACCTCCCAGGCAGATGGAGAAGAGAGCGGGGAGTGGCCTCTGAGCAGGTCCTCACTCATCCGTCCTCAGTTCCGGAGGAGCGCAAAGTCTAGCTGCCAGGCTCAGGTTAGCTGTGGTTCCACACGTGGCCTCGTGGCCTATGGGTGCACCTGCACGGTGGCCAGAGCCAAGCCATTCCCTTACAGAAGAGAAATATGACAGAGTGTGTGAGCGGGGTGCCGTCAGCATTACAGATCAGTGGGAAAATGATCGCCTACCCGACAGATACTAGACACCTACCTCACACCATGCATAAATTCCAGAAGGAACAAAGCACTAAACATGAAAAGAAAAAAAAAGAAAAGAAAAATATTAGTAGGAAATGTGAGAAAACATTTTTCCAATTTTGGATGGAAACGTTTTTCTTTTTTCGTGTGTGAACAAGGTAAATTTTTATGGCTGTTTTAAGACACCAAGTTTGGGGATGGTGTGTTATACTGTTGCATCCACACGACTCCTGAAACAGAATGCTACGGGCACCAGTGACAGTCACAACAAAGTTTATTACAATGAGAGGCAAGGCCGACAGATCGGGACTAACACTCTTGATAAGAGTGCGGCCCCGAACAGCCGGGGTACAGAGTTTTTATAACGATCACATCGTTTTATCATCACCTGGGAACAGAACAAAGAAACAGGTTCCAGATGAGTTAGAAACAGTTGCCTAATGAGGTGTTTACTTTAGACTTTCTGCCTCTAAGTTGCAACCAGTGGATCTCCTTGACCCTGCCTCTGATGCTCTTTTCTTTGAACTTTTGTTTCCTTAATTGGTGAAGCCTAATTTACAAGGGTATGAGGCGTGGTTTACCAGAACAAAGCAAGGCTGTTATCTCTTAACCTTCAGTGTCAACACAAAGCTGTAATTTTTCAAGCTAAGCATTAGCCCTACACTACAATTTAACCCTTACAATACCACGATAGACAACTGATGCACCGCTTCATGGCATTGGGGGGGACTCAACGCCCTTTTAACCTCTCTCCTGTGTCCAGCTGCTCTTTTCTCTCTGCTCCTCAATTCCGCCAAGGAAAGTTCTGCATGATTCAGTTCATCACTATCTTCCCTGCTGGCCATTCTGTAGATAAATTGGCTTTCCCTGGGCAGCTTTCTGCCCATGGCCCAGCTGTGGTCAGCTGGAAAGGTCACTGGATAAGGGATCCACGGAAGAGAACAGTAGGAATGGCCTGCACTCCAGGGCTTAGCCGAGGTGATTTAGGTCCTGCTTAAGATACAAGTTTACTGAGGATCTTTCTCATTTAACCTTATTCCAAGCATTTGCAATGTTACAAACACTTCATGCACACAGTTTTTAAAAACTACTTTGTAGATTACTTCACAGCTGTATCATAATCTACTGAATTGGTACCTTTCCTGAACACTTAAGCTGTTTGTAGCAATTTTCTTCCCTCCCCTCCCCTCCCCCTCTCCCTCCCTCTCCCCTTTCCTTTTCCTATCCTAAGAAATGATGCAGTGAACATCTTTTGATAAAGCTTTGGGGAAACGCTCTTAAAAAAAATTTTTTTTTAATGTTTTGTTGGAAGGAGTATGGCCGGAGTCACAAAAGAAGAGTCTGCAAGCAAAATGCAATTAAGTGAAGGTTCTCTTACAGGAGTTGGAATGAGGCCTGGGCTCCAGACTGAAGCCTCTTTTATTAGGATAATTGCTAAAGACTGCGTGCATAAAGTCAGCTAAGCAAGTGTAGTAATCAACTTAATGGTTTTGCTCTTCAAGGTTGAATTTCGAGTTAATTGGTTTCTATAACACTAGGAAGGGTCAGGTGTGAAGGAGGATCCAGCTAGACAACGTTAATGTCTCTAGGCAGCCTCAGCCTCAGAGCCTCAGCCGTGTTCAGCTGTGTAAACATGTCCTAAGGCCTTGCACCTTCTCCAGCCATTCACTTTTGAAGCCCTTTCCTTTGATGCTTCTCTCCCGCACTTCCCACATCTCCCCCTTTTCCTTTCCTTTGGTGAAGCTGGAGGGCAAAGAAGGGAGGCTCGTGAGGCATAGTCTCGGCTTCCTTGCTGTCCTCTTCTCCAGACTAGGTATATGCAAAGTAATAAGACAAAGATTAATATAAAAATACCAATCGCATAAAAGCTTAAGGGTTTTATATAATGCGTTGGATTCAATTCCAAGATTCGATTAGTTATCTCAGAGAAGGAGCACCAGAAATCATCTCAAGTTTATTTTTGAATGTTTCATAGATGTACTTTTGCAAATGAGCTATATCAGCAGAGGTGTTGCCTTGAGTAAGAAGGTGTCGATGCATCAGGTCCCATGATATCTTAGACTGATTATATACGTGGGGGGTGACACAAAAGGTGGTTATGTTCCAATCATGTTGAAGATTTACCTGTTGTTGTAAACTAATCAATTGATCTAGAAAAAGAACAGCTTGTTGCAAGTGAGATAATTGGCTCTCTATTCGGCTATCAATCAGCCTTTGGCTGTTCCACAGCCTTTCTGAATCTTGACGCCAGTTTTGTACAAAGTGGGTGGTTTGTACAGTCTGATGCAGTGCAAAACCGGCTGTTGCTGCTGTAGCTGTAAGAGCTACAATCCCAAGTACAGCAGTTACCAGTAAAGCCACAAACTGTCGGGTGCGATGTTGAGACACATTGCTGATAAAGGCTCATTTTGTTTGTTGGGCCCTGAGCTAGGCCCGGGGAGAAGTTTTCCTGATTTTGATCAATATCAGGAGATGGAAGAGGATGCCCATCTTTGTGATATTTGGAACGGCACCGATTGGCCCGATGATATCCTTTTTTACAACGAAGGCATAAAGCAGTAAGAGGTATTGATTTGGGTAGATTATTAGTACTGGTATTATCATTATGCCTGTCATTTTTAAATTTGGCCTTCATTTTTCGACAGTCTTTTTTCATAGGGCCAATTTTTCCACCACCAAAGCATTTGATACTAGGTTTAAAAGGGCCTGTCCCGTTTATAGCGGTGGCAAGGAGGTTCATATTGTAAAGTGGGGTACCAATATCAGCACATGTGTTCACATAGTCAGCTATGGACCCAGCAGCTGCTCTTACAGGACGAAGAGCTTGTTGGCATTCAGAATTAGCATTATCGTAGGCCACAATGGGAAGCAACAAATCCCTTAGGCCCTCTTGAGGAATTGTTTTAGCCAAAACATCTCTTAATCTTGCTACAAAGTCAGCATAAGGCTCAGTATTTCCCTGTTTAACATCTACAAATGAGGGGGTAACCTCGCCTGGAGTGGCTATACGTGGCCGGGCCATCTTACAACAATTTTGTACTTGTAGTATCCCTTGATCGCTCATACCACATTGATCTCTTAGTTGAGAATATTCTCCTTGCCTGAAAAGTTGTTCTTTGTCGATAGGAATATTATCGTGAAGGTTTCTTTCCCCTTGAATCTTAGCTTGATCTTCCCACCAAGTCATAAATTGCAAATATTCAGCACAGGATAAAACAGTTCTAGCCAACATTTCCCAATCTTTAGGGATCAAGCGTTCGGTGTCAGCAAACGCTGAAAGTAAGGCCTGCCTATAAGGAGAGTCAGTGCCATACTGGGCACAAGCCATTTTAAGATCTGTCAAGATTTTTATGGGGATCTGGGAATATTCAGCATTATAGCCTCCATTAGGATATTATGCATTTTGGTGGGAAAGCGTTCGGAGTAACCGGAAATATTTCTGATGCCGGTTGTATCAATTCTAAATCTCCTTCCTCTTTAGCCTTCATCAACCCTCACATCAGAGGTGTAATGATAGGGCCCTCGTGCTCCTTGGAAGGAACTAATATGTGGGGCCGGTTATTAGAAAAAGGATCGAAAGTAACTGGACAAGCAGTTTTTCGTTTAATATGAGTAGGAATTCTTGTATCCTCAGGTAAAGGAGGGGGAGGGTATACTTTATTATAAGGGGGGACAGTAGCCTCCAAATTATCATTTGTGGGTGGCGGCAGAGGCCATTCTGGCAAAGTATTTTCCTCAGGTGCTATAGTCTTGATTCCCTCAGCAGGAGGCTGGTCCTCAAAACTATCGGATGTAAAATCTGACTCGTCTCCTTCTTGATGTGTTTTTAATTTAGGTGAACCTGCATCTTGTTCTGAGTCAGACTGTGAAGTCTGTAAAGCCATCTCAATTAAGGAGCATAAAGACCAGACTTTTAAGGAAATGATGTCTCCATTTTGATGAGCGTGTCTAAGCGTTTTCATAGTCAATCTCCATTGTTTAAGGTTTAAAAGATTTTTTTCCAGAAGGGGTAAACCGATAGCAATGTTTTTTAACCAGGTACCAGAGCTCATCAGAAGTTCCCCTTTTTACTTTTACTCCTGAACTTTGTGATAAAGTACAAAGTGATTTAGAGGAAGCTTCATGATCATGAGACTGGGAGTTTCCCATACTTCACTATCCCAAAGCCGGGACTTACCTGTCCTACCGCTCCGCTTTGATCCTTCGAGACTGTAAAACTGAAAGTAGTCTCAAAGACTTTGCCAAGCTGTACCCTGCCCGCTGTGCCAGATGTTGGAGGGATATGGCCAGGATCGCAAAAGAAGAGTCCGCAAGCAAAATGGAGTTAAGTGAAGGTCCTCAGAAGGAGGCCCCGACTGAGAATGAAGGCTCTTTTATTAGGGAAATTGCTAAAGACTACGTGCATAAAGTCAGCTAAGCAAGTGTAGTAATCAACTTAATGGTTTTGCTTTTAAAGGTTGAATTTCTAGATAATTGTTCTTTCTGACTCCAGGCAGGGTTGGGCTGAAGGAGAATCCTGCCCTGGACAATGCTAATTAATGGCTCAAGAACTTCCGAGCTGCAGCTGCTGTGTAAACATGTCCTAAGGCCTTGCACCTGCTCCAGCCTTTCCCTTTTGAAGTCTTTTCCTTCAATGTTTTTCTCCTACATCTCCCACAGTGTTCATTTATTTCGGGGACACAGACAGAGTGCAAGCATGGGAGGGGCAGAGAGAGAGGGAGACATAGAATCCGAAGCAAGATCCAGGCTCTGAGCAGTCAGCGCAGAGCCTGATGTGGGGCTCGAACCCACGAACCCCAAGATCATGACCTGAGCTGAAGTCAGACGCTCAACCGACTGAGCCACCCAGGCGCCCCGCCTTGTCTTTTTTAACAAGACACGGACCTCAGAACAAGAAAGCAAAGACTGAAATTCATAAAAAGGAAACACCTCTGTGTAACAGAAGACACCATTGACCAAGTCTAAACCTAGCAATACATTGTGGGAGATAGCACAGCACATCTAACAAAGGATTAGTAGGTATTACAGATAGAACATAAAAATTCTTTATAGAAATTGAAAGGTAAAAGATAATTCGATAACAAAATAGTTTAAAAATATAAAACAATCATCCTTAGAGAAAGATGCATATAACCGCTAATAAGATAAAAAAATAAGGCAAATAACCACTAATAAGACATTAAACTTGGCAGTTTAAATGACAAGGAGATAACAGATCAGCACAAAATTATCGAGGTTTATCATCTCAAGGATGGGCCAGTGTATAGCCAAGCTCCTAATGACTGTGGAAGGGTTAAGGGATTGGTGAGGCCATTGGGGGGCAGTGCTGTCTCATGTACCCAAATGTAAAGTGCGCACAGCATTGGACCTAGCAGTTCAGCCTCCCGGAACCACCCTGAAGAAGTATGTGCATGTGTTGACCCTGGTGCAGTACAAACACCCACATCGGGAAAAACCGAAACTGCCCAGATGATGATGGAGAGGCGCTGGTTTAAATTGTTACAGCCACACACCCATCTGGAGAGCACCACTGGCCACTCCTCCTCGCTCCCTTTGCTGGACTCCAGTGCCAGCGGCCCAGGGCTGGGTCCTGGCCCCTCTTTGCTCTGTTCCCACTGTCCCACCCCGTAGCCACCGGCCACGTGAGTCCTGGCAGTGTGCCAGTCCTAACTGAGGAACACTGTGAGTGTAAAACACACCAGACCTTGGAGGCTGAGGCCAGAAATGCCAGCCGGGTGTCCCTGGTGTTACACAGTTGGCCCCCGGTGGTTAGGTGAGCGCCCTGAGCCAGCAGCAGGGGCAGCTCCAGCGCCCTGGCCTCCTGCTCCCATCCCAGGGCTGACTCCTGTGGTGGGGGTGGGGGTGCGTGCATCCCAGCTGAGCATCCAGGGTCCGTGGCCTCCTTGTGGCTGGGCCCGCCGCTCAGGCCATTTCACCGTAGGCAGGGGAAGTGGTCACAGAGCTCCGTGGCCGGGTGGGTGGCGGTGCCGATGGCCAAGCTGACTGCTCCCCGTCTGTCCCCTCTGCTCCTTAGGATGTGGGCTTAGAAGACCCCTCAAGCCTGCCCTGGGAACTGCACAGGTGGCCAAGTGTGGCTGGGCTGTCACCATGGTGATGGGGATGGAGGCCTGTTGCCATCAGCCCCAGTTTTCTGCATGGCAGGTCTAATGACAGGACTGTCAGCCCAGCGGAGGCCGAGGGCGCGAGCTGCTCCTGGTTGCCATGGCAGTGCGGGCCCTCTCGGGGAGCACAGAAGGCCCGTGGGGGGACTCCCCACTCCACACCTGGTGGAGCAGGAAGTACGGGCCGAAAGCAGGTTGGGGTGTGAGGGGGACACGGTCACCTAGAGCCTAATTGCTGGAGGGCTGTCCGCCGGCCACACGAGGGGAGCGCCCCACTGCCAAGCGTGTCTGGAGGGCACCTCAGCTCAGCACGGCCTGCAGAGGAAGCTGCCCGGCGCTGGCATCACCTCCCGCAATGGCCTGGCGGGCCTCTACAGGGAAGGCTCCGGGCTGCAGCCCCGAGGGGAAGGCTGCACAGCAATGAGAAGGAGGAAACTCTGTGCCTGATCCTCGAGCCAGAACCCACTGAAAGGTGGCCCGCATCCTCCCTTCGGATTCTTCCCTGGCAGGCAGAGGCCTGGGGGTATTTCTGCTCCGGAAGGTGTTGGGGGGCACCGGGGGGTCCCAGCTCCCGCGGGCTGGCCCCTGCACACATGCTGGACGACAGAGCCAGGATGGAGGCCACCAAGAAGGAAAAGGTAATGCACCCCTTCGGTCGGCTCTTGGGAAGTGTTGGTTGTGACCGGCACAGGCAAGCCTTGCCCGCCCCACCCCTGAGGGAGCCCAGTCTGCCCCGTCCTCCCAGCAGACCAGGCCCTCCCGCTGCATCAGGCTCCAGCCCTGTGACTCGCAAGTTAGACTGCCCAGAGGTCTGGAGGGGGGTGGGTCCGGGGACTTTAGAGCCCCAGTGGAGTCTGGGGACTCAGTGGGCAGAGCCAGCACTCAGCAGGCTCCGAGACAGGCCCTGGACACCCTGCTTCTTCACGGGAATCCCTCCAGAAGGAGCACTGTTGCTCCTGGCGAGGCGCAGGGAACAGTTACTTTTTCCAAAACGAAGAGAAATGCAGACGTCCTTGAAGCCAGCCCCATGCCCAGGCCACGCGCGAGAAGAGAGCTTGTGCCAGGGCGGGGGAGTGCGCCTGCAGCCCCGAGTCGGGGGTCAGGCTGCAAGGGGGGCTGTGGGGGGTGGGGGAGGCCGGGAGGCAGGCGATCTGGCACAGCCTCCTCCTCACATGTCTTCAGTTCTGTGACGTGACGAGGTCAGCACAAACACAGGCAGGTTCTGCTCCTGGCAGGGCTGACGACGATAGGAGAAAAACAACCAGCTGAGCCAGGGCGCCTGCAGCCGCAGGCAGTGTGGCAGGCCGAGGCCCTAACCCAGCCTGTCCACTGGGGTTCCGGCAGGAGCTTGGATGAGAAATCCTGCCCAGAGCGGAGCTGGGGGGCTGCCTGCAGAGATGGGAGGTGGTGTTTTCTGCACAAGCAGAGACACGGGGCCTGGGGCCCGGGGCCCACTCTGAGACCTGCAGGGAGCCCGTCTGTCCTCAGACTCAGGGGCCAGTCCTGGCCCTGCCTGTCTAAGCCAGGGGACACAGTTCTCCCCACATGAGGGGCTGCTGGTCCCTGAGCAGGAGCCAGGGCTGACGCCAGAGCCCCAGGCTGAGCGCAGAGGGACACCAAAAACATGGCTCGTCAAAGTAACTAATATTTCCATGCAAATTCTAAAGAATCTAAGTTAACGCAAAAAGGTGTGAAGAACAAAATACCAACATTGTAAAGATGGCTTGTGTATCGCGACTCCCCACCTGTCCCCGTGTTCTTGTGGGTTCCATTAGCCGGGTGCTGGGGATAGGGCAGGGGGCAGGGGCTGCGAGATCCATGGCCCCTCCACGTGTCCTGGTGGAAGACCCAGCTCTTGTGCGGTGGGAGAGGGTAGGCTGGCTTTGGGGTTTTCTTAAGGGTCTGAGGTTTTGCTATCAGGCCCCTTGGAAGTGCCTCCCCCCCCCCCCCGCCCAAGCCCACACCTGTCCTGAAGGTGTCCCGAGCAGTCCAGCTGGGGCTGTGCCCGCGCTCAGGCTCCCGGGAGGGGAGCTTTCTGCTCACAAGCAGTCCTCTCGCCTGTGTTGACCTTTCGAAACTTCTCTATTATCATCCCTCTATAATCTGCATGAGTGTGTGGCCTCAGTACCATTGCCAGTGGCTTCCCTGCACACATGCCAGCCCAGGAACCAGTTTCTGGAGCTCTCACTGTGGCTCTGTGCCCCCAGGTGTCACCGCCCCCCCCCCCCCCCCCCCGGCCCATGGCCGCCTGGAGCCCCATCATGGCAGACGCATGCCTTTTGCTCCATCTCTTAGCGGCCACCACTTCTGTGGCCTGCCAGTGGGCCCTGGGAACCTGATCTCACACGCTCCATGGGCAAGCCCATTGGCAGGAAAGAGGGGCTCTCCACAGCACATGCAGGTAACTCTGTGTGGTGGCTTCGGGGAGCACTTTTCGGGCGTCTTAGCTGGGGCATCCATAACAAGATGCCACACGCTGAGGGGTTTCTCACTGTTCTGGGGACTCCGGTCCCAGATCAGGGCACCAGCAGTGCCGGGTCCTGGGGAGGGCGTCTTCCTCCACGGCCACCCATGTGCTGGAGACCCAGAGAGCTCTGTGTCTTCCTGTCATGGGGCCCCACCCTCAGGACCCCATCCAGCCCTAATCACCTCTGAAAGGCCAGCCTGCTCACACCCTCACTCTGGGGGTAGGAATTTCCATATTCGAATTCGAAAGCTCCTGATAGTCTGTAGAGCTGAGCTCCCTGAATTCAGGCCCTCCAGCTGCCAGGGCGCTTTGCCCCTCTGAGAGCTCAGAAGTAGGACGAGCGAGACTGCCCCACTCTGGCCCTCTTGCCCCCTGTCTCCGCATCTCCAGCAGAAGCCAAGGAGATGTCCGCCCCCACCCCCACCCCGCCCCGGGCCTCTTGGAGGCTGCAGACAGACCAGACACTCAGGACAGAAAGCTCCAGGTGACCCCCAAGCAGGTGTGCCGGGCGAGGGGCCAGTGTGTGGAGGTGACAAGACCCTGGGCAGGGGGACAAGGTTCCCTGTGGGCAGGAGGCCCCTGAGAGCCAGTGTGGGGGCTGGGGGTACACCTGCTTGAAAGCAGGTCCCTCTCAGCCAGTAGCTGCTGGCTTCTCCCTGTTGGTATCTGGATAAGCCCTGATGGCACTTAAATCCCAGCAATTCCACCTGCCTGACAAGGACCCACTTTTCCGTTTGCTTCTGCTCCGAGGAAACTCTCTGTGTGGCCACTCTTGTTTCACATGGCTCCGCCTGCCTTGCCTTTTCGAGAGACTCAGGACTCAGCTTCATGAAAGACACTGGCAGTGCTCTGCCTTGGGGAAACGTGAGCCTTTTGCCCTAGAATTTGGAT